>NC_040877.1:90966559-91605774 GCF_003676215.2 Rhopalosiphum maidis
GGTATTGAATATCAATAATACATCACTGAAAACAAAAAAAAAATCGAATAGTTCATATTATTGTCTATTTTTACTTTACAGAGTGGTTCTAGAATCTGGATCTGACTATATGACAAACGTCTTAAATTTTCATCGGTTTTTATTACAACAAATAATAACCACTGCACGAAAACAGTAGGTTGATAGACTGCAGAGAGACTGATCTTTTAATTTATTTTAAACACATGTTATAATTTTGTATAATAGTAAACTTTTGTTGTGCGACTATTATTGTTGTGAATGAGACTGTGTTCTGTGTATTCAAAAAAGTTACTTTTTATTTGGTATGCATCCAATACGAATATCGCAATTATTATGTGTAGTGTGTTGCATGGATTTAGCAGATATACATTATAAAATAGAGTAATACAGTACAAAAACACAGTAAAACACTCTTGGATATATCGTCATTTTTTTCTTTCAAATTCAATACATTTTTTTACTTAGTGTAAAGCATATAAAAGTAATGTTAATAAAAATAAGAGCACCTAAGTAAATGTAAATTTTGATTATAATTTAATATCCTGTTTGCAAAATAATGACATTATTTATGAACTCGTCACCGTCGCCACCCGTAACTGCGCTTACTTATAAAATGTAACGACCTCGCTATAGGACCGTTAAACTTTGTGACAGCGACCTCTTAACATTTAAGACGCGTTTTTTTTTTTTTTTTTTTTTTTAGTTGCACACTTTATACACTTTTCTAGTTAGTACTTTTAGACTATAGTATATAGACACTGGCACGCCTTAATAGTATACCTATAGTCCCGTGATTTAGATTTTAAATTAAGAAACATAAATTATAATGACCAAAGAAAGGTATTGAAACAAAATGATTGTTTAAAGACACAGCCTAAAAAAAATAACAATAAATAATAATATGTTTTATAGGTACATACTTTGAATTAGGTCTGGCCCTTAACTTTCCAATAAATAAATAATAGTATATCTACGTAAATTCGAAATATTTTAGATAAATGTCCAATTAAATAATTATTTACTCTAACAGAATTATTTCTTAATCAATATTTATGACTTATGAGTTATAATATGTATAAAATGTTTTAGGGTACTCTTTTTTAATTATTATTTTAATCCATTCATTATTTTTTCGTTTCCTTTGAATTCGTGATAATTATTGAAGAGTTCTTAGTAATCAGAATTTCATTTATTAACTGTTTCCACGTCGTTTCACGACGAATGTTTCCTGCAAAACTCTTTGACATTTCTAATAAAACTAATTTTTAAAAGGATTTCAAATATTTGAATAAAAATGTTTATAAATATATATTAAAAAATAATAAATATGTTTAAATACTTACCTATCTATGAAAGTTCACCGAGTTCAGCACAGAGCTTTATGAGGACCGCCAGGACAGGAATTTGTTTAGAAAAGGTTCTTTTCGGTAAACAAATATTATTATATGATGATTAAAATATATTGTTTAAATTGAGTAGAAGGAGACTGGAGACAAAGTCAATAGACAAATCCCCATTCAATTTTATTTAAAAGTACACTTGGCTTATTCAAAAAATAAAAACACAAAAAAGTAATTTAATTAAATTATACGTCATAATAATATATGAAAAATCAGGATTTGACCATTCTTCTTTTTTATATTCAGCAACCACTCGCTGCAGATTTGTTCTCATTAGACATTCTGAATTCTTTTCTCTCTGATTTCAGATTCAATGTCTAAAATTAGACATTTTGGTAATATTAAGAAATCCTAAAAGAATTCTAATATATAAAATAATAATAAATATTAAAGGAAAGGAACCAACCGCTATTTCTGTGAAGTGTTTTAGTCTCTAAGACTCTATACAAATTGCAATATATTGTAGAGCAACGTCACTATAGCTATTATTTATTCCACTGTTATTTTAACGAAAATATAACAATGAAGACTATGTAAAACCACCGGTATTGTACAAAAATTAATGATCATTGCAAACAAAATGCATATTATTAAGTATACAAATATTATACTTGTATATAATGAATATGTCTGGGTGTATCGACCGACAAATTTTGGCACAAATGATCGCTTCTTTATTTCACATTTAAGACACGTTTCCTTTTTAGCTTCGTAAACTTACCCGCGTTGTAGTGGATACTTAACCTTATATATACACATACACTACCTTTGCAGTGTATGTAATGAAGTCTTAAGGTATAACAAGCCTTCGGGTTTTATTGATGGAATGTCAAGAGCACGGCTTTATTGCTGCGCAATGGACAAATGCAAAAAATATACATAGAGTATTGGTTGCCTCACCGAAAATAATCATATAATATGTTTACACTTTTCACACTGATAAATATTACGAAATGTGTTATATTCGAAAACGGGTCGCTTAAAATACAAACCATAGAGGAAAGAGCTCTTCAATAAAATACTTTAAAGAAAAAATAAAATTCGTCAAAAGGACCGCTTCTGTTCCTTTTTTCGTCCTCTGTGTAATATTAATTCATTTTGGCTCCAGGGCTTCTTCTTTTCTCTTTTTTCTTTATTTTTTTTTTTTTGTTCTCTCTTTTTCTCTTGTTTGGCTACCGACCGATTATGCGCGTTGTTATCGATGACACAAATCTATCGAACAATTGTTTGGCGAGCTGCTTTCACGACGACACGTGCCCCTTTGACGTTTCAAACAGCTCAGGACCCTTTAGCGCGCGTTTTAATCCTTTTTTCTCTGTTTACTCGATTACCACGTGCTCTCCATACGAATAATATCTTTTATCGCAGACGATCGTCATAAACTGTATGACTCGTGCCACTTTCAACCATAATACATAGGCATCTCGTTTATATATAACGTTGTTGTCTTTGACACCAAATTATCGAAACGATCTGTGAGAAACATAATATTTATTATATTATTATAATATATCTTATATGTTGTTATTCCAACATGATATAATATGTAAAAAGGTCTGCGAGTAGTTTTTTTTTTTTTAATACATTTCATTCCGACCATGTTTATAATATTTTACACACATACAAAATATGTATTACTCACGGATAAAATAATCCGAGCTTCATGTTATTTATTATACTCGTTTTATATGTAGACATAATAATATGGTTAGTTAGAGTCACATTTCATACAACAAATATTACGGATACCTATAGCAATAGCACAGTATGAGTTAAGTGGAAATTTTTCTTTTTATATCGAATTTCGTCGGGATAATATATGCTCAACATTGTACATACATTGTGCATTTAAAAATATGCTCTTATATCAAAATATGGTTTTACAAGTTATAAGTTTTAAACGAATACGGAACGACAAAAAAAATTATATAATTTCATACAATTTTCACGGAAAAAAACTCTGCCACTCAGTACCATAATATAATACTATCGTGGTTATTTTCAATTAATTTCAATACATTATGCAACATGTATCTATATTAATTTATTCTATAATAGGTATATATTTTTTTATATAATATTGCATTGGCATTAAAATCATATACACATAAAATAGCTTAAAAAAAAAATCCAGTGAATTTGCATTTCGTAATGATATGTCATATTGTAATAATCTGTACAATAGCCTGGTGGGTGGTGTTGGGAGCATGTCCTTCCTCCCCTCCTCTCCACCGAAATCTTTTTTTTTTTTTGGCTGAACAATGTGTACAAAAATACCTTATAAGTTGTATTATGAATACATTTATAACATTATGTATTAATATTTAAAATATGTATTGAAATTATACAGATAATGTTTGAGCATTAATATTTAATTCTTTGAATGTATTTGTTACATTCAAATAGTAAATAATATATTAGTCATATAATAAAATATGTATGAATGTAATAATGCACATAAATCGGTATTTGTTGACACACGAATTGTATGAATCGCATAAGTGAAACAGTGCTGGACGCAAAATTCGTCACCGCTTAGAAACGGTTTATAAGTGCTCGAAAAGTCGAGATTGGGCACTGTAAATGCATTCACATTCAATTATCAAACATCATAATGTTATAATATGTACGATATATTATATACTTTAACAGATGTTTGTATAGGAATTGTATACTATTCAAAGTTCGAGTTTATACAAATTTTGATTTCACTTGCTATGCGCACATCATCCGTGATCCGACATAGTCAGATTGCCTACCTGGAGGTTTAGTTTCGTTTAAATGGATTTTCCCCGATAATATCTGATAACTTAATTTAAGACTTAACATGTAATTTGACTTTAAATTTTTCTCCTACAAAATAGCATCAGAGTTTACTGATGAGCAACACAAGTACATTAATAACAATTTTAAATTATAGAACAGGAGGTATTCGTAATGATTACAGGTTAAAATAGTTACATGAATGTTTTTCAAGTAATGATATTTTACGTTTTTTAATTTCCGTGAGCTATCTTACTAGAAGAAAAATATATTAGTTAGATTTTTTTGATTTGTATTATTTAATTTTATATTTTAAGATCAATAGTGTATTTATTTGTATTGGTAATTTGTATATTGTTTAATATTTTTAACTATTTATAGTAGTGAATTTTATATTAGCAATAGTATTATTATGACCAATTATTAAATTATATTTTTATATTAATTTAATATAATTGATATAATAAAATAAACATATTATATATTACGTTTGTAAATTTATTGATTTACATTGTACATTATATATAATTGTTTAATATTTTAACTTTTAAATTTTTGTCCGAAGGAGGATTTTTCCGTTCGGTGTGGGGCGGATGCACGGGGAAGGTTATAGATTCTTGTTTTCCTTTTATTATTATTATAATTATTTTATTCCTAATCTTATTATTATTATTAATATTACTATTTTAATTATTATTATAATTATCTTATTCTTATAATAACTTTTAATTAAACTGTGCGTTCATTAGCGATTGCACTATTGGGGTTTCGGCGGTTTCTTGTTATCTGTCACAAAACACGAAACCGGTCCTGTGTAATCGCTAATGAACCAGGTATAAAAGGCCCAGCGAAACTACCAGTATTGCCATTCACTGTCCTTCCTTCGTCGTAGCAAGATCCACCCCAGGCAGACTTGCGCGATTAGGAAAGGCATTTGGTATCTAGATTTTTTGATTTTTAGTATATCATGTTGCCTGCATATTATATTGCTTGCCAATTTGCTTATACTCTTATTATTAAATAGTGATTTTATTCATATCTATGTTCATACATATTCGCAGCTCAAGCTCTGCTGTAAATAAACCAAATTCGATCTTGGTGGTCTTGTTCTGTGGCCTATATAAGTCTGGCACCGTTCGGGCAGTGCGTCAGTGTTTGGTGTGTTGCGTTTGCGCGAACACTGATCGCCACATCTGTATTAAATATTTGCGTTAATACATATTTTTTTTTGTTCCCATATTATACGATAAACAGTCACTCGTAGGAATACATTTTTCGTAAGTATTCAAGTATGTTTTCCAAACAGGACGTATATTCGTAAAACCCTGTATCCCTGTGCATCACCGTCTTTGTCGATATGCGCAGAGCTACGGCGGGTTACGTTCCGCAGAAATGAGGAGTCACGCGTACGTCAGATACGTTACGGGTGTAACGCTTTCGTTTGAGCTGCCCGTCTTGTGTGCCACTGTAATGATTTGACAACGCGTGCGATTCGATTCTGATCCGGCTGTAACGTCGTTGAATGACATACGGATCTGTTCGAAACATTGTACACATTACAAAAATTTTAATTGTTTTCGAGTGTTTGTAACGTATATAATAATTATCGATTATACAAGACTTTTTTTTTGGTAATACATTTATCCATGTTAACTTATTTAAGTTTAAAAGAGTCACAGTTTGTTCATGAAGTTGTGGTAAACAATTAACTGTGTGTCGCGTAGTATTTTAACGATGTACATACCAAATGTACAAGGTACAACAAATAAAACTAAATATTAATCTTTAAGTTATATTATTTTAAATTATAACATTATGTTTTTGGAATCGTAATTATACCAATTATTTATAAGTACACTTTTAATACTTTAGTTAAGTACAGTGTGTGGCGGGCACCTCGTATTTATGAATACATATTGAAATCGATAATTTATTTTAACATAATGCTTATTACTTAATCACTATCATTATTATTTAGAATTTATAGATACAATTTGTAAATAATTAATCTTAGATTTACATTGAATTATATTATATTGTGCTTCATTAGGTATAGGTACCTATTTTTTCAACACTATAAGAATATAATTATTCAAATTGAAAACCTGTAAAATCTAAAATATTAAATATAATATATCAACAAATGAAGCCATAAATTAAAATCATTGATTATTATTATTATTATTATTATTATTAATTATTAAATAATTTATTTACTCTTGAGCAAAATTTAACAAACACGTGGTAACTAATGAATACTATTGTTTAATACTGCATATTATTAACAAAAATACATTGATTTTAATTAGTTGAGTGATAACCATTACAATCCAGAAGCCTAAATAATTTACGTAATAAAAATCTTACCACATAAACATTTTACATATTATTTAATGTATTTGTCTGCACTCATTGTCTATATATCATAACACCATAAGTCAAATATACAATATGATATATAACCCCTTCTATGATGTTAAATTTCGCAAAATAAGAGTATCCCGATGTTGACAGCAGTATCAATATTTTAATAACATTTGAATTATCTGGTGTAATAGTGTACAAAAACATTAAATATTATTGCTTTACATTGGTATATAATAGTCATATAGTAGTGGGAGCACATTTTTTTACATATTTATTTTATCATTAATTGAGTTCATTTCATTCCTCTATTTAATATAGATTATATAAAATAAACAGTGTACGTTTCTCAAATGTACATTTGAATGTCGGTAATAAATATTATATGTTATTAACACGACCAATTCACCTACAAAAAACCCATCATGTAAGATTAAATTTAGTATACACCCAAGTACATGAATACAGTACTGTGCAACACAAACGTTATCGAGAAATATTTTTATGATAAACAGCAAAACCCATGGTTGAAGATATATGTAAAGGTTAAGCTACCGAAAAAACAAAACAATATAAATATAACGATATAATGTAATTTGTTAGATCAAAAAAACAATAGTGAACATTGGTAAATTAAACTGGACTTTGATCCAAACATCGTGCTTTACGTAATATAATATACATACGTGTACATTTAAGCAAAAATAATAGAATAAATATCTCGTACTTCGATCGGCGTCTGCGATAAAATACTGTGTGAAAATAAAAAGAACTAAGAACAATGTCGAAGGACTAAGGACTGTCGTATGCGGTCGTACTCGTTCTGCAATCGCAACCGCTGCGAACGCAATCGGCAAAAAAACTGTACACGTTCGATTTTCAAAAGACTCACATTATATGCGAATATGAAAAGAATGGGTTAGAATTAGAAAACCTCTGGAAAAATCTCAAAATCCTGTGAAAAGTGGAAAATATTCGAAAAATTACGCCATTAGAAATAATAATAATATAATAATAATCAATATAATCGACGCACATAGTTCTTATGACATGGACCTTTTTTCTATCCGACCACAGCGCATTCTTTTTATAGTGAACGAACTATTTTTCACGTTTTATTATATATATATATAAGAGAAAAAAGATATATAAGAATATAAAGAGAAGAAAATTTAAATTTGCTTAGCTGCTTCATAATAATCGTTTTTATTTTTGGTTATACCATTTGTGTTAATTCAGATATGGCTTGTTTTATATTATACGTTTGTATGTTTATAAATGTTATATACTTGTATTCTTAATTAGTAATAAATAATAATATTCGAATTAAAAATGAAATTACAACACGTATTATTATACTGTAATAAATTAGATAATACATTAATCTGTGGTTTACAATAATTTTAATATATTGTTATGTTAAATGTACACTATAGTAATTTATTAACATAACTGTATAGTCATAAGAAAAAAGCAGATGTGTAGTAAACAGTTTGAGAACAAAGTGGTCATAAAGTAAAAAATGATACGTATAGGTATTGTAGCATTGCAAAAACTAGACACAAAAAAAGTTGACTACGGCACTGTGGTAATAATAGTATTGTTAGCGCCCGGATCTTTTTTTTTTTTTTGTTGTCATATTTATTTTTATTTGTACAATCTGTAAAAAATATATTTACAATAAGCACAATAGATGTAGGATATATATAATAGGTCAATGTTGGCTTGATTGAAAGAGCTATTCAGTAATAGCACTTCATGGCATGGACGGTAGTGGTTAGTTGACTAGTCGACTAGCAGGTCACGGCACCAGCTGCGCTTTAAACGTCGGCCGGGGTCGCCCGGGAGTGTTCGAGAGTGGAGGTTTTGGATAAGGGGGTTACGGTGATTTGCAAGTTTAAGGTGAAAACGTTTGTATAAGATTTTAGCGACGTTTTTGACTGTCGGAATAAGGAGGTCCCTGTGGAGAGTATCATTCGATACATAAAAAGGAGCTTTGGTTATTTGTCGGAGACATTTGGATTGGAATGTTTGAATTTTGTTTGTGTTAGAGTTTTTGGCTGATCCCCAAAGTTGAATTCCATAGGACTAGATAGGTTTGAGGAGTACCTTATAGATGAGAATTTTATTATGCAGTGTGACATGTTTGAATGAAAGGAGGAAGCGAAGCTGTCTTAGAAGATTGTTAAGTACTAGTCGTTTAGCGCCCGGATCTACTCGTTATTATTATAATCATCTTTGATATTATTATAATTAGTAGCAGTATATTTGACGACTTCTCTACGTACAAACACAACATCCGCCAACCTAGTGCAAAAGATATTATAGATCAGTGGGCTACATGACTAACCTGGAAAAACCACTTAAAAAAATTAAATAAAAAAAAAACATCGCTTAACCTTAGACTCCACAAACTAAGATAACTACTCTAATCCAAAATCTCTCTAAAGAACAAAACACTGATTTACAAACAAATATTACATCACATAATGATGTATGGAATCCAACTCTGGGAAACCTAAAAAATTCAAACCTAAGTAAACTTTAAGCGTTTTAATCAATAACTTATCGTGTCCTCTGTAATGCTCCCTGGTACGTCAGTGATTATACTCTAGGTACATCATGACTGCAACATATACTAACAATATCCACACACTTACTTCATATCACTATTATAATACATTTCATAAAAGCGCCTTTAAAGCTTTAACCACACAAACTCTCTCATATCCAAACTCTCCTCTTTTACATTACCTGACAATCATATCCGTCGTCTCAAACGTAAATGCCTTTATTAAATAATTAATAACAACTTAATACTCATAAGTTCATAAATTGGGATTAGTGTCGATATTAATGCTCCCTTCCCTCACGTTTTCAAAACTAGTACGAATTGTTAACTTATTTACTTATTGTATTATTTTGTGTACACGGATTGTAAATGTCTTTTATAAATAATAAAAAAAAGATTGTTATACAATATAATATACAACAATTTAGTATTGTCACGATATCCAAACCACTCGTAAACGGGAGAAATTTCAATTTTAATCTTATCACCTTTTTAGTGTGTTAAACTTTATATATTTAATATTATTATACATTAAAAATGATGCACCAATTATTATTCATTATTATTAATTCCCCTAAATTAGTTTAATATTGCCATATTGTGATCTTATCTGTATTTTCTCGTTTATTGTGATTTAATCGCCTCAAATAATCGAAATTTATTCATTATTTTGTTATTGC
Source organism: Rhopalosiphum maidis (assembly GCF_003676215.2). NCBI lineage: Eukaryota > Metazoa > Arthropoda > Insecta > Hemiptera > Aphididae > Rhopalosiphum > Rhopalosiphum maidis. The sequence continues at coordinate 90,976,360 of NC_040877.1, forward strand.
TTAGACGGCTATTGTTAACTCCAATAGCTTCATATATTTGTTAAATTTTAATATTACTAGCTGTACAGTGTGGCTCGCCAAAAATTAAATAATGACAATGGATTTACCTTGCCTTAAAGTCCGTTAAATTTAATGTAAACTACACACAGGAATTCTGGTGGTATTAACTAAATATAATAAAATATATGTCTAATATTGTATCCAATTATAATAACTATTCTATGTACAGTAACCTATAGCAACCCAATACAAAAATGCATAATTATTTATTATCGACGATTTTTTTTTATGATTATTATAAGTCAGGTTAGTCGATTTAAAAATATAAATATTTTTTATGACTTCAACTTTACAAAGAGCTTTTGTAATTTTTTCACCGATGACTATCCAATCGATTTCGATTATAATATTTAGCAAACATAATATTATTCCATTCAAGTTTAAAATACTTACAATGATCACTATAAGCATGTATTTTTTATTAAGTTGGTAGATTTTTTATCTACAAAAGTTAATAATAATAATAATATCTAATAATTTATTACGAGATTATAACTATAGTATTCGTATTCAAATGATAAAGGATAAATATTTGACGAAATAATAACTTATGTCAATGTGATGGCTTAAAAATCAAACAATATCTTTTACGACACTAATACCTGTAGAGTTTTTACTTACAAAATTTAATATATTTATTTAATATTTCATGACAATTCTTCTAAATATTTATACAAGTAGAAATATACGAACTAAAATTTGTTTTAATAAATCATAATTAATAATTTTCTCAGTGTAAAATTTTAAAGAATATAGCCTAGCTATAATAGTTATATTGAATTGCCTACAAAATGTAAATATGTCAATTGATATTATGCAATATTTCTTTTTCCGTATTATTTTTTTTTTTTCATATTTATACGATGAGCTATTTTCTGACTGATTTTCATTGTATAAAATGATTGTTATAAAAATAGTACTTAATAATAAGTTTTATAAATTTATTCTGATAAGCTAAAAGGTTAACTAACTGTTAAATTTACGAAACATATTAATTAAGAGGAATAACAATCTGAACCAAATAATAATCTAATGATAATAGCATTAGTTATTATTTTCTCTAGATTTCTCTAATTATTGTAAAAAACAGAAATACATAATTATTCAACAAATTAATCTCGATAAATTGTTTTAAAGTATATAAACATATAAATTGATTTGATTTTTATGTTAAACATTGAAACCGGCAAAATAAATTCAAATGTGTATCTTAATCTATATAATATTTAAAAAAAATTATGTAGATTTTTATTATTTTTATAATAGATAAATTTCGTTACCTGTAACGTAATCTTATAAGTTTTAACATTGATAGCAATAACAGCTTTTGGCCAAAAAAAATGTACCTACCCAAATGTCACCCTAAAACTATATCAACTGTATCTATTAGTATAAATTAAGCTTAGTCCTACCCTTTGGAAACTGTCGAGCAACGCTCTTGTTGGTATATATTATACCTACAATAAGAAGTAATATAATATGTTTAGAACTTATCTCGTTACGTATAATGTTGACACCAGTTAATAATCGTATTATAAATTATAATACTCACTTCGAAAAAGATTGTTATCTCGAAAGTGTTCACGTTAGAAAATTATGATAATAAATACATATACCCATGGTGGATAAATAAGATTTAAAGAGCATTTTATGTGAAATCAACTGTACATAGATGAGATAAATACATTATAGAAAATTACCGCTTTGAATCAGCTATAGGTACTTAATAAAATAAAATAAAATATGTATAGCTACTATATTATAACTGTAAAACAAAATCGCGGAAATGTTCATCGAAGGAATTAATTTAGAAAAAAAAATATACCCATTTATTTAGTACTATACGGTTATTCTTTCTTCTAAATAATAAAAAAAAAAAAATCAATTACACAAAACTAGTACTTGTTTCGTTAATTTTGTCGCCTTTGAATACTTTCTCAAAAATAGTTATAAAGAAAAATTGAATAATATTAATGTACATTTTCGATGAAAAAATTAACAAAGTATTAAAAAACTATTTGTAAAAAAAAACATAAATTAAAAGAAATCGATTTAATATTATGTACATAGAAATTCGGTCGTTATAACATTTTTAAAGAAAAAAACAAGTATTTTTCGAACAAGATTAATTAGTTTATTCTCGGTAGAATATAATTGCAGTTCTTTCTAAGAGAAAGAAAATTAATTCGGTTTTTATTATTACTTTATTTTTTTTTAAGTCAAAGGAAAAAAACAATTACTATTCAGAATTCATTAAAACAGTTCTTCGGGATATATATTTTATAAAAATTAAGACAATTTAATATTAAATGTGTACAGTATATACAACACCCCAGTGATTCAGTAAAACCAAAAATAATAACGTCGGAAAAGAATTTTAATGCAATATTAAATTTATTTTGACGTAGCGCTATCAACTTGGAAATTGTAATACAACTATAAATTTTATAATATACTATAATATAGTCTAGAAGAGGTAAATATATTATAAGTAATAATAATTCTACTTACTACACTGTAATGGGCTTTAATTAGTGATGGGAATAATCGAATGATTAGTAATCGATGTATTTTATAATCGAATGAATCATTCGAATGATACAATAATCAAATGCTTTTTTAGCTCACTACCCGTATACTACTAACTGACTACTTTATAGTTTATACCAATAAAAATAATAATACAATTAGGTAGATACATAATTTATAATAAAATAATCGAATAATTTATCAGTTCAAATAATAATAATAGTATAAAATATAAATAGTTTAATACTTAAGTCTAAATTAGTAGTACCAAGTACCAACCGTGAGTATAATTTAATTATACAATTTTAAAACAAATACCATAATATAAAGTATGAAATTTTAAAATAAATAATATAAAATAAAATATTTTCAAACTGATACAATATTAATTAAATAATGTCTAAAATCAATATATAATTTGGTTGGGTAATACTGCGTTAATATAACTGCGTCTTGCATTTTCGAAAAAAAAAAGGTTAATTTATAAAGTTAAATTTACATTACTATTTAAAAATACAATATAATCTAAATTTTTGGGTGAAGTCTGTTCCGCCGGTCGTTCGTTATTTGTCCCGTTTTTGAAAACACGCGTTCCTATGGGACATGGGATATGGACATAGACTTAAGAATGGTAGCTATCTTATTATATTCATCAGGTAATAATTTCATTGTTAACGTTTTTCTACTAGAAGGCTTATACAAAGGCTGTAATTTTTCTGAATACTCCAAAAATCCAATATTGTTAACTAATGAAAGTGGTTGATAATCAACAGAAATCATTTTGATAAGACTTTTGTCTATCGAACTTTTTTCTACTTCGAATAATTCATTACCTCTAGTCGAACCATATAATTTTAATTGTCGTGAATATTTAGGACGTTTAGGTGTAGGCGAAATACAGGGCTGCTGTGAATTCGTATTAGAACTTGAATTTTCTGATTGTAAATTAGAACTAGTAGAAGGACCGGCCGCTAATACATTTGAATCAAATTGTTCTTCAGTTTCTATAATAGGATTAAGGTGCGCAAGATGTTTTCTCTTCAAATGTTCTTTAGATAAAATAAAAATAAAAAAAAAAATGGAATTTAATATTAATTAATTTTAAAATTTAAAAAAATTAAATTAATTAAAAAATTGTAATACTCTAATAAATATAAAATAATATATATTATAAAAAATAATGTATTTAATATTTATAAATGAGTATAGGTATTATTTAAATTATTTGTATTATTACAATTTACAATACAGTACGATTAACATAAAACAGAAATAACGTATTATTATTATTACCTTTTAAATTTGTAGTACTGTTATGGAAAACGAAACCTTTTTTGCATACTTCACGCATTATTCATTAATTTTTTTTAAAATGCTCTTATACCACCCATTTTTTAGGTGCCATTTTACGAAATATAAAATAAAATAAATAGGTAACAGAGAAACACTTCGTATTCGACTAATGCCAGAAATCGCAATGATAATAATTTAACCCATCGTATACGCATTTTGTACGAAAATTATAGATTTATCGACATTACTTTATATCTACGTAGGCCGTTTAATACTGGGATTTTTTCATATTCTACAATAACGTATTTGTTATAAATACTTAACAATTGTTATCTTTTTTTATGTCTTTTTCAAATTATTATCGACGTATATTTCAATCAACTCCGTGTCTCCGTCCGATCGTACGAAAAAAAAATGTATAAAAACAAAATATTATATAAATAAGAGTAAAATGTTTCCAAACAATGTTTGTATTAAAAATTATTTACTTATCCTTCGTTGTTAGTAAATATATTAATATATATTAATAATAATTTATTTGATTATTCCCATCGTTAGATTTAATGTTGTTAAATTTACACATATACATGGTAGATACAACGTTTGAGAAGACTTTATTAACATTGTTGTTATACAATTAATCAAAAAAACATTTAAGTGTGATACTATTTTTATAATTATTTATAAAATTATCTTACGTTTGTCTAAAACCTGAAACACACGAAGGGACTAATTTCAATAATGTATTATTTATATAAAAATAATTGAAGAATTGTTAAGTAAAAAAAGTTAACAAAAATGCTCACTAACAGACGAACACGTTATTACTTTTGTGTGTTTGTACTACATACCTAGATACGTCTTGCGCCCTTGCATACCGTAGAAAATCGATTAAACCATAATGAAAGAAGAAATGATTTTGTATGGGTATACTAATATTATGTATTTTTGTAGCTAAAATATTTGCAAAATGATTCTACGGAACTACGGAAGAATTATAAAAAGCAATTAAATACAATATAAAAAAGATACAGCTAATAAGATCCTAATAAGTTACACACCACAACGTAGAAAACGATGGAATCAATCGATCAATGATAATAGGAAATTAGGACATCGAAGAAATGAGGAAGGGCAAAATTCAATTAAATATAACTAAATAATTATGAAATATGAAGAACAAAAAAATAAAATAATCAAACAAGCAAAAAGAGAGAGAAAAATGGCTAGAAGAAGGTGTCAGGAAGTAGAATTTATTATTATTAAAACAAAATAAAAAAGACCCAGTATTAAACGTAATAAAGACATTTTTCTGAGAAAGAAAATTATTAATTAAATAGGTATTTTATTTTTATCATAAAATTTTATATAAATAAAATAAATCAACCAATTACTAAAATATCACTTATACCGATTTCCAATATTTGCAAATACCGACTGGTGTTACATACAAATTAATAATTTAATTTCTTTTGACAATATAATTAATGATGAATTATTATGGTCAAGTATTACAATATATACTTTGTAAGGCTATTCTTAAATTTTAGTTATTTTTATTCTATTCTTACGGTTGTTATGTTTGTATCATTGTATTTGTACTTACTACTATAACCGTATTAGAATTCACTTGTCACCGATCGCACTAATCATGTATTGAGAAATAAATAATTAAAGGTAATCTAAAAATATCTGGATTAAAATATCTAAAGCTACACGAATTATTCTCATAAGTCATAAATCATAATCATTAAGTATAGTATAAACATAAAAACAATTCTCATAATATATCTAATATATTATGACAATAATAACATTATTTTGTTATAATTTATTTTCATTATAATATACAAACTATATACTAAATAATAATATAATATGAACACACTTATCAAAAATCACAAATCTACTAAATTTTACGCAAATTTCTTTTGCCGATATAATTGTATCCTACTTTGATCGTATTATGATTGATCTTAACCATTTTACACAATAATATTAGGTAGGTACTAGGTACAGTTTCTTTCATTGCTTTAAATTTTCATTGGTTCATTAAAAATGTATATTTATTTATTATTATTTTGCATAATTTTGTAAAGATGGTTGAAATTTAATACAATTGAATCTATTCTATGATTGTACTTAATATCTGTTTTGGTATATTGATAACCACAAAACAAAATAGTTTACAATCCTGGTTTTAAGAGGATACCCGACTGTGTTGTCTCTGTCTTATAACGTATATCATAACAAATTTTTGTTCAGCAGACTACATTTTGTGATGTTAGCTTTAATATTAGAGTAAATTTACCTATTATCAAATTTAAAGGTAAGAATATTATCTAGGCAATGGAATATGCTTTTATTGATATTATCATTTTAAAGTGAGTTATGAATATTTTAAAGTTGTAATATTTCTTATAGCTATAACTCACTTTAAAATAATAATATCAATAAAAGGCATGAAAATGAGCTTCATTGTAATACGTAAAAGGAATGAGGACGATTGAGTACAACATAAAATATTAAAAGTATGTTTTTTTGACGCGATGGTAACAATATATAGCCACTGTGAATATAAAATAAGAGGTTAGCTGATAATATATATAGATGAATGTAGAGAGTATGTAAGGGAATTGCCAGATCAGCCTTAGATTATTGTAGCGAATAATATCCTGTTCCGAAGAAGTTTAACTTTCGCGTTGATATTATTACTCCGAAAGCGTTAGCCATCAAAGAATTGTCCAGGGAGGTTCCTAAACTTGGAATATTCTGCCACCAACTTCAATCTTGGAACATCATTCACCGTCAGACATAAATCCAATGATACGAGATTTGATGGATTAGAATATTATATTTAATTGCACAATAAATCTATACTGATAAAAAAAAAATGGTTGTTCAGTTAAACAGCATAACGGTATGAGGTACCAAACGCGAGTTTTGCGGTACCAACACGACCTGCTCGCGCCCAGTGGTTGCGCGCTGTTTGCTGTCTCCTAATAATGAATTTCAAAACATAGGTAGCTCGTATAATAGTTTTCTATAAAATACAAAATTTAACACGAGTCACGACTATCTATATTCGGAAATCGCGGGCTATAACTAAAACAACGACGACGACGTGCGCCGCGTGTAAACTGCTCTTATTAATTTAACTCATGCAATTTCGTTAAACGATTTCCCTAGAATTTTCCAATTGCCGGAACGTTTCACGCGTGCACTTGTGGCACTATAATAATTTATATAATTTATATATACGATCGAAGAGATCTAATACGTGAAGGTATTAGTATTATACTATTATATATATATCATTATATTATAATTTATAACGGTACAACTGCAGACAGTACCCTAACCTATTACCGCCGTGAAAACGCGAGCAACGTGCTTGTGTCGAAATAACAATAATATCATACTTATCCCAGATTTTTAAAGTCCAACAATATTTATTCTACGGGGTTTATAGTTTAAACCGTGTACGTATATAATATAAATTATTGACGACACATTTAATGTATAATACCATGTGTATTGTACGTATACTAATGTATTGTCGACATGTAGAAATATTGTATCATATCCTTATAAGTATAATATAATATATGTATAATGTGTACACATAAATTAAATAATATTATAATATATTATAGCCGGTAGTTGTCACTTTGTTACATTTTATAATTTTATTTCTATTTATGTTTGAAATAGTACACAATATCTATTATAACATAGTTTTTGAATTGTTGTGAATGGCTTTCACTTTGTGAACTTTCCAATAAAAATAAGACCCGAATCACTCACGTGAATTCATATAGTGACAACGCGTATACCAAGTTTGTTCATCGGTCACTTAGTGAGCAACAAGTAGGTTCAACGGATTTAGATTGTTTTGTAAGACTAGCGCTAGCACTCATACATACACAACAATAATAACACAATTCTTGGGATAAATATTAAGTCCAAGAATTTCAAACAAAATTTTGAAAATTCAAAGTACTTATTGATAAAAATGTGTATGTTCTGTCAATTTAAAAATATTTAAAATTCTTAAGTACAGTGTTTTTTGATGAGCATTCAGAGTTTCAATTTCTCATAAAATTATATGCATATTTAAACAAAATATTATCGATGTTAATTATTTAGTTTAATTCGTATTATTCATATGAGTGGAAAAGTTTAACTCCTACGTACCTATATATCATGATTTACTATACCTACAGTACATTATACTCCTTGATAATTTAAAAGTAGTTATTTTGATTAATTTTCAGCTATATTTATTTATAAATTTATAATTCGAACTTATATTTACACCCTTCTTTGGTTCATTAGTATTGACTTATAGAAATAATATAGAAAAAAAATATATTGTATGAATATTAAAAATATAATAATTAATTATTATTACTTAATTAGGTATGTACTATTAGTGTTTATTAAATTTAAATATGTGTTTAATACCAATCGGCAATTATTATATACCATGTTTATTTTATTAATAGAAAATACGAGTATATATTACTATTATATAGATATCAATATTTAAATATAAAATATTACTTAGAAATATAGGCTAACAGACCATAAACATAAACCTACATAAGCGCCGACTTTTAGATTTTAGCACGGGGACAGACATTTTCTAGATTCGTTTGAAGCATCTAATTTTAAATCTGACCGTTCTTTCTTTACAGATTCCTTTACAATGTTGAATTTACTTCTTGATAGTATCGTCACATTAGAGTTAGGTATTAAACAATTTTAAATTAAATCTTTACTTCTAAGGGTTCTCAAACTTTAAAATTCTATAATTTATAACTGGCGGAAAAGAAATGACTTTTATAATTTAATGGAAAACGGAAAGTTCATTTTTGACGGAAACCGGTAACACCCATTTATATGTATGCATTACACAATAGCACATTACACATATATATAGATGTACAGATTTTAATGTAATATACAATTAACTCTTAAAGTTGTACTTTTTTTTTTACATAACTTCACTAATTTCCCAATTGTGTCTATAATATTGTAGTCTCATTTAACGTAAATAAATAAAATATAAAAATGGGACTGCATTACATTACAAATTTATAACATATGTACCTATTATATTTTTGCTATCTGCGATGAGTGCGAATATCAGCGCTCTATATGCGGTTGCCGTGGCGTTGTGCCATTGCTAATATAGTCATTATAGTTATTAGATACGAGTATAAAAAATAATAATTATAGTTTATAAAAAAATCTCTAAATAAGCACTTCTCCCGTAAATATCTGTTAGTATATTTCGTACATAGAACAAATTTTACAAATTGTTTGAATATAATATAAAATAGCTTATAAATAATACACTTGATGTCTTGATCACTATTCACTTCATAATACTATATTATAATATTATATATTATATTATCGATTATCACAAATTCACAATACTAAAAAATTAAAGCCAAATGAGTAGATTTGCTATGTACCTACTTATTTATATATCTTATATATATTTTATGTTATTTCATAGTATAAACTATATTTTTATTTCCTAAAATATTATCGGACCATTTAATCTACTCATATATTATCGTAACGGATCACCGGGATTGGTCTCGGTGTTCCGCCAGTCAAGTCCGCCCCTAATGGTTGCAATAAATAAATACAAAAAAAAAAAAAATAAATAACTTTAAAATAAAATAACTTTGCAATGTTATTTAGATAATGAATTGTTTTGATGAGCATTTCAGTTCAAAACTCATTAGCTATAATAATAATCAAACAATTTTTATACACAAATGTGAAATGTCGAAATACTATTTTTATGTTCAACCTTTTTATAATTGAGTACAGAGGTGATGCCCCCCTTAAAATCAAGTACCAATGCAATTTTCCCCGCGAAGTCTTTGCCCATGATCATAAATACTATATTTTTTCGTATATTTAGTACCTACTCGTATATACAATGATTAATTAATGAATTCAAATTAACACATTCTCAATACTTTTTTATCTACCTAGGTACTCAGTACTCAATTACGAATTATTATTACTCGACGTTATCCATGATAATAACTATTGCGTATAGAATAATGCGTACTTATGAACACTATTGCATATAATCAATGATATCATAACATACATACTGCCCCGCTTTATTTTTTTCATAATTTAAAATCGTTAGGTATAGCTGAAAGCCGTATAGGTATTACCTATATTCGTAGCCCATACCCCATAGGCATGCAAAAATCTACAGTATAAATTTTTGGATTTGTGTTGTGTAGTAGGTGACTTATGAAACAAATTTGTGTAAAATAAGATTTTAAATAATAGGTACCTATCAGCATATTGGATATATTATGCATTTAAGTAATGCAATATAGTATATCTATTATAATTACTAGTATTAGAATTACATGAGAAACAATATGTTAAATTATTTGATTTTGAAATGTTTTGGTCTGTATTGACTGTATTTACTATTTAATCCAAGGAATAAATTGAGATTAAGTTGATTCTGATAATATCATTTATACTTTATAACGATATGTTTTATTGTCAGCTTAAAGCGGGGTGCTACCTATATTATATTTGTCTAACCTAGCTTTAACATTAGAGTGATTCATTTTCAAGTATTAAGTTATGAACATTATCTGAACGTTGTATTTTTTTATAATATTTCAATTTTCTTATGATACATTAGAATTTTTAAATTTTAACATTGTACATTAACATAGATAATTTATACCTAATTCATATATCATAAAAAAATCAACGTACCAACACAGATAATGATTTTAATTTAAAGTTTGATGATGGGTAAATTAATTTAAGTATTATTGTCTATAGGTAACAACATAAGATCTGTTTTCACGAACCAAATTAAATTTGCCAAGTTACAAAGTCAAAGAAATAACAAATAATATTACTATTAAATATTCTTAAAAGTTACAGGCATTTGATGAAATTAGTTAAGATTTTGTTAAACTGAAAAATCTTTGTATAATATTTTCACTAGAACAATAATATAATTATTATCACAACATAGTTAATATTAATACAATCTAAATAAAAAGGCAGTAATTTTTAAAATAATTTCTCCAAGTATTTTATTAATTATGTGTGCTCCTCTCAAATTATAATAATAAAAAATATTTAATGTTTCAGAAATTAGATAAAGATCAATAATTATCCGTATATAAAACTATGATGGGGCCAATTATATTTTGTGTACAGCATTTTTTTCATGGGGACCAATTGCCCTAAATCCAAATATATCATAGTACCAAAATGCATGTTATATTACAGAATAGGTTGCAATAAGTTCAATTGCAACTTTTTCAACTACCTTAAATTTAATTATTATAAATACAGCTTTTTTCAATAACATTTAAATAAATTACAGTACATGCATATAAAAATAATAGGAAATTATACTAACAGAATAAAATAAAAAATAAATAAGTAATTTAAAGATAACTTTATTGGATATTAAATTAAAAAAATAATTAAAGTCTTAATACATAGCTTTTTTTCTTATAAATAGTAGGTAGTTAATATTCTTTAAGTCATCGCTATGTCTTTATAACCAATTCTATGTTGGACATCATTTAATTTATATAACCCGATAACATATATAATTGCACCCAACCCATTTACAATAAAAATATTTCTTTACAGCTAGATGAAAAAATAAACAAACAGTTTTATGATGGTCATTATTTTGATATTTTAACATTAAAACTATGTTAAAATAAAAATTAAAGAAAATCTAAATAAAACACAACAAACACAATATTTAAAGATACAATACATTTATATTAATTTAATATTGAGTACATAATCAAAGAAATGATAATACTAATCATGACTAGTTTAAGAATAAAATACAATACTTTTTAGGTATTTAGATTATGTAATGATTAATGACCATCGGACTTTAGAAAATGAAATAAATGATTATCTAACAAATTACATATTATAATATGCACAGCCAATAAGAACAAAATATGTCTATATTATAAAAAAAAAAACAAAAATCATTAAAATAAAAATAAAAAAAACAATAAATTATATATATATAACAATATATATATATAAACAATTAAGAATTATCAACATTTAAGTAGTGTAAATATACTTTCTAGCCATACCACAGTGAATAGAAATGTGTCTTTTAAATTAAACAATAAATATAACTTGAGGTTTTGCTAATTAAAAATTGTGCATGGAAGAGTATTATCAATAGTATTAACTCTAAGGCCTAAAAAGATGGTGTTTGATAGTCGCCCAATTGAGTTATTTTACTTATACTGTCATATTCTGCACGTATTTTGGAACATACTTCATCACTGAAGTTAGGTATATCATTTGCCAATAAACCATCCGTTTCTATTATTGGCATCACAGATATTATAACACGACCTGAAATAATTAAAGATCACAATGATAATATGTTATAAATATAAAATATTGTAAGATTTCTCAAGTTATAATATAAACACCTGGCTCAAACATATGTTTTTTTTTGTTTATAAAATAGCAGTTGGAAAATACAATAGGCTGAACTGGCAATTTTTTTTTAAAAGCCATTTTAATAGTTTCTTCATTTGTCATTGTAGATGATGATAATATAATTGTAGGCTATAAACAGTTATAATAATTGTAATATATATACACAGATATGTGCATTATATTTTTAAATACAGTTTAAACAATGCTATATATTTACCTTGGAATCAATCAATGTTGAAGAAAAATTCAGCAACCTCAAATTAGTATAAAAAAATTGAATGGGGCATAATGCTAATGAAACCAACCATGGAAAAAATGAAAATGGCCATAAGGTGATAAAATTTGTTTCTGAAATTATATTCAGTTCCATCTCTTGACAATACACCAAATGCAAGAGTCCTGCAAAAGTTTATCAAATTATTACATTATACATGATATTATAAAATTATAATTTAAATTAAATTTATTTAAACAACATATTTTTTACTTAACACGTTGACTGCCATGTGACCGCTGGCAGTTACACAATATGTATTATCAACACGCCAAACATATTTTTCCATGTCATTCCTAATTTTTTTTTACACTACTTTATTTAAAAAAGCCATTTTAGAATGTATATTATATAAAAAGAAATATATTTTCTATTATATCAAAAAAATTGTAATTATTCACGCTATGCTACTGTAATTTTTTCAGTATATTATTGTAGTGCTATAGAAAAGTCAATCATTTAAAATCGTATTCATTTATTGTGGCCGGCGGTCATGTGGTATATAAATAATATAGTGCAAGTGTCCTGGTGTTCGTAAAAATAATTTTGTTATGTTGTATTCTAACAATGTGCAGATATTTGCTGTCACATGGTAGCCAACGTGTAACAAAAAAAATTTCTTTTGTTGCTTTTATTACACAATTGTCTGTATTTTATTCTAATTAGTATATTTATCAGTCGTTACTGATTAATATGTAGTTTTGTCAAAAATGTTAAATAATAAAAATAACCTAATGTATCAATGTCAGTTTGATAATTTATAATAGCCACCCTTGCACGTGTTGATGATAGATTTTTTTTCCCATGTAGGCACCATTCAAGAGACAATAAATCTGAGATTTGTTGTCCAAAATATGCGATTAACCTGCAAAAATAAGTTAAAATATTTTATATTAAATAATACTTTATAAAAATGTATCACAATAGAATAAAGGATGACATTACAATAACTATTAGAAAGGTATCTAAAATTCTTATACATTAACATTCAATTAGATGCATTTTTGTAGATTTTTTTATCATTGTTGACAAACTGTAGTATATACAAGTACAATTTAAAATAAAAATCTTATAACATTCACTACTATCTGAGTAAAATTTTCAATCATCTATGGAGGTGCTAAATTCATCTATAACTTAAAGTAATTATTCTGTTTTTTTTTTTTTTAAACATTGTAAAAACATTGTTATTTTGGAAATTAAAATGTTATATTAATGTATTTATATATTAATTTTAAGATATTATCATGATAATGTTTACAGGTTATCTATTTAAATTAAACATCAATGTTTAAATATTATATAATATTAAAATCTGCCTGAATAGTAATCACCAGGCCTAAGACTTATTATACATCAGCATATTTCTACTACATTTTTAGTCAGAAAGATCGATAAGTAACCGTTGGTTTCATAATAAATTAAAAATATGATTTATTTTGTTTACATGATTTAACATTCAATAGGTTGCTTGGGTTCAAGGCATCTATTCGATTAACTCCACAGCAGCAAAACATTTTCTTAATTTTTTTTTACATATTTTAACAGTTTTTTTTTTGTAACTTAGGTCACTAATAATTTTTAAATATAAAACTAACTTATGTAAATCTATTATTTAAACCAAATAAGTAACATCAAATATAAGTATATATATTTAAGTGAGTATTTAAGTTAATACAAAAACCTATATAAAAAAACTTTTCATTTTACAAAGTCAACAAGTTATGCCATTGGTATTCAAATCTAAGTTTTTTATGGTGTAAATTGATAAGTTACTTATAATTGTATTATTAGATAACTGAACCTAGCATGAGCCACATAATTTTGAAATTAAAAATATATTGTAGAATTTATAATCATAAAACATGTATATTAGCATTGATAATGTATAATACACATATTTCATAACATAGGTAGTTGATAGCATAAAATATAGTATATAAAATAAAAAATAAAATGTAAGTAATGATAATGTAAAACAGTTAATCAAACTAAGGAAATGATTAATGTCTACATTCCAAATGAACCATGATTAATGTAACTGATAAGTGTAATTTTAATGGTAGACGGTACAGTGCTACAGTGCAATATTTCATTTTTCAATACCTATGCTTTCTGAATAATTATATTAATGACCACAATTAAAAAAAATTCAATTCTCAAGGTTTTTTGGATCAATTATATGTCAGTAAAGTAATCAACAGTAATTAATGTAATTTTATAAAATAAATCGTATTATTATAACTTTGTAACTTTGTAACTTGTGACTTTTAACATTTAACAAACAATATTTTTCAACACAAGTTATAAGTAACTATAAGAATGGTAGGTATACCCTAGCTGCAAAGTTCTCTTTTAGAGCTGAGTAACCTACATGAAACTGTGTCAAGGCATACAAGTCCAAGCCTATATTTCGACAGAACCCAATTACTATGCTATGTCCAGTACTATGCAGTAGAAAAATAAGTACCAATTCTGGAAGAAAAATAGCCTGAACCACAGTTATCTAGATAATTGGTTTGAACAGAGAGTAGTCGGTAGAACGCAAATAATTATTTGTATACACACACACACGCATAAGTACCTGACTAATAACATCTTTACTGCCGTAAGTAATTACCTGGATCGGTGTTTGAACTGGAAGAGGGTCAACAGGGACGTCAGGTAGGCCAGAACAGTGAAGATGGTTAGACGGAAATGGTAGCGGAACGTTCGTCGGGTGTCGTAGAGGAATGGCAGCGAGATGAAAAACGCCACGAATAGTACTTCCAGCCACACGGCCATTATCGGTCTTGCGGTGCTGCTCTCCTTCGTTTTCCGACAACAGGTCAATCCGGTGGCGGGTTCCACTACATTTTAACACGGAAACTACCGTGGGAGACCGTAGCCGGCCTCTTGTCTTACAATATCATATTATTACGGTACCTACCTATTGGTCGTCACAATAACTAATGGAAGTAGACGGCACTCGGCGTCTAGAGCGAAACGACTGTGATAACAATAATGATAATATTATGTTCTATGTACATTCATATTATGCCGAACACGGACGGCGTATCAACCGGGACGAGTATTGATCGAGTAGTGAGTATTACGCCACACTAGTAAGTCGACAAGTGCAATGCTGTGCTCAACAGTCCACGGTCGAAATGACGAACGGCGACTGCGTTTGTATTTTTATAACAAAATACCGCGACAGATTCCGTAATAAAATTGTATTATTATTAATAACGTACTTCGTGCGTCGTGCCTCATTGTAGATTTTTATTTTTGAAAATGTAATATTATTATTGTTGTTATTACTATAGTGAACGGCGTTATCACCCCCGCTCAGAACTGTTATCTGACATTATCAGTCACATCATGTTTTGCGAAAGATAAGAAATAGTCGTAGGGGCGTGCACATGCGCTCAAACAGGATTAATGAGTATAAGATCTAACGGACTCAGGCGCGCCGCAGGGGGGTTTCGGGGGTTTAACCCCTCCGAAATATTAGGAACAAAAATAAATTACCCGACCTACAAATGAATAGTATGATATTTATGTACATTTTTTTAAAAAACCCCACCGAAATTTTTTCCTGCGTTCGCGCTTGAACAGACTCTAATAGATAGATCAATAGATCAATAGAACAACACGACGATATTGTCAAGTACAGACTCATGTATGACAATAATGTTTGATAATTTGGTTTGAACGACGATGTATATTTTTATTCCAAGGACTTATGGCCATTAATTGCTATGGGCGTCATGTACTCATGTGCGGCACGAATACAATACTTAGTCAATAATATTATTCGTAGGATCGGTTCACGGTTGTGATATTATCATTTACCGATGCAAACATTGCAAATTCGCGGTCGACCGTGTCCGAAGTTGTTCGTACTATTGATTATAAATACCACAGACAGATATATATATATATAATTTTATCTTAGTCCGTGATAAATACTGATATTTATACTCATTAATCATGACTTAGTAGTTAGTACCTACATTTATTTATTAATTATTCAAGTTTATTTAGTTAATGATACTACGAACGGCTGTCGCGCACTGTCAAGCACTCGAGGAACTCGGTAAGTCCTGACTTTTCCGCGTTGTCACGCACAGATGGCGCGATACCTTTGGCCGCGAATCGTCTGACACCCCTGAATTACTGGTAGTTCAACTACCATTTATCATTTTTAAAGCGATAACAACCCTAACAACGTACATGAAGACATGAAGTCTCAGTGTGAATTTTATTTGTTTTAAAACAACATTTTTAGGTACCTTCAAAATTATAACTGATTTTTACGTTATAACCATACATATTATATAAAAAACATAATACATATCATGGTAATATTTAAGATTGATAGATTGATAGTTAAATATTTTATTATTACATTATAGGTACTATGATCTTATATTAAAATTAATACTCTATAGTAATATGTCGCTTTAAATTTTCCAATGCACCAAGTTGATGAAACGACATACGCTTCGATAATAATAATACTGTTCAATATATTTTGATCGTAATATTACGAGAACGCAGTCATAGCCCATAAACCTTTAACACAACAGCAATATTACATCGCTGAGATACATTGTTTCGGCGACTAATAATTTATTATAATAATTATAAAGAATAAATTATAGTACGAATAATGATGACTAGATGACTGATGAGCTACCGAATATGGTACTATACTACTATAGACGCTCTAGGTACAAATCCGTTAAAAAAAAATATCTTCGATTACATAATTTATGACTTGAGAAGACTTGAAACGCGATAACTTACAGCAACGGTTATAGTAGTCCGAGGAGCAAAAACAAAATATTTCATATTAATTGTATATATATTATGTATAATATGCAAGATTATAATTGAATGATATATTGTTTTAAATTTTTAAACACAGAAACAAGTTTGAAGGCTTATTTCTATTGTTTAGACATAATTACTATTTAGTAGGTATGATAACCATTATGGAATTATTAAACCTCTTAGTAAATAAATGTTATAACATACTAATTTAATTTATATTCTTTGAAAGTTTCGGTGCTCGGCCATTTTCTGTTGTTGTCGATGAGAATAGAATTCAGATAAAATATTTAATTAACTATAAAAGGCGTGTTACGAATTAACAATTATATTATGCATTTTAAAATGGCCACAGCAAATGGATTGCATAACGAAATATTAAAATATCTTCGTAGTGTTTATAATACAGCAGGGAATCCTGAATTATAATCTCCAAATCCAAAAACAAATCTTTAAATGAAAAAAAAAATGGGAAAATAGATAACAGCTGTGTTGTATAATACCTAGGTATCGAGTATATTTCGTCATTGAGTGGGTACTTAAATGAGTATCTATTGTACTAGATATTTTAAATTTAATTCAATGATAAATCATTGCATACTTACACGAAAAATCAATTCTGAACGATGATAATTTATTTTACCAGATATATTATTTTATTTTCAATTAATTTTTAAAGTAAATCGTATATTATTTGTTTTTAAATTCAGTTTTGAAGTCAACAGAGATTTACCGTAAAACCTTCGTTCGTGGTATAAGTAGACAATTGTACAAAATTAATCTCAATATTTTGAAACGTTATATCTGTATAACATAATAACATTTGTAAAAGTTTTCACGCGCATATGAACAATATTTTTGAATTACAATAAAATATATAAAATTGTAACTATTCGTTTTATTTGTTTAAATAAGGTTTATAGGTATCTAGTTTTGTCAAAATTTGAATTTCAATACTTGTTAATATAATAGAAATAATAATTCTTATCTATATATTTTTAAAATTTTTGAGTTTCAGTAAGAACTATGTAACAGGAATTTTGTGTTAAATTATTCAAACGTAAGTTATAAAAATTCAACATTTTATACATTTTTAATAAACAATTATTTTTAAATGTACGTGATTTTGATAATTTAAAAAAAAATTATTTTTGATTTTTATAAAGTGCTTTGCTATTTGTTTGGATTTTTATTCAGTAATAAAAATGCTAATATACTTAAATTGGAAAAAATGTACAGTTTAAAATATTTATGAGTCACATCACAGAAACAACCAAAATAATATTTTGAAAATCTTGCTATGTCTATAATAAATATTAACCTGAATATTTTGTAAACAATTTCAAGTCTCTACAATGATTTATTTTTGATTTTCCCATTTCACATCGTTGTAAAATCAATACAGCCATCTTATAATTTAAAATATCACATAATAATTTAGGATTTTTTTTACGATAAAACTAAAACCACGAGGATTGAGTATATACGTATACTGTATAGTGTAGTTTCAGTTTAACTTCAGCGCATGACATGTATCTATAATATTAAGTTGAATTATTAATGAATTAATTGTTATTTTAAATTTGGATTAAGGTAAAATTAGGTAGAGCACACACATCACTATGTGTATTGTTATAGTGTATTCGTTTATTTTGCCTTGAGGATATATATTTAAATATTCATTTTGTACGTAACGTTGTAGAGGCTTGACTAAAAACGATACGTTAAAAATTATAAACATTTTAGATTCTGAGTGTAAAGATGAATGTATTGATTTTACAGTGATGTGTGTTTTTAATATTTAATTACAAATACAAATCTTGATAGATTATTAATGTTGGAAAAGTTATTTTTTTTATAATATTTTAAACTACATATTATTTAAAGTCTATACCAAGAATAAAATTATTTTAAAATTGTATTTAAACATTTTGTGAATATTGAACTATTCTCTTAAAGGTTTCGTGTATTATGTAGTAATGTACCATTATTTACTATAATGTAGTAATTTTGTTTCTATTATAGTATATTGAAAACAATTTATTAGTCTATGTTAAGTAAATAAAAATAAAAATGCGATCAATTATCTGAAAATTTATTAATACAATGGTCATAAATTGATTACTTTAAAAAATAAAACAGTTTAATAATAAACAACATTTATATATTAACTCTAATTTACAAGAATTGTAAGCCTATAAAATATGAATTAATACTAATTACAAACTGACACTGAGTTGATGTATTTATTTTGGCTTAAAAATAAATTTGAAATATTGATATAGTACCTATAGGCTATAATAAACATAAAGATATTATTTTTAAATAACAAATAAATAAAATATAATATTATATATGAATAGTGAAGTATTATACTTTGTAATAGACATAGTAATCATTACGGGTATTATACATATATTGAACTATTATAATTAGACAGCTACCAAAAAAACTAGTTTTAAAAATAAAAACTTACTCTTATTATTTTGATGTCATAAGAAAACTAATCAAAAATAATAGTTTAATATAATAATATAATAAAAGTTTATTATTTAGTAGCTAACTATACCTAAATAACTTTTGTGTTAATTAATGAGCTTTTTATAAGTCTTCATATTTTTGGTATTAAAATTGTATATAATGAAAACAAAAATTTACACCCTTCTTCGGTTCATTAGTATTGACTTATAGAAATAATATAGAAAAAAGGTGGGTAAGTATGGGTATCGCTCTGCTGTATAGTAGAAATGAAGAGTAGGTCACCATAATGGATGTGTTAAATTTGAATGCAATGACATGCAGATATCATTGTATACGAAAAACGGTTCTGAACGGAGTTTATTTGTCAGTCTAGGATACTTATTAGGATATATTATATTATCCCCTATTTTTAAATTATAATATATCGTTATTTTACACAATTTTGTAAAAAATTAAATTTCATACACTCGTAACATTTTTTTTTTATTGACGTTAGAATTTTCTGTTACAGTTACTTGAAAGAAAACTTATGGATAACTTTGTATTGGTTTTTTTAACCTCAGGAATAAATTACAAAAATTTCCAAATTTTTTTTATAGGCATGTTAAAAAAAAAACTTATAAAAATCAAATATTTCAATTTTATCGTAAATAGATAACGCTAATATAAACATTTGGTGAAAGTTTCAAGTATTTACATTGATTCGTTTTTGAGTTACAGCAAAATAAAAAAATCGATTTTGTCGAAAACTGATAATGCGTTGTTCCCGTTACTTTTTTAAGGTTTTTCCTAACGCTTTTAAAAACTATTGGGAATTTTTTATTTTTGACCCCCCCAAGTACCAAATAGATTAATTTTTCTTTTCAAAAAGGGGCTGAAGTATAAAATCAAATCATTATTTCTACTCAAAAAAAAAAAAAAAACATACATTATTGAAAAATCAATACATTTCTCACTTCGTTCATAGTCTAAAACAAATAGAAAATAATAATTATAATACGTTTTACAAATTTTTCGTGGAACTTTAAAATCATCAAATATTAAAATTAAATTGCATTTTAATACTAATAATAGATATCGGTAATCATCTAAATATAGTAGTCTTATAAATATTATTATGTTTTTAATCAAGTGCAACAAAGTAAGTAGTAACTACTATATTGATTTTGCCACTACCGTTTTACTCGAGCCTGTCGTAATATATTGTACAGATTTATTTTAGTACAATTTGCATTTTTTTTTTTTTTGAAAATAATTTCTCTAAAATTCCCTACCATCTGTGCTCAGTTTTCAATTGATTGATAGCTAGGGCCACATGAAACTTCGTGAGTGCTCTTCTACCAAAAAAAGTGGTCACATATGTAAGTGAAATCACAAAAAAAAATAACACGCACAAAATTGTATATGAATATTATTTATTTCTCGTCATAACTTGGTTCCTAAATTGTGTTAATATGTAATGTATTTTCTTGTTTTCAAAGTTATTATTATATTTTAAAAGTTTTGAGTTGTTTGATTTTATAGAAACAATATTGTTTCAAATACTCAACACAGCATTTTTTTTAATATGAGCAGCTGTGTGATAACTACCGACGTTGTGTGTGTTTATGTGTGTATATATATATATATATATATATATATATACTTATTTACCACTATGATTTTTAAGATAATTAGTTTTGTGCTTCAAAAAAATAAAAGATCTTTCAAAGAGATTATTTGCATTTAAATAATTCACACACTTTTATCGAATGTTTCTCTGTATTTATTTTCTATATAAGTTCTTTGAAACAGTTCATTTTACGTGAGTCTTAAGCACCATCAAGTGAAAAAATTTTTATTGCACTTTGTTTTATTGCTCAGTTTAGCATTTCAAAGAATCAAGATGTACTTTATAGTGGATAACTTTTATATTTTATAATTAAAAAGTATTATGAACATTTTTGTAGAAGAAAAACGAGTCTTATTCTCATGTCTTCAAATTCACAGTCGACTTTGTCTTGACTTAATAGTTACCGATTTTCTTTAACAATTTATCATAAATACAATTTGTAAAATATATTTGGTGGTTGAAATTAATTTCTATAGGTACCTTGTCCTTGTACTACCTACTTAAATTGTATTAATTTTAATTTTTTTTTTTTTAATTTTTAAGAACTTTATTAATTTATGTTTAAATTTACTTACTTTTTGTATGATAAAAAGTTTCGTTCTAAATTACTTAATACTTTTAACTATATTTAAATATTATGATGTAGTTTCGTATTGAAGAAAAACAAATGTCCCTCCTGTCAATTTATATTGACTATAATATGCCGGTTTAATTGTTTTGTTTTTTCTTATGTACGTTGCGTTTATGTTTTGTTTTATTGTTAGTTTAATGAACAGACTTTCATTTTAATTTTCGTTATGAGTGATTAATTCTAATGATGCGAATGACGCTGGTTCACTGTACTTATCGTTATATACTGACGTCGCTCTTTAATCTTCGTTTTAGATTCCCCAAAATCGCTGGTTTAAACATAGATTAGGCGCTGAACTGCTATTGAAATAATATCTCTTAATGAGGTATAATAATATGGTAATGCAATTCAGCTACAATAAATTGAGTGGTCCAAAATGTATACTATAAGACCGAACACTATATATTATACTAAATTATTATATTATCCTATGAGATACAAAGTTTATAGACATTTGTAAACTTTACTTTAAAAATGTAAATATATTACAATTTGCCTAATGTAAAATAGCCATAGATTTTTTTCTGGTAATTTACAAAGAATAATGTTTGTAAAATTACTGTAAATTCGATAAATGTTTATGCTTTTGGTAACGTAGCCATAACTACGAACACATGGAATAATTCTCTTCACTTCTATCATAAATCTATAGCTATAAAACCATACAATTTTTGGAAAACTTATATTTAAAATGTAAGTAAGTGGTAATAATGGTCTGATATATATAGTAGGCGTTGAGTAGATCACTGTAATGGATGTGTTAAATCTAAATTTAATAATATATTAATATATCATTTTTTTTACGAAAAAGGATTCTGAACAGAGATGGATTATCAGCCTATATCAAGTACACTTCATGATAATATATTTTTTGATATTGCAAAAACATAGCATATTTATTACATTATTAATATATATTTTTAAAAATAAATATAATAATTATCATATCACGTTGACATATTATTTTTATTAATTTTTGAGTCAACAAGTTATTGTAAATAGTATTATGAATAGATTCATGGTATAAACAGGTAATATCTTAAAATTAATCTAAATAATATTTTGAAAATGTCATTGCATTCAGTAAAGTACATAATATACTTACGTAAGAGTTAAAAGGCCTCACGAATATTGTTTTTAAATTGTAACACAAAATAATGAATATCGTTCGATTTCATTCAAATTTTAACTTTAAATGTGTTATAAAATGTATATAAAAAATTGTTTAGATTTTTTTGTTTTTTGTACAAACTACTTATGTGTTATTTTATAATTTATTTTTAAATCTCAGCTATACACAAACTAAAGGTTTTATAATTTTTACTTCAATACTTGTAATCTGTAAATTTTTATAATTTTGACGAATCTTGAAAAAGTTTTACCTATGTGTTTTTAAAATTTTTATACAGATATCTAGAAAAATTATGTAAAACTTATGAGGAATCTTGTATTACAATTTCAAGATTATTGACCGAACAAAAAATGTTTATTGATACAAAAAAAATACTAAAAAATTATTTGATATTTTTACTTTTGATTTTCCGAAATACCAATATTAGATCAAATTTTCTACCAGACACCACCTCAAATGTAAAAAAAAAATTATTTTTACTGTCCCAAAAGATGACTATAGATAAAACAATGAAACATATACACACATCATAGTAAAATTGTTCTACACGAATCTAAAAAACAAACTAATAACTAGGTAAATTATATTAACTTTATAGATTGGTTTGATATTTGTATGAACAAAATAATAATAATCTGTTAAATTTATGTGGTAGAGATATAATTTCCCCGTGTGAAAATAAATTTGGTAGTAAATACTATTTACTAAATAGGTTAATAATGAATAATATTATTTATACCGATTTATAATATAATTTAAGTCAATTTGAATGAAAATCAAAAATACAATATATCAGTATTTTGAAGATAATAAAAAGCGTAAATAATTACTGAGATGAGTGAGATAACTAAATAATACCTATTTATAATTTCCATTTGTATTACTAATCTATATGGTTAATATTTCACCAAATATCAACCATAAAATAATGTTATGCCATAAATATTAGTGTATCATAATGTTTAAAATTTGTAATTTTTTTGGGAAACAAATATTGACCGGTAAAAAATATATCAGTAAATTATTTGTCACACAAGTATATTTTTACTGGATAAATTTACTAGAATTAAATTTTTCTACCAGTGTACATATTATTGTCATGACGCATAGTTTTATATAAAACCGTACGATAGGTTATATAATATACTTGATAGTTGATATTGTAACAACACACGATGCCGTGACGATGACAATAGCTACATTAATGTTGCCGTTTTAATTCAATATAGCCTATAGGTGGTTCGACGATGCCAAATGTTCAACGCTATTCTCGTTTACACGAAAACTGAACATTATCATCTTACACTAATGAAATACTAGCTGCATTGTCATAGCTCTAATTAATACTATCCATTACATTTAACTCACCTAAAGTGTTGCATGTTGATTGTTTAGTTTACGCGCACGCATTACCTACACGTTCAGTACGCTTTTGATTTATTTACGACCAAGAAATTATAATATTTCGGGGTCTGCAACTACAGCATTACGCTACGTCACAGAAAAAAATAATGATTGCGTCCAAAATGACGTGCATATATACTGCGCAGTAGTGTGCCTTCATGTTATTATATCGTTGCAATTATTTATTAGTCTTCTCTGTCTGCAGACACTCCGGCAGTTGTATTTTGTTTGGTGTGAAAAAGTCTACGATATACTGGATATGTTATGATAATAATAATGATGATAAAAATAAAAAGAGTTAACTATGTGTTATCCCTGTCTTGCTAACGTATATCATGGCAAATTTACGTTCAGCTGAACAAATTTTAAGATATTAGCTTTAATATTAGAGTAAATTTACCTATTATCAAATTTAAAGGTAAGAATATTATCATTATTATCTAAGAAATTTCATATGCTTTCATTGATATTTATATAAAATATTGCACTTTATAATGATAATATCAATCAAAGCATATGAAATTTCTTAGACAATAATGATAATATTCTTACATTTAAATTTGATAATAGGTAAATTTACTCTAATATTAAAGCTAATATCTTAAAATGTGTTCAGCTGAACGCAAATTTGCCATGATATACGTTAGCAAGACAGAGATAACAGCGGGTATAACGTCCTGTTAATAGCAGTTAATTGATCATAATTAAAAAATTTGTTTTTTTTTTTCTAACTCAGCTGATCCTTTCCGTATACTATTCGTTAATAGTGATAAAGGTTTAAGCCAGAAAATGTTATAACTAATTTTCAGAAGTTTAGACGTTTTTCAACGAATTGGAGAAAAAAAATTTTATTTTCGTTTATCGATTATGACGGCACTTTTATTTTTACAACTATCGAGTTGCGACACCGAACTGATGGATTGCAGTGACTATTGTCGGTCACGATTAAATCAACATACTAACATAAACAAATTGGGTGAGTTTGGAATGTTCTTGATTCGTGTTCATGTGTGTTGATAATTAGTACTTAGTACAATAATGATATATCATAATAAAAACATACTATAAAAAAGTAGTTACATCTTACGAATCGTTAATTTTATTTATTCGCTGACTTTGGGAGCTTGTCAGTAGTTGTTATATGATTGTAATAATATTTATATCACAAAATTAAAATATAAATATTGTCTTCATATTGATGTTGTATTAAATTATATATATATATATATATATATATATAACTTATAACAAACATCATCGAAAAGCGATGAGTTGTATTGCATTATGACTAAAAAGAGATTAAATCAGTTTTTTATATAGTAGATAAATATATATATTTTTTATGGTGTATTATTATCCTGGAAGTTAAGCAGAATGTTTATTTAAAAAACAAATATATATATTTATTTTAGTATGTATAACTACAGATAATTAATTAATAATATGCATTTCATTAACTAAGTAAAAATGTTATACCTATAGACTTATTCATTAAATAATTGAGTGAAAATGTTAGTTATATTATTTTTCGTAGTGTTAACTGAAGAGGTAATCATGAATTTATTTTCATTGATTAAAGAAGGATTCTTGTACTAAGGTGTTTGAGGTCATGATATTATAAGTTGTTTGTAAAAAAATTATTAATATACAAAAGCTTGTTAACCAATGAAGTCCATGAAATAAAGAAGCAGTATACACAAAGAATACGTTATTTAAAGCTGCAATGACGCACTTCAAAATCATTTTGCTCTTTTGACTATCTTAAACAAATAAAGTACCATTTTAACCCTGAAGGATGAAAGATAATCCAAATCATGGACTTTTCTAGTCTGTAAGACGTTAACCCGTCTGGGAAATACTGTCCAAGTTCCAAGTAATCCTTTGGAAATATGATTCAAAAGAAATACCAAAATATAGGTATTAACTGTCTAGATTGAAACACACACACACACAATATACTTTTGTTTCATAAAAATATGGATGTCTAAGGATGTAAAATGAAAACAGAATCTTTTATAATATTTTTTTACGTTGAATATCGACATATTAATAATAATATTATCATGATGCACAGTAAATTCATAAAAACATATTTTTAGATTCAGATTAAATCAAAGAACACATTGGTTTTAAAACTATGTGTGATATTTGATTTATTTTTTTCAAATATAATTCAGTTATAGAAAATAGAAATATTAACAATATAATACTATTCGTATAAAATTCACGAGAAGAAAATACATCAATACTTTTTGTATGCTGAATTTGACACATCTTTAATAGTAATTTTCCAGATTTATAAAATATTATTTTACGATATTTAACGATTTTCGTGCACTTCAGTGAGTGAAAGCACAAACACTTGTTGAGTTATGCGGAAATGGTATGCTATTGAAAAAGAAGTTGGCAATTTATTCCTCTGGTGCCACTGAGATTCCGGTTGTACAAGTTTAAAACAATATGTCAAGACATACAAGTTTAGTAAAATATATTTGGTTTTGTAAATAAATATGTTTGGTTACTATAACTTTGTCAATTTAATTTCGCATCAAGTTTCTGAGAAGTAATATTATTATTTTTACTTTTCCACTTAATTTTAATACAATATGGTATAATTTTGACTTTGATATTCGAGTATTTTACCAAAAATAATAACATAATTTGTCATCCATATTAATACCTATACGTATTTATTAAATTAACTAACTGTTAAAATCATATTAATTTTAAATTTAAACCATACATTTAATTGTTTGACGTATACGTTTATCATCCATAATTTATGGTTGTTGGCATTTTACATTTGTTTTTAACACAAAACATGATTGCGTAAGTTTCTCTGTAGAATAAAATTAAGTAGATACTTTGTTTCTTTATTATTTTCAATGTACGCAACAACAATTCAAAATTTGCAATGCAAACATTTAATGTTTAAAGAAAATATTATAGATAGCGTATGCAGTGAAAACGATCAGTTTAAATAATACATACCTTGGGTTAGTTTAAGAAATAATATACAATACATCTATATCTGTACCAAATAATAATATTATGTGTATAGATATTTGATGTTTATATTTGTATAGTACTATATGTACTGTATAGAATATGCATTGGTACGATTGTGTTTTTATCATGATGACATAGTTTTCATAATGTATTGGTTTTTATATATATTATATAAAGTCGTGTACTACTTTGTAATCAAAGCTGTATAAACAAAATTTTAAATCTAAGGCTTTAAATTTATATAGTTTGCTTTATTATTCATAAACACTAATTCAATTCTGAATTAATAATATAGTAATATTCAAATTAGAGAGTAAATAATATATTATGTCAAATACGCGTTATGGATAAAAAAAAAAAAATATAAAAATCGGTTTAGTCGGTGGCATAGGTGTAATGCTATAAAGCAACTTTAATGAACAAATACTGGAAATGATTCATCACGTACACTACTATCTGTTTTAATTTTTAAACGATTGTATCTGTGTTTAAGAACAGCTGTAATTAATTTAAAACTTATCAAACTTTAATGACCAAAAATGTTCAAAGAACTTAGTTGTGTAAAACTTGAGATGCAATATTAATCAAATACTCTGTATTGATTATCCAAATATCTAGTTGAATGACATTGATACATCTTAAGTGTTAATGAAAATGTATAGAACATGTTACATTCAATTTAATATTTATAGCTTTTTAAATGACGAAGAATGATCAAATTATACGAACATGTATTTTTAATATAATTTACGTATTAAAATTATGCTAAAATTTCGATTACTGCTTAAAGTGCTTAAATAATTTATTTTGTTAATAAGTGTTTGAAAACGATCGAGACTTCTTCTTACACTGATAATCGTTGTTAACCATATTTATTTGTAGTACAGGCACTTAAAGTGTAGTTGCTTAAAGTGTACGCCAATAAGTTAATTTACTTAAGAATGTCGTTACCGTTTTAATATTTTCTCATTGAAAAATAATCTTTTAATTTTAAAAATTCAATTGTATTCGTGTTTGGTAATTGGGTAATTATAATTGAATCTTAAACATTTAAAGCAAACATCAACTGTGATAAAGAAAAAAATAGTTATAATCATAATAATTTAATCAAACGATAAACGTGTTATAAAGATCCGATAAAATATGTCGCTTGGTTACTCTTAATCGAATTTTCGTCGACGTGCTCCCTGTATTATGTTGTACTCGCATATACCATAATTGTTTTCTTTCTCTACGACCCAATTGGAAATAACGTCATCACTGGGTGATTTGTCGTATCTGATTTGCGTTAGAATATTACGAAAAGAAGTATCTGGGTACCATATATGCCTGGGTTCGATGCTGCGACTTGTCATCTATGACAGCACTCTTATACTACTCTTAAACACATTTATTGTCGCGTGACTGTTGAGAACGAAGGGGTGGTCGGCGCGGTCTGGAACGATTGCAGCTGTTCTGTATCGTACGAAACCGTCCGGAAATCAACAAAAATGTATCATATAATATCGTCATCGTGTCACCCCCAGTAAGTACCTATACAAATCATCTTTGGCAAAGGTCGTTTCGAAACCGGAATCGATGGCTTGGCAGCGAACGTCGTTCGGGATCTATTTGCCCGGTCTAAGCCACACCATAGACAAAAATATTACATATACACGCGTGCAATATTGACCGGTAGACCCACAGCGATCTTGTTATGGATTTCATTATTTGACAACGTACATAACACATACTGTACATTATGTAGTGCTATGGTGGCACAAATTTTCTGAAGCATCTGTAAAAGCCATATTTTTCTCGTGTGTGCGTATGGCATATGGATTTAGTCATCAAGTGTCAAATAATAAAAATAATAATAATAATAAAAATACTCTTTTCCATACAATAAAAACGGAGCTCATAAATGCAATAGTTTACCTACTATATAACTCGAGGCCAATAATTGAAGTAATACCGACTAAATTGAGTCATTCGCCTCTATCCATTGCACTCTTTTTTTTTCATTCCTTCCCCGGGCGCCGACGGTTTTTACTGTCACTAAAACGCGACGCCAATTTTTTTTCCTCTAAATTGGATTTTTAATAGTTATATTACCTTTGGCGTTCCGCCGAGAACTTTAGCTGATTCTACCTTTGATGTCAATTTAAACGAAGAGAATTTTAAAGTTAACATTAAATGAAATAATAATGATAATTATTGTAGGTACTAAATGTTATTGTTATTATAGGGACGTTTTCATAAAATAAATGATATAACGAGGAAATGATATTGTACACATCTCCAAAATATATTTGACATATATAATTTAATCAATTCTAAATCCTATCAAATTAATTACTTAATAAAATCATTATCTAATGTCCATTAATCTCATTAATAGTAATATAAAACATTTTTAACATTGAACATTTTATGATTTTGTATATTATTCTTTATTAAAAATAGCGATCGTTATAAATGCACAGTAATACAATATTCGCTATGCAGTTGCAATAGCATATTATATCGTATAGTATTGTTTTTATGTGATTTTATTTCAAATGATACGTCGCATTCAGTTCAAAAGTTCGATATTTTTACTTGTGTTGCCGAAACGTAAGTTTTAAAATTCACTATCAGTGGATAATAAATCTTATACTTAGACAATATTGAATATAGCAATACTCCCAATAATGACCTCAGAGCTCTGCGGTATTGATGGTGGCGCTGTCTGTTTCTGGTTCTGGTGGTGGTGGTGGTAACAATGTTAAGAAAGTCTACTCGCTGCGTGAAAAACAACACAAAAGATACGGTAGCAAAGCGCTAGGTCTCGTGTCCTCTGGAGGTTTATTCGTAGACCACATTTGGGATGTATTTTATTTTTTTCACGGGATGAGTGGCACGGCAGTCGGCCAGGGGTGACATATCCTTTGAATTTATGTGCTACTGACTACTAAACACATAAATCTGCAGTGCGATAAAACTGTAGTAGAGCCGTTCGAGAAGAGAGTGTACACGGTAAACGCTACTGTAATTAAATGCCTTTTTTGGTCACAATATTTATTCCACCACTACTGATAGCAGCCGCGGTTTGAGAGGGAAAAAAAACCTGTCTTCGTTTTTTACCCCACACATGAACTTTGCCAATCCTATTGCTACTTCGACGATTGCTAGAATTGGAAACCTATTTATTTGACACAAATGTGTTCATAAATAAGAAACGTTTAAGCGACTGTCGGTGAAAAATAAATACTTTTACTCGATTGGGACACGCGATAAAATTAATATGAATATCATCGGCCGTTGTCGGCAACCCACAAAAACAGATGCGATAAATACCTTACTATGTCTTTGAATTTAAGTTTTTACTGTTGTTTTCTAACCAAGTAAGATCAAAATATATTTAAATCAAATCTGTACGTACAACGTAAAACTATAACTAGATTGAAATATCTTAACTATTAATTCCTTAATGGTAATTAGTGCAAAATAAATGGTTGAAGTGATGGTAAATATTTTAGTATTTATGAAAAATGTTTCTTTAAGTTCAAAACAAATTATAAAAAATATTCAAACCGTGAAAATGTTCTAAAATCATAAAATAATGGCTAAGACTCGAACAAATTACCTATTTAGATTATAAGTTGCTTTTATATTACAATATTTTCGTAGTGCATTACTTGTAAACTCGTAGTAATAATCCGTTAGTCCATAATTGGCTGTACGGTATTATACGCATTACGCATAGCTATACAATATTACGCTAAATTAGGTCTATGCGTTTTTTACTAAATCGATATTTGTTCCGTAGGCCACGCAATGCGTAGATAACCATTGTTTTGCAGTTAACAATCAAATATCTATCTAATAACTAAGAATATATTATTACTCGAGCGATGACGAATAAACACGGTGTGCGTGAAAGAAACACCGGGAGCTATATGATTGTGTATACGATACGCGCGTGTTTCACATATTACTTTGAACTCGAAATTCGGTAAACCATTTCACCGTCACCAGCCGCGCTCAGCCGCCCGTTTTACTACCCTCTACCTACATTACCTTAAAAGCGTATATCGCGTGATGCGTCACAACTGTTCCCTGCCAGTTATTCGATACTATGTCGTGCGCGCACATCCCCAAAAACAACATAATATCTCCGTGCACTTATACCCGATTTCTACGTGGAAAACGTTTGGTGTTTTTTAGTCTTCAGACGATTTTTCGTCACGACATTGATAACTGTAACGTAATTGGTTATTTGTTTCACCGTCGTTTAAAAATAAACACCGACGGCATGAGTATACCTGTGATGTTATAATATGACGTTCGTTGTAATGTTTGCTTTTTCCGTTTTCTTATTAATTTAGCAGGGACATTGCGGGAAAATGAGAGAAAAACGGTATACACTGTATAAATTATAGCGCAATGAAAACGTTCGTAGAAGTTAAGTTTATTGCGTGTGAAATTAATCCAATCCATTCTGCCCGCCCTCGATAATTTTTATAATTTTTATGTTAATACTATAACACTATCTACGTTATGTAAATAATATTTCAGGTCTCGAATAAAAACAATTACATTGCAATTGATTTGAATTGATATTATTCATATATAGGTAAAGTCCTACACATTTTATGTATTCAAACAATGTAGTTGTAGTCTGTGGTGTTTAAAACCAGATCAATAGATTCGTAAGATTGACATTCAATATTTCCTTTTTCCGGTTCGTTGTGGTATTTGACATATTTTAAACCTAGCAGTTCTAATAATGACCAAGAATTATGACGTGTTAGTTTTAAATTTGTCAACTCCGTTAGACAGTGAAAATATACATTTAAATTGACATTTTGTCGGGAAATAAACTGAATAAAGTATGTAAAAACTTTATTTTGAACCTATCATATACCTAGTTATTTATTCGCGAGAAAAGTAAAAAGTTAATAACCAGAACCACATTTGAATAATATAGAATGTTTATTGTTTATGATTATGATAATGAAAGTGAGAATGATAATGTTCATAAAAAGATATTATTCAATTTCAATATAAAATGGTTAGGTACTTGATATCTGCAAATGTTGGCCATTTATGAAATAACAAGATCCGACTAGTAACAACTCACAATATGAATGCTTTTAATATTACGTTTATATACAAATTCTTGTCACGAAACCGACTATTCGAGAGTAATTTTTGTAATTTATTTAAAAAATAAAAACATACGCATAATAATATATACTCGTCTATAAAAAATGTCCAGTCATAAAACTTTTTATCATTATCATATTATAGATGTTTTATATTCCCCAATGTTATTTACCGGGAACGGAAGCGGTAGTTCCTCATTATTGAACTGCGAAATTTGACGTTTTTCACGTGCAACTGGGGAATAAATCATATCTAACCATGACTAAAAAAAGGGAGATTGCTACCATTTTGTTTTTATTATAATTTACATTCGTTTTTGAAATATTGTTGTATAATAAAGTAATATCTGTCAATATAACACATATTATCATTACGTATTATTGTGTGTTTTTATCAGTTATAATATTATACCTAATACTTACTAATGTAAACAAATATGTTCAAGCAGTGTTCACATATTATTATTATAAAAATAACAAATTTTAATTAAGAGCTCGTTGATTTTTGTAAAGTAATAGATACTCGTAGTTCATACTTTTTAAAAGAAAATGTTGATTTAAAAGAATTGGATTTGGTGAATTGCGTCCAATTTTCTTAAAACTATGTGAAATCCGTATTTTATACAACGAACAAATTCCTGTTTGCCCCGAATGCGATGTGTTTTGTATTGGTTTGTGAAACGTATTGTTATTCTATTATATGTCTGTGATATATTTTCGAAGGTGGTTTTGTACAAAATTGTTTTTAAGATCATCTTAGAAAAACTTTGAACTGTAACAATGGTAGAAGCTTTTTTTCTCACTTATTGGCGCGTGAGTTACTAACTTCTTTTACGATCATGCACATAAACTATAGTCCAAACACTCCAAACACCACTTACTATACTAGGTACACGACGTGTCCTTTTGATTTGAGGGGTGAATGGTATATTAAGGGAGACGTAATATAAAATAAATGCTTAAATTGAATTGTCAAACGTTAGAAAAAAAATAAAGAAATAATAAAAGTAGTTACAAGACAAAAATAATCGTTTTCCCGGTTACAGTTGTATAATAGGTAACGGTTGACTACGATGTCAACAATATTCTTCTTTTGTCGAGTGAACGGATAAAACTGTTTTCAAACGCTTTTGTCAATAGTGTCATCGGCGGCCGCTATATGGGCTGAGTAACATTTTTACAACAACACAATATTATAAAGCAAATTCTGCGTTTGACATTCAATATTTTGGTTTACGTTACCGATGAAGGCACTTGAAAAAATAACCGGATTTATATAAATAATATATTATCACGAGATAATTAGAAACTATTTCTGTTAAGGAAATATTAATATGAAAGTATTAACCTAACCTCGAATAACACCTTATTTAAATTATGCCAACTCGACAGACTTTAGAGTTATGTTGATTTTAGTATTTGAGATACAATTTATTTTTGATATTAAATATTATGCTTATATCTATGACATCTGTAAGTTAAAATTATAATTGTGAATATATAAGTTTGGGAATATATTATTATATTATTTTTAAATTAATTTTTTTATGAATAATACATTTTTATTTTATGGTTGTATATGTGGTGAATTTAAATCATCTGACCACGCCTAGTTAAATAATATGCAAATCATAAAATAAAATATTCTATAAACAAACAAAACCATACAATACATTGATAAAGTAGGTATCTATAACGACATATAATCCTGAATATGATATAGTATCATAGTGTTATTTATAAGGAATATCTATGTCACATATTTTATAAGCAAAGCAGAGGAGGCATCGTTTTGCGATGCATACAAACAGAATAAAATTATTAATTTCATACTCATCACGAGTAATATAAATATTGTTAATTTGAAAAAAAAAATAAGTCTATTCCAGCCACTAATAAGAAATAATTAATTTATTTATTTACCATTTTTTTATTTGAAAACATATTGTACTTACGTTTAAAAAATAATCATATGTAGGTAACTTTTAGTTTATAAACATATAAATTATAATTTAATTTTAAAACTTTATTGATGCGTGGTACAATATGCGGTTGTAAAAATGAAATATCATTATTTACAATGTGTATATAAATTATATGCGTATTTTATTATTTCTTCATTATAACAATATAATATTAGAGGTTATTACTTTCGTTTTATGAAGTCAAACATTTTTATAGTGAATAATTAAGGTACATATTATTTTATTTACTATTAAAAATTATTTTCTTGGAATTCTTTACTCTCTTTTACATCTCAGTTTAATATAATAATATCGTTATATGTTGAATTTCTGTAATCAAATTACATATAACACGATTCATACAGAATACATATTTATTTTAAAGTATAATTTAATATAACAAAATAAAATAAATGTTTTTTTTTTAAATTGATATGTACTTTTAGCTTATGCCTTTATGGTTACATTTAAACAGCAGATTTTTTTTTAAACACATTATGAAATTGTAATACAATATATAGTACCTGTAGGCTGTAATGTAAAATATTATTTAATACAAATTACATAAACGTAACAAATAATCATATAATAATGCCTAATATTATGCTAAATAAAGAAAAATATTCTTTGATAGTATTAAACAATGATCGAGTACTCTTAGTATTTTCCAATAATTAGTTTATGTTTTAATCGACACATCTGATTTGATTTTAGTGTACAATGAGTGCTTCATAAGAGTTCTTTTAAAAAAGTTTAATACTATGTTATCCGAAAGGTTTTTCATCATAGTGCGGTAATTTATTATTAGTTAAATGAAAAATTTAACTAGAGTATTATTTTTCGCTGCCTGTAAGTAGAATTCGCAAACTAGTTAACATTTTAATTTTACAATAAACTTAGTAGAATAAATTATTTTGAGTTTCCATCATCGGATACAAAGTTTGTTCTAAGTAAATGTTATAAAGTTAAAATTTGATCTAAAAATTAGGTTACCAACTTAATAAAATAATTGATTTAATAACTAACTTACAATAATATTAAAGTAAACAGTTTCGTATTATATACAGTTTGAATAATTAATTATGTGCAAATATTGTGAAATCAATACATACATTATATAAATATTTGATAAATGTGTACAGCTAGTTTATCATCGTAACAGTTTAGTATATTATTATTTTATTAATCTTACAACTATCAAAAAAGTAATAATATTTATAATAAATTAATGATATACCATATACATTATATTTACCTGATAAAAGCTTATGAGTAATTCAGATAACTATGAATGTTTTAGCTAATAAATATATGACAAAAGTTATACTTGAAGTTCAGATAAAGCAAGTGAGCTAAGCCTATAATTTATTATTAGTTTTCACTAAATACTTGTGTTAAAAATTCATAACCCGTTTAAAAAAAAAAAAAAAAAAAAAAAAAAATGTTTGGGGAGTTTCCGGCATAATGCACGGCTGAAGTATACTTGTATTTTTTTTTAAATTTTACTTTGACACGTAGTAGGTTGGTACTGTTAGTAATTTGGTAATTTACAATCCAAGTAATTAATATTTGACTTGAAAACTGTAGGTGAATAATTAATTTCTATAAAATAAATTAAACTTTTGTATTAATTTTATCATTAATTTAAATTTTCCATGCAAGAATTTAGCAACACATTGGTATAACATATTTAAACCGTTTATTTAATTTAATGGCGATATAATGACTTGAAATCAACGGAAACTTACTTACCGCTAGTCTAAGTTATTTTATTTACCAATACAAATAAAAATATCCATGGATGTAAAATCAAATTAATAAATACATATTCGTAAATAAAATTAAATAATATACATCCAAGTCTCTTACTGAGTGAGTTTTTTTTAATATAAATTGTTTTTAAATATAATTTTCAGTTTTGAATTGCTGTATTTATTGTTTTGAAATTTTGATATTAGTTGATAGAATCAAATAGTTTTTAATATTATAAAATCAATAGAATATTTGAATTGAGTAGCAAAATAATAATACTGCCGATTCAAGATAATTATAGTTACCTACTTGTATTGTTTTTGAAGTTATTAAATTAGAAAATTATTCCTAAATGAAGTAATTTGAAGATTTGAAATGTATGTTATTAAATGCTAAGTTATTTATAAGTTTTTAAGTTTTTACAAGTTTTTTTGATAGAGGTGGAAGTTGTAATTGAAGCTTTAATCCTAGAGCGTAAAAATTATAAATACTACATCTTGGAAAAACAGACTATAAATCCAATATTAATTGAAAGATACATTGAATATTATAATATAATGTTTTTCACACATATTAATCCCAATCATATTTATGAATAATAAATATGTCAAATTTGAATTTAAGGTCACAGGTTATACTAAATTACTAATATTTTATTTACATATTATATAAAATAAACGTATTAGTAAACAAAACTTAATACAAGCAAATAATAATTAATGTAATACCTATGTGAATAGCATAATGAAATGATAGAAAAAAATTATTTAACGTACAGAATATTTAAGTAACAATGTTATTTAGTTATTTAAATAACAAGTTATCAATGATTATAAATTACTAATCATTATTAACGTTAATTAAATTCACAAAAATAATTCAATTATTCGAGTGACTAAAAATTAATTTTTAAAATTATTTGAAAAATAGGTAACTAGTAAATAATAAATAACAATATAATACATTAAAAAAAACTGAACATTTTCTACTATAAATCACTATACATATACAAGACAATGCTTGATCTAAATCTAGTAATAATCCTATAACTACGGTCTTTAAAGTTATTGGGTATTTCAAATCTTAATAAAAAGCTTGTGTCACAATGAACTGTAATATCAATGCATCATGATTACCATTGTATGAAGATTTATGTGAACATCCTACTAATTTTTTTTCTATAAAACTTTATTTTATTTTTAATAAATGTTGGTTATATAATATTAATTTTGAATTATTACCCATACAATAATAATTAATACAATAATAAAATATCTTTAAAACGGTATGTATTTTTTTTAAATTAAAATGTTGATTATATTTTAATATAAACATTAGACAATATGCAACAATGTTACAAGAAACAATCCTATAGAAGTATTGAAAATATGTACATAGTGTAAGACCTAATGAGTCAACAGCTGTATATCAATGTATAGATTAATAGTTATTTTTGCATAATTTTTAAAGAACCTGAGAAGTAATTTTGCTTTATAGTAGCTATCATTAATATTATGTCGTAGTAATAGATTAGGTCAATTTTAATTCAATTATAAATTACTGTATACACTTAGAAATTATTTTGAGCATAGATGGTCTTTCAGCCTATATTCCTAAGGATATTTTTAAAAATCGTTATATTTTTTTGTTTTGATATAAGAACAGCTTATGTGGGATTTTATATTATAAGATTTTTGACTAAGCTTAAATATTTTTATCAGATTTCTATCTAGAAGTAAGAAAATCGTGAATACACTGTACATTTATTACACATAATTTTTAAAAAAAAAAATTTTTGACTAAGTATAATGTATATTCACATAATTTAATATTTTTATCGAATGAAATTTAAATGCTTATTTAGTTTTTTTTAAATTTTTTTATCGTATTTTAATTATATGTAAAATCAATTTCTGATATGTTGAAGTTTGATATATCGAATACTCACATCTAATTGTTTATTATTTAAGTATTTTAAATTTTGATGAACGGTGAATTAACAATTTGACGTGTATTTCTATTGTCACTCATATCTATATAATATACTTTAAGAGTTTATGAATAATAAACAAATGGATCGATATTGAATACATTTTAAGTGAAATATTTAAAAAAAATATATGTGTATGATATATTTAGCAATGATAATTAAACATTTAATACAAAAATATAGGGTTTTAATATTATCTTAACTTATACAAAAATCAAACAAAATAAATAAAAAACTCACAGGAAAAATAAGTTTTAACATGGTAGTAATTACACTGTTTAAATAAATAATAATGTTTATAGCATACATTGTTTTTGAAGAGCAGATTTGCATTTCACCGTTCAGTGAATCAAATGTTAAACTTATTTAATTGGAAGTGAAAAAAATACAACTTATTGATAATTTGAGAGGAATATTAATTGTTTTCATACTAGAAACTGTATAAGTATAATGTATATCGAAGAAACAAACTGTTAACTCAGATATTTTTTCGTATCCCAAAACATTGTAAAACAATGTGTTACTTCTATAATAAATATTACCTATCAAAAATAAAATCTGATGAACATGAAGACAAAAGAAAATCATTAACATAATCTGAAACTCATTTTGTTTGTTCAATGAACGTTTGTTGGTTCCAATTCAAAAACACAATGTTATTTATGTTTACTAGCTGCGCAACTTGCCCAACCGTCAGATTCCCAAGTGGTATAAGTTGAATATAGACAATTAAAATCTTACAAATATCATGTACTGCGATGTTTCTTCGTAATTTTGAACATAAAGGAAGATATTTTCATTGTGGTGTACAACTGAAATTAGCTTTTATTTTGTTTAAGTATAACATGGACTACATATTACAGTTAATAATAATAATAATAATAATAATATGTAAAATATGTTCAGATTTTATTCATTTTCAGGATTCTTTATTTTCGTTATCACTAACAGTGAGTGATTTACAACGGAATCGAACAAACTTTCTCATAAATTGGTCAGAAGAATTTAAATATTTTGGCAATACTCAAAAAGATTTACTGTACTATTGAAAAGGAAAGTGGTGTTGCAGAAACCTCTAATAACGACGTTCTGTAATAAATAATTATTCAATTATTTTCTCTTTTCACAAGACGAGGATAAGCCATTCAATGTTTTTTTAACCCCCTCCCCATCCTTTCCAACACAGAAAAAAAATAAAAATAAAATAAACAAATAGAAAAATATATATGCATATAAATTCAGGAGGGTCATAAATTAGCCAGATAAAGTAGAAAGAGAACAACACAAAAAAAATTCGCAAGAGCCACAAAGCCACCCGTTAAAAAGGACTTCAAAACCTCTAAATAACAAGTAGCAAACCCTTAATTCTACTTACCAACAGCGACATTTATACGTTTTTGAGGCCCACGAGAAAAATATGGTTACTTATCACGGTTTTGGAACAATACCGAGGCATATTTTCATAAAATATTATATTCAAATTGCAAAAATAAAACAAGAGTACGGACTAATATTACCGTAATAATAATAATAATAATAATAATAATAATAATATATTATTATGTTTACTAAGCACCAAAATTATCCACCCAAACGTTAAACGTAAAATGCGTTTAACATTTATGTTGTTGTAAAAAAAAAGCTCAGGTTGATTAAAAAACGCATCTAAACAAATATTTATATAAATTTTATTCATTCGATGTAAATATTGTAATGATAAAGCCATAATAATATCATTCCACAAAAAAATGTACACTGTACATACGTAACGTTAATTTAATAGCAATCGTTATTTTTGTTTAATTTAATACTGAATTAGGGTATAAGTATAACGGCAATATAAATTATTCGTATATTCGTATACACATTGTACACTTTGCGAAATAAAATCATTTTATTATGATATTTTATTTAAAAAAAAATTATATTAATAATAAATAACCTGTAATAATGCACTTAATTTGATAAATCTATTTAGGTTTGTAAAATGAAACATAGAAGATCAAAAATCATTCTAATTAACAATAATTATCGTAGTTATAGTCGAGTTGTTTACTATCGGTATTTATCTATGAGTAATTGGCAGTGAGCAAATAATGATGATAATATTATATGTGAGAATCTGGAATATACAATTTACTTGGTGGAAACTAAAAAGTACAAAACGATCATATGATTCATTTTAATATTACCTTAATATTTGACTTCATACTATTCGTACGCATCAGTTGTCAACAACATCGACTAGCAATCGTTCTGATCGGTTTATTATCTGCGTGCGCAGAGTATGTGTGTAAACTATTATAAACACTATAGACCAATGACGCATAACCCAAGTCATCCATTCAACTCGGTAAAATGAAAAACGTTATTAATTTTAACTGTCGCGACCGATTTTTGTATACTCACTGTCAAATGTTCAAACCTCCCCTCGGTAAATTCGGACGGCCCTCAGCCAGAAACGTCTTGTGTTTGTCGCGCTTAATGAGTTTAATATGCTGTATTTACACCTATTTCTCCGTCAAGTTTACGGACCCTTCACGTGTGTATACAAAACCGTACGCTCAATATTAGATTATTTGCTTTCAACCCTCTACCACATATTTACCTCTGCTTGTGACTCGCAAATGGTATAGATGTATACGCGTATTTACGTCGTTGGAGCAATATTATTAAATAGACGTCATCTCAACAATATCGGTATGAGGAACGACTTCGTCGTCGTCACGTCGGCGATTGATTTTAAGATGAGAGCCGAAATACTCACTAAATAACATTAATCTCTACCGCGTACGTGCTATACACTATTGGATTTTCATGACAAATGCAGTTTTAATTGTTCAGCGCTTCTGAAAAGTCCTATTAAAAATACATTTCAATATTATACCGTCATAATATGATATAATATAATATGTATCTATAGGATTTTTACAGTCGATTGTTAACGTTAGTTTGAATGTATTACGTACATTGTTACTGTCACAATATTGTTCGACAATATTATGTTTACTTTTTTGTCTGTAAACGTCGACTATAATAATGGGTTTTTCACCGTCGTTCATAGATCGTAATTACCCGATGCTTGCGTGGTAGAGTATCTAGATGAGTGCATACAATGCACTTGTAAATAGTATTCCTGTTTAAAAAACAAATACTCTGACCGTTATGGCGGCGGGACGTCATAAAAATGTCAAACGAACGGGTCAAAATCGAGTGTTATATAATTACGGTGGCCGGTAGCTATTTTGTACGAGAAAACGTTTGTTCGACGAGGGGTGAAAAATAAGGCTAGTACAGGGTCAAAGGGGAGACATGCCTTTTCCTACAAGAAAAAAAATATTAAATAAAATGTTCAGTAGGCCGATGAATCTGTTTACACGTGAACTAGAATAACGTGGTTATTTTTCGAATAAGAGCGTTATCGTGTAGAATAATGAAAGTTTATAACGTTATGACCCTAGGCATATCCAATGCTGGTGGGGGGAGTAGGATTTTTCCTGGTTCCCTTGTTGTACCGAACGTTGTTTTTCTCTCTACACGTTCGCAAAAAAGCCGACTGGGTAATTAAATTACCACCAAAAATCCCGCAGTCATTATCTTTAATTTTGCTTGATATGCGGCCAAAGAGAAAATGGTTTCATCCGTTACCCCTCTGGCATAATACTCATATATATATATATATAATATACACGTTTTATTTTTTACCACCAGTAACTAAAATAAATAAAAAAAAATGAAACAAAATGAGAAAAAGGGGAAAAAGGTGAAACGAAAATGAAAAAAGAAACTGTATAATCCAATGGTGTGCAAAATACCGTGCATAACGCGTTGGCAATTCATCAGACTAATCAGCGCTTATTTAAATGCAAACGGCAATGATTTCTGCACGTCGAACAATAGATGTTATTCGAGCAATTAAAATCGCTATGGGACGTGGCGAGAATCATTTTAAATGTTTAATTACTGCTAACGAACTCGGACGTTCAGAAAGACTCAGTCGTTGCACCTTTGCACAGGAACTGTAGTGTTTATTAACGATATCATTGTTGATGAACTTACATTAATATTATTTTAACGCATATATTTAGTAAATTAAGCTGAAAACAATATTTCGTTTTTAATAAGCACTTCGTTTCCTTAACACCCATGGCAATATGTATTACCTATTAAAATTTATCTATTTAATATGTTTATACAGTTAATGAATATGAAATAATTCACGAGACTTAAAATAATATTTTTCATATTACGAGGTGCTTCATAAAGCATGGTTCTATATTTTTCTTTAATAATGAATTTATTGAAATCCAATTTTCGAATTTTTAAGTACGCTAAAGAGTAAAGACCATATTTTAAAAGTTCTTGAGATTTTTTTTAATCACCCTTTTTACTATAATTTATCTAGAGAATAACTTTTCTGAAAATTTGACTATATTAAAATAGAAATTTCAATGTGTTGTTTCTCAGTTTTTGAAATGTTTTTACTAAATATTATAATAGTTCTTTAAGTTATTTTATAAAAATATTAATCAAATGTAGCATTGGATCTAATATTTACTTGGATCATTTTTACATATTATAAATGTTGATAGATTAATATTAATTATTAAAGTTTCGAAATCACTATATTGTCTTCTAAACCTATTATTATTATATGAATTTATTATTTTTATTATACAAAGTTGAATAACTGACGTTAAAATGTTGATGTTGACACGTCAAAATGTTCAGATAAACGATCTACTAAATGATTTTAGGTAGTTTTTCATTTATAAAATAGAAATTTGTATTTTATCTCCATAGGATATTTTTTTTAAGTAGTACATAAATCTCAAAAATCAAATTTTGAACAAATGTATTATTGAATAAAATAGGAATGAATGTGTTTCGTGAATGAACTTATATATAATTTGATATAATATCTACATTGAAGATGTTTAGTACGAAGTTAGATAAATATATTTATATTTAAATGTTTTTATGTACAAACTATATAATATAATTCAAATTTTCACTGGAAGGACAAATTAAACATAGTACAATACGCTATAAAATAATTTTATTGATCTATGATACATTTATAAAACTTTGCATTAAATATTATATATATTTTATATCGATATTATTAAAATATTCAGTGAAATTCTAATAGGTATATAATATAATAAATATAATATAT
Source organism: Rhopalosiphum maidis (assembly GCF_003676215.2). NCBI lineage: Eukaryota > Metazoa > Arthropoda > Insecta > Hemiptera > Aphididae > Rhopalosiphum > Rhopalosiphum maidis. The sequence continues at coordinate 91,020,131 of NC_040877.1, forward strand.
ACAATTTAATATTTATGGATATATGTTTTATAGGGTATACAATAAATTTAGTTTAACAGTAGTATATTTGACTAAGTTACAACATTTTACACTTATCAAAAATTATAATATAGAATATAAAACAAAAGTCAGATAAAAATAAAATGTTTTTGTTTGTTTTTATATTACTAAGTTATAAATTTATAATATACAAGATAATATTATGGTCATAGTGGATAATGGCAACATTTTTAATTTGGATTATTAGTGATCAACTAGATTTAAAATGTTTATTTCGATTAATAATTTATCATTCTAAATGAAAACGTAACAATCGTATTATCAAAAAAGTGAAAAGATTAATTATAATTCACGGTGTCATAAAGGCAAATAATGTCTTAAACGTACTAAAATCACTTCAAATTAATAAATAAATGATAACATACATGTCGTCAAAAGAAATTACATTAATATCTACTCACAGAGGAATAAAAAAAGAAACATAATATAGGTTTATTTTTTAAATATTAATATTTAATCAGCTTAATATATTCAGGAATTTAATAAACTAGAATATTTATTCCCAACAGTGATCATAAATAGTAAAATTTTTATTTTTGGTAATAACATAACACCTATTTATTTATTATATTAACTATAAAAATCTTAAAATAAATACATTTTACTGATACCTAAAACTGAAGAAAATAAGGTGGTCATATTGAGGCTCTTTGATGAATGTATAGAATTGATTTGAATTTAATGATATATCATTGTATACATAAAATGATTTTAAGCGGAAACAGTTTGTTAGCCTAATAACCTATATTATGTTTGGTAACCAAATAATATTATGAAATATTTGTTGATATCGGTGTATGAAAGAAATTTATTTTACTATTAGTAATAAGGTGGGTTTATTCAATTTTTGCTGAAAACATTGAGATGTTTTTCTTATTTTTTCATTATTTTAATATAAATAAATATAATTAATAGTATTGTTATTCATCTTTAAGTCAATACTACTTCATTTTAAAACATTGTAAATAGGTTCATGGTATAAATAGGTAATATCATTATTAACCTATACATAATATTTTGAAAAATCCATTGCGTAAAATAAAGTACATATTAATATACCTATGTAAAAGTTAGAAGAGCTCAGGAATAATATTCTTAATTATACAATAATAATGAAAATAGTTTATTTTTCTTTAAATATATGATTTTATACAAATTTGAACTTTAAATGTCTATCGAAAAATGTTTGTTTTAAAATTGTATAAGATTTTTTATTTAAAATATTTAAGAGAAAAATTGTATTAAATTTTCAAACCCTATCTATACAGATTGAAGTTTATATTAATCATTACTACGATATATTTGTAGTTAGTAAATTTTAATGATTTTGACGAATTTTAAAAATTAATATTTAATTAATACTTATTTTATAATATTTTTTCCAAGATATTAAGAAAGAACTTATGTGCGATTTTATATTGAATTTCTAGAATGTCAACTCAACGAATAATTATTAATTAACATTTATTATAGAAAAAATATAAAGTGATCTTCAAATGCTTTTAAAAAATTGTCGAGGATTTCTATTAATAAAAAGTTAAGAAAAATCTTTCATTAAATTTTTCCAGATTATTGCCAAAATTAATGTTTTTTATTGACGATTAAAAAAAAAAAAAATTAAATATTTTACTGGGAATTTTTATTTTTAACTCAAAGTACTACCTAGAACTATGTCGCTACCAGAAACCATCCCTAGAGTTAAAAATCTTAGCATTTTTACTGCCCTAAAAGATGATGACAGACAAAAAATAACACATCATTGAAAAATCAATACATTCATCGCTCCACTTTAAAAAGTTAAGTATTTTAGTTTGAAATATACATTTTTTTTTGGTATATATGTCAATGGTATTTATACATTTATTTTTCTATAATTTATAATTATAGGTTTTATGTAAAGGTAAAAAAGGTTTTACACTGTATAATAGTATCGCACGACTTACTTGTAATACGATTTTCAGTTATTTATTTTTTGTAAAATCGGTTCAACATGATAAGTATTTATAGCTAGCATTAACATTATAAGAAATCGAGAATAAGAAGAAGAACCGTTTTTTAAATTTATAATTGATCTTGCTCGTTTTAAATACGATGTTATAACGATTAAACTCTCATCTAGGTATATCTTAGTTCACATTAGAGCAAAACGCAAGCCCCGACTACAATTACAGTCGGTCTCTATAATGATTTGAAGATTTTGTGTTTACCATTTATATATTTTTTTGCAACTGTGACTTCTAACTATCGAGACAAACTTAAGTATAGCCTGAGGTCATAAAAATAATCACAGCAGAATATTATCTCCGGTTTATATTTTACTGGTTACCATGGTTGCAACACGTTTTCTGCGTGTTTCTTCAATGTCATATTTTAACCATAATATCGCCACAATTCTCATCAGAACATTGGAATCTTCGATGTCATATTATAAGTGGTACTATGGATACAATATTACGTTTACTATACCACGAAAACCCATAGCTCATAGCAACAATTCGACAGCATTTTCGGAAAATAATCTTCACCTTCAGATCGCAGTTATTATTAATTCAGCGCAATATTTTCTATTCTGATGATTTTACGGTAAATTCGTCGAAATTGTGTTTTACATACAACACGCAAAGTACGTCATATAATTAGAAAGGTATATAATATACATTATACATAAATACATTGAGACACACATGTCGTCAATATATTTTTAACAAACAAAAACATCTTAAGCCCAGTGAAGATATATAGAGCGATGGTGAGACGACGATAGCGAAATGTTATTTTAATCGAACATGTGCGGAAAATGATGGGAAGCACGCGCAGTGGGACGCAGATTGAGTTTTCGTGGGTGCGGATCGGTGACGGGTCGGGAAAAAATCGTGAGACACCCTGTCAGTGAAAGCAGTAGCATTGGAAAGATTGATTGCGTGAAAATTGTTACAAAAGGGATGTTGCTATGTTGTTTCTATACTTTTGGCTTACGCGCATGACACAGACACTATACTAGCAGCGGTGGCGGACGAGGAGTCAGGATCAGGAGCAGCGGCAGGAGCAGCACAAGAGTGAGTTCCTCTTACACACACACACACACACACACACACCGTCATCGACTAATTCGTTTGGCGTCGTCGTTATCGGGGATTGAGCTAACAGATTGTATGATCGTTATACGATTACGGCCCAAACACTCATACACATACAAAACATAAATAATACACAGTTGTACACTCATACGAGGAACTGAAACAAAATTTATTGTAAACCGATCATTTTCCTTTAAACATACAGTATTATCCTTCTAGTGTTTGTTTTATGAAAAATTCAAGTACACAATTTGTCTATAATCTAGTCACAATAATATGCATTTGTTCATTACGCTATAATCGTGAATGATTTTTTTCGAATATTATCAAACAACTCGATACGCCTCGACTCAATTTGTTTCAATTTGTCAAATTGCTAAATTACCAACGTTTTATTCGTTCTAGGATAATTTGACAAAGTTATTACTGCGTAAACCATTTTGGCACGAGGTCGTTTTAGTCTATCAGTACCTGTTAACGTGTTATGCTAAAAAATCGTATTATAGAAGTTAACGACAAAAAAAAAAAATATATTTTAATTTGAAAGTAACATAACGTTATTAAATAAAGATTTATATCTATTAACTTAGCACATTTTGAGTATTAATTATCGTTGGAATTTGGTTAGCTAAGTAATTATTGATACTTACTAAAAGACGAAGTTTTGATCTATTACGTATTTCACCGTAACATAATTTATAAACTATAAATAATTGTGAGAACACTTTATGTTGTTGTTATTGCTTCTGTACTCAATAGCTTACTGATATAATAGGTATCTACTTAAAAAATTTTGAGAATGAATCATCAATTTATAATAAAATCAATAATTTGCAAAAAAATATTAAGAAACTAACAACTTTTCTTAACTCATTTTCGATTACAACTAATGATAGTGGATATAATTTTATAGCGATATATTAGGTACAAAATTAACATTAGGTACTATACAGTTTATCATGCTCTATATCTAAAATGCATAAACACCATGATCCAAAAATAACTTTCTTTTTGTATAAAATCATTTTTAAATACATCGCATAATATTAACACCAACAACTCTACACGTAAAATATGTACGACGTATTTATACAGCAATGATTATGATATTTCTTTTTTTATTACTTTTTATATAATTATGTATTAAATACAAGATTTTATAAAATGTTAAAATACATCACAACATTTAGAAATATTTTTTTTTTGACTGGGAACGAATAAAAAAAGGTGACGAGTCTGATCGCAACCAAAAAACTTAGCACACTACTTACCGACCGGCTACCGTGTATTTTGTGTTTAGATATGTTATAGAAGCTCAAAACCAGTGAGAGCTAGTGTGTAGTAGATGGATAGGTGGGAGCTTAAATCTATGAAAAAAGGGTAACAAAGGTTTATTGTTAGATTATTATATGTTGCATGTATAATAATATAAAACACAATAATTAATCCACTACATAATATGGATTATAATAAAAAATAATTGATAATACGCGGGAATAATAACAAAGATGCATATTGTGTTACGGCCTCTTGTGAGCCAATAATAAATACTATTATAAATAGCGATTACAGATTTATAGTAATAAAAGCAATACATAATGTAATAATGAATAATTGGCTATTTTAATCTATTATCTGATAATTTATTTAAAAAAAATATAAGACTCGACATCGTTCAAAGGAACATAAAAAAAAATTATTTGTGTTGTTTAATGAACTGTGACACTATTGCATATATACTAATAATAATCACAACAACATTTAAATATTATAACAATTATTCATGGAAAAAGACAAATCATGACGAGTATGTATGTGTTTGTGTGATGCTAATTAGTACTGTGTTCGACCGGGTGATGAAGTAGTAATGCGCAAAAGGGGGCCATTATATAAAACAATATTATGATTATGTACCGGGATGATGTGGTGCAAACAATAATATTATATATTATACGTTTCAACCTTGAAGATGGTTATTGATTTGATTGTATTATACTGTTTTAACTATTCAATAAAATTAAGTTTCTATTATTTTCTATAGATATTATATTTTATCAGTTTTTTAATAATTATATAATAATATAGTTTTTAATTATTAAAAAACAGTTAACGTACATCAATTATATTATTAACATTTTATAATTGTTTGATAATTTTTTACGGTTTTGATAAATGTAATACGATGATCAATTATTTATAATTGTAACTTTTGATTTTATTAATATTGAACACATTATATATAGACTAGATATACATCATAAAATCCAAAAAATTAAAATAACGTCATAATAAACTACAATTTTTAATTTATTTAATAATGAAATGTAAATAACATTGCCGTCAATACTGGTTTATATTATGTGTTATTTTTAATTTGAATTGCTTATATGCAAACAACATGTTATACGTCAATACAATTACAAATTAAAATATACGTTGCTAAATAAAGCTGTGTTAAAATAACTTGTTATATTTGCGTTTAATTTTCACAGTAATATTTGAATAAATTCACTTTAGAAGAAATTCATATAATGAATTTATATAAAACAAAAAATGTTTTACTAACAATAAACATGGTTTTTTTAGTATTATATTTAAAAAATGCATATATGTTTATTAATATTATAGTTATAACCATATCATTCGTTTCTGGTAAGTTGAAGACCAAAATTCACATGTTACGTGATTACTCAACGAGTGGATCACTTGTTATTTGATGGGTAACATGTTTTACATACTAGTTGTTCGGAGGACGGTCGTTGAGAATGTGAACTCGAAAGCTTACTACAGTTGACATGTACAGCAGCAGGTGGACTCGTAAAACTCTGTACACACACACACACACACACACACACACACACACACAAAATAAAATAAAAAAATAAACCAATACAATACACTTTTTTGTCAGTTGAATAACGAAATCTGGACGTTTCCATAATATTATAATAAAACGGATGGCCATACATTTGAAAGGGGAATCTCATTCGACCACAGTTCATTGACATTGTAGAAAATAAAGAAGAGGACCGTCTTACAGTATTAACTACAATAGTCCGGGACTGGGTCTTCCGAATCGTTTAAATAAAATGTACAGATGAATCCATTCAGTTTTAATAGAATCATTTTTTTCCTCAGCTTTAGCCGAAATTTAAAAAAAATGATCAATCGACTTTAACAGAAAAACGGTAGAAGTATCTATCAGTGTTTGATCGATTTTATTCGTTAGACATTAGGTTAGGTGCGTTTATTATGGGCTACGACTTACGCGAGTTATGTACAATTATTTTAAAATGTAACATTTAAAATTAATAATAATACTTGATAGTAATATTATAATATGTATTCTATTTATATATAATAATAATAATAATAACTAGCTGTAAAATTTGACAGCCTAAGAAAAAAAAAAAATACAACAACGTATTATGGGTGTTTCTTGATATTATTAACTTACTAATAAATACAATTAAATCACTGTTATTGTACCTTGCTTATAGTAGTACTTATTTGACAAAGATAGGCAGATAGGTAATCAGTCATAAGGGTGACTATATTTTAAACGAGGTTTAAACTAATCTCAAAAATTTTCTGATAACTCTAAAAGAATATTTTTGAAATTTTCATGAAAATTAATCAAGATTTTTTTTTATTTTATTTTTTTTTTTATATTGTATAAAAAGGATTGCATTTCTTTAGTCAATGACAACTAAGTCTACTATAATAATTTATTATTCAATTTTGCTGGTCAAAATTAAATATCTCTGTGATCCATTCTAAGAAACCTATAAAGTTTGAAAATCAAAACTATAAACAGTTTCCGAGTCTCAAGAAATATTTGTGCGAAATTATTAATTGCTTGGTTAGATAGTGTCCAAGTCTCTTGGAGATTCTTCCACATTAATTAATTTATAAATGTAGATAGATTGATGATAGATTTATTTATATTTAATTTATTATATATTTATTATGTAAATCATAATATTATAATTTAGGCAATCTTTTTTTCATTTAATACGCTTAGAACCTGATGAGAATAATTTTTTTTAAACGTCTTTTCTCGACTTAAAACATGTATACGTAGTTAACAGGGTTTTTTTAAAAAAAAAAAATTATAAACTATGAATTTTATTTATTTTTTAACGAGTGCATAGATCAATGTTTAATAACACAATATAAGCCCCATAGTTTTTAAGAAAATAATAATATTATTATCATTAGACGAAGAAAAAAAATAATATCTACAAAGTACATAATTTGTTAAAAACAGTAATAATAATAATATTATGTATTTATGCTATTTAGAACGTATTTTAATAATAATATTATTGTTTTCGTATACATAAATACACCTATATTGCCTATACATAACGCCGTGTTAAAAAATCGTACAAAAACCAAATAAAGAAGGAATACTCTGACACCTGATTGAAGGCGGGAATTTGTTTTGCGGTTTTGTCATCAGCGCCCAAAGGTATAGTGTTGTTTTATTTTAAATCAATATTGTACATTTAGAAACATAGCCATTGGCTTAATATTATTACATAATATTGTATAGGTCGTTAACTCTCAAAAAATAAGTAAAAATATGCTTCAAAATATGAATTTGTATTTTGTATCTGTACTATGTGCAATATTTTAAAATATTAAAAATATATAAAAATATTTTACTGTTTATAGTATAAAACTAACAAGTGATGAAATTATGACGAAATTCTAAAAATTAATACTTAAAAGTACACGAACGTACAGTGGTGTTATACTCCGACTCGAATGCGTGCATTTTCGCGTAAAATCTCTGTTTTGTAAGATTTTTCAGTGGCATATTCGACCACTATAATGGGAGTTATGCTTAACCTAAGCGCACACGATCAAGAAAGTGGGTTACACTTACGTCTATCAACCTGAACCGTTTTGACTGTAGCAATACGCTTAGGACGTCCATCAGGTTCCGCGCGTTTATCGGACTTTTCAAGAACGCTTGGGTCCCGTACCGACGGGCGACTTTTCTTATCACCGTGGTAAAACGAATCCGGCCATGGATAGTATTCGGTAAGACATTCAGTACGAAACATCGCAGCTTCCAGTAGCTCAGTCTCGGCACGTGGCTGGACGATGAAGTCATCGCTATTGCACGGTAATCGCATACTTATATAATATTGTGTAATTTTTATTATTGGTATACATATAATAAAAACAATAACATAAAACTATGAATATTTGTATGTATTACCGTGTGTTGTTAGTCTGAGAAACGTTTATACATGTTTTGGGTCGCCATGACGCGTTTTCTACGTAACGCCACTGTAACTTCCGTTGTTATTATTAAACCATATTCCCGTTAAATAATGTATAATACATTTATTATTGTTGTTGTTTTTATACGAGTGTATCGTATTATATACTCCAGTGCTGTAGTTGCCGGAAAAAAATAATACGAGGAAGGGTTTTAGAAAAGAATCAGTGACTTATATAATTTTTTAGAACTGATTAAATGGGGTAACTAAATTTTTATAGTTGTACACACAATCATATATTGGCATAAAGGTGTGGTCAACTAGAAAATTAGGTCTTGTGCTGTACATTATAATAAAAACCAATGCTATGGAAATATTTTAATATGATTTTAAACGTTATTCGCAAAATATAATCTATGGACAATATTACAACAACGATAAGAATTATAATATAATATGATATTATAAATAGCATCAAATATGCTGATATAATATTATTATTGGGCTATCAGTTACTATACAGGTAAATACATAGCCTACAATATGGTGCACGCAGACCTTTCAGTGATCAAACTCTATTATTAATGTCTTCTTGCAGTGTATTGTATACTGAATGTTTAAAATATGTTTTTTTTAATTGATGGGTATTTAAAATTTAACATTATTTTCCAAAAATAATATTACAATATAAGAGAACTATTTAAAAATAGTTAATTAAAATATAAAAAATAATATATTATAGTAACGTTTTTTTTTAAAATTCTATAAACATAATTAAATACTTTGTATTAAGTTATTAATTATATAAATATTGTAAATTAACAGTTTTAATATTAAAAAAAAAATATATATATATATATATATTATTTGGACGCAACATTCGTACGCGATATTTCCGTCTTACAAATGTACAATATATCAAATTTTATATTTTACTTAACACAATAATTTATTTAAAGCTTCCCGGATATTTTTATAGATATTTTAATTACGAAGCAAGGTGCCAGGTTAAACATTTGGCTAATTTAAAACTATAAAATTAATTTTTTTGTAAAATTTAAAATGATCATATTTAGCTTAAAAATTAAAATATCAAAAAAACCTTCAAGTTCTCATTTAAATTGTTTAATATGTCAATTTACTCTATTTTTTGATAATAACAAAATAAATGGATTATTCAAACGTAGAATGTATTATGCAGTATGTCTGTAAGGCGTATATACCACTTCTTACGGTAGTAGCGTTATCTTGAAATTATTATTTATGTTTCTATTTAATTAAATGTGCATCCATTTAAAATAAATTATAAAATTCACTAATGATTGCCCACCACATTTTATAGATTTTTCAGTACAATTATATATATTACTTATATTTTATAATAGTATGTACTCTTCTAAGCATATTTACACTTATTTATAATTATTTTAAATTTAATTAATGATAAAACATTTTAATATAAATTAATAAGAGTAAAAAATTATAATTATATTGCTTTATTTATGAAAACATTATGCATTATGTATAATACTGTGTTTTAGTTAAATTTAAGCTCTAAAGGATGAGGCCTAATATTAATTATAATTTTCTCGTATCATGGTAATTTTTTTAATCTTGAGAGAGATTTAATAAAGAACAGATAATTTAATGTTGGTGAATGATAACATTATATTTTACAACGAATATTATGATTGAAATAAAATGGTACACTCAAGTTATTTATTGCGTTATTACTAATGATAAAATTTACTATTTATACGATTGAATATGGTGGTTAAAAGTTAAATTGATAAACATTATAAGTTTAAATATATACACAATTACATTAATATCAATTATAATAGATTGTTTAAAATATTATTATTTTTATGATAACTAAATTAACACCAAAAATAATTATAAACTATTTTTATTGACAAAAAAATAATAACATAATACAAATAAAATTTAATAATATTAATTAATGTATTATAAATTAAAATGTATTAAGACGTATAACGTGATTTATAATATTACAATTTCGAGGTCAAGAATTAATATTGTTTATGATAATTGATAATAAAACACACTAACTTATTGGTTTTATTTTACAACGCATTGTTAAATGAAGTGTAACAATAAATAGTATTATGTGTTTATATATAATAATTTTAAAATTAATTTTTTCATGACAAATACTTAAAATACTTAAATTAAGGAATTTTCGTGGCCATAAGATTTATTTTTAAAAACCGACTATTTATATCGCATCTAATTTTTACCAAATGTATATATTATACTCAAAAAGATAATTATTTTAATTTCTCAGTGCTTACTAGTTTTTGGAAACTTCTGAAAAACTTTTGGAGTTTTTCACTATATAATGTTGAAATTTACATCACAATACCAGTATTGTTTATAAATATATAAACATATTTTGACTATTTCACTTTTATTCAAAATGTAATAATACTAGAAACTTGAATTTTGAATTAATTATTTATTAAAATATATACATACAGATACTGTATTTATTATATACATAAAGCACTCAAAACCAATGGTGAAATTCGAGGTTGTGTAGCAGATAACCGTACCTTGAAGCTTAAGTAATTCAGACATTTACATTTTAGGTTAGCGTAACCGTTACGCGAATGAGATTAAGGTGTAATGCTTCTTGTGATTTTTTTACTAAGATAACGTTCGAAAACGAATCGGTTTACAAGACGACGATAAACACGATATCTCTATAAAAGCTAATAAAATTTAAACTAGAACGCGGTAACCCCTTATCACATTTATTATCTAATGTTGGTAGTTTGCCCCGGAAACCGCAACTTTTAACCAACCATTTATGAATGGTATATTGGAATTTATACGTATGTCACTGCAGTTATAACCGAAATGATGACAAGCGATAGAAAATACATAACGTTTAAAATCAAAATATAAAAATAGTATTAATATTTAATAAACTCTAAATGAAATGTTCAGTGTTTTGATAAGTGGTAAATTCAACATTTCGCTGCTATTATTTATTTTTTCATTATTTAGTGCGTTATTTGTACTGTATATTATTACACTTATATTTCTATTACGTTTGAGTTTTATTCTCGTTAAAACAACACGAAATTCTTATCCACATGATTTTTTCGTAAAACTATTGCCGATTCCATATACGTATACTGTTCAACAGTCGACATCATATTTCGCCATTGTTCTACCTCTATATTGCAGCCGTACAGCGTATATTTCTTTTATTCATTTTTCCATTCAATTGTATTCGCTTTATTTGTTTCTTTCTAATAGTCGTATAAGACACAGCTTGTACGAGTAGAAAATGGTCGTATCCCTATTCAACCGTCGTCATCGTAGACATTACAGTGCGATTGTCTCAACCCAAGCGTTAACGCTACTTTTGTCGTTTCCGTTACACCTTTTACACACGTAAACAACACATACAAACCCGAAACAATTGCACGCCAGATGATTAGCATTTATGTGTCCAATACGCGTTGCGTTGTGTGTGTGTGTGTGTGTGTGTGTATGTCATAATATCCTTTGCGATACTACCAAATGATCTGTGTACATTGCGTCTTTGACAAAATATCGCGGTAAAGGACTCAAAATCGTAATAACAAACAACGATTCCTGTGTATTATACTACATGTGATATTTATGTAGGTACCAATTTATCTATATACGTGCAATAAATGTATAGAACACTGTGAATATAAATTATAACTATAAATATTATATTTTTTAACGGTGAAATTTACCGCTTTTTAAATCTTTCTCGTACAGTATAAATGTATAATAAAATACAAAAAAACTCGAAAATTATTAGAAAATCACCCGACAATTGGAGAGTATTCGCTTACGAGCTTAGAGTTTTTGTACACATAACACTGCAGTAAAAAGTTCTATGATAATATTTTGAACGTTGAGTTATCTGTAGTTTTTATATAATATGATTGTGTATATAGTTCGCTCGGGAAATGTTTACCCGGATTCGGTCGCCACTCGATTACGGCGAACCGCGCCTCACGGACGAATTGGTACGGTAAAAGTTTAAATCCACAGAGCCGTTGATAGTCAGTCATGATAAACTGACGGCAAAACTTTGTCGTTTAAACCGTTCCGTCGCCACACGACGTTTGATAGACCTTTTTGAGCATTACAATATTACGAGTACGACCGCCACAATATATTTCGTCGTCGGTGTATAGTCTATTACGCTGTACCTGTGTACGTCGTGTTCGATAATACCGTTATGGCCAGTCACCCGATGGCCGTTCGATATCACCAGACGATTTTTTTATACAACACACAATAGGTATATAACATTATTAATTATGTACGCACGACGGAAGCCGTCGCTGCAGCAGCAATTCCGCAGACATAATGATTGTGCTATAAACAAGACACCCTCTCGGTCGTATATACACATAATAAATAATATTATATATATATATATATTATTGCGTGTGTGTGTATAATAATAATATATACAACCGTCATTTGACGCGTAAGGGTGGTGGTGGCGGTGGTGGTCACAAATATTGTCGTCGTCGTAATATTGGGCGTGGCCGTGTGCGCAATATAAAAGCCATCTATTCCGGTTTATTAACCGCCCGGCGAATCCAGCGATCCGGCACAACCGGAACACACAGATTCCCGTCGTTGGCAATTCGCCACCGTTGCCCGCACGCTATTATTATCGTCGTCGCGCCAGACATATCCTATGCCGTCGTTGCCCCGTTCGCGTCCGCTGTGGCGGCTGCGGCAGCGGTGGCGGTTTTCTTACGTACGTACTATATCGTCGTACGCGCACGCGCTCCGCGATCGTAAAATATTTTTAAAATACGAAACGTGCGTGTGCGCGCTCGAGGCAGTGTTTTTCGGCCAAAACCGCTCGGACCGTCACCCCGCGGGCCGGACGTTTGTCACGCGATATACCGGCACAGAATTAATATTAAATCGGAATGGAAACCGATGATAAGGAAATACACGGCTCCTCTTACGGCCGCCCAGAGATATGGTCGGCCGTATTGAAAGGGCTTATCGGTTCTGCGACGTTGACCTAAAACTTGATAAGAAATATTGTCAATATGATGATGATATTTACAACATACCAGTGTAATTGACACCAAACAACACAGCGGTGTGTTCCGCAAAGGATATGGTACGATTATGTATTTTACACGGTTATTATATTTAAAATTATTATAAAAAATTAATGACACAAGACACGAGGTAAAAAAATACGTCTTTCGTCTTCGAAAAATGCTAACCCGGTTAGGTTAGAATAGATTCAGTGATTAGCATTTTAAAACATCATGTCGAACTTCAATTTGGGCGGAAAGAGTTTCTGTGATGCCGGAGGCGGTGGTTGTGACGACGACGAAAGCTACAGCTATATAGTTGGTAGTCACTCACGTCGTAGGTGCGTATTATAATGTATTGTGATATAATATACACGACGGTTATACTTACCTACTTCTAGCGGTAACGCGCACGGGGTCACGGCTGTCACTATTTGTGGGGGACAATATCGTTCTTCATCGATCCCGAAACACCACGTGTGTCCTATACGCCAAAAATAAAATAATAATCACCTGCAGTTCCGAAACAGAGCAAATTTATTACCACATATTACGTCAAAAACCGCGATGTGAAAGTATCAAATTGCTCGTCGAATTAATTAAGACGGCGTATCGTGTACACAACTATATTTTGTATACATTATTAACAGGTGATATATTATGAATTTTCGATGAAATTTTGCCATCACGAAAATCGTATACACCCACAATACATATTTGGTCGTAGTAATAATTATTAAACGTTCCCCCGAGTCAACACCGGGGTTTATTCAATGTGTGCACTTGAAACTTTTAAAAGCACAGTTTTTGCTGTGCTCTTAGTTTTATAAAACTGCACACACGCAAATCCTTTTGTTCTAATATTTGTTTTTTTCCCTCGTTTTTATACTCACTATTTTTTTTTTCATTTTAGAATTTAATTTTTCGTTTCTTTTGAAGATAGATCACCAACGTTAGAGACCAGTTTAAACAGACATATTTTACAGCTCATCGGTCAGCTTATTTCATTGTGTTACTTATTTTATATTAAATTATGTTTTGCTTTGAGCGTTACTTTAAAGACAATAGGAGAAAAAACATATAAAATAATAAATATTTCAAAAATAATAAATTATTTATGTGTAGTTATGTTGGTAACTAAAAACTAAAGCAATCACGATTTATGTATTAAGTATTGTATATTTAAATTATTTACGAACAAACCATAAGATATGACAAAATATTTGAATACAATAAAAAAGGTGTAGTATAGTTGTTCAGAATTTTTTTTCCATTGTTCCGTGACATTTAAATTACATCGATTTTCGTGTTCAAGTCACTATGGTAATAATACGTGTAACGTGTACTTGCAGTAAATGAAAACCCGTCAGAATTTCAAAGAAATAAACCTATTATTACGTAATAAAATATTATTACAATCGAAACGGCGCAGTTCATCAAGTGCACAAATGTCATATAACAATTTATATTGAAAATGGCGCTATTTGTACAACAGAATACACATACCAACGGCGTCCAACACCATCCCATTGGGGTAAAGTGCTCAGCTGACAGCGTAAACTTACCCTTGCGTGGAAATCGCCCATTTGGACGATAATGTGCAGTGCATTTGTCGACCAAAACGACCAGCATTGCCGTTCGTTTTTGTCAGTTACTAAACGTTTGGACAAAATATAGCGAGCCCGAGACTGGTGCTAATTATAATAATATGTAACTGTTATTCAGTGAAAATCTGTTGATTTTGAATCACGAAGCTATTCGGGACAGTATGTATATAGTTACAGCCTCGTTAAGCTTAAGTTAATGATTGAATACAATTAAGTATAATGGTAAATATGAAAAAATATCAAAATAAATTCAATCAGTACCAGAAAAATATAAATATATAATACATACCATTCCAAATACATTTATTGTTGTCAATTTTAACAGCAGCTGGTTGCCTGTTATCATGAGATATAATTTTTTTGAAATTTAAATTTATTGTACGTGTTTTTATGCAAATCATTGAATTTTTATCTCAATTAAAATTAATATGCAGAAATTCACTATAGCCACTGTAGCTATTGTAACTATTTTTAAGACTTAAACTGACGAGAAACAGAAAAAATGATAATTAAAAATATTATGTATAGTTTGTTTTGATCATATAATTAATATATATATATTATATGTGTGTGTTTAATGTACATATCATGTATAAATTAAATGTTTTAACTTTTTATATTTAAAACGTATTTATAATACAATATTCTATACTTAAATAAAACCACCTATGTGCAACCGAAACATTTCCCTGTATTCACTCAAAATCAAAAAACAATACTCTACGCATCGAAAGTATCTTTCGATCAATATATCATGAACATGTGTGAAAAACATTGTCAGAAGAACAGAGATGCCCACGTGGTTGACCAGGTACATACTATGACGATCGTTGGCTAAGTGAACAAGGATGCTTGACGTGTGCGTCATTATCAAAACTGTGCATTTGTCTTCTCCACATCTACGTACCACTGGTTGGATATCAAGTCGAAAATCGGGTCAAGACTCTGAAATTTTTCTCAGCTCGACATACCCGTGTCGAGCAACCTAGTGGATAAATAGCAGCTATAGAAGCTAGCAATTTTGCGAGAGAAATGAGTTTAATTAATAACGCCCCTGTGTGTAATGATAAAAGAAATAATTTATGTCTCCGTTATAATAATATACGTGAGGTGGTGGGATTTGTATGGGCGTAAGGGGTCGACGTCATGATTACATCCTGTCAATGATGGGCGGCTGGCGGGGCAAATGCCTTCCCGAATGTGGAAGAGCGGTGTCGAGTCGCCGTTGGCGTAACGCGTGAGTGCAAAAGCCTCGGGGCCGGGAAAGGTGATGATGAAAAAGAGCCCGGATTAATAAGCCTCGCCGAGGAGAAGTTTTGATTTATTATTATACTACTAGGCGACCAGAAAACCCTGGGTGGGTATGCAACGGAGCCGGGGGTCGGTCGGACACAAAGTTTGGCACGTTTTATTATTATTAATTTTTTTTCGTATGTTTATGTGTCGTATGAGTTGTTATCTCACATCTAACGGTATAATCATAAGTGTTTATGTATGTACACATGATAATAATACGAATCGGATAATTATTTTTTTAAATATTACTTAAGATTTATACTACTATGTTATTTTATCGTAATATATGTTTGTGTGTGTGTGTGTGCGGGGGGGGGGGAAATATTGTTATTAGTCGAATATTCGTTTATAATATTATTTCTTGATAAAAATAGATATGAAAATGGTGATTGTTTTGTCTTTATGCACAATTCATAATAACTAAATAATCGAACAATTCATTTTTAATTTTTATTTACGTTGATAAAAAGTGTTACGCTAATGCTTTTAAAGTAAAATACGATTTGTAGAATACCCGTAAGAAAAACAATGCGTATCTGTGTTGCTTTTTCATTTGTATTTGTTTCCTAACTTAATATAATTTTTATCACTGAATTGTTCAATGAACTATAATTCGATTTATTTATATTGATAATTAAATTACATCAATAATAAGCTAACAAATAATTGTGAATTATAAATTTAGTTTTTATTGTTATTGAAGGTTTATTTGTGAATTACAAAAATGAAAAGAAAATTATTTTAAATCGTTGTGTTATTTAAATGTCTACAACATTCGAGAAAATTGAAATGTTTGCGGTTATAATATTATATTATGCCTTAACATTGTATAAGCATATTAATTAAAATATATTACCGTTGTTATATGGCGCGGATATTGGTTAGGTGACATACGATATGTACGATTTAAGTTTCAGCATATTAGTATACTAATAAAAAGTTCACTAATATGATTTAATTGGCATATATAAATGAGTAAAATACTAATATTTATTGTATTTTTATTTAAAGATTATTTTTCAAAATATGTCTTATTATTACAAAGTCGTTGAACGTAACGATAGCAGAACATAAACGTCTTTCTTCGTATATAGGTTTACGACGTATTATTTAATGATTATATAGATTTTTCGAAGTCATGAAATATTGTGTTTGGAATGATTTGAACGCGGATTAGGACGCATGCGAGGTGGAATATCGTAGTTTCGTGTAAGATAAACATTTGACATTTTTGATTTTACAAGCCGCAATTCCAGTTCGTACAGAAGATTAATAAATCGAAATCTCAGTTTTGGAAAACTAACTTTTTTTGACGTACAACTATCACGGTCAGCGACGCGCGTATTCATGCGACTGCCAATGTAGGAGGTCTGAGATATTCCGAGATTACATCGCAAATCGGTTAAACTCGGGTTTTATCCTTATAGCCGAACGTACAGAATATACATACATACATGGAATACGCACAGCACAAATGCAGTAAACGCGTATGTATCAATATTGCAAGAATTTAGACTTTCTGATAGAGAAAACCGTTGCCCCGTCATATGGTCTAGTTGATTTTTTGGGTGGTTTTAATATCGAATTCTTTAGAAATGTATAGTGAAAACGAGAGAAACATTGGTGGACGAATAAAGCCGCAAGGGTTAGTGCTCGCAGTAGATATATATATATTTTTTACAGTCGATTGGGTTTTACAGCTAATCCTTATAATGCCGGTCGAACGAGCTCGAATACTAGCCAGGATTTTTTTTCATTCCTCTCTTTTGGTCTCTCCTTTTTTTTTCCTGGAAAGAAGCCCACACGTGCATTTTTACACGGGATCGGTTGATCAAGATTTTATGGCGTACGGGTTTTTCGGTTGCGTCTGATTTGCGTATGCAAAACGGTTCGAGGGAATTTAAATACGCCAGCAAAAGCTGTTAAATTGGATATATAGGTATATACGTATCTACATATATATATACCTACGTACGGATATGACGCGGGTGCAAGGATTACATTTCGATTTTGAATTTTAAATTCAACCCAAATATGCAGGTCCTAATAGTGTAATTAAATTTGTTATCGGAAGTCATTACATTATTATTGAGTTTTATTGCTAAATAAATGTATGCAAAACTCTTTTATGATGCAGATTTTTACAACTGAGCTTTTATAGTAAAGTTCTTCGAGTTTTTTTTTTAAAAAAACCACAAAACTTATCATTAAAAATATTTGTACATAATATGATAGTAGATATTGTAATAACATTCCACACACTTTAAATATAAGTATATCAATATGTATTTTTGTAGCGGAAACCACAAAACTCCTTTTGTAATTACTGCAAAACAGAATACGTATTATAATATTAAAATATTGTATTGCTTGAAGGTTTTACAAAATGGTGTATCTACATTAAGAAAACATAATATTATATAGCTGATATTTATATAAATATTAGGTATAATAAGTTATATATATAATATATGCATAGGTAATTATATAGATTATATATATACTTATTCTAAAATATATACATTAGTATTTAATTTAATAAATAAATAACCACAGAAATATTTAGAAAAATACAATATATTATTAGACTATTGTTAGATATCAAGTAGTGTTGAAATATAATATAATTAATAATAATACAATATATTCATGATGCATTTGAATAATATTACCTATTATAATGATCAGTAAATGTATGCAATTTAAACTTTTTCTTAAGTTAAGTTCATATCATTAGTTTATATATAAAAAATATTTTCTATTCTTTTTTTTTCAAATAATTAGAAAAAATACTTTTTTCAATTACATGACCCTTACTCAAAAATACTTTTGTGATCAGAATATTTTTCTGACAATGAGCTCACTGCACATCAATATGTGCTTACGTACTATGTGGTAAAAAATAAAGAAAAGACAGTAAAATTTAACGAGACCCTAAATATAACAGTATTACCAATTCCTTAGATTACCCTGCACCTTTCCAATAATATTAACAGTCAACAAAAATAAAAATATACTTGTATTTTGTTTATAAAAAATTACGTTTAATATAATTTATTTTTATGATAATAACTATTTTTTTAATTATAACTTATAATGATCTCATTATAAACTAAATTATTGAATAAAATCAGACACATTAGTCAAGTTGATTTAATCCACATAAATTTCAGAGAAGTCTTCGATATCGTTGACTATGGTTTTATTTTAAGCGAAATATAGGTACTTGGTATCGGTAATCCGCTTTTTTCTTGGCTTTAGTCGTACCTAATATATTATCTAGGAAGCGATTTGTCAAGCTTAACGACTCAATATCAATATTATCCAGTGTGCCTTCTGGTGTCCATCAAGGTAGCCATTTAAGCCCACTCCTCTTCATACTTTTCATAAATTCAATTTTGCTTATGCTAAATTTCTTTTATTAAGTTATTTTCCACCGTCCCCTGCCAAAAAATATACTTATTGAAGAGGAGTAAATTTATTAACATTGTATTGGTAAACAGTTTGTATTGTTTTTATTATTGACAAATAAATACAGTTTTAATAATTTTTTATCTATTATTATTTGTAATTGTATAATCATTTGTATTAATTAAATATAGATAACTTAAAAAAAAAATAATTTAATTTTAGATTTTTTTTAGAAAAAAAATAATAATAATAATAATTTTTGATAAGAGTTCGGCATCAATTGATTATTAAATTACAAAATTATTATTTAGTATAAAATATAATATATTCTTAATTCTTTAAAAGAAAAATTGTATACTAAATGGTTGAAAAAATCTTTTAAAAAAAGAATAATTTAACTTCTAAATCTAGGTACTTGGTTATATTATTTATTCTTGTAATAGTATTTTAATAAGGCCTAGAAAATATTTGATTAATTTAAACCTAATCTTGAAATTTGAAAAAATGTATTTCTTATTATGAACACAATAAATTAAACTATAGAAATAAAATATTGTGTTGAATTTAATTATTATGTTTATTTGATATATATATTTGAGTGATAATTTATCAGGGTATACAACTATCGATATGAAAAGTTTAACAGTACTATTTTATAAAACAAATTCACATAGATATGAGTTTTAAAATTTTATGAATAAAAATAACCAATTATCAAATTGCTAACTGTAATTATTGACTACAAAAATAAATTTACTCGATCATACTGTTTCACATTCAAAAATCTAAAAAAATTTTATAAAACTTAATACAAAATAAATAAAAACTATATGATTTTCTTTAAAACTTTGAAAAGAAATTAACCTTTTTCTTTGTAAAACCTCATTTATTATTATTATTATTACTTTTTTTTCCACGAATATCAGGGAAAAAATAATTACAAAGTAAAGATTATCACGCACAGTAATTTAAAATAATAATGCACTTTATATTTTATTATTTTTTAAAATATAGTAAGATTATTAAAATTGTATCAATGCAACGCACAGAATATTATGTAGGTACTAGTATTATATTCTTATAAATGTCATCAAATAATATTATTATATTCGTGTATTTTTTTCAAGTATTTGTAAGGACACTAAAAAGTTGTAAAATTTCGAATAAATATATTATTTTAAAAACTGTACAATACTTATTCAATCTTCAACCACCAAAGTAACCTTCAAAGTTAAAATATGAATGAATAATTGTCTAGCTTATTATAATTGAGATTCTAAAAACTTTAAAACATGATCAGAGAATTATAAACACAACAGTAGGTATATATATATACATTGTACAGTTGTTCCAAAAGTCCCGTATCACCCTTAATATCTCCATAGAAAATCAATATATTTAAACGCGGTTTTTTTACAGTACAAAGTATGGAAATTCTAATTGAATGGCATAAAATTCAATTTTTTATACATTTAAGAATTTAAAATTTTTAAGATAGCCATTTTGTTGAACACATTTTTTTAAACAGTTAAAAAAAAATATTAAAATTCAATAAAAATTGATAAAGTTAGACCAAGTTACGTATTTGAATAATTGTAATAAAAAAATCAATTGTTCCTCAATTTAATAATAAAATATTTATTTCAGCATGATAATAATTTTACATACCTTATTAAAGTTTTGATTTGAATAGAAATAAAAATAGCCGTGTCTTATCGTTTAGATTAGCGAAATCGGTTACCTATTTTTAAGTATCTTAATTATCATGAAGTGAACCTAAAGTTACAAAATTGGACATTATCTTACAGTTATAAATTATAAATAATGCTATTTATAATAATAATACCTACGCATATCGCAATTTTGTAAATTATAATTAAAATTATTATTTTGTATTCTTTCTTTATAGCTATTACTGCTATTAGTGTCATATTATGTACAGTACGTACTGTGTCTTTAGCTATAACTTTTTAAATTTTACCTATTTTGTTCAATATTTAAAATGATTCATACA
The DNA here is from genome assembly GCF_003676215.2 of Rhopalosiphum maidis. Taxonomy (NCBI): domain Eukaryota; kingdom Metazoa; phylum Arthropoda; class Insecta; order Hemiptera; family Aphididae; genus Rhopalosiphum; species Rhopalosiphum maidis. Next base: position 91,041,917 of record NC_040877.1, read on the forward strand.
TTCTCAGTACATGAGTACATCGACATGGTGAAATGTTACTTCCGAAACAACGAAAGTTATAGACAAGTAGTGGCGCAACTACGGGGGTGTTAGGAGTGCTTCAGCACCCCCTAGCTCTAATTTAAGCACCCCCAAGTTCTATGTCTTTGTAATTTCAAATATCTATTGTTTTAATTATGTAGTTTTATTTTTTATGATTTTATTACGATTTATTTTTTTTTATGATCTTGCATATTGACCAGAGGGGGGTGCTAGGGTGCTATAGCACCCCCCTTGGAATATTGATTCCTAGAATACAAATACTCTACACAACATGCATTTTTCAGCAGGCTTTGTACATTTATACATAAAATAAGAACAAAAAAATATTGACAAGTAATTTTTCCTTATGTAATACTGATGATTGATAACTAGATTGGATATGTCTTTGTTATTTATTTAAATTATAAAATTAAAAATATGTTTTATTAGATTCTGAGCGGAGTAATGAATATGAATGCATTGATTTTACAATGATGTATGTTTTTATTTATTTATTTTTTTGTGTCTGTCATCACGTTTTGGAGTAGTAATAGTGCTTTGATTTTTACTTCAGCCCCTATTTGAAAAGGAAATTGAATCTAGTTGGTACTCTGGGGGAAGAGTCAAAATTAAAAAAATTCCAGTACTTTTCAAAAGCGTCACGAAAAACACTAAAAATATAACGGAAAACGGGAATTTTCACGCGTAATCAGTTTTTGACAATCTATTTACGATTAAATTAAAATATTTTGACTTTTTTTAAGCTATTTATAGACAATTGAAATTTTTGATTTTTTTTTTCAAATAATAAAAAAATGCTGATAAAAAAATTTGGCATTTTAAAAATTCTTTAGAATTTAATTGAAGGTTTATTATAAGTTGTACTTATCGTAATAAAAAATAATCAAAAAGAATTAGTCACAATTTTTGTTTATAAGCATTTAAAGATAATTAAACCTAACCAGTTTCGCTGTTCAGCAAACGATAAGACACGGCTATTTTTATTTCTATTCAGTTCAAAACTTTAATGAGGTATGTAAAAGTATTGTCATGCTGAAATAAATATTTTATTATTAAAATGTGAAACAATTGATTTTTTTTTTTATTACAATTATTCAAAAACGTAACTTGCTCTAACTTAGTTAATTTTTATTGAATTTTAATATATATATATTTTTTAACTGTTTTAAATAAGTGTTCAAAAAAATGGCTATCTTAAAAATTTAAAATTCTTAAATGCATAAAATTCAGTTTTTTTTGACAATTTATGAATTTTAAAAAAAAAATGAATTTTATGCTATTCAATCGGAATTTCCATATTTAGTATTGTAAAAAAACTGCGTTTAAATATATTGATTTTCTATGAAGATATTAAGGGTGATACGGGACTTTTGGGACATATTGTATATTTTACGAGGTGATTTTTTAACTACATGGAGTTTTTTTAATGTATAATATATATAATATTTAAATCTAAAAGTTCATTAAACTTATTTAATAAAATTGAAGTATATATTATGTAACAATATTCAAGTATTTCGATAACTAAAAAAACACACTTTATGTATATTTTTTTATTGTTTATTTGTTTATTTGTGTTTTATTTTTATTTATTGACGATGATCCACTTTAAGTTTCGTTTTCGACAGGTAAAATTATTTCAATATAGTACTATGTGTGTATTTAACCAAAAACATTTATTGGAGAATCTTATTTAAATGTATTTAAGTACAATCATTTAAATTCTAGATGTGTAAAATTGTAGAAGTACTCTGTCATTTTATGCATAGTATACACTATTACTTATCTCTTACTACCAACAATGAAATACATTAAATGATTAATTAGAAATCAGTATTTTGGATGAAATTTAAATATAAATCATTTTAAATTATTAGCAGAGTTATAAATATATTCGTTATAAGATTATAATGAGTTTATTAATTTGTTATGTATAACTTCACTTTTAAGGCGGTATTATTCTAATTAGTATCACCCTATCGTGTACGATGTTTTGACTTTTTGTTATCTGGATTTGGTATATTATATTTTCTATTGGTCATGAGTGTTTTTACTCGATGTATTGTTATATACTTGATAAACGCTGTAATCACGCATCAATCGAGTTTAAATATTTCAATTTCCCGGTAACCTGTGGTATCACAGTATTAGCTAATAACATGAATTGATCAGAGTATTATTTATACAGCAGTAAAATAATTCAATCTTAAACTTTAAAAGTGGTTTTTGGTTGCAAATTGGATCTAGTTAGTATTTTAATAAATTACAGAACAAATTTAAGTTTTTAAAATACATTTTTTAATTAAAATATTTTAAATAATATTTAAAAAGTTATATGATAAATTTTGAAGGATTTGTCAATATAATATAATACAAATATCAAAATAAATACATACATGTCAAATTATTTTATAGATATTTTAAGTTATAATTCCGACTAAGTTAGATTTTTAACTCTTTTTAATTAAAATTTTTTTTATTATTAATTTTAGTTGATACTGTGTGTAAAAAAAAGTATTATTTAACTATAAAGACTTGAAACTTTTGACCTTCAGATATATTTATTAAGTATACTTACTGTTGAAATATATAATTAATATCAGTATGCATACATTGCAGTAAGCACACGGGTGCACGTGTCAATATATTATATTATATCAGAGTTTAATTTTCTATTGTAATGTGAGGTAATACTTATTAATGTCACACACACACACACACACACACACACACACACACACACACACATAGGTATGACTATATGACGTAAATGACGCGTATATATAAGTCTGTTGTCTTGTACAAAACTCACTCTCGGACACGGTACGTCGTACGATAAGTGTCTAGATCAGTAAAGTTGTATGTTACATTTACATTATACTGTTACTATAATCATAAAGTCGTATTACAATTTATGTTAAACGACTTAATCCTCAACTTCACTCAAGCTTAAATTTCAAAATTTACATATTTCTTTTACAATGAAATTCAAAAAATACTAAATTTAATTTTAGGCTATTTACACAATAAAACTATTATTAAAACAATTAGTCAACCATACCGTATTATAAATGGAAAATCATAAATTGTAATTAATAAAATATCTACTCGGGATCATTTTTGTATACAATATTTTTATTATTTAATTATAATTTTACACATAATCCATTAAATTGACTTACTCGACGATGAGTTACATTTGAAATATACTATCCCAATTTTTCCCAGGTTTTTTAAAATTAGAATTTAATACATTTATAGTTTATACTTTATAATATTATTATATAATAATATGGTCATAGTGAATTACGTCATATCAACTTATAGTTTTTTGGCTAATTGTCTGAATAACCATAAAATGATTATATAATATTATTATTATTATTATTATTATTACATACTATCATGGTATCGTATAATAATATTGTTTTAAAACTCAAACATTTCATTATAATATTCACCTAAATTTCGTATATTATGTATATACGTCTTGCAATTATACCTATAACATAATAAAGTTGTTTTCAGAAGAGTGTATTTCGTGTCTTAAGTTTTAATATAAGAGTGAATTAAACTATTATAGAATTTAAAATAAGAATATTGTCTGATCCATCTCGTAAGTTTTTGCAGATTTTTAGAAGAGTTATGACAATTTTAAAATGATATTATTTTATGTAACATGTTACTTAAGAATTAAAATATTAATAAAAATTTAAGATAAACATTTAACAAAAATCAATATTCTCACCTTTTAATTTGGTAATAGGCCAATAATTCACTATTCAATATAATATTCTAATATAATATATTTGTCTATGTTCTACTTTGTAAGATTTATTCATCATGTGGGGCTGTAACGTTCTTCTGAGTATATAATAATATGCATTATGTATATTATGTATACTAAAGCAAGTATCAAGTTTTACGTATAATATGGACTAAATAAAACTATATATGTTTATATTATAATATATAGCTTTATGCATTACGAAACCATTTATGTTAGGGTTAGTCTGTTGGACTGCGAGGGTAGGACTTCCTTTAACAATTAATTATAGTATATTTTTATTTCCATTTCTCGAAAAAATAGGCACTCGACTACCGAACTCATATTATACAGACACGAGAGATAGGTAATTGTATATAATAAAAGCACGACGAAACTTGACATTTCGATCATCGAACTTCGAATTACCACTCAAAACATTGGAGACTACAGGTTGATATTTTATTTTGATTTTTCACCACGTTGGCATCGAGTGCTTACCGACGACATCTGCATAACAATAAATATTATGTCCAATGTCATGGTCGGATCATCGCAGACCGCGGTGATGTAATAACTGTATGGTAATGTCTCATATGCGATTCGTGGTATCTACTTTTACAAGTCCGTCTCATCTTCGAGCTCCACACGTGTTATTATTTTCGTCCTGGGAAATTTCGAACGGACGGACACGTATATCACCACCGAGAACGAGTAAAGGTGGTGGAGGTTTTCGCGGAAGAGTCGATGGAAACGTCAAAACAGTGAATTATTTTGCAGAAGAGGGTCCGCGTATGGGCGCGTGCGAGCTGGCACAAAGAGGGTTTCATTTATCAAGACATTTTCATCACACGGCGGACCCTATTCACGAATATACCCGAGAAGAACGAGTCACGCGTGAGTTGGTGGAGGGGATGGTGGGGTGGTGGAGGCGAGTCTCGGTTTAAATAGAGCACTAGATCATATCCGAGAACGAGTCTTGAACATTATACACGGTAACCGCGGTAAGAAAGAGAGAGATTGAAGAAAATACAGAGAAAGAGAGAGAGAGATACACGTCCATTACTCGCTGTCAACTCCGCCAGACTGGAATTGCTTTGCACACACGACCCATGTGCGTTTCCGTCGCCGTGGTGCATAGACATAATAATATAACATACAAGTGTGTGCGTGCCAATGTGTGTATTATTGTATCCGCACAGAGCACAGCGTACGAAAAAAAAATGGATGGAGTAAAAAAAAGAAAATATGTATACGCGAAGAAGTCGTTGTATACACATGCGGCCTATCAAACAGTCTTTCTTTTGATTGGCTTTAGAGACGGAAAACCGAGTTTATTTAGGAATTTCCATTGTCAAAATAAATTGTTAGGCACATACATAGTAATAATACTATAGCGCACCACTCGAATTTTCTCCTCGTTATTATTATTTTATCCATACAAGGCCAGCCTGTGACATCACCAATACCGCGAGACGGCGTACGATGGCCATATAATATTATAATTGTTTTTATATAATAAAGCACATATATAAAACTAGAATTAAAAGAGAAAAAAAATGACAAGTTGTATTGAATTTTGTATTGTGTTATTTTTATCTAACGATAAGTCGTTATCGACTGAAAAGTTAATAACAATAGTACCTATGCATTAAATAAATGATGTTTTCGGAAAAATCAATTTAACTTACCATATTTATAAATTTGTTATATTAAAATAAATTATCATGATAGCAATACCATTATAATATCATAAAATATACTTAGTTATATAAATATTCACCCTGAAGTCCCAACACAGGTTGATTGGCTCATTCACACGAGCCCTCTGCCTCGATATATTTACATAATATATACATTTTTTCTAAAATATATGTTATTATGTTAAATACCTTTACTATCATTTATATTTATTGTAAAAAAGATATTTACAGATTGTATAATTCAGAAACTAAGAAATTTAAATACTGAATACTGACAGATAATTTTTGTTCAGAACTTTTTTCGTATGAAATAAATTATTATTCAATACATATTTTTATATCGCATATATTACAATGACTTAATTAAATAAGAGGTGTGATCTATACACCTCACTGGTGGAGGTGTGTTCTCAATAATTATAAAACAGAGCAGTTACCTACTTTAATTTATACTTTTATCCTATCATTTAGTTATTCAAAATATTATTTTTGAAATTTTGAAATATACTTAAGTATAATATTTTAAAACTCTTGACATTTGCTTGTACTATTAAATGCTGCGTAGAGAACCAAACTTTTCAAATGAAAACTCTCATTTTTAACTGTGAATTATTTAGCAAATATTTTTTTTTTTAATGTTAACATACCATAATAAAAATATGAGCGAGTGGATTTTCAGTTATTTAATTACGTGTACATGACAATGGATTTATAAGATATGTAGAATATGTATCGACTTAAAAATTTTAGTAATTAATATTAATAAATCGAAATTAATAATTTGTAAAAATAATCCAAGTATAATAATCGTTATCTAGATCTAATATTACATCTATTTTTTATTTTTGTAAAATAATTTTTGAAGACTCTTATTCTTAATATAACGTATTAATAACGAAAACTTTTTTCGAATTTTGAGTTAGATATATCAACATATTTTTAAAAAAAAGTTCCACTAAAATATAATTTATAGTAAACCTGAGATGGTAGATTTTATTTTAAAAACAGAAGTTTGTATCTTTACAGGACAAAAATTTTAATCATTTCAATATATATTCGGAAATTTTTTTTTCAAATTCAAACTGATTTAATATATATCTTGTATAAATTGTTATTGCAGAATTCCTAAGTCCAAAACACAATATTATTCTGGACTTAATGTTGTTTGAAATAAAACGAGTATAAACGGAAATTTACTAATAGTGTGATGTGAAATCAAATTTAACAGTTTGGCAGGGATCAAAAATCGTCAGGAAAAATACGTTTTGTTGAAAAGCGTAAAAAAAAGTAATTAGATTAAACCACTTATTATATTTGAATAATATTATGAAGGATGACACTTTGTGAACTAAAATTCTAAATACACGATGTTAGTAAAACATTTCTAAAGAGACATTTTAGAAGTATATTATACGTTTTTCTAAAATATTCATATCAATTTTAATTATTTATACTCATACCAAAAAATACGATGTGTGCCATTATATTATATTATAATATTATAATTTCAAAGTGCTTAATAATTTAATAATGAAATCAGAACATGTTCGTTTTTAATACAAAACGTACAAAACTTTCAAGAAATTTAAAATACATTATATTATATTATATTATAATATATATTTAAAAAAATATTTAATTAAATAATATTTTAAAAAATATTTAAAATACATTATATTATAATATAATGTATTTTAAATTTCTCGAAACTTTTGTACGTTTTGTATTAAAAACGAACATGTTCTGATTTCATTATTAAATTATTAAGCACTTTGAAATTATTAAATTTCTCGAAAATTAAACATCACTATTCACTACACATGCATAATCAACACTGCCTGAAGTATATCCACTATGATTATCGTCAATGTCGTAACCGTCATTATTATTAATATTGTATTATGTTTAAATACTGTTATTGTCGTACTGACGTCGACCGTTACGGGTACGGTCCATTGCACGTACGAAGGGCTGGTGATTGTTTTGGTTACACTACGTTACGCGATAGTACAAGATGTGGCTTCGGTGCAGGCAACTGTCTAATATAAGGCTCTGACGATTCACGAACGATGACCCGAATAAAATATTACACGAATCAATTAAATTGATGCGTGTAACCAATTGACGAACGCAAAGGGTTGTATAATCAATAGTACAACACGTATTAATTTGTCGTTTCAATTACAAAGAAGTTACGATCGCGAGTGGATGGAAAGTCGTTGATTGGTTTGATTATTTGTATAGTGTGGAAATATAGAGCTTAAAAATAGAATAATTTTGGAACTCATAAAATAATTGTCGGACATTTAATAATTTCGTATTTAAAATACACATAAAGTATTTTACTTCATTCGATTAAAACAATCATAGAAAATTATTATTGTAATATTATATTTATAAAAAATACATCAAATATTTCTTCAAATTTTAGATTTATTTCTTTAATATTAACGTGATTTATGGAGTTTATTCCATTCTCCCACACCAAAAAAAAAAAAGTATATAAAAATATTGAAATTGTAAAAATGATTTTTAATATAATTTTTTGAACATATTTTTATAATTTAACAAATATAATTTAAATATATATAACATTAAATAAAAAAATGTAAGTTTTTAATTTTATATATTTATAGTTAGTATGTTTATACCTAATACCTATTATAATGGTTTATTTAATTGTATGTTTTTTTTACACGAATTTATATATTTTATTGTTAGATTTTCTTTATACAATTTTAAGTTCTTACATTAAAAATTGTAATAGATATAAATGCATTGGTTTAAACTTTAAAGTACAGAGTACTTATTTTTGATATTTTGTATATTTTTAACATTAATCTTTTCTATAAACTACCCTGAAACGATTTACAATACTACGAAAATAAGACAAACATCTAAATAAATACATACATTTTTCATAAATGTACTTTTATAACTTAAACGTTAAATAATTATTTTTCTATATTTATTTTAATCGAACTGAGTAAATTATGATATGTGTGTATTTTATAAATGGTTTGTCCGATGATGTGATTTCATAACGTCACACGTAAAAGGTGACTTATATTTAAACACGGAAGTAATTTTCCAAAAACAATTTTTAGACAAAAAAAATTTCTTTTTAAAAGTACAATATTTTTGCGTAAGGAAAAAAAATCAATTTTTTTCTTTTTAAAGTTCTTTAATGAACATTGAATTCCGTGCAGCATTGTGCATATTATAGTATTATATAATGCAACATTTTAATAATGCATATACTTTTTGAGACGCAATCGTTACAACAATAATTTATGGTTTGAAAAGACGAATAACATATTTTAGTAATTTCGATATGGATAAATCGATAGAAATATTTTAAGATAAAAACGTTTAGATTTGTCGTCAATTCGAAGATTTTTGCGTTAAAATTAAAATTGGTGAAACTGGAATTTTCAACACAAACGATGTAAACCGTTTATTATTAAGTGGTGAATATAATATAATATGATTGTTTTCATCAGCAAGACAAAAATGTAATAATTATTAGTATAATGTTTTAATTACTTATACGGTAAACAATCACTACTAATATTAAAAATGTGTAAGTACATCATATCCATCACATTATAATATAATGTACACCGATTTAAGAATATCGTTAAAATGTAAAATTACTGCTATGTCTAATAGACATTATATTACTGCAGAATTTTTAAAAAAGATACGGATCCAGATGCTTCACTGAATTGTTTTCTACCCACTGTTTGTATTAATATATAAAATTAAAATATCATTTCAACGATGATTTGCATGAGTTTTTTGAACTCACATCCTCATTTTTTTTTTTTCATAATCATATAATAAAGTATATTTTTTGTACAGTACTATTACGTAAGTATTACAATATTAAATTTAATTATGCGCATTATCCATTAAATGCATTTTACTTAGCTTTAAGTTATTAATACACAAATGTAGAAAATAATTTTTTAGCAAAACTTTATTCTTTTAAATTGATTTGACTATAATATTATAATGTAGATTACATAAAATCTTTGAAAATATTTAATATATTTCTTACATTTGGTTAATATTGTATATTTAATATTTATTAATATTTAACATATTAAATTTTATCATTTTAATATTTTTCTAAAATAATAATTTTATTACATAGTTACATTTGATAAAACATTTTCTGAACGTCACACAAAATAATATGTATTATTAAACATTATATAATATTAAAACGGATTTTATAATAATGAATAAATGCGGATTGAGATGTGCAGTGTAGAAAAATTGATATTATGTCAGAAACAGGCTTCTCTCTAAATGTACAGTTGATTCTTACACTTGTTTGGTTTTGGGTCCTCTGAAGTCTGAGTGGATTATTTGATAGTATAGTATACGAAATATTTGCTTTCGTTGAAAATTATTTTTACGAATTCATGTAACTTATATGTATATATCTAAATGAAAAATAATTACTCAGAAAAGTTTTTGTTTGAGTTAACGAGGTAAGTGCAATAAAATAGTACAAAAAATATATTTATACTTGGATACCAGTCATTCTTTTTTATTGTACGTCAGTGTTTCTCAAAAAAATTTTTGTTTTGTAATAAAGTATTTTGTTATACTTGAGCACACTAACAATTCGTATCATGGTATGCGTTTAAATATAATTTACTGTAATGAAAAATGTACGTTTAATAAACATTGTTTGTTTGGAAAGTTTTACAGTAGCCAAAAATCTACATTTTACGGACTTGATTATTGCATGTCACAAAAGTATAACAGTTATATATTTTATTCTGATGAAATTATTACATTGTTATTTACAACCAACAGTTGGATACAATAATATAATATACAACAAACACGGTTACAGAAAATTTTATTTTAGGTACTAAACAAAAAATCAAAACTCATCTCAATTTGTCATCGTTGCGTTTTTAGGGCCACTCCTTTTTACTGTTATTTTTTATAGCCACCGGAGCAAGTCGTGTAATCATAATGTCTCTACGGGCGTCCCTACTACATTCGTTTTAATTAAGATTACCATCTGAAGAGCACAGCTGCAACTATGGTGCTAAGCAGGCAAAATAGTGTACCCAGTCATTGTAATTAAGAACTATGGAAATTGTGTGTCTCCAACAGCTATTACTTTGAATGTAATTAGTGCGAAAGGACCAAGAGGAAATTCAACCACATGATTTATTTTGGGTAGTTTTTCGGAGTTTTCTGTGTTTTGTCATGCACCCAAACCATTATTTGGACAAAAAGTTTAGTTCAAATTTAATATGAACGTTGACTGTGAAATATTTACCAAAACTCTAAGGTGCATTTTATATTCATATAAAGTGTGGGCAATTAGGATTGGACCTATCCTGGTAAAAATTAAACATACAAAAGTAAAAAAAAAAAATGTTTACACTTAGAAACCATATTTATATTTCAAGTTTAGGTAGTTAAGTATTTAATATCTACGCAAGGTTTTAGTCAAGAGTTGAATGCAACCCTAATTTCATAGAGATAACATTTCATGATTGTGTTGATGGAAAATATATAAAGTTTCCATCAGTCTTAGAAAATTAAACTAATTAAAAATCATATATTAATAGTGAACTATAAATACTGTAAAATTCATACTAACATTTATTTAAAATTCTGAATAAAGTGATATTTATATTAACAAAATTAATGTTGTATTTTAACATAATTATAAAATCCATCTTAATAATATTATATAAATTGATGTTTTTTTTTTTATTTAGATTTTTTTAGAAACTACAATTTAGTGAAAACATTTATATAATAATAACATGACGATTATGAAAATATACAATAAACTATTGTGGACTAACAAAGTACATATTTTACAACATATCATATTATGCTACATTGTCAAGTTTCATGATTTAATTAGATAGGACAGTTAGGAACTTAAATGTAGTAAATTCGTTTTTTTAAATGTACATTGTATTATTTCAATGTTTCTTTGATTTAATGATTTAACTAAGACTAAACGGAGTACGATTTACATTGTTAGTTTACTGCATAGTCAAGTCATTGTATGTAAGATTACATTTTCATAGTAAAAGGGAGTGATTAATTTTGTGGTTGGTTTATTTCGTATACCAGATGGCATATATACCACAAACTGTCTTATTTGAACTGAACTATGCAAATTGTGCGTTCTATTTTTAATAAAATACATTTATATGAAATGCATTTAAAGCGTTATTGTAGTTATCTAAAAATATAAACTTTTTTTTAATATTTACACGTATTAAAGAATAATAAATATAACTATAAATAAAAACAAAAATTACATTTATACATATATATATATATATATATATATATATATATATATATAAATAATTAGTACGCATTTAATATTATTAGGTAACTAGGTAAGTATAATAGTGGTTTGAAATATTAAAAACTTACTATTTGAATTAAAATCATATGATGAAAAATTATTTTCGTTTCTTAGTAAAATTTTAAATTCTTAACGGAACAATGAGTGTATTGGTCTTTAATGACGTGATTTTTGTCTGTCATCACTTTTTGAGGTAGTAAAAATATTTTAATTTTAAACTTTTTGGTAGAAAATTTGATCTAGTTGGTAATATGGAGGAATCTATAGTAAAAAATGTTTAGTACTTTTCAAAACAACCGGGAGAAGAAAAATAATAAGGAAAAACTAAAATTGAATACTCAAAACGGTAATTATCGAAAATAAAATCGACTTTGAATCAAGGTAATTCAATAACGACTAACCTTAGAAACTTGAAATATTAACTAAATGTTTGTAGTGCCATTTTAAACGAAAACAATGTGTTTTGATATATTTATAGACATTTACGATTTTAAAGTTATTTTTTCTATGGTATATTTTAATAAACATTTTTTGCTTTGTCAAAAATTTAAAAATATGATAAAAAGTTTATATTGTACTAAAATCAAAAAAAAATCATGAACATTTAAAAATAATAGTGTAGACCAACTATTTATTTAGATAACATTTTAATTTTTAGTATTTTTATTGTAATGTCGATAAGATATATTTGCAGGGTAAAGATACTAAAAATGTAATACGAAATTCCACAAAAGATGTACTTATATACTTACCTCTTTATGAAAATATATGACCACAATTTTTTTTATGTGTACTTAAAATAAGAATTTTGAAGAAATTCGTTAAAATTGCGAAGAATTGAAAATTATTTTGTAGTTAGAAATTCATAAAAACTTTTCTTTTTATATCTGATTTTGAAAATATATTACAATATTCTTCATAACTACGTAATTTATACTGAAACCATAAAATATAAAATACTATATAAAGAAAATCATTTTTTGTAGACATTTTAAGTTAAAATTTTGATAAAATTAGTTATTTAAATTATATATAACTGTGTTAATATCACTTTTTTTTTATGATTTAAAAACATTATTGTAGGAACTTTTATGTTTAATATATTATTATTAAGAATTTTGCTGTTTTCAATAATATTGTTGATTTATTTTAAGATATTATCTATTTATCTTATTAACCTATTTTTACTATCTATCAGTTTTTATAGGAAGATGTAATTACATTTTGAGTTATATTAGTTGATATAATATAGTATGAATAAAATATTCAATTACATATTATAATGCTTATTATTTAATAAATGTAATATTTTTGGAAAAAAATATATCAACTTACCATTATACTAAAAGTAAAATATATGACACTAATAGTTATACCTAAAAAAGATATCGCGAAATATACATAAAGGAATATTCACTGACAGACCATCTCTGCTCAGAATCGTTTTTCAAATACAATTATATGTATATCATTAATTAAAATTTAACAAAACTCATAATAGTGACCCACTCGACACCTAATATACAGCAGAACAGTACCCATTTTTCTATTTTTTTTTTTTTATATATATTCAAAGACAAGTTATCAAGCCGAAGCAATTAGTATTTTGAAAAATCATGTTAATAAACTAAATTGACGTTGTCAATGTTTGAATACAGGCTATTTATTTTATATTTTATATTAACATATGCATCAGTGTGTTCCTTATTTTTTTATAACGAAGGGACTAATAATTTAAAAATCTTATAATAAAAAAAATATACATGTATTGGATATTTATTACATAATGTAGAACTGGAGCAGATTGTTACCTATACGATTCTTTGAATACATTTTCCAATGATAAATATTAGAAAGTTGGTTTCTATAAGTGTGGATAAGTTTGTCATCTTATTAATTACAACATGTGAATGGTATGTGTTGTGTCAATGTAGGATTTTCATTTAAAATGTCTGCTTATTTGGATTATCTAAAAGTTACTACTATCAAATCGAATTCAAGGACATCAAAACTACTCAGAGACTTGAAAGACTTAAACTTTATATTTATTAGAGATTTGCAAGAAATATTGCATTTACCTATTGGATGTGAATGTTAGGAATTCCTTGTGATGAAAAATTTCTTATGTGGATTTTGAGAGGATTAACTGTGTTATCTCCAAAGTTATTTTAATTATTGACAGAAAAGTCTTATCTTATAAGTATGTTTTACTCATTACTAAAAGCAAATATAGGAATGAACCAATTTTATTAATACATTTTTTATATTTACACAATACAATGCAATTAAATATGTCATAAAAGCATCATTTTTAAAACTAATAATATTGTATATTAGGGATATACACTATACATAAAACAAATAAAAAAAAAATGTATTCCTATTCATAAAGACACATAAATTTCTATAACTATAATATGCCAGTTTTAATCGTTATTGTGAACTGTACAAATGTTGAACCGTTTACGGATCTCTAATCTTAACAATGAGCGCTTAAATACCGAATACTTACTTATGTCTTAAATACTATGGAATGAATACAGTCATTGTATTTATGTAAAAAAACGCTCTTAAAAACAATGATTCAAGTAAATATAATCTAAAAATTAAAAAATTATTTTTTTTCTTTTGATTTAAATATAAAATTTGTATATTTCATAATATTTAGCATAAATTAATTTTACTATGAAAATGAAATTATTTTAATAAGCTTTAATATTTAAATACATATTTCAAATATATTAACTTATGAATCGTACTATGTTATATGTAGTTTTTTAAATTTAATCACCTATAAATATCTGTATAGTCAGATCGATATTATACAATTAATAACTTGTGTTGAACTGAAATAATAATAATAAAAATATCATTAAATAAAATCATTATTTAATTATGTACTCGTTGTCTCCATAATTTTGCTTCAATGCTGATATTACATTTTAAGACAATGATAAATTATCACATTTAATTACTGCTTCAAAGTTATTATGAATGTCAGTAATTTTGTCTTAACCTTGTGAAACTAATGATATAACTGAAACATTACTTGTTCATTGTACTCTCTATACATACGAGATTTTTGATCTCAAAACATCCAACATGAAACTTTTAAGCACCCTTTTCACCTAAAAAGTCTTCACAGAAAACACGCAATAAAACTAATTGTAAAACCAATTCGTTTCTTTTTTGGTAAAAATTTAAATGTGGGATTACAAAAAGATTTCTTCTGAAACGTTAGCAAATATATTTCAAATAATAATACGACATTTTAAGTGTAAATTAAATATATATTACTTTAATTTTACTGATAATCCAAAACAATTTTAAAGATTCGTATTAAATTGTATTATTATAATTGACTCTATAATTATTATAATTAACGTGTTTTCAGAAAAATTATTATTTATATGATATTATTAGATTTAAGTAAACAGTTACAATATGTTTTCTTTGTATGTGATATTTTTAGGTACTTATATTAATTAAATCATGATTAAAATGAATTAATATACTCTTAATTATCTTAAATATGAATAAAAAATATTTTTACTAAAATAATAAAAGCATTCACTTTAAATAGAAAAATCAATTAAAACTTATGAAATAATTTTATTTCATGTTCTGAGATGATACCAAAAATGAAAAAAACAATATTAAATTTAAAAAAAAAATACAATATTACTTTGAATAACGTTAGTGACATTTATCAAATAGACATTATAAGCCAATATAACTATTAAGCAAAATGTCTGTGTAGATAGTAATTATTGAACAAAAAAATTACATTTACTTAAATGGAAGGTATACGCGTATATGGATGGTATTTATGTTAATCAAATTAAAAATCAGCAATTTAACTATTAATAAGTCTGTTAAAAATTTAATACATAATAATCAATATATACAGTGACTATGTTCATAAATATTAATTATTATTTACCAATTAATAAATTTAAAAAATTTCACACTTTTTATTTTTGTGGTGTTTTTTCTTTTTTTTTAAAAAAAAGACTATTATTGTACGAGAGATGATTCATAATGAAGACAAAGTGATGATAATAATAATTCATAATGCAATTTGCAATTTTCACCATTGGCATTATCGTAATGACAAATAAAAACATATAATTAATTCCAGTATATATATTCAATTGTCACAAATATAATATTCATATTAATTTTTAATATTTAATGTTTTTATTATTTATTTATTATTATTATTATATTATAGCATGCTGGTATGCACTATTCAAATAACAAAGAATTTAAGTTTAAATTATTTAAGTTTTCTCTAATCGATATTCTATAAAAATATAACTGATTAGACTAATTAAGTTATACTTACATTTTAAATTTATTTAAGGTACTGTGAAAAAAGAATATCTATATAGTGTATTAACTCGTACAATTATTAGCGATTTAATTATGTTTAATTAAATGTACAGTTATAACTTGCACATTTTTTCTACTTTACAAACAATACATCATAATATATAAGTAGTTAAAAAGAATAAAGTTTTTTTTTTAAATATACATAGTTAATTATATATAGCGCAATATATATTAAATATTTAAGCTTACGTAAATTGGTATTATATATGTATTTAGTTTAAATAACAATTTCTTTCTTTATATATATATGTATACATATATAGTATAATTAAAAAATATAAAAAGCAGTAAACGCAGAATTTAAAAGATTAATTATTATAGTATTTCAAGATATGAAAAATTATTTTTTTTAAATTAATCTTTAACCTAATCCAACATTTAAAATATTCAATGCAATCATAAATTAAATGTTTCATTTTGATTTAAGGTCTTATATAAAGGAAAATTGTGATATAAAAAAAATACACTTAGCTTAGTATAATTTACTTACTATATTAATAATTATTCTCGGCTATTTTTAAGGAATACCATTAATTAATTATTCTATCCTTTAATAAGATGACTGAAAAAATAAAATTGTATCAGACTCGTTATTTGGAACCAAAATATATATTACATGATATTTTTGTACTATTTAAAAAAATATACTAAAACAGCTTAGTCCTTACATCATTATTGATAATAACTTGTCATACAATGTTGATTGTTTAATAACGTCTAGCTGTCTAACTATCTACAGAGATATAAAAAAAATAATTTTATACTTAGCTTACTTTGAAATGTAGAAACCTGAATAAGATAATATATCCAGCATAATTTGAAAAATAATTATTTCGTAAAAAATAATAATAAGTTTTTAAAATACATCGTGTGCTAAAAAATGGCTAACTGCTTTTTATCCAACAAATATTAAACCAAGGTACTAAATAATATTTTATTTGGTGTCATGTATATTTTAAAGTAATTACGCTGTACATTATATAGGTACGTTATACGTAAAAATAACCCGGTATGACGTTTAAAAAATTACAATTTATGATTTCAATTTAAAATTCATTATAGTTATTTAATGTTATTTATAAGTAAAGTTATACACGATAAACATTGTCAATAAACTAAATATTATTATACATACTATACATGAGTAAATTACTATTTTTATTTTTAGAAATAATTTTATAATTTTGGAATTCATGAATATAATATATAATTTAAATTTACATACAGCAAGAATACGGTTTTAAACAAAAATACAAAGTATATTTTTAAATTATTATTAAACAATCATAACATAATAGTGGTCACTTTCATGTCTTTTAAAACAATATAGAATTCCGTATAAAATATGAATAAAACATTATTGTTAAGTATTTTAATATTTGAAAATTTTACTATCCAAGCTGAAACACGTCATGTATTAGTTGTTCTCCTTCTTCATAATAATACAATTATGAATAAGAAATATATTTCTTTTTAAAATTTGAAGTTTATTTAACAATTAATTTTAAATATTTTACAATTTTTTTAGGTTTTTGTAGATACAATATTAAATTTGTCTAATAGTAAAATGCAAAAATTTGTCATAAACTGATCTACTCCCAGAGCGGCTACTAATTAATACTTACAAAAAATGATGTAGATATTATTGATGTCTCATAATTATTACAGTGTTGTGTTTGTTTATTATATTATATTTCAATCATGAATAGGCAGCTACGTACTTAAGTTATCTGTGCTGTCAATTCGTTTTTACGATTGTGTCAACAAAACCATTGACGTGATAAAGCATACACTATACGTAACTCGGTATTGGAGAGGTCACGTCGTTCGGACGTCACATATCGCTGGTGATACGACCCGCGACACTAACAATATGCATTTTTCCATAAGCGTGTCACAAATACATATAATTTTTTTAGTAGTTCACAGTAGTAGCCAATAATTGTATTTGACTGTATTTACATAATATAGACCTTAAACGCTCGTAAGCATTCATTTTTGTCACATTAAATATTTAAATAGGAAAAGATGTTTTTTTTAAAAAAAAATATTACTATAGCTTCGTTAGTAGTGCTGAATTTATTTACATGCATATAATTCGTATTTGTAACATTAATAGTGAACATTATACGTAAAAAAAACAACAATAAATTTACAAAAAAAAAAAAATGATTTAAATACTTTTTATGTTATGCTCAAACACCCACAAATACGTAAAAGTATATGAAATATAATACAGTAAATGCAATTCCAGAAGTAGTATACAACAAATTTTATCAAATTAAAATTATACAAAATAGTAGAAAAAAGAGTTTCAAATTTTTATATCTCTGATGTTTATTATACGTTTATTAAATAATATTTTTTAAGTTTTACGCAAAAATGTTTATTTTAGGACTTTGTTCAATAATTATTAACGACTAAATTACTAAAAATAAAAAAATAAAATTTTTTAGAAAGTTTTACGGTTTCCGAAAATCATAAATATGAATTTAAGAAACATTTATCTTAATATTTTAAACTTTTTTCTAAGTTTTATCAACGCGTTTCTTAATAATTTATGAAAGATATTCGATTATATTCCTAGTTATAATATTCATGAATTATTATGAACATAAGTATAACTACTAATTCATAAATTATTACCAAATTATGTTATTTCCTGTCATTGTTTTCGAGAATTTAAATTGCATTTTAACAACAATTACAATTTAAAGTTTTTAAGAATGAAAAAATTAAGAACATATGCATCTAACTAAAACTAATTGTTATATTATTTTTTTCACAGCGTCAAGAGTATTTTATTCGCATCTATTGCATATTATTAGAAATCTAATAATATTTATTTATATTATTTGATGAGAATTTTTTTTTTTTATTATTACATTTATAAAAAAATGTTTGTAATATCGACAATTCTAAATCGTTGTGGACCATTTTTAGATGTATTTTTCATTTAATTAAATAGAGTGGTCCATCATTTATTATTATTATTATTATTATTATTTTTTGGACATTTGTCTTTTCTGTTAAGCATAGTTTTGGTGTCAATAAGGGGAGATAAGGCACGTTAAATAAATATTCGGATGATCGGTTAGCGATTTAAGATTTATCAGTATTCAAAGAGCAGCTTAATTTTTGACAACGTCAAAGTTCTCGATTTATTACTTATCTTCATCAGTGAAGTTTTTGCAATTTATACAATTTAAAAATCTACTACTTTAATAAAATAAAATATATTTTTTTCAAATATTTTAAATAATTTATTATTTTGTTTCATGTAAAATTCTGTTTTAATAAAAAACAACATTTAAATTTCTATGTAAAATGGTTTGGCATATTTTAAACGTTTATAAAATGTATAATAATCATATTTTATTGTGAAATTCGAATCGCATATATAATATTTCCAACCAATTAAGTATTGTTGATTTTTTTATTTGGCCCACTATAATGGTAGTGTGGGTCACTTTATTCATCGCCCGGATTTACATGACAGTGATTTGGCTTCCATCCATTTATTCGTCGACCTTTGAATTTCAGCCGTTTTTCGCCACCAACCCCATGCAGACTCAAATAATATAAATCAAATCTAAATGCAGCTATCAATGATATTGCAATAGTTATATTGATAACTTCAAACTGAAATATTTTGTGTAATATAAAAGTCGTTCATCCCTTTAAGTTTGTTGTTTTAAAAATATCTAAGCCTATGAATACCACATAAATAAACAATATATTATATATTATTTTATAATATAAATTTTTATTAAAATTATATAATATAATAAAAATCTAAATATTACTATAAAACTGTTAGAAAAATAATAGTTTGAAAGAGCATCGTCCTCCAGATTTTCAGATTCGATGCAACAAATATTGAGACTTATGCGTCGTTCAGTGTGACGATATTTACTTACCTTAGCTGTTTGGCGTAAATTGTAGATCACCACTAAATAATTTGATTAGTTAATGTTAACGGGTGACATCTTGCATGATATGAATAAATCATTAGTAAGTAGGTACCTACGTAATTATAATAAACACTCTCCGTAATACAGTGAAATGTAAACAAAACAGAATGTAAATAATATACGAAATTTGATTTTTTAGTCGTTCTACATCATAATACTATTTCAATACGAAGTAACGTCGAAGGACCTGGCAAATTTCCACTCACGTTTATATATCATGTCATTGATATCGTCGGAAACAAAAAAAAAAAAATGACGTTTATATAATATTATATCATATGTCCATCGTATCGCGTTCTTACGTTTTGACGGCTTGTAAAATAAGTCATTTTTTTTGTCACTTTGAAATCATTACGATATATTGTCACGATAATAATAATAATAATAATATACTAAGCTGTGTCATAATATGATGTGACCCACTGACGTAGCCGGTATTATCGGTATTCGATACGGAGTTGATATCGAAAACAAACACGTTATTCCATCTCAGTCGTTTCATGTCTCAGTCATTTTAATATTATAAACAACGATTGGTTTCGGATTTTCGCGCGTAAATCTCGCGACAACTGAGTCACCGCCGCCGTCGCGGATAATCAGCATCGATTACTCGGCAGCCGCGGCGTCTCACGGAGAATAATCGCCACTGCCTTCGAGAAACAACACCACAAAAGGTCACCACTGTTGGAGAATCGTGAATATTCATGTCGTCATCATTATCGTTATGGCACGCTCCCGAGACCGTCGACTGTCCGCCACCGCTACCGCAGCGCGATATCAGTGCGTTGTTTGAGTTTTTAATGACACCGGACATTTTAAAGGCTGGCTGCCGCATAAATTTACGCGTGTTTGACGGTCATTCCCCGACTCGACGACCACCGATCCGGCCCCGATCGCCTGACACCGTAACGGCACTTTTGAGTCGTAAAACGATTCGGAAGCGTAATAGTCCGAAACACCGCTACGACCGCGTAACGACGGGAATATGCGATAACTACATCCGTGTAAACGTCTAATTATGTTACAATGGTATGGGCGTAATCGCAATTGAGAGGACGGACGTCGTCACACTATTACATCTTGTTTTCTCTCTGTTACCCGATCCAGCATAACGCGTTTGTGTATAGCAAAATCAATCCGATATGTTGTGATTTTGTGAACAATTGGAGTGAAAATGTACTTATTTCCGAATTTAAAGTAAATTATATAAAATTAATTAGCCGTATATTTGTACGTTATTATTATTATTTTTGTCGATATTTTAATTTGTAGGTACCTGAACAATTTTTGAATACGTTTATAAAATTTTACAAGGACATTCGTACAATATGCGATCTACCGCATGATAATCATTTACCATAATTATTAACTTACATGTGCGTGCCTAGGGGGGTGAGGGGGGTGTGCAACCCCCTCCCCGCGGAAAAATAAAATAATTATTTATAAAAGTTGTACATAATATAATATATATGTGGAAAAATATTGAACCCCCCTGAAATAAATTTCTAGGCACGACCCTGTTAACTTGTGATCAATCATATATATTATATTTTACAGTTAATATAATATGGTTATTGCATAATGCAAATATAAGTTATTATTAAGTTTATTGTCAATAAATCATTGAATAAAATTATGAAATAATGTAGTATAATAATAAAAAAAAAAAATGTGACAAAGTAGATATAGTATAATATTAATTAAACATTTTTAAATAGCACAATTCTATTTTTTTTTTAAATCTAACTGTACACTCAATAAATATTACGTATGAAATTGATTAAAAATAAATACATTTATGTATAAATCTATATCAAACTTTGAATAAATGACTACATAACATTTAACGATTTGTCCCATGCATTTTTTTTTAATTTTCAAATCATATCTATATTTATTTAATGAATTACATAGTAGTTACACAGTACCTAGATAACATTTAAAATTCTATAGAAGATCTTATAATATTATATTTGCAATTGTACGGTTGATCGGATATAATATATGAATACCATAGTCATATATTGTTGAGAAATTCGGATATCATAATAATCCAATCGACGATCAAATTATCCTGGCGAAAAATTGTATTGCGATCCATTCGCCCATGATCAATTCACCAAAATCCAGTTGTGCATGTGTGTCTAAAATCAAACTGGTTAAATAAGTATTGTTCGAAAATACTTTTGATTAATTTTCACAGTTATAAATTCATATGTATTAATCGACTAGAAATAAACTTCTCAAGTTCTACTGAATTTAATTTTAATTTTAAAATGAGTGGTTTTCGAAAAAAACTGAATTTTAGAAACACGACCATTTTATATTTAATTATTATAATATATTATTCAATTACGTCAGATGTTAGTTTTAACAAATATACTTATTACTATTGTACTATCAATATTTTATTACATTATTCAATAATTCTAAATTAGACAACGTGTATGCTATAATTTTATTTTCATAACCCGAATCCGCGTATATTACGCACTGTGTAAAAGTGTATTGTGTTATAATACTTTAAAATTATAAAAAAAAAAAATGTTTTTTTCTGTTCTCGTGTAAAATATCTGGCATGAAGGAAATATGGCCTTGGCTTTTAGAAAATCCAGGCTAACATTGCAAGTTAGATGGTCAACACACAGATACACACGATACATACATCGTATTGGATCGTGTCCAATAGACGCGATGGCAAGTTTGGGGAACTTGCTAAACGATTTCATCCTTTATTTTTTTTATATTTTGTACCGCTGGGAAAACTTTAGTAGATAAGCCAGACGTGGATAACAAACTGCAACACAAGGGGATAGTGTGTGATTTAAAAGTTTGCAGGTACAGTGGAAAAAATCTATACGACACATCCAATACCGATTAGAAGAAAACCAATTGTCTGTCTGTTTAAATAGTTTTGAAACAGACTCAATTTAAGCACATTTACTTATTGTTTTTATCGATTCATTAATTTATCTGAAATGCAGATTCTACATACTTACATTATCTGGTTATGGATGATTTTAAAACTGCACGTTTGAACCTTTTACGTAATTTATGTTATTATAAATAATCAAATTAATATAAAGTAAATACTAAATGCCTGTTCAGTATAGTACGAGTAATTTTAATGTAATTTTATATTAATACTGTAAATACTCAACAACAATGCATTTTCGTTCTCTACTGATACAAAAATATTCGAAAAACCATTGTTATCATGCCATAATTTATTGTTATAAACAATACATGTTTATTCAATTTATGTATCTAGTAAAATGGTGGTTACTACATACGCTTTAAAACTTGGTTAAATTAATAAAACAAGTATAAAGAATAATTGAAATAATTTATGATAAATTAAAAACAAAGAAATTTGAACACTAAAATATAAATTATTATTATAATGCAAACTTAAATGTACAAAAAATAAAATATGAGAAAACAAATAATAAATAAATAAGAATTGAATGACTACAGAATTAAAATGCTTTTATTTTTAAACAATTTTTTTCGCACTTTCAATAATATAATTTAGTTTCAATTGTCGAAAATAAATAGCTCAATAATTTAATAAAATAAAATTTTGTCATTTTCTGACATACATAAAAAAATAAAAATAAATTATGAAAATATTTAGAATTTTACAAAAGTATTTATAAAATATATATTTTTTTGTTTGCTAATAAATTAAATTATCTATTATTGAAATAAAAAATAATTTGTACACGGTTATAAAAGAATTATAATCAAAATATCTTAAATAAAAAGTTTCAATTTATTAAGCTACTTGTAAAATTATTTAAAATGTATATAACTGAGGGAAATTATATTATAACTATAGGTATTTAAACCTGATAATTTATTAGTTGTAGTACTTGTAATATGGTATTTTGAATAACGAACAAGATTGATAAAAATATATTTTTAAATTATTTAAAATAATTTATTATAATATTAAATTATACATTTAATTAAAAAATATTAAAAAGCCTAGTATAATATAATGATATGTCATTTTTCTATGGTTATTTCATGATATTATAAAGGTATTATGTTATTTTTATTTTAATAATTTTACATTTTTTTTTTAAATTGTTATTTTTTTTCTTCATATTTTGTTATTTATTAGCATTAAATGATGTTAAGCTATTTAAGTAAATTATATAAAGCCTATAAATAAATAATAATTTTAATTTTTTAAATAAAATTATTACTTTATTAGTTTTTTTTTTTCTAATATATAATTTAATTAAATGTAATGATTTATGTTAGTTAGAAATAATACATTTATATAAAGAACAGTTTAATTGATTTTTAGAGCATAAAAATGTCTTATTCTTATCATTTTCAGTGTATAAAAATTCAGTCTCTAGTTATAACATAAATCCATATAAGGTATTATATTTTTTGTGTACTCGAGTGCAGTCATATCATAGTTGAATAATATTGTATTTTTCGTGTTTCATCATGATGGCTTAAGATATCATAAAGTATTTTTTCAAACGTTGTGTCTAGATTAAATCACTACTGAAAATTACTGTTAAGATGATAGAAGAAAAATAGTTTATGGTATATTAAGACTAAATAAATAGCAAACCTGCATAAAAAGCATATGTATAACATTTTGGTAGTAAATAATAACTGTTATAATATATTATTCGATCATGTCAGATGTTAGTTTTTACTTTTTAAAACTATATACTTATCATTATTGTATTATCAATACCTGAGAAGAAATAATGATTAATAAGATTTCGGGAACGCGTGTTAATACGTTGATCCTCCATAACCAAACGGACAACAATATAATACGCATATACAATTTGCCAACAACGCGGTATTGTAACGTCTCCGCGTCAGTGATAAGGGCGCGGGTGTAAAACAAAGTCTTACACCGACGAGGACAAAGTTTTGTCGTCCGTCTACCACACTTTCCGTCGCTCCACGCATCGCGACTACAATGCGATTGCACACACACACACACACACACACATACATACAATTCCGATATATACTACCTATTATCGTGATAATTCTATTTCGATCATTTCGCGTGTAAAGAGACACTGCCGACGAATTAATTTACCGTGAATTCGCGCGCCGACAGTGGTGAATGGATATTGTACCATTTATAATACGATGTAAAATAATACGGGAGCGTTTCGCCCTCGCCCCAGCCACCACGCGGACGCCGTCCGGTTTTTGATTTACGGTTAATAATGTGCGGAGGCCGAGCAGAAAAATTAAGACGTTACACCGCGTAAAATATTATCATATTGTGAAGAGCGCTCGTTCACCCTTTTGTACATCATGAGCCCCGTAAGTACCTACGGCCGTTGTACTATTATGCGCATACATAATAATATTATGAAGTTTAGTGCGGATGCTTCATCACGCGTTCAGCCCCAATGTGTGAGCTACAGAGACCGTTGTCGAGGGAATCGCGAAAACAGACCGTTTTTAGCAAATAACGCGCACGAGCCAAGGGAAATGTGCCGACATGTGCACTACTGTGCAAATCGTCAATGTGAGTTAAGTGTAATGCAGTGTTGGCGGTTACCCTCCTTCAATCGTCGAACAACTAAACGCCTTAGAAACAAACCTCGTACATACGGCATATCATCATCACACGATTTCTGCAACATATTCTGCGGTCGTTTGCAATGAAATCCCCTATTTAAGCGACCGCAGAATATGACATACGTAATGACGGCGAGATAAGGATTTCAAAAATAGATTTCTTGTTACGGTCGCTCGAGAATAGTATTTCGACTTTTTTTCGTTTTCGTATAATACGCGTTTCTCGATTTTTTTCTATTACTTCTTGACCTCTCACCACTGAACTACGTATTTCCATGGTTAAGGAATGCTTACCGCCTATAAACGTTATATTTTTCTTATTATAGTATTATATACTAATAATATATATTACGAAAAACAGATTTTTGCGTCAACAGTTTTTAAATTATTAAATATTTCACCAATTCAAATACATCAATTTTCATTTTTTCGGCCATAACACTTTTCACTTTTTTTTTCGCATACCCCGCATCCTTTCTTGCATACTTTTCTGGTTGTAATGGTATAATATATATATAGGCATAGGTACAAAATTTATTACAATAATAAAAACATATATAGTTGGGTAATTTTTTAATCAAAATCCATTAACATTTGATAGACCTGTACTAGAAACTATAAATTGTCGAAAAATTCAATTAAGTCTTGGAAAATACTCATTACTCCATCGTTATTATAGAATCGATGCTTATGCTAAGCATAAAAAAATTATTATATCGCTATGTTTTGTTCTCTGTAGACACAATAAACGATTCCAAGTCGCCGTACTAGTTATTTAATCATAGAATTTCGAACAGTTAAGAAAATTATACTTGTTATGCATAATTGCTTGGAGAAGAAAGTATTATTTTTGTAATAAAACTACAAGATACAAGTGTACACAAAGTGTTCAAGGTAGTCAAATGATCAATGGCCTATAACCATAGAAATTAAATTTGTCAATTTTTTTTTTAAAAAAAAAAGCATATTTAATGCAGACTTAAACTTCAAACTACTTAGTTTATTCCAAATCATTTAATAACTAACTACGAAATATAAACAATTATATCCAATAACTGTGATATTAATGCAACGATATTACTGTATCATATATAGCAATAATTTCCACCGCAAACTTGGTAATGGGAAAACTCAGTTCAAAGGATATAAATCTCCTGTTTCATAATAGAACTCTGAATGAGATTGCATGACAAAAGAAAAAAAAAGCATTCAACGAATTAAAATGAAATTTACAACCAGATGACCTAATACTACTTAAAAATATATCCAATAGTTAACACCTAATATTATACTTAAAATGAGTAAAATAAATTGATAACAAAATTTAAATTCATACAATAGCTCATACCACAGTATAGGCTTAAAGAATTATAGAGCATAATAAAAATATACAAATTTTCATATAACAAAAAAATTAAAATATTGACAAATGACGGAGACATACAGTGGAATCATTACACATATCTCGTATGATCGGGTTAAAGTTTCAATTAAATAGTAGAAATGAACAACTGATTTTTAAAAGTTAAAATTAAAATTAAATATGAAAAAGTTAATAAGATAATAAATTAATCTATTAAGCTTTGATAAAGTAAAATTATTGAATTTCCCTTAATGAGCTACTTGATTTATTTTCTAAATTAAATAATAATAGGATGAGGCGTTAAAAAATAATAAATGCTCAAAAGATATTTCTATTATTATTTATTAAACATTTATTATGAAAGCAAAAATGTATATATACAATAATTTACGGAAACAAGAAATGTTCTTAGAAATTATTAGAAATAGTCATTAGTTGTTTTAATGTTAAATTATAATCAAGCCAACACTGCATCCAAAGAATTCAACCCCATATCATTACTCAATACTATGAGCAAAATAATAGAAAAAAAATGGTTAATTAAAGACACATATGGCATCTCAAATGACATAAAGTTTCTTTTCTTAACAACACAGGTTTCTGTAAAATATATCCGCAAATAATATACCGGAAGATCGTACAGCGTTATTGTCACAATTTGAGTTCCATTATTAATTGGTAAAAATAACGTTTTATATTATTCAGGTTGAAATAGTTTTAACTTTTTCTGTCCTAGGTTATATATCCAAATACTCGATTGACTCTTTACTTCCAGCGCCAATAATTGTCCACAAAAACAGATATACCTATGCGCGTCTAGTCGGTCGGTATTATTTTTAATAAGTAATTAGAATTTATAATTATTTTAATTGAGATCGTAAATACAAATACTAAATAGTAATTAATTTAGCGTTGACTCTATCGTTTTTGGTTTCTATGAAGTCCAAAAGATCACATTTGTTGGCAGAGATTCTTTCATTACGTACGGTCCACCAAACTTTATCTAATATCATTTGAGATACTCGTTAGAAGTTAAGGCCAAGTCTTAGGCCATTCTATGTACAAATAATAAATAATGGTCTAATATCAGCCTAATAAGTAATTTAACACAATAAATTGTTTTTTATGTTTAATAATTATTATAATTATTTATAACAATTTAACTGTACAATACTTTGAATAGGAATATTAGTACTTGTATTTTAGTCGTATATAATCAACTCTAACTTTGTAAATATTTAAAAATAATAGTAAATAATAGTCATTCAACTATAATCATTAATAACATTTGTTAACTTTAAATAAATAGTAATAATAGTATTACAGATTTGAGAACTTCTGGCTCCGTGTTTATGGGGAAATGAAAAAAGTTGAATCGGAAATATTCCACTTACAGTACAATCAATCTTCCTAGAAAAATCGAAAAAAAAATTCAACTTTGTTAAACCACAGTTCATTATTAATTAGCTAAATGCATTAACTTTAAACTTGTAAGTATAAATTAATTATATCTCGTTTAATAATTTATAATTCGGTATTAAAATTTATTTTTTATTATTTATCTCAGTGATATTATACATTTAAAAAAATATATAATATAATATAAAAACTTCAGCTCTTTTCATGTTACTGATAAAAATTGAGTCAGTAGCCCCAAAACTAAATCACTAATAATATTAAATACATAACAATTATTATCGTTTCTAATAAATTACCAATTTTATAAGTATAATAATATTATTATCATCATCATAACTTAAGTTGTGTATGATAATATGATATCGATTTAACATTTATAAATCTTTACAATATGTTCTAATTTTGTTTTATATAAAATTAAAAACGTTAATTAGATACAAATATTCCTACATACATTATTAGATATAAAATACTTTTAAAAACACAACTAATAAAAAATAACAAATGTATTGTTAAAATTACAAATTTATGTAAGTTTGGCGTGATCATTTAGATTTATATTACTTTTTTTTAATAAGAATAATATATTTATAGGGACTATTTTCAATTGGTAGTATAATTGTAATTAATAAATTAAGTATTTATAGATTTCTTTTTTTATTATTATAATTACTATTATTATTATCAAGCCTGAAATTGTTGATTTATGAATATTGTTTTCTGCTTCGGTCACGTAAAAACCACACTGTTGCGCCTACCTCATTCAACGTCGTAAACTAAAGTTTTATTTGAACTTTCTTCTGTATCATAAATAAAATTATTTAGGAAGTCACAACTTTCACCCTTCACAAGGGTGCCCAAGTTTCTCTCAAGAGACACTGATACCCCTCACCAGTTTTTACCATAAGGTTTTATTCAAGGTTCATTCGCATCCATCACGTACGTCAGCGTGAGGGACGTGTACATGTTTCTTCTTTATTAAACGAGATGTTTTTTTTGCAGTGTTAAACGTTATTATTAAAAGCGTTTATATTTATTTATTTATTATTATTATTTTTTTTTTGTCGAATGCAGCACATCCAAGCTGTTTGTAAACCCCTAGGTAGTTTAAAACAACACATTTTAAATCTGTAGAGTAGACGTTTTGATGTATGGTTTTAACTAATTCAAAATGATGAATTTAAAAAACGATTTAAATGTGATTTTTTTTGTTTTTAATCAGGTATAAACACGCTCGTTTTAATGTTTGAAATGATTAAATGTCGTTGTATAACCTGGATTGACAGCAAAATAGTATGATACAAGATGATTTAAAAATATACTTTTTACGTTAAATTAATCATGCATTATAGTGATTTATATTTAATACATAAACTGAATCAAACGTCGATGTTGATTAACTGCTAGTATTACATTTTATACCGAAGTCATTAATTCAAACCAAAAGAATTTGTGTTCAAAATTGATAAATTGTTATCATTAAAAATATTAATAAATGTACTTAATAAACTAATATTGAATTTGTTTATATTACATATAGTCTAGAACTTAATAGAGGTGCTACATTTTCGATACAAAATAAAATACTATAAATAAAAATAAAAATAATAATATAAATCATATCACAATAATAAACTTGGAAAACCAGCTGCGAGTACTTATTATTTCCATTTAATAACAAATATAATATGGCTTAATAATAATAGTTGATTTCATTCTTCAAATACCATAGTGTGTCTTACAACTGAAATTTGAAGGTAAAAATACTAGTCATTGAATAATTTCCGGAAAGGTATATTTCTTTTACTCAGAAATTATAAATATGCTTAATATTAATATTTTGATTGTATTGTGTTTTTTCCAAAAATAATTTTGACATAACCTGATGGATTCAAAATTTTATAAAACAATAGTTTTAGATTCAATATATACTATATTTTGTGATTATTAAATATTTCAAATCTTTCAACGCTTTATAATTATGTTGAACATTATGCATTATTTATTTATTTATTTCAAATAAGGTTATTGAGTTCTAAATGTATTTAAAAAAAGTTAATTTAATTTACAGTTATTAGTTTTAAAATATAATATTTTACGTAATACGCTTGGACAATTACACTAAACATTTTTCACTATATTTATTAATACAACTTATTTGATATAGGTTAGGTACGGATTGGGAACAGGGTGATAATAATAGGCACGCCGGACATAAAATAATATAAAATACACCATTATCACCTGAAACTTAAAATAATAATGGAATTGTTGGATAAGTTTTGATGTATTAGTTCGAACATCAGCGGTTGAGATTCCTGAACAAAAACTGTCAAACTAGGTAATGTGTGTTGTCAAAATGTGTATGTGTGTGTATATAATATGTGTGAATGTGTGCTAAATATTATAAAAAATTATGACAAGATTTTTTTGATAATTAATATGATTGAATAATAATTAAATTGTTAATAGACTATTGTGAATACAAATAATTCACTATTAAAAACGATATGATTTAATTCTGGTACAAAAAAATAATAATTAATAATTAATAATTATAATAAAGCAATTGCCTACTATTTTACATTATCTCGACATTTTTAAATTGCCATTGATAATATTTTTTCCATATTATAATCATTTCATGAATGTATCCTAAAAAATTAATAAAATTCCAACTAATTATAGTAATATAAAATAATAATAACTAATAAATGTATAGTGATTAATGTCGAGAAAGATATCATAAATAATTTATTATTATATAATTTTTTCGCAGTAGTAATAATTAAGCGTATTATATTGTAATATTAAGTACACACAAAATTGATACTAGCAGATATCTGTATCGAATAGTGAATTTTTGAGAGTATAATCCATGAGAACTTCTGATAATTATTCTTTTATATCAAATGCTCAATGTTTTTAAATATAAT
Source organism: Rhopalosiphum maidis (assembly GCF_003676215.2). Taxonomy (NCBI): domain Eukaryota; kingdom Metazoa; phylum Arthropoda; class Insecta; order Hemiptera; family Aphididae; genus Rhopalosiphum; species Rhopalosiphum maidis. The sequence goes on from NC_040877.1 coordinate 91,073,465, forward strand.
TATTATAAAAAATTGGAATATGATTCTATAATGTAACTATCCAGATAACCATTATTGTTTTGTATCAGGTAAGCAGGTTGCGTATTATATTTATAGCAATATTATGTCTCTTCCAAATACGAGTATCTCCTAACATGAACATTTTAAAACTTTTTCTGCTAAAAATACTGTTCATATAAGTGAATAATAATAATAATAATAATAATAATAATAATAATAATATCATTATAAAACAAATATATATTCTTCGTTTCATTAAGAAACTCATCAAAAACCTCCACATCGATTAATTTTCAATATAATATATGACACCTAGGTCAATTATTAAACAAATATTATATAAGGATTAATATAGTAATTATTCAAGTAGGTAGGTACATCAATAATGAGTTTAATCAAAATAAATCGATAGTAATATAATATTGTCTAAAGGTTCATGCATATAAAAAATAATACTTATTAAAATAACATTTTAAAATTATATTAAATTTGGTTAATATTTTAATATTTATATTTTATAATATTATTATTAAATTATAATGTTTAGTATGCATTTATATTATATATAATTTAAATATACTATTTTAGTGTTAAATAGCTATAATATGCACATTAATATTAATTAATTTGTAATCGATATTATGTTTATGTAGAATATAAATGATAAAAAATAATCATAGTTTTTTATTTGATTACAAATCGATACCGATCGCTGTAAAAATGTTTTGGTGAAATTTATCATTAGAGATTAATTATTTTGGTTCGTTATGTTTGATAATTGATCTAATTGGTGATATATTTCATTTAGTGAAAACACCTATGTAAATTTTAAACTATAACTACTAAGTGTATCCTTATTGAATGCACATATTAATTGTCGCATCTATAACATAGAGATGATAACTAATTAAATTGTATTCATAAAATATATACCTACGTAGAATTATTTACTATGGAAAAAATTAAATACATATTAGTGACTTCCGGTAAAATTTAACGAAAAATAATCATTTCGGGGCATTAAAAATACATTAAAGTATCAATTGTAGTGTTTTATAACAATGTAAATATATATTTAAATTTAAATTAATTTTATATTACACACAACTTACTACCTATTACTTTGAATACAAACATTTTTTTTTTTTTTTTTACTTTTTGTGTGTTTTTTTTTAGAACTTACTATAATTATGATTCGCATGCTATTTATTTTATGTTAATAAATACAAGAATATAATTTTTTATAAATTACGTTTTTACATTTTAGTAGAATTCATATAAGCATACAGGCATAAAGTGGACGTGGTGAAATATTGTTAATGTTCTAGTTATAATATTATTTTTTTTATTGTCTTACTATTATATAGTAAATCTGATATAATTTTTATTTAACACGTGGTATTACTGTAATAAAGATTTTTTCAACTTTAAATTAGTTAAAATTTTCTCGGTACCTATTTGAATATATATCTAACAAATAATAATATACTTCATAAAACAAATATTTGATATTAACCTTGAGTAATTTTTATTCTATTTTACAACGTTAAACAAATGAATTTGATACGCTTGAAGAGATTGAAATACTAAAGTAAATTCTAAAATTTTAATTTTAATTTCAATATAAGTCATTTCTTATTCTAGTTGTATTAAAGTATGAAATACATACTGTAACATTTTCACATGATATGTATCAATATAACAATTGTCATTAATTTTGATGTGATATAATTATATTTTACTGTCGTTTTATTTTTTTTCCATTTGACCATCGAGATTTAGATATTAACGTATATGTAAAAAACAAAATAATGTTTCATAATTATTTAAATAATTCACAAGTAAGTAAGAATCATTTTTATTCAGATAATATTTAATTAAATAATATTATTTTTTAGTATGACACAAAGTATGTAAAACAAATTTAGGAAAATATAATTCAATTATTTCTTAAAATGTTATGACATTTAATACATATAACTATATGGAGTTTTACTCATATATATGTATTTAACTATATTATCCGGAAAAGCATTGTAGCCCATTCTGTAAAATATTAACTTATGTTGTATCTGTAAAAACATTTTATTATGAGAAATTACAAATAAACTCCTATATTTTGTATTGGTCCAACAAAAATGTTCAATATCAATTTACTCTTATTGCCAAAAAGAACAAGACGGATAACAAAGAGGTTTTGGCTTTTAGCCAAAATGCTTTAACCTGAGTTAAAATAGTTCTATAGGGCGTTTATCATGTTTGACAAGTTCTATTTATTTTAAAGATATTACAATATTTTGATTTAAGCATTTGTCTGACAATATAGAAAAAAACACTAAAATATCGTGCTTTTAACCGAGCAATTTTGAATTTTAATCCGTCAAAATGCGAAATTCAAAGTTCATTCAATTCATATACAAAAGAATAATAAATTAATATTTGATTTAAAAATAATAGCTTTATATTGTTCAATTATCATTAAATTTTTCAGCAAACTACAGACATTCAAATTATAATATTAAAAAAATGCATCTATGCAATATTGAAATCCCCGAACAACATTATGTCGCGTTCAAGTGGTGAGATCGCACATAAGTTTTAACACGATATTTGAAATTGTAGCGAGCAGTAGAATATATACCTAGCTGTTGTATGGAGGTGGCATATCAACGAACGGTATCAGACGTGTTGGCGTTAGAAGGTGAAAAGAAAGAAAAAAATAACCCCTCCGGTCACGTGTAAAACACCGTGGAAATATTAAATAGGACTTAGGAGCTGAGTATAAACTGCGGGCCGGGGACGACAAGGATTTAATAATAATATCAAATCTCATTTTACGAAACTAATAAACGGAGAATACGCGCCGCAACATAGCGGCCGTCGTCATTTTCGTCGGCCGAAGCCGAGGAGAATTTCTTTTAATTTTTGCTCTGTGTTTTTCTCGAGTTTGATCACGTACAAACGTCCGTCTAGTCCCAGACCCTTTCCAACCCTTCCTCCCCTCAAAACCACTCTCCGAGTCACCGCCTCTCCGAGCACACAAACATGCCGCCGTATACTACACGATCGCGCAGCACGCTCTAACCCTAACAAATCACTGGACGTTTGTCCTCTTTTTTCCAGCGGACTTACGTAACACGGACGACGACTCTCTTACCACTACACCCATCACCACCTCGCCATCCGCAATAACGCCGCTTATTACGCTCGGTCTTTTGCGTTTGTTTTTGTGTGCACAACACACTGCTGTATTCGAAAAATTACCAGCGATAATAGAATTTTCCTTTGATTTTCACTCGACCATCACCACGACCGCCGCCGCCACTGCCAACGGCACCGGTGGACCGAACGAAAACAGTTATCCGACAAATTCCGACTGATTGGGTCCCGGCGAAGCAAGTTTTACAAACCGGTGTTTCCGTTTCAACCTCGTTGGCAGCCAGCAAAACGGCGGTCTTTATTTTATTCTCCGCCGCTGACTGCTGTTTACACGTTTATAGATACTGCTCGTCGTTGCCGTGAAATAAACAACAACAATAAATTATATTGTATTGTCAATTTGTCGGTTTACTGGTGAAGCGGTTGACGTCTGAACGTTTGCAAACTTGTCACATTTTTATGCATATTTCACGAATCAATAAAATCTTACGCTAAACGAATACCATAAAGACGTGTCAAGTGTATATTATGTATATAAATTTGCATGCGTGTTTGGCATGAATTTTTTCTACTTTTTATTATTATTATTATTATTAATATGCAAATTGCTGTATTTTTTATTCATTACGCGGATCTCAAAGATATATAAATCGTATGGTGCATATATATTATGTATATATGTATGCGTGTGTCGGATAACTGTCGATATCTGGCGCCATGCATAAAACAATGGAGATTATAATACACAGAACCCGTGACACTATATGGTACAGTATATACTCAAAACAGAATATGAATTAATAATTTTAGTATTATAATAATAATAATATATCACTGATAATGATTAACATAAGTTGACATAACTATTATAGTTAGTCCAATACAATGATTTTGCCTCTCTACATTGAAATTAACGGAACGAGGTGAATATTATATGTATAACATAATAGATGACATAGTATTATAATATATTATACATATAGATCCAATTATTTCAACTGAAATAATTCATTGTTGAATTTAAATCTTTGATAGATATATAATAACTTTATACTACTAGTTAACAGAATGAAATCATCATTTTGATAAAATTAATTCAAAATTACATTACTTTGGATTGAAAATGGTTGAATCAGGTTATGGTATCGTTAGGACCGGTAGCTAAACTTATTAAATTTTACAATTATTATAATATTATTTGTACATAATACCACATTTATTTTCATATGCAATTTTTCAACATAATTATGTTTTATTTAATATTATAACCACACATATAACATATTATTTAAATTTCACACCCAAACGATAAAACGTTAAAATCGGTAACTTAACTTTATTTTAATATTTATTCGTCTCCTATATTGAGCTTTTAATTTAATTACTTGTAGTTGAATTTATTATATAAATATATAAAATAAGTATCTATAACTGTGTCACGTTTATAGATAGGAAAATTTACTCATATAGACTGAATTATAGTAGTAAAATGCAAATCAAACAAACACAGTTTACACCCTAAACTCTTTCAATCAAGCCAGTGCTATAAAAATTAATTCAATTTTTGTTTCAAAATAGAAAAAAAAACACAAAGATACCAGAATGAAAATGATAGATTTAATTTTTCGATGTGTATCTGAAGATATTTTTAATGTTTTTTCATGTTTTTTTTCTTTTAACTGGAAATATGTCAACGATTGTATTACAGAGGATTTAATTTAATAATAAAATCCCTAAATGTGGGCGTCGTTTATATTTAGACACGAGAAAAATCTGCGAATCTATTCATGAAAAATTGTATGCAATGTTTTATCAGAAAAATGAACGTTTAGAATCTTTAGACAATTACTTAATATTGGTTATGCAATACCTTACATTATTTATAATACAATTATAAGAACACAATAAATTGTTTTACAAAATGTGTATTAGTATGTTATATTTAAGTTATGCAAAATAAATTAAATATATTATTCAAAACAAAAACCCGAGCTAATAAAAATATCAAGAGACATCATACTAAGGTTTTGAAAAAAAGAAATGCGTTTTTATAAATAAAATATTACAATATCTTGTATAATACACTCATACCAAAATAATATATATGCACAAGTATTATGGTATATATGGTCCAAACTCTTAAGCTAGTATATATCTATAAAATATGGAAAAAACTGAATTTTACTCAGAATATTGTTAGCAATAGTAGTTTATCAAAGCAAGAACAACATAATGTGTCTCAGTATAAACTTTAAAAATTGACAAGTGAACGATTTTATACTATAAATTAAAATTGAAAAATAGTAAATAATAACCAAAATAAATTTATCTATTGTCAATCATTATTGGTGTTTAAATACTTAATAATTTAGATGTAATTAAAATATTTACTTTTTAGCTTTATATATTTTATATGTCGTAAAAATAACCTGAATCGAACAAAGATAATAAGTATTTAAAAATTGTTATCAATATTTTAAATTAAAGCTGTGATTATCTTATGTATGTCATTGTCCAAATTATTATTTGCCATCACAGAATAAATAGAAGACTCACTTAATGAGAACTCAAAAATCGGTAAATTGTAGAAATAAATGTATATTTTACGACTTAAAGGTTGTTAATATTATTTTACATATTATATAATATATAATATATAATATTATGTATGACATATTTTATTGTATTAATAAGTTTTGTTATATTATTATCTTTGTACAGAGGGGGTGAACAATTTAAATGATCTTGCGGGCCACTTTGGAAATACATTACAATCCTATGGGCTATATATAAAACTATATTAGTGTTTTGACACAATACAAAACAATTTAGAGTAAACATTTTAAACACAATTAATTATTATTATAAAATAAGTTGGTTACGTTTTAAATAATACGGATATCACGTTGTACGGGCATTCCAAAATATTCTGTTGGAACAAAAATAACTTTTTTTTTGTAAATGTTTGATAAATCTCGGTGGCCGTAAAACTTTCCAAGGCGGGTTAGCCATCCCTGTTATATAGGCTGCACTAATAGACTAACATGCATAGCAAATCTATCCCCTATAAGAACCCATGTAATATTAGAAAAGTGAGCCTTCTGATTATTCTGCCACACTATTATATAGGTATACTAATTATAGGTACTCAGTACCCTATAGTACGCGGTACAAAAACTGGCTGGCGACTCATGTGACCCGTCCGCCATAGATGACCGTTTAGCATGCGTTCTTAGGTTTACAAAATAAACGTGCGACATGTGCCTATGATAACCACTGTTTGTAAATGACTCTTTAAGTCACACTGGTCGTCCATGATTAATTATTCTTCTTCAACGGAATCTCTAAATACCGGACATTCTCAATCATTGACATTTTGTCGTCTATGCAAAGGGGTCAGTTTGTTTAAAAAATAAAGATACAAAATTTGGAGGTGTTTGTCAGAGGAGATTTAATTATTGTATTAGTAAAAACTCATTTCGAAAAACATAACTAAAAACTAAATATAATATATTATATTATAGTATTCTTTTTTTAAATTATGTAAAAACATATGTTTAACAATTATTATGTTAAACTAATCATCCTGCGACCTGCATAATATTTTATATTATAGAATATATAATTTAATATGTTATGTTAAATATATATTTTCATATACATTGTAGTACCTATATATTTGTACGTTAAGTAGGTTGTAGCTTTGTCGTACCTACTCATATTAAAAATGAATGAAATAATGCATTAAGTATAGAATATGAAAACAATGTTTCTTAACCTCACATAACATCATTATCGTTTTATGAATAAAATACTAGTAAATATTACTACACAAATGCATATAGACAATTTTAAAAATTAATCTCGATTACATAACTATTTTTTTTCCTAGATATCTACTTTTTTATAAGAGTATAATAACTTCATAAAGAGTGTTACGTTAATTTAATATTTGTTTTCCTTTATCCGTTATCCATTAAACTGTGTGTGTGTGTGTGTGTGTGTGTGTGTGAGTGTTTTGCACGTAATATAACCTAAATCACCATTAATCAGTAAAAATATTTCAATATTCAACTATAAGTAGTATATTAAGAAAATAAGGAAAAATATAAATATTCACTAAATAATTCTTCGACCAACCAATTTTTTTATTATTCAAAAATGAACAATCCTATATATGTAATTGAGATTTTCATAATTTTATTTAAAATATGCACATAACAAAATAAGTAATATTATAATTGTATAGAAATGATATAGTTTAAAAGAAATTTGGCTACTTATAAACATTAAAAATAATCAAAATATTCATTTATTAATTAGGTTCTTATCAATTTATTTCGATTTGATTGTTTTTCATAAAACATTTAAACGTAATAAAAGGATTCTCATAAATCATAAGTTCTGTGTAATATAATAATCAAAAATATCAAATATTTATGGCCACAATTCTGTTTATAAGTATAAACGCATCTGTTGACATAATCTGTTAGTCATAAAATTTTTTAAATTATTTTGTAGTTTAAAATTCATAAATATTTAAAAATAAGTTAAAAAACCTCAAAAATTAATTTTAGATATTTCATAAGTTTTTCTCAGCAGATAAATATATATACGCGTCAAGCTAAATAATAATTAAAGTACAAATTTTGACAAAATTGATTATTCAAAAGCATTATATCAATTTATACTAAGCGAATTCCGTGGTTTATTTTCTTTTAAATTCCAAAGTTTAATAATATTTAAAGATTGTATTTAATTTGAAATTAATTAATATATATTTTTGTTTATTTTACGTAAGCTATCGATCTTTATAAAAAATTAGATGGTAGATATTAATATATTATACAAATATGAATAATTATAAATTGTAAATAATATTGTAAAATATTTACTAAAAAATAATCAATATTTTACTTGAAAATACCATTTAATTACTAATCATAATAATAATTTAGTTCTTAAAATATTTGGTAGATTTGAAATCTAAAAGTTTTTTAGTATACATGTTATACAATATCATATTATATTTTATACTTTAAACAACTTGAAGGGCCTTGAACATTTTTGATTATAAAACCTAAACTGTTGACAAATCTAAAATTGGTTTACGTGATGCGATTTTAATTCTAAAAACATATTTTGGTTAAAAATAACAAAGTACTGATCTATATATTGTGTTATTTACTACACAAAATAATTTATATTATTTAAGGAATTTAATAAAATATATTAAAATCTGTATATTTATGAAAAAAAATTAATGAAACATTTTGTTTTTCATTTTTAAACAAAATATTCATTTTATTTACCAAGTTTGTGCCTATATATTTCATTATTATATAAACATTATTTCAATTATACGCATAGTGAAACACCGGTAATTTCAATATTGTTGCAAGAAGAAGTTCTTAAAGTTGTAAATATGAATCTTTATACAGTGTTTCAGTTTAACTATCTAATTAGACTGTTATCATATCGTATAGCAAACCATATGGTGTGGAACTAAAATTAACTCATAAAGTAATGCAATCCAGTACTGAACTTCTCATGCACTTTAATAATTATTGTCTTCTTGTTATTACGTTTTAAACTAATAATACAATAATGTATTCAGTGTGGCGATGTTGAATATTTAATATACTAAAATATTAAATAATATATATAACCGTTAGAGAAAAATATGATTTCACAGATGCTTAATTAACGTTAGTAAATACGCAACACAGAAAGTATTATAAAAAATATCATGATTTGTTGAAACTATTTTTCATGGAATGATTTTAGTACTGTATTTACACGAGTTTGAATGTAATAAAGTACTTTTTATTTGCATCTACATGATGTATATTTTAATTTTACTAAGTATTTTTTTTTTTTATATTGTTGAATACTTTTGAATTCCTGAATTTTCGTGGTTACGCAAATGACTTAATAAGATAATTATTATAATAATACCGTTTTCAAATTGAATACTACACTATTTTTATAAAATTTATTTCATTAATAGTTTTGTTTATTTTTAAATTTTATGAATAGAGAAAATAAGTGTGATTATTTTTTAGTTTTATATAAACAAACGACACTATCATTTTAAGAACTATGTATTTTTTCAATTTTATTAACCCATGTTGCTTGAATGTTTGGACATTTTTGATTACAAAAATCTAATAACAAATATTGAAAGTCAAATAACAAAATTACACAAGAAAATAAAAACTACATACAATTTACAAATTTATAAAAACAAAATCTTCCAGCTTTCCTGGAAAAAATACCTTAATAATTAATACGTTTCGCCACGGAAGTCATTTATTGGACTATTCTCAGCTACGGGATTTTAATATTTATTTCGGGTCATCAGGTTAATAAAGAATTAGTAATTTGTTTAACATATAATATGTACTTAAACTATAAGTATATAACTTAGACACATTTTTAGGAATTAGGACTATATTATTATATATGCATATTCGTATTATCTAACTGCATAGTTCGATATTACGATGTGGTATTTATATATCGAAACAAAAAAGAAAGGGTAATAACACATTTTATACAATATTTATGTCATTTACTTACTAAATATGCTGTTATATTTTAGAATGCATGTTTTTCGACACTTAATACAAAATATATTTCATGGGAACAATGATATTTTCAACCCCATTTAATGTTTATGTAAATCACATAATTTAGTCCAATAATCCAGAAGATATCGTATTCTATATGCAGGCAGCATACTAGCTCTAGTATTTTAAGTTTTTGAATTTACATATTATATTATTATTTGACAGAAAACTATATTTTGTCGAACATATTACAAAAATAAAACAGTTGTTCTAAATTACAACTTTAAAATAAATTAACAATACAAATTTTGAGATATAGTTTTCCATTGATTGTAAAAGTCATCCATCTATATGGTTATATATTATGTCAATATAACAAAAAAAAAATTATTTCCTAATGTAATTTAGTATTTAATTAACATTTTATTACTATAAATATACATTAAATAACTAATTCTAACTGCTGAATCATTTATTTTAAGTTATATTAAGGTTTAAATTGAAAGGGTTATAATATTGATCAACTTAATATTACAAAACTACACAGATATTATTTTAAATAATATAATATCTATTTATACGTACTTACCTATTTTATTTGTACATGCAAATAAATTAAAATTGTACAAACTTAAATCATTGGTTTTTTTCACCGGAAAATATTTATAATGATTAATTAAATATAATTTTGAACATACTAAATATTATTACGATTATATTAGATTAAAACATGAATAATAATATATTGATTATTTTAAATGAAATATAAATATAAATTTGCTTATTTTAATATTGCAAAGATTTTGTTGAAAATGAAAAAATATTTAATTTTTTCCCAATTTTATCTGTTTTTATAAATTTTGTACTTTAAAAAAAAAATATGACGGTTTTTAATAACAACTTGTAATGGAAATAAAGTGTATTGATTGATTATTTTTTTTTTTTTTTAAGATATATAAATATAATCTATACTGCTAAGAATAATAAGTATATGGAAAGAGAGACAGAATATCTGGTTTGCGTGAATAAGAAGTCACCCACTAATGACTCTTTGCTTGATGAGTGAATGAGGAAAGAGAAGGATAGGGGATATTAGAGAGGAGAGAGAAGAGAGAAGAAAAGAAAAATTTGAGTAAATTAATGCAAAGATTTCTGAACCACCTTCTTTTTATTCGACGACGAGGATTATCGGGAAGTGTTGAAATATTTAAGTCACTGATTAGTGGGTTATTGTGATTTTCCAGACGTAAGAAGAATCGCTTGTAAAATATTACAGATTTTTCTTCGATTGTTTTAACATGTAAATTATTGTGGAGCGTTTAACTTAAACTTTTGAAGACAGTAAATCAAAATCAGGTTTAAAAATATATTGTAAATAAGCGGTTAGTAGTTAAACTTGTGCATCTATTTTTTGATAACATATTCTTGAGCATACCAGAACAAAATAATTTTAAACTGTTAGATATGTTATCTACTAAAACTGGAGGGCTGCAGAGTCTGGGTTTTAAAGTAAAGGTGGTATCAATTGACCTGCTGTGGTTCAATTTAATTTTCCATTCGGTGTGCTATGATGAAATAATATTTAGATGGGTTTGCAGATTATCAGACTCTATTAGGGGACTTTCATGGATTGAAATTATAGCTTTGTCGTCAGCGTAATCGACAACAGGGGTGTTCTTGTAATACGGGTTGATTTGAGGCATATACGTCGAATAATAAAGGAGATAGAATACCACCTTAGGGTACGCCTACATTGATTATAACCAGATTGTATAATTTATAACAATCAATGATATTTAACATTTATTTGACTTATGTTTGTTAACAGTTACATTTTTGAGACTTGTGTTCCTGTCTACCTGGATAATTATTATTTCAACCGGAATTACACTGCTTATATAAATAATTAACACTACAATGTCGTAATAAATAATTATACATTGATGTATTGTTTTGATTACTTGTACACGTAGAACAGCGCTCGAGGTCATAGCAAATGATATATTATGAGTAGGATTATTTGATTTAAAATCGAGTATGCTAACGGTGGTCGATAAATGTAAAATGCCGGATGCATAAAACGCGTCTTGTTTTGCGTCAATAACGTCGACGGGATGGCGCGTAGTAACACGATGGAGTTCAATAGTCCGGGAGCGTGTCTCCAAGCAAACATTTGAAAAAATAAAGAGCGGTGATTATCCGTTAGTGCATATTTTATCGCGTACGCTGACTATACCGACGTTATCGCGTTTGTTAACGAACTCGGTGATATGCATAATCATATATAAATACACACACACACATATATTATTTATATTATAAAGATGATATTAGAATAATAATAACAATAATAATACGTGCCGGTCGCGTATACGCGTTTCCGCCGTTCTTCGTTCGTCATTCGCTCGTCCCAGCAAAGTGTGCGGGTACACTACGTGTGTGTGTGTATAATATTATTATTATATAGAGTCGTGTAAGCTATATTATACCACGTCGCCTTCGGGGTAAAAGAGATAGCTATAACCGGATCACGTGATGTGTCTCACACATACACATACCCACACTCACATCGATGACGAGAGAGAATCACACTGTCGTCGTCGTTGAATTTCAAATGCGTACGATAGACCAACACCACAGCTACCGCCGATCCCGTTGATTTGCCAGCTAACGAGCAAACCGTCGTGATAATAATATTCTTAACCCCTTTTGCCAACGATGCCAATTTGTAGGGGGCGCGGCGTGGGGGAAAACCCGTCGTTAGGGGTTGTGGGGTCGTGGGCGGGTGTGGTTTGGGCAGGGGGAAAAGGGGGTGAGTTAAACGATCCGTGCGCTCCCGGATTGACAGAGCGTCCCGAATTTAAATTTTGATCCCTACCCCGCCACCGCTCGGTACCGTGCGTGTGTCTAAATACGTGCGACCACCGCACCACTCCATGCCTCGCACGATGAATAATCAACGTCGTGTTGTGTTTTATAATATCCGCATAGAAATATGAGCGAGGGAACCGTCACCGAAACCGTCGGATAACCGAAACACATTTCTCGCGAACACGGCCATTCACGCTTGCCGCGCCGCTGATTGACGGACTTGCGTGGTGTCGAAAACCCGGCGCCCGTGACCTGTACGCGATCTGTCATACCTATAACGGAGTTCGGCCCATCTAATAGTCCCACGAAATCGGCTGATTTCGGCGACCTACGACTCACCTGTGTCGGAACTATTACGTGTATAATAATAATTATAATAATATAACGTGTAGTAGTGCGTATACTCACTAATATAATGTTGTCGAGTGTACGCAGCCGGTAAACAAAGTTCCGGATTCGTATTATAATATATAAGATACGTACCTGCTATAATAACAATTATTCCGCAATCGCGAAATAGTTTTCAAGTGATTTTGAGATTAATTGCGTTATTTAAAGCCAACACAGTGGTTGTCTTAAACATCGAGCGAAATAACCAATAGCGTACCACCTTCGGATATTTTAATTCATATACGAACAAAACCGGCACAAACTTCTAAATATAAATATCCTTGTTTAATTACCACGTCATACCAGGTAATCTTATATTTTGTGAATGAATAACAAATTTCCTTTTTAAAACAATGCAAAGTTCTTGAACGGTTTAAAACAGGGACTTCGCTACAGCGGTATTTTAATGATTAGTACGGACTGTCGACATATTATTATTTCGACTCGGCCATATTAGCTTGAGTCCATGCATGGTTTTCGATTTTAAAAGTTTAATAATGTATTATTAAATGTTTGTATTTCGGGGTGGAATTCACAGAGCATAAACGTTCAATACTCTTTCCGACGATTTCTGTTTATTTTTTTTTTTTTTTGTTCATTTGTTTCATAGAACTGCAAAGGACATTGTCGTTTACCATTCTACAATTTTGGGACCGGACCGTATAAACGGAGCTACACACGCTCACTACCCGTGCATGTGTCATTCCAAGCGTTCCACGGCGAGTGCATTCCGACAGATAATTTCGAGAGACTAACCTTGTGATAGTGGTCGGTGTACGAATACGCGAGGGACGGAAAAAAATGCACGTTTTAAAAACTTGTCGGCGTACATATATGGTATAATAACCGTACATGTACAGTTGGTTACGTTACGGAGTATAAAAACGACAAAAAAAAAACAAAAGTCGATCCCATTTCACGGCTCGAGCAAAAGCTTGAACGATAAAAAGACCTCGGTCCCCCTCACTCTCTCTCTCTCTCACACACACACACACACACACACACGCACACGCACGCGCGTATAAGCTCGCACAAGCGCACATTTTCTCGCGGTGGTGTATATAAGTAAAATTTATGGCTAAAAGATCTCCGGCGGCGGTGATATTATCTTTATAGTCCCTCGGTTCACGCGCGCTGTCCGTTGTTATTATATCAAAAGTTGGCAACATCCTCCCTGCCCGTCGCCGCAGAAGCAACACCCCTTTGCGCGAACACCGCGGCGTCCTCCCCCCTTCTTCCACGATGCTCCCACGCCACCGACCACGGAGTCATAATAAACACCATCTCGCCGAAAATAACACCGGAGCACGAAACAACAGCAGCTATATAATATATACTGCAGTGTAGTGTGTATAGAAGCCAGTCAGCCACCGTTATACCCTCAATAATTTTGTGCGGCTCTTGCTGTTCCACCTCTCACTTACTGCCGCATCCTCGTGCATTTATTTTCAGTTTCCTTTGCGGATTTTTTCCTTCTATTTTATTGAATTTTTTCTCCGCAGCAAAATTCTCCCGTTCATTACGCACTCGCAAATGTCTACGGAACGCATAAGTGTATTTCATTACAACAGCGAGTGGCGAGGGTGAGGAATTTCCTCGACATCCTAGCGGTTCTTGAATTTCAATTCCATTTGAAAATTTCGAACATAATTATGCACATTAACCGCCGCCTCCGCCCCTGTTTTATATTCATCGAGTGCCCCGTCTGGCAAAACAGCCCCTCTAACCACCTCCCACCATCCACATCATCGTCCGTTGCTCTCTCAGCGGGGAACCGAAGACGTTATAATATTATACAGTAAGTGTAAGTGTGTATATGCTCGTACGCTCATAATACACAGAGCTATATATATAGTCCGTGTATATATAATGTATATATATTAAGTGTAAACGTCGGGTTCAGCGGAAGCTGGAACGAAAAAATAATACGCACTTAAAATAAATTGGAGGTAGATACAAAATCCCATTATTTATCGTGGCGACGACATAAATACGAAATATTCTGCCGATACCATAAAGTGTAGTTGTGGTATACCTGTAATTTCTTTTTCAGTTCTCATTTTTACTCAAAAATGCCAATGGAAAAGCAATATTGGGACGATTAAGAACTCGAAAGGTGCGTGCCAAAGTGCTAAAAAGAACGTCAAAAAAACTATATGAAATTGATGGAAAACCTCAACAATTTATTTGTTTTTGTTATATAGAAAAAATACTCAAAATATTTTAGAATATTTAATCTAAAACTTCTTGTAGCCTAAATTTCAAAATAAGATAAAATGTATGACTAACAATTTTATGAAGTAAAAACAATAATAAATAATTGAATTATAATATATATGAAATAATAATTAAAATTATTAAAAATGTAAAAAAAAAAATTATAAAGTGGATTTAAATAAACACAATGATAAAACTCATTTTCATATAGTGTATAAAAATGTTAACACTTATGTTAAAATTTAATTTTGTATGGGTAGTGTTTAGTGAAAAAATAATAAACACTCAACTGTCGTTACAATAGTATATTTTTACTTAAAAAATGTGACAATTTTTCAATAATTTGTGATATTTTTTACTTGCAAATGAACATTGTACACTTAATAAAATGCTGATGCTTTCAAAATTGTATTTGCACCAATCTATTCCGATTTATTATTCATACAACTCCTTACTTACAAGAGAAATTATATTAGTATTATTTTACAAGTGTAATGAAAAAATAAATTATTTTTGGCACAATGTAACATGATATTATCTTTAACGTTTTTATTTCAGACACATTACACTTATATTTATTTTCAGTGGTACGAATAAAAGAATAGAGAAGGCTATATACAATATATTATTATATATTTGGGATCTTAATTTTCAATATACTTCAATTTCTCTGTTTGAAACCCACCTCTTCAGAACAGCAATATACCATGTACGTGTGCAGTTTCAACGTTGCGTAGAGTCTTATATTACTTGTCTCTATTTTCAAACCTTATTTTTTAAACGCTGTCGATGAAAAATGTTGAATTTGAATTTAATTAGCATACAATTCTGATTATTCACTTAATCGAGATCAGTATTATATTATTTCTTTCGGAGGAACTTATAATTATCGAAGGTAATAAAAAAAGATAAGTAACAAGAGATAAAATCCGTTTTAAAAAGTGTATTTACATTTTATATTTTTACATAAATGTTTCATGGATATAATAATGGTATATATAAATAAATTATAAATATATATATATATATATATATTTAAATATATTTATTTATTTAAAAGTATTCATTTATTTTTAGGTGACAATATTACAAGTAGGGAAAATAAAATAACAAAAAAATGTAAGTAGTTTTCACATTTAAATAGATAACGTTGATTATAGTATAAAGATAAATGTTTTTTTTTTTTTATGAATAATGTAAATTTAGAAATGTGTTAGCTAAAATTAAAATTAGACTAAAGAATAGTTAAGTGTCGTAAACAACAAAAGTTGTGTACAGAAATTAAATCAACAATATCGAGGTGTTAAAAAAATTCTATACGATATACGATTAAAAACTATACTATGGCTTAATTAATTATACACAGATGAAAAAATAAATGTATTACACTAAATAGTAAGTAATTACATTGTGGAATATATTGCGTTTATTGTGTTTAAGCTATTGTCCACTTTTCTAAATTAAACTATAATCTTAAAATAATAACTGCTATAAATTATAACCAAATTGACAATTTTCCATATAACATAATAAGTTATAACTTATAACTAAATCGTTAAATCTTCGATAAATGTATTTTGTTTAATAGTGGCATTAATGTAATTATATGGTAACAAAAACTTTGAAATAATGAATAACAGGATACAATACATACAACTATACAAGTACAGTATAAAATAAATAAATATTAAAAATTGTAAAAAAAAAACAAAATAAAAATAAACATTATTAATGAGTAAGAGTCTATTTAAACGATAATAATTTATAAAACAATATGATAACTTAAGTCAAAATGTTCATTGTAGATAGTTGGTCATAAACAAACAGCACGTATTAAATTACTATATGAAATCAACATATACCATATTATACTCAAATGTAATATTGTATTTACAATGTTCAACAAAGTTCAATTTATAATTTAATATAATTATAACTTTCGTGATTTTTGTCGAGAATGTTTATAAATTGTCTACATTTATTATACGTATAGTAGTGTATTGATTTATTCTGTTTATTTTAATCAGTGCGAGCATGATATTACATTTATATACACCTATAATAATGAAATATTATTTTCATCAATAAGCCTTGATATCCGTTGATTAAGTTTTCAAAATAAGTTATTACTTATCCAACATGCCAAAATGATAGACTGTCCATAAATCGTAGTAACATCAAGACAAAATCAAACCTATTATTTGATGAGTTGTCGAAACTTCCAATACAGTTACACAAAAACCTCTGGAAATGAAACTATAGGAACCTATTTTGATAGTAATGTTTGACAACTATATAAAGTAATTTTGTACACGGTTATATGTCGGTTTATATTAAATGCATATTTGTATTGTAAACAATAGTAATGTTTCCGATTAACTTAAGATAATAATATTTATGAATTTATGATACGTATCGACTTCAAATGGAAAATATACAAAATATTTAAAACTATTATTTAATTTACATGCGTTCAAATTTAATTATGAATACAATTTGTATATTTTCTCGAGGATACTAATTATTATACAAACTTGACATTCATTGTTGCTGGTTATAAAATAATTTTCAAATATTATTATGAGAATATTTAAATTGAATTAAATAAATCGATGTTTTATTATATAATTTAAAACGTAAGCACACGCCTTATTTTTATCGATTTATTGTAAATATTTTATATGTTATATCATTATATGATAGATTGCCAGTTATAAAATCAAAAATTTAAATTTCATTTTCATTTTTCTATGAATTCTATAACATATCAAAATGTCATTTACGATAAATTCAATTATTTTGAGAATTTTGGTTGAATAAATCTCGCATGAATTAAACAAATCAAACAATGACGTGTTTTACGACAAATAAACAAAATGCACGTGGACTAGTCTTGATTGATAAAAAGATAAGTATGCCTTATCATTTTTTTTTAATAGGTAACAACAATTAACTATGAATCAAATTACATAAATTTATATACGTAATTTATTATTAAATATAATATATAACTAGTTGTACGGAACAACGATAAATAGTATTTACACAAAAGATAAACGACAACCAAGACACTTGCCATACTTGTTGACTAGTACTCACAAACCCCAAAGCTTTTAAGATGCCGAATTCATTTATATGAAAGTATAAAGGTAAATAAGGAAAGGTATAAAGGGGTAGGAGATAATCAGCACCACCATGTTTACTCATTGCAAAACATTTAAATACAATGTGGTAAAAAAAAAAATGGAAAATATGGAATTATTTTTATAACGCTCAACTTACATCAAACACGTTTTTGTTTCTTACGCGTTGGTGGAAAAAAAAAATTAAAAAAAAACTTCAAACCAAATTATTATTATTTAAAGGTTAATAAGGTGGTGAGCCTTTTAACGGTCCCACACAAAAGCCTGAACTTTCAATAAAAAGTTTAAAAAGCTCTTTGAAAAAATAGTACGAACTCTCTAATTGATACCACGGATACCACGTTTGTATACACGATTTCACTCCGAACAAGGAATATTTTTATATTTGAAGTTCAGACCATTATTATGCGGTGGGGTCCAAGACAACTAGGCAACAACAAAGAAAAAATGCCATTTTACAAAAAAAAAGAAAAGTTTTTCATCCTAATTGCACATTATTGATTAAAAATTTAATGTGTTTTTATCTTTGGTATTTAAACAAGCTTTTACTTAAGCCTTCAACTTAATTGTATACTTTGCAGTAATATACAGCGGATATGATCAATATTATGACACATTGGTTGCTGATGGCAGCGCCTAAAAAAAAAAAAAAGAAAAATCATAAAAATTATATCGTGTTCAAGCTAAAAATATATATATATTATTCTTTCATTATATAATAGTGTGCCATAACAAGTATGTATTTCATATTATCAGATATTATAATGTTATATATAAAATATAATATGTTCCCAACTAATTAAATAAATAACCGATTT
Source organism: Rhopalosiphum maidis (assembly GCF_003676215.2). NCBI lineage: Eukaryota > Metazoa > Arthropoda > Insecta > Hemiptera > Aphididae > Rhopalosiphum > Rhopalosiphum maidis. The sequence continues at coordinate 91,092,635 of NC_040877.1, forward strand.
TGTGCTAAAGTTATTTAAAAGAAAATTAATTATTTATAAAAATGTGTATTAATTATTTTTTACAATATATTATTGACTATTCAAGCAATAAATTTAGTTATTTACCGATAAATACAATATAAAGATAATATGTTGTACAATTTGTGTAAAAACACGAAACGTATGATTTATTAATTATAAGGAATTATAAAATTATAAAATCAATATATTTCATTAATTTGTTTTATTTATTTATCGATAATTTACTATTCTGGAATAGTTAAGTATATATAAACTTTTAAATATTATTTATATATAATATATATATATATATATATATATTAAATGTAGAAATAAAACCAATTAAAAAAGATTTTGCTTTTGCTGTACAGAGATAAATTGATTTGGTAATTAGTTAGTATTGTGAAAATTCAATTTATATTTTAAATAATGATTATTATAGTATAACAACATGTGCCAAGTGAAGATATTTTTCATAACTGCAATATTTTATAGTTAAAAATCAATACATTCAATAATAAATCATTTATTAATAATTCCTATGAATATAGATAAAATAATATTTTCTGTCACTCGAGATTATGATTAGTGCATATTGACTTTAATTTAATTTTATACTCTACAAAATCAATAACTTATGGTTCATAGAAAAATTGAATTTTTATATAAGTTTAATGATTATATAAACTTTTGGATTAGAACAAATTACCAAGTTTCCTAGACCATAGTAAATCGAGTAAACAGAGACAGTAACTAATGATATTGGTCGCGATACATATAGCTACCCGTATTTCTCTAAAGCACTTATTTTAATTGCCATATATATTATATATATTTATATACTCACATATTTATAGTGAAAACTACAAGAAACAATCACAACTATAAACTGTATTTAAATCAAATACATCAAAGAGAAATCATTTAACGCTTTTCTACAGAGCAATGGTTGTGTGAGTTTATAATTTAAAAAATGGATTGATATGTACAACAAACTGACAGTTTATTTTTTTTTTTATGAACATTTAATTTAAAATATATGATAAATAAAAAAATTATGTAATATACACCATGAACAAAAGTACCTCTGATATTTTTTATTAACAGAGTACAAAAATATTTACGAAAATATATTATTAATTAAAAAATTATAGCATAATCGGCATTAAAAAATGACTATCTCTTTAATGTTGGAAATTGGAACGAATTCGTGTAATTTTGAAACTGTAGATACAATTATAAACGTACCATAAATCATTTTTACGAATCACAACCCGATCTCGTCGATGAAATAATGTATTACGGATAAATGCGTGCAAATTGTCTGATTGTATTTATCAATTACTCGTAGTATTATGTCGGTATTTTATTATTAGGTATTCTGAAAACTACGGTTACTTTATGTCAATAAATGAAATATTATTATAATAATGAAATTATTAACGACGTATTATACTGTAATTAATAATTATTATTATTAAAAAATAATAATAACATGAACATATCTGATCGTTACTATTTCTAAAAAAATAAATCTTCGAAATTATTTATCAATTATAATGTAACAAATTCTAAATTCTAAATTCTAAATAGGTAATTATAGTTTACATTGTATAAAAATATTCATTAAAATCCAACTCAAGAATATGTTTTTATTTTACTGCAAACACTGGCATAGACAATTAAATCATCTTAACTGAAGGACATTAAATCGTGATACACATAACAAAAAACATGAATTCAAAATTAAGTAAAAAGCAATACAAGATAGTAGTCTAGACTAAAATAATATCTGATACAACTGAATAACACAGTTATTTTTGTAGTAAAAGAAAATTCCTCAATATAAACCTCTACAGAAATCCTGACGATTAAACATATTATACTGATAGATTGCTGTAAATCTACTGACGATTTAAAAAAAAAAAATTAAAAAAAATGGAAAGCACCAAACACATTGGATACAGTGCTGGGTCTAAATGTTGAACACAACATAAAATCATATTATTATAAACTCGTAAAAAAAAAATTGTTTGAACTATTTAATGAAATAAAACTATGGAAAAATGGTGTGTAACAATTGGGAAAAAATGAATGAACTATGAAGATGTTGAAATTATGATTGTATAAAAATAAAATATTTATATAAATACCTTCACTATTTGTTATTATTATACAAAATATTCCTTGAAAAAATTTTCCATAATATATCAACAATTTTATTTAGATAAAGTAATAATTAAATTAGTATATACATACTATATAGGTATATTTTCAAATTGCACTGAATACATTTAAATAACAAGTGCTAGTAATTTGGTATTATAATTCAAATAACAATCAATAATTAATAAATGTACACATTTTAGTCATGCCATTGTGTATATTAGTATAAATGCATATATTAAATTATTATTTAATTAAATGTACTTAAATTCGCTGTATTTTTATAGAATGTAATTACTAATTTCTATACTCGTTGAAATAATCAAATAGATTTTATTTAATAAATATGTATACGTACATTTATATTTTATATTATTATGATGAACATACTGACAATGAAATAATTTCAAGCTTGAATAAAAGCATATAGTATAATAGTGTTTTTTAGTTATTATATATAATAATGGTTATTACAAGAATTGAGTAGGTATATTGAAATATTCACTATTAAAAATATTATATTGCGTGAAAACATCAGATTCTTATTTTTGGTTTTATTTAAAAGTGATCGGTTTATAACATAAAATTTCTAGAAGTATAAAATAAAGTTGTTTTCATAAAATGCGAAAGTTAATCATAAATAAGTTTTTTTTTAAATAATTTAACCTAATTATATTATAGATTTTTAGTATGACGTGTTTATATTTTAAACTGTGTTAATTTTAATAAAGAATAAAGAAATTCAATGAAAATAATATTATAATCTTTATTTGTTAAATTTTTGTGTGATTATAATATCATAAGTTTAATAAAATTTGAGGGGTGTTTATAAAATTTATTATTTGTAAAAAATGCTGAAACCTTACACACATAACGGCACATATGGCACCGTGTACAATTTTTCTCATTTACACAAATGTTTTTTTAACAATTTTTTTTTCATAATTATTTCGTTATATTATTAAAGCACATACATCGAAAAAAGATATGTGCATCAAGAGGTTAATCAATGTCTATGATTTTATGTTCCACAATTGATTGTATTAATTAAATTTTAAAATTGCCTTAAGAAATATAAAAATAAAATAAATAATAATAATATTTATTTACCAGCGTTAAGAATGTGTCTCTCCTGCGATAGTGTCTGATCGGGTACGAGTCGCAGCCGCACACTCGTCTCGTCTGTCTTGGTCTCTGCTCCAGCCACCTTTGCAGTGCATTTGACGTACATCTGTTTTTTGTGCATATCCACCCATTCCTTTTTAAGAGGGAACCGCAGGCCCAACGTGGAATTGTAAAACGGCCCTTCAGACACCTCGGGAGTGTAACGCTCGAGCAGATAACCATCCACCTGAAATCAAAATGGCATAATACTTAGTTTTTACAATAATTCGTAATGGAATAACAATTTAATAATATTATGAGGAAGTTGGACACTTACAAATTAACACACATCACTGAAAAAGAAAAGATATTATACAAATAAAGATTTCTATTGGTGAACTCATAAAGCTAATCATTTGCTTAATGTTTGAATCAAATTTATAACTAGCTAACAATGAGAAAAACGTAGGTACCCCCAAATACATTTATTTGGGACGAATCTATAATATTTTCTCTTAGTATTATACGATGAAACAAAAAATCAATTATATATTGAAAAAATATTTTTTCTTTTTATTCAATTTACCCGATGTCACTATAACCTCAGCTTATACAATTAATATAACATTTATTAATAAATATTTTAATCCTATTTGGTATACACGAAATCACACAAGTACAGAAATAAATTATAATTTATAAACACCACGAGTTAATGTTTATAATATGTAGCTATAATACATATATTATATTTACAATTTGACGTTTATTATGGCGCATTATACTATAAAAAAATTATGATTATTTTGGAACAAGTTTTCGTAATTTTTAAAACTTGTTCATTAATGCACACGTGCATATAATATGATATAATATCAACCTAATATAATATGTATTACTCGAACGAACATAAACATTGTAAATGTACGGCCGACGTTCAATTAAAAACGTATTAACGACGCGGGCACCCTTGCAATGGCTTAGTTTTGTTACATGTTTACTGCATTACACCAAATTACAGTTCAGTGGATCGCGGAACATCGGTCTACATGTCGGATTTTGGCATACGATATAATGTTTAAGCGCGCGGACATGACATCAAAGGTCAGCGCGGCAATAACATATAACGATACCCACCGCCGTTGTTAATATGTACAATAATAACGTTAGGTAAACGTATAATATATATTTTGGATTTTAGGCGATTTACACAAAACAGTGCGTTTTGATTGCAAACATTATGATGTGACACTGTGGCCGATAGAATAATTCGAAATCTGCACGAATAGGAATAGCGTTATCTAATAATATGTCAATAATTCGTAGAAAATATATCCAATAGTGCTATAAATGCCATAAAATATTTTACGGATCAAAATATAATAGATAATATATTGTTAACAACCGTAATACATACTGCAATAATTGACAACCTGCCTAATTTTCATCCAAACACATTCTCTGATATTATGTTTCAAACACTGGCTAAAAAACAATACAGCTATTTTGTAGTATAATATTATACGAGTAATACCTACACGTGCGTAATGAAAAAATAAACTGTATTTTTCAATAATAGAGCATTGTATTTCTGCAACCATAGGGTTATATAAATATTAATTGCCAGTCAACAATAATAATTTAGTCTCTGTACTATATTCCACGAATGGCATCTAAACTTCCATTGTCAACTGACATAATTGTGTATGAATCAATTTTAGACTGCTTCAAACAGATTACATCGTAGTATATTTTATGAGCAACGATTGCAGTAATAGCAGCCGTACTATACTGTTATGAGTACGAAAATAAAATCACAATAAAAACCTACTTGGATAAAAAATGTTTTTACAGTTTTCAGAGTAGTTAGGAATTTAAAAAAGTTCCTATACATTTATTTGATCAAAATGTAAAAAAATTGTTGTAAAAAATATTTTTTATTAGATATTATATCAAAATCTTGTTTACGTATCATGTTAAAATTGTTTATTTGTTTTATTATGCTTACCAACACACATTGCACAAGTTTGAAATTCATGCTTCAAATTAATTATCTAAAATACCCATTCAGATGGAGTTCTATCGTGTTTAATTATAAAAGCGATTGTGCCTGAAAGTATATTGTACATTTGAACAAAGAGTGTTTCTTTTTTAGATAATCTTGAAACGATATAATATACCAAAATAAAAAAAATATATAAACACTATAGTATTTGTTTTTTGTAAAAATACCTTCGTTTCTTATTGATTAAAAAAAACTTATTTTCGTCAAAAAGATAGGGTTCCTATTAAAATATTACAAATTGAAATTATCATTAACGTTTTTGAGATATCTAAAAAAATTGTCTTATAAAAATCAACAAAATATAATTTATTTAAAACTGTGATCAATAGTTATCAAATATTTTCATAATTTTTAAAAACATGTGACTAGTTTTCAATAAAAAAAATACATATTAATAATAATAAAAACAAATAAATTATGTAACCTATAGTAAATTGAATTTTAAAAATACAACACCGACTGAATTAATTAAATTCTTACCTAAAAATAATGTCTGTAGCTATATTTTATCAGTTTTAATATTGTTAGGAGACAGAAATAAGAAGAGATTTTTCATTAATCAATAAAGGGCGTTAAAAAAATATATATTAAATATGGTTTCTTTACAAAATAATAATTAAACACATGTAATTAAAATATTTTATAGTAAACATATTCGATGTTACAACAGGTATATTATATAATGTATAAAAATATATTATATATTTGTAAAGGCATAAAATATTGCGATTAGGAAAAATAAGTATGTAGTTTTAAATGTAAATTGGACAAGATATTTTTAGTTACAATTATATAATTTAAAATTTAGGACGTTTATTTTTAAATAAAATATTTAATTTAGGTTAGGTTATCTAGTATAATTTTACTTAACATGATTGAATTTATTATAAATTTCGAAAACAATTTAATGGCAACATTTTCAAAGATAATTATTAAATCAATTCAATTTTTAATATACATATATTTCGATAATATTATAAGCTTACATTAAAAGCTACTTAAGTTTTTTTGAATAAATCGAAATATTAGATGCTCAAAATTGTTTCATTTGAAATAAAATTCGAAATATAGAGCACATTAACAAAATTTCATCAGTTTCTCAGAGTATGAGTTAAGTTTAGTAAAAGTTTCCAAATAAAACTTACCAAAAATATTTCTTTCCTCCAAAAACACTTAATGTTTTTTTTTTTTTTTTTTTGTTTAAGAGAAATCAAATTGTTGGACACCTGTTTATGGTCCCGTGGGAGTGGTTAAATGAACACATTTCGAGCGTCAAATTACATAGGTAGTAAATGACTAAAGAAAAAGTTTCGTATCGTGGTGAAGAGGAAGCCGTTGAAAGTTGTGGTTATTTGTCAAATTGTGCAGAAGGTCGAATAAAAATAAAGAAATACAATAACAAAACAAGCAAATGCGAACAATAATTATCTCTACTGCCCGATAAACTACTACATAGATGCGTTATTATGTCGAAACCGTATTAAATGATTTTTTTCAAATATTTTGATGTATTTTTAATGTCAATTGAAATTTGAGTTATTTAACTTTATATACTAAAAGTATTTTGTCAATGGTAGTAAATTTAGATAGTATGGAGACTTTAGACATTGTTAAATAACTATTGATATTAATATATTAAAATCATGTAATTTGTAAAAAAAATGCGCGAGTATAACTAATGCGGGAAATATTTGTTATAAATATAACAAATATTGAAAACAAAATGTTTGATACAAAACTTAAGAACTATTATCCTTAGTTTTGAAACGACGTGTTCAATTCGTATGCATCATATAATATAAATTTAATTATTATAACACGAACACAAATTTTAATGATAATCACGCTGTCCATTATTTTTATAGGAACATTTAAATATACCTATATAAAATAGGGAGGGATAAATATGTACCGGATGATATGACCCAAGTATGTGGTCAGAGTGGGTGATTATCCCTTTTATCATTGACCATGCAAGTCCAGTGCTAATGATTACAATGTGTGATAAATACGTAGTATATGCGTTTGTACAATGTGAACGAAGATAACTCATTTTCGTGACTGCCCAAGCAAATTCATACATCAAGATACCCAACGATGGCTCAGGAAAGTATCTTAAAAGATTTTGTCAGATGTGAAATAAGTAGTAGCCCTAATAACGGATGTGTTGGTTTTAGACTGAAAGACGATTATTCGTCATCAGTATTGCTAAAGTTTTTTGGTGTCAGACTGTTTGTCCATGAATTGGCTTTCTATTGGTCCCTTCGATTTGTTCCGCGAGGTTTGTCAGGTCTGACAGTCGTCGGTTACGATTGGCGTCTTTTTTCCAATAATTTGGACGTAGTTGTGTTACTAGTTGTTCTGCTCAAATCTCTGATTAACTGGATAGAGTCACTGGTCGTCGTAAATGTTCATCACGGGACTGCAGTAATCAGCAGTCGCACAATACTACGTTGGTCGTGTCCGGTGGTTGCACGCTCGTCGTCGTTTTACTGTGGTATGCCTGCTACAGCTTTCATAAAGGTTGAATGAATCGTTATTTACTAATACTATTCTTTTTATTTTGTGTGTTTCGATAGCCTTAAAAATCAGATTGTATTACAAGCTTGTTTGACGGTGGCTTAATATTATATGTCTATGGAATCGTGTCAAGAGTTTGTTATGATTAAATCTAAATGGTCAAGTACTCATGTTACAGTTGTCGTGCTTAAGATTAATCGAAGGTCTGGCACCGTTGGGTTTTTTTAATATTTTTTTTAACTTTGACTATGTACTTGATATCGAGTATCGATTATTAGACCACGTATTGTAATATGCATTAGCGGTGATATCTTGGTATAATTTTCCATTAGAGTATAAACATTTTATTAATTTAAAACATTTTCGTTCAAATTTTGATCTAGATATCAAATATTTTCTAAAAATGTATCTACTTAAAAGTATAAATTTCGTAGGTTTGTTTTCAATTGAAAAAAATAAATTTGTGTCACCACAAGACACACTCTTATTAGATCGTTTAAAGAAATATTTGAAAGTATAGTCTTTAACTAGAGTTAAAAAATATAGGAATACAAATTTATATTCATATTCATTATTTAAAGAAAATAATATTGTTATTGGTGAATCACTCCTCTGTGTATATATAAATATAAAAATAAGTTACAATCATACGAAAAGAAACGCAGATAAATATTGTTATATAATATATTTATATATATAATGTTTTTATATTCGGTCGTAAAAATGTCCAGCAATCCGATGCTATTGAGAATGATATGACTACGAGCGGCACTCAATTTATGGGTAAATGAAAAAAAAAAATAGTTACTTCAATCGAACGGTGAGTTGCGTGAGAGGGTAATGAAAGTTTTTTTGGTTAACAATAAATTACGAATTGAAGGTATATTATTCTTATCCTATATTATTTTATTGCAAACATTCGTGGAAAAAAAAAGTTTATCAAAAAACTTCTATATTGAACCTGTCAAATGGGAGATTACTAAATATGGTTTTAGATGGTCGAATTTACGTCATATAATAATTCTTCATGAACAACATTTTACTGAAACGAAATCATTAAGTTTATAATAAACATGACGGTATATGCTTCCAATAATATTATTGTTTTCATTTGGAATATAGTTTTACCAATTAATAATAATTATTATAAAGAAAAAAACAACTTTTGTCAATCTTTTTACATACAATGTAACTTACATAAAAAATGCTTAATTGCTTATTTTATTTTTAAATAACTGCCGTATGTATGAATGACATTTTTATCAATTCGAAATAAAGAATACATTTATTTCCTACCTATTAATTTTTCGGTAAAGCAATTAATAAGGTCTGTATCTATTATAATACAATCTTAATGAACAATATAGTATTACGATCATGATATCGAAAAACAACGGAAATAAATGGTTTCTTATAATACAGGTAGTTTACACACATATTTATTGAAATAAAAATGTTGTTGATTGCGGTGAGACAATAAATTTTTTATTATTAAAATATGTTCCCTTTCATTAGCAGTTAATACTTTTTTGTGCTTTAAATAAATTACAATGTGAAATTGTTTTAAACCAGAAGTTAAATTCTACCAAAATAAAATTTACTGCTATAGTAATAACGACAATACACTTTTAATCGAATTTATATATCTAGGTATGTTCATATATATTTATTTTTTAAGTGAAAAAAATAACAATTACATATTTTATATATCTATAATAATAATGGATTTCAAATTAACAAGTGTATTGAAACAATATTAAATTTTAAACACCTAATTTTATGTCATCTGTGCCCCACTGAAATTTGTTAGAATGTATAGCATGACTAAAAGACAATGTAAAACTATAAATACATAATATAAACAGGCCGTGTTTGCACTACACGCTTTTCTCGTATATTTTTCCTCTAAAAATTGTTAGTTTCTCAATTCTTTGTTTGATTTATTTTGAGGTTTATGTGACCATGGCCTAGTCATAAATTACCAACTAACACACAGTTTTTATATTTACGTAGAATTATCTATATATATATATATATTTAATAAAGAACTCCATATCGTGGTCATTATTACAATGTGTTAGTCCATATTAATATATGGTTGACCGTTTTAATTTTTGTAAATTATTGTTAAAAACAAAAAAAGAAGAAACAGTCGGAAGTATTCGCAACGGACGTCTATGTTTCGTTGAAAAAACATTATAATCGCGTTCCGGGACTACTTTATTTTCAGTTCAAAGCCAACCACGCAGAAACACGTCCAATAGTGTTAATTTATACGATCCTTATTTTTTCATGCATTTCATTACATCAGTCCATCAACGATTTTTAGTAAATGTATGTATTGGTTATTTTCGAAACGTAGGACTAAAGAAAAAAAACACTCTTCCCCACACCCATTCACTCAGCCACGCTTAATACACACACACGTCACACACACATACTGCAGGCCTTTTAAATTTAATGGAAACGCCACCATGTCTTTTAAGTACGTATATTCACCTCTATTCACTACAGTTCAGGTTCTACATGCCACACTGAGCTTACACACTGGTCATTCGATTTTATTGAGTTGCTGATGGGGTTTTATCTCTTCAGTCTCTCACACTCACTCGCTCCATCTCTCTCTCTCACACACACACACACACACGTACGTATTATATACTTTGCACGCTGTATTTTATCTTCCCTGTTATTATTATTTTTATCATTATTATTATATTATTACCATAGTATTTGACTTTTAGAGCCGTGGTTTCACTTTTAGTAATCGAAACAAACAGATGTATAAAAATGTTTTCGTTCACAATGATAAATTATTTTTGATGATTTTTAACACTACTATTGCATTGGACAACGATGATTGTCTTGCTGTGTAGCTTTTATGAACATTTTTGGTTCCGATATCACAGTTATTTCATTTTTTATTTCCCTCGGGAACGTGATTATTTCTGTCATTAGATTCTATTATTATGCAGAAATAATATATTGACTGCTAAAATGACGTTCGGTAGTGATGTGTTCTTACGGTAGTAAACTCCCTGTTCAGTTTATAATATTACACACATTCAGCAGCCTTATAATGGACATGACCGACCACAAAGTTTCCTCGTCTCTACTAAAACTTCCGGGACAGTAATTACATTAAGGACGTTCACCGTCTTAATTGTCGGCGGCACAAGGTAATGTAATAAATTATAGTACGTGGATATTATCAAAGTGGGAGAACCGAATTTGAAATTTCACGGCTGATGTAATTTATCTGACTATTCGACGATATTATTTTAGAGAAATATGGTGAGGCAATAGTGTTTGAAATTATTTTTACAACCTATACAAATTGCGGGATGGCGAATGACCTAGATGGAAACGAGAAAAACACTGGTTTATAGTATTGACGACAATAACGATAATCTAATAGCGACATAAATTTCCAAAAATGGTGAAAATACAATATTGTATAGTATGTTGTTTAATATAAACCATGTCATCAATTGAAATCATATTAAAGTGTTATTTATTTATTTTCATATACATATTGCGTTATGTAATTCAAATTCGCTTTGTATTTTCGTGCATTTGAACGCTATTTTTATTGGAAAACTTTTTGAAACATTTATTATTATTTAAGTAAATGTATTTCTCAAAAAAACATAAATATATTTTACAACAAGATTTAGTAATCTCATAAAAATAAAACTAATTCTTTAACGGGGCAATAACATCGTTGTAAACGTATATTATTATTTAAAAAAGAAAAAATGTGTATATAAACATTAAAATATAAAGCAGGTACAAACTCATAGTGGTAATTCTGGACTGAAGTTTTATCCACTAATCATGAAGTAGAAGCCATACGTAATGAAAATTCTTTTATTGAAGTAAAAATTAAATTAAAAATTGGAGATGGCCCGATATCAATGTGAAATAAGTGTTTTGGAAATCACGATAAAAGGACATTTTTCATAGTTTAATCAACCACGCCCTGTAATAATTGATAACGTTAGTCTTATAACAAAGAAAAACGATCGGTCAAACGTCACGCGACTAAAGTCGTGAATTATATTATCATTGGTACTTTAATAATGTAAATACTTAAGTACTAACTTAAATTAAAGTAGATCGAAAAATTATAATTAATAACTCTATATACAACCATCCGTTTTAGTCACTATCCTGGCGTATTTATAGAGATATACATACATACATACATACATACATACACACATATATATAATACCTATATAAATTAAAACACTTATTATTTTAAAAACTATTCGTTTTAATAAATACATTTTTTTAATATAATTGACACAAAATCACTGCACAACAAGACTTTTTTATTATTCATTATATTTTGCTTTTTTGCATTGAAGCGTTTATTTTAAGTTCAAAATTCCAAAGTAAAATATATTTTTGAGAACTTTAAGTAAAATTTGTTAAGATTAATTTAATTTTGAAAAAGTAGTTGATTATTAATTTTTACTTAAAGTGTATATAAACGAAGTATTTTGACACAAAGGTATCCCGTAAAATATTGGTACAATCGTCGAAATTTTAATTACTCATAAGCTATAAGTAATTAACTACTAATTTAAAATTATACTTTTATATATTGATATTCCTAGAAAAAATATTTTATAATACAATATGAAATTAAAAACATTGAAAAGTAAAAACTTATAAAATATAAGATATTCAAAAATATTATTTTTAATGGTTTCAAATTATGTAAAAATATATTTTCAAAAGCATTAAAACTTTTCAATATTATCATTGTTTAACTTTTAATGAAACAGTCTGTGTATTGTTCCTTTTTCGACCTAGTACTCGGTATTATTACTGGTCTGTCGAGCCATGCAGACTACACGGTCAGTGCACTGTCGACGGATGCCGTCCTAAAGCCCGGAAGTGGCACGGTTCTAGTATATACATTTCCGTTTGCACAACCGGAAGTGTAGAAGTGTGTATCTTATTCCTAGAGTCGCCTTTAGTCACCACGCCACGGCCGTGGATGTAATCATACAGAGCGAAACTGTTAAGTTCTAAACTCTGAAGTTTTTGACACAAACATCTGTTCCACAGTTATTCGCAAACACGCATTTACTCACATCTGAGTAGTTCCTGATCGCTGACATCGCGTTTAATAGTGTTGGTCGGTGGAAAAATAACGGAAAAAGCGAGTTTATACGTTTTGCTGAGCTTTTACCAATGCAGTCGGATTCGAACAAAAGGTCCCCCTGCCGCCGTATTTCTCGGGGCTAATGGATCAGGCGGCACCGATTACGATAGTGTGTGCATGTGCATGTACATAGTATATATAATAATATTGTGTATAACGTTGGGCAGCTGCAGAGCGGTTCTTTACTCCGTCGCGCGGGATCAACATCCCATCCTCACCCATCAATAACTCCTCGACGACCGCCTTCAACACTCCCGCTGTTTGCAGCATTTCAGACACGTTTGGTCACGATAGGTTTTGAGAAATTGTGAAAATTTCTTTTCGATTGCTTTCTTTTGTCACCGCTCCTTCGTCCTCCTCCCTTTTTCCCGTCTCCTTGATCCCATACAACGCCTCTCGCGACGCCGCACGGTGAAATTCTCTTCTTTATATATTCTACCTACGACGGTTTGCACAACCCGAGATATCTCTTTCAAACTGTTACCCCGACAATCGACTGCAATCATCTTATTCGAAATAAGTTATTGCCCATCGTTTCACACTACAGGAGGTATGCCAAGGTGCGCGTGCAGTGTACACTACATTTTTTTATTACTTTCATGTAGGCGTCTCACAAACTACCTACGTACACTCTTGAGTAATATATTGATATTATTATCTACGAATCGTACACTTTCTGTTAATTTTACGTTATTATTTTTTTGCAAAAAAATTACAAATATTTTCAGTATACTTTTAAGCTCTTATGATATGTCGGTGCTTAATATTATTATCGATCAAATCAAATAACAGTTCTTTTCTTCTGCTTGTCTCAATATTATTAAATTAAGAAAATAGCAAGGTATTTTTTAAATTTCATATCATAACTACCGTGTGAATTATATATTTTATATTATGTACATAAAATAAAAAAAAATTCAAATTAATATTGATGTACCTATCAATTTGTAATCAAAAGAAGGTAGGTTACCTGTATATATTACTATAATCATACTCACAGAATGTTAAATGAGAAATTCAGATTAGTCAGATAGTTTTAATACTTTATATAGTAATCTATTATTCTGATTGAATCAAGTCTGATTTAATATTCTTTGAAGATTTCTGGAATACCATAATAAGTTCTAAAAACACGAATGCTTACACTACGAAAAAAAGTATCTAAGTATTTTATGTATAAATAATTTATCCTAAATATCTTTGAATGTAATCTTAAGTAAATATTAATTATTTTATTTAAAGTAATATACATAATATGATAGATAACATTAAATAAAAACATTTATTTTTTTTTTACCAAATCCTAAACAATAATTTACAACAAAAAATTTAATAACTCAATACAAATATACAGGTTTAAAACTTTGTATAAACTTCACATACATTTTATCATTGGCATAAACAAAAATTACTAACTTCTGTCATACACTAAAAAATCAAATACTTATATAATGTGATTACGGTTCTTAATTGCATGTATTAAGATTAATATTAAATAGTTTAAAATAATAGACAGAAAATAAAGTAACCTTAAAGTGTTTGCTTATTCCTTCGAAAATCAAGAAAGTTAAATACTTGTTTTTAATCATTTGCAAAATAATTTATAATGAACAAGAAATCCACAATTATCAAATAAGGGCTATTGACATGTTATAACCATCGTTACGTAATTTTTATTACTCTTCTAATGGTTTCTAAGTGTTATTTGTTGATTTTTAAGCTGTGGCATATCATTCAATATATATATATATATAACATAATACTATAGAGATTTACAAATATTACTGTATAAGTGGTATATTCATAATAGTTTAAATATTTATATAATTAAAAAGTCCAATTATTTCCATGAAAGTAAACTTCATTTCATTAAACCTTTATAATGCATTAATGGTGAATAACTGCGTTCTTTTGTTTATACTCAACTTTTCAGATTTTAATAAGAGTGCAGTCAAATGCACCAATGCATTTTGTTAGTACAGTTATACTAAAACTCTGTGTTGAATTTTTCTTTTTATTAAAAGTTGCTAGAAACAAAATATTTCTTGGGTTAAACCTCGATAAAACTTTAAATATTTTATGTTAAACTATAAATATAATATAGATATGGCAATATTTTAATAAAATAACTGTTTTTATTTATGTATTAATAATATAGTATAATATTATTATTTATGTTATAATCAATTCTAAGATATAATTTCACATTATATATATTATATATTGTATTGATATGATGTTGGTTGAATGCATCCAATTAACTGATAAAAATGTATTCAAAGAAATAATAAGAAAATCTGTAACAGAATTGTTATTTGTTGTATTTGTTAAACATCCATAAATAACTGTGGTACTATATACATTCCGTTTAGTTTATTAGTCTGTTATTTTGTGTCCATAAATCTAAGTTGAGTAGGTATATTACTATTCGTTATCGGAAAATAAATGATAAAAGCGATGGATCGTGTCACCACCACGACCATTTTGATAAGGTTACACATGTCACGGAAATCACGTAGTTTATCATAAACATACACCAGGTCATTTTCCGTTACATTTATAGTGAAATACACGAATGGTGTATGCGTATTATCGATTCTCTCTTAAAGTATGATATATATATATTCTATAAAGCTATTTATATAAGAATAATTGGTTAAGAAACATGAAAAAATAAATAAATAAAAGAAAATACTTAACTTGCATTTGACACTTTTCATTTATATCTAGTTTGATGTTAAAATATAATGTAGCTATGGCAGTTATGCTATTTGCTTTATATCTTATTATTAATATAACACTTTGGTTTTATATATTATAAAAATTGCCAATGGAATTGAAAGTATTATTCATTATTCGAATGATAATACCAGAAATTATAAATTCGATAAGTAGTTATTTTTAAAATATAATGTAATTGTTTTTTAATAAACCATGAATTGAAAATAACTATTTTAACATAGCTAGAATATCATTTGTTTAAATTACTCAAAAATAAAAAAAAAAAATAAGGTAGTAGTTATTGCTATATTCTATTGTGTATCACTTTTTCCTAAACCTTGCGCCTCCGTGCGTTTTTTAATACAAACACAAAATTAATTTTAATACTTCAATAAACTTAAGGTATTGATTATAAAAATCAAAATTAAAATAAACATTTTATTTTATAATTAATATAATTTGTGTATAATTCAACATTAATATTATTTTATATTAAATTACAACGATTAAACTATTTTTATAAGGTAATTTATAAAAATTATTGTCCCAAGTTAACGCTTTTAATTTTAATACAAGAAATGGTATTTTTTACTTTTCATTAGGATTACAAATTGTCGTATACAAGTTGAGATATTATAATGTCATTTTCCATTTGAGTTTATAAGTCGGGATTGTTCTTTTGAATTTATAATTTTTTCAAATGGGCATCATTTTTCGTGTCTTTATTTGTTTGACACACCACTCTACCGGTACTGTCACAAACTTCTCTCACTTCATTTATAAATAATATTATACTTTTTTCAAGGCCCACTATGTCTTGCAATTTATTATTGTCATTTTTTTTTTTTTAATTTTATAGTTTTTATAAATTAAATTATATGACCATTTCAATTTCATGAGAAAATCTTCCTCCAAAATAAAGTTGAATGCATATTGAATATCACTAGAAAACATTTAATATATAAAAATATTTTTTATGATTCATATATCTGTCAATTAACAATTATAACTTGGCTATAATAATGAAATATATTATATTTTCAATAAATATAAACAATGATATAATGAAATTATTCAAATACTATTGACTAAACTAATGCATACAAATATAGTAGAAATGTTACAATTTATCATCTGTAATGTTTATAAAAGCTAAACTATTTTGATAAAAATAGCATACTCGTTTTATATTATAATATTTATATGAACAAAGTGTTTACTACATAAAAAATCTGATACTATTGTGAAATAATATTTCTAATGTATACTTACTTTCTTATTTTATAACAGTATATTAAATGTTTATGTCTATATATATTTTTCTCTTATTTTTATATTTTTATAAGTTAAAAACTTAAATACGTCTAATTAAAATGTTATACTCAATCATTGTTTGATGTATTTAATAGGGGTTATATGAATTCTATTAATAATAAAACTTAAATTAAATTAATCAAAAATAAATAAGGTACACATTTATTTAACAAAAATGAATTTTGGTATTACATAAACAAATTGTTATAAATGCATTATTATAATATTTTATATAATCAATATTTTAAATTAATTCAACAAACCTAAAAAAATTCTTAAATTTAAGTGTGTGGTACCTATTATTGGTAATTGCATAAATCGTGATTTTTATCGCGTAATTTTGTGTATTGTATAACCTAACCTAACCTAACCTTTTTAAACAATCAAAAAATAAGCTTTATAATTAAATCACATAAAACATATAATTATTGCGGACATAATAATATTTCAGTCTACACTCTACATAAATGTTCGTTTAAAGTTTTAAACTTATTAGGTTAGGTACTCACTACAAATATGTTTTAAGACCTCACATTTGATTAATAATACATTATTTTTTGAACGATACTGGACCAACTAATGTGTATTATGAAATATGATCAGAACCATAATACTTATTATAAAGTTTATAAGTATGTTTACTGTTAATCTGAGAACAATAATTAAAATTAAAATAAATATGATTTTTTCAAGGTATAGACAAGTTTTTAAACAACGATTTAAATAAACAGGCGAGTTTAACTGTATAAAAATTGTTCATCTAATTTACGTGCTGCTGCCATGTTTTTTTTTTTCAAATGTATTTTATGTTCAAACTAGCAAGATAAACTCCCGTTAGATTTATGCGAAAATTCGCCTAAATATTATCGGTGGAAAATAATACACCAACAATTGCGTGTGTATGTTTTGAGTAGTCGTATATTACGCTAATCAATGGTTATTTTTAAAGTATATATTAAAACGTTAATGAAATTATAATATACTATCAAATTATAATTTATAATCCATTCCGTATCCGAGACTTATAATATTGCCGTTATAGATTTTTTATGCTATATTAGTTATACGTAATATGTCGATCCATAGCAAACCCTTCAAATGTATTATTATTACATAATTCAGTGAGTTAGTTGTTGAAACAGATTTTTTTTTTTTTGAACCTTTAAGTTTAATGTATTATGAAATAATGAATTTTAATGATTGCCTGTATTTGTTATAATTATGTTTATGTTATTTAATTTTTATTTAGTTTTAAGTATTTAATCCCTTGATTTATATATGTTTCATTTTTAAATATTATCATTGAATATTAAAATACAAGTATTTTTATTTTTTGTGTAACATCACTAAATTTAATTGTATTATATTAAATAATACAAAGGTAACTAAAAATAGAATATAGTCACAATTCAAACATTTTATAATGGATTAAAATTTAATAAAAAAATACTTGTATATTCTATAACTCGTATCATTTAAAATTATATTTATATCATTAAAATATTTTTGTAATTAATAATAATTTTATTTCAAAATCGCTCAAACATAATATTTATATGTTACAAATAATAATTTAATCGAGTAAATACACCTACTGTATTGCTTAAAACAAAATATTAAAGATATAGGTAAATATAAATATATTAGTTTCGTTCTATATTTAGTTATTTAACGTTTACGTTGTTTAGTATGCATATTTTTTTAAAAATATTTTCAGAATGCTCTATACGTTTTTATAAATTTTATTTTATTCAGCGAGATTATTAAAAATATAAAATGTAAAATTAGCTTGATTTTCTTCTATTCGCCGTTTCAAGTACGTATATGCAATTTTACTACGCGTATAAAGTGAATCGTTTGTGATTTGCTCTCGTATCATTTTTTTTCTACTGGTGGCATGTGGTAATTAAAACAACCGTCAAAGAGGTGCATGGAAATCCTATGTAGAAAAGCTTGATACCACATCCGTTAATAAAATTTAGCATTCACACAGCTGTCAGCTGTTGAGTGGTTAAGTCCGGGACGCTGTTATGTATCCCAAAATAACGAGATAATGAAATTAGGCAGTAATACAGTGTTAGAATTACGTTTTCATAGTCAAGAACTCTAATGAAAATTTTCATGCATGCGTGCCATTTGAGATGTGTATACAAAAATTATTTACCAATATGAAATTGATACAAATATTACGTACATTTTAGTTAAACATTTTTTTTTTTTTTAATCTGCTATGGAATAATTGCGATGTTAAAGTACTGACTATACAGGGAGATTCACCAAACATGCTCACCATTTTCATTTAAAAATTAAACCTGAGAACCCACATATTGTACTGTATATTAAGAGGGGACATAATATTATCCTCAATTTATTAAATAAAATAACTCAATAACTACTTATTTGAATTTTTTTATTTTAATACGCTAGAAATTTTAGAAAAATGATTATGATAGAACAACTAGTTTTTTATTTGAAAATATGGTTTTAAAATATTATTAACAATTCCAAAAAAGTAGAATTTGAATAAATTCTTTGTTAAACGTAAGAATGTGAGGTGAGCATGTTTAGAGAACCACCTTGCTAACTTATTATGAATTTTAAATTTAACTGTAATCAATTCATGGTCTTCCATGACAAACATTTAAAGATAAACTTAAATATTCCCGAGGAACTTATGAACTGTATAAAATGATATGTTTTAACGAATAAATCGATAAACGTATGGAAAGACAATTTTGTATTATAAAAACGTATGATGACACAAACACACACACACACACACGCCTACATAAAATATTTGTACGTAATAACAATTTTTATTGTAACGACAACAATTATGAGATATTGAGATCTGATACATGCATATACGCAGTCATAAAATATAAATACTAATTAATTAATTTTGTCAATTGACGAATATTTTTCTACTCATAAAATACCGTGATCACTATCCATTGTATAACATAAACATATCGAACGTCATTTTTCGTCTATTCTTTAAAATTTGTATTAGTATTCATGTAAATTCTAGCAATATGAATACAAAATTAATATACAAACACTCATAAATTTAATGCGTGAATATAATTAACACTACGTAAATTATGGACATGATACTGCATACTGTTTTCAATTAGCTGATTATAAAATAAGATAATAATATTGTGTGAGCTTATTAAAAATATATTACTCAAGCACACTATCGAATATTAAATACAAAAGAGTAGGCTGTTTAGTAGCTATACATTAAGGTAATTTATTCTTTTTAAAACGCCCTCGGTTTGTAAAAATATGTTAAACGAAAAAAAAAGGTTATTATTATCTTATACACTGTTTATGAAATTTTAATAAAAAAAAAACACTTCTTTTAATTATTGTTTAAACAAAACTTTCTCAGATATTCTTTCTTACCGTTTTATTTTCTGTTTATTAATTCAATCATTATAAATTGACAGCAAACATGATGCAATACGAATGCAAAGAAAAATTATATAACTACTTGTGACTCGAGTTTAACCACAAAGGAAAAAACCTTTTATCATCATAAATTGGATTATAGACAATTTATTAATAATATTTTTCATAATATAATACTTTATATCTCAATATTAAACTTATAGAAATAAAAACTCCGTAAAAATGCTTTTTAATACAAAAAAGTAACACAAATATATGAAAATAAAAACAAACTGTAAGCTTTTGAAAGTAAAAGTGCAAATATTATGAACTTTTTCTATTAAAATATTTATTTATTTTTTGTTTCTTCAAACTGCCCATATTATTTTAAAAGTATTCTGATAAATATTCAATTATAGGTACTCAAATTATAAAATATCGTGAATGTTGACTTCTTCGTTTATTATTATTTATCAAAAATAAATTTAAAGCACTAAAATAAATAATAATATAGTTGTGTACATTATTATTAAGATTAATTATTTGAATTGCTGAGAATTTCGATTTTCCAGTCTAAATATAAAACTTAGATACTCATTCACAATGTCACGATAGAAGCATTTTTCTTCTATGGCTTTATGTTTTGTTGTCTGAATTCGATGTTACTGCAAGCGATTACACTAAATTATGGCTCCGTAACATATATAATTTGAATGACCCCTAAGCCGTGTGTATTTATGGTATGATACAAATAAAATGACATTTTGATGTGAGTGATTCTGCTACATTAAAGTCACGTATAAACTCCAACTTCAGTATAAAACACATCTACAAGCTACATCAGATTATAAAACGATAGTCAATGCTATACAAACATTAATATAATTTATTCAGACTAAATCAAATATAACATGTAGGGCAAACGATAAAACGTCATGTTTCGGAAATATCCAACTTTTAAGCTGTGGTTGCGATCAAATAACGATGGTATTATATTTGGTGTGTCGATAGGTAACTATATCAAACCGAAACAATAGTCTGTTAATATAGGTAGGTATACTCGTAAATCTATTATTGTTATGATTTATCATAGTTAATAAATGTTAGGCTTATAAATTATGTATTATTATGTCCTCTTAATAAACTGCAAATCTTTGTATTATTTTTAATGATACGATAGATACTTACTCATTGTTTGTATCATTTTAAAAATATAAATTTTATACATTAAAATTTATAGATAAAAATTATAAATTTCCAACTATTTAGTCGATATAATTTTGAAACGATTAATATAATAATGATATTGAGAATAAAATATAATTGCTAAAAATACACACATATATATATATTTTATATCCGGTAACTCGTTCAGCCATATAGAAAATGTTAAGTACATCTTGTCTTTGTTATTTATCCGGTTACTATCATCATCATGTATATTATAATTAATAGTTTAAATACGTGAAACAAAAGTAAGTGGAGACGTTTTATTTGGAGTATATTAATAAAAATATTTCATTATGCATTTATATTAATATTTAGCCATTTAATTTACTTTTAGGAATACGGTAAATTGAATTCATTTATTTTAATCATGGTCTTAGTATACAAAAGTGTGAAAAGAGGTTTGTGTTAAGAACAAAAAATATATTAAATTTTATCAAATTATTTTGGGAATTTTATTGAATAAAGTTTAAAAATAACAACATAATTATGGTATCAACTGATTCAAGTTTCTACGAATAATATTTTTGAATTATAACAAAATAACTAAAATTACCATAATTTAAACTTTAAATGTCCATAAAAAATGTTTTCTATATTTTTTAGATTTTTATTTAAATCTAAATAATAATTATTTCAATAAAAACTATATAGGTACTTATATAGGGGATCTTATATTTTAACATTAAAAAAACTAAACAACTTAAAATATTATCAATTTAAATATTTTAAAAATGTCGTTAAAACCATTATCTCCAAAAATAGTATCGTAAATTTCAGTTATCAGTAGTATATTTAAAGTTTTATTAGTAATTGGGGTAATAAATTATTTTAAAGATTAGAACAAATGAGAAAAAATAAATTGTGTATTGTTTTTATTTCTGTCATGGTAAATCTACAAACATTAGTTTTTTTTTATATATAAATTCTTTATTAGGCTGACGAGAAGTGAATTGTTCTGTAAATTCTTTGTAATATGATCCATCAGATATTTTTATTTTAGTTATATACGATATACCTAATTATAAGCATGCACTTTTAACGTCTTTGTATAAGTGGTAGTTCTCTTGTATCGCAAACAATACTTTTACGGTTTTTTTTTTGTTTTTTTTTACCTAAAAGCTTTTTAATAGGATTATGACTTTTAAGTAGTTTTTTTTTGCTTAGTTATGACCCTCTGGTCAACTTACGAAAGGATAAGTGATTTGTAGATTATGATAAGTTCAAATTTATATAACATAACCTAATCTATTGTATGTTAATCTATATAATATAATAATAACTATATTATTTATCTTTTCAAACGATCTTTGTTGTAATTTAAAACGGATAACCGTAGATACTTGTAATTTATACCAAATATTTATGTTCACATTTTTAGATTATGAACTCCGATGAATGTATTGATTTTACAATGATATGTGTTTTTTTTTTTTTGTCTGTCATCACGTTTTAGAATAGTAATAGTGCTTTGATTTAGTTTCAGCCCCTCTTTGAAAAGGAAATTGAATCTAGTTGATACTTTAGAGAGCAAAAGTAAAAATTTTTTCAAAAACGTGAGGAAAAACTCTGAAAAATTAACGGTAAAACGGGAATTTTTACACATAACCATTTTTGATAAAATCGATTTTTTTATTTTGCTGTAACTTATAAACGAATTATTGTAAATACTTGAAACTTTCAAAAAATGTTTATATTAGCGTATAATTAATATATATTATAATTTATAATTATCAAATATCATTACTGTATTCTCATAGCCATACTAAGTTTATATGGAGTTTCAGATCCCCTATTATTATGGTTTAGTTATTATCCAGCAAACAGATTTCATCAAGTAAAAATAAATGTATTTTTATCTAACTCTTTTCCTCCTCACTCCGGTATTGTTTGGCATATTTATTCGTCATGGATATAAGTTCTTGCTTTAATTTCTACAATAATCAACTATTTGCTGATTATCTAAAGTTTTATTTTAATGTTTGCTGTTGTTAAATTACAAGAGGATCATAGTAAATTTAGCATTTGGTGCATGAAATAAACCTAAGATAAACACATAAAAATTTATCAAAATGTCGTTTTAACAATATAAAAATAAATAAATTAAGTGTACGTTTCTTTTTGAAAACCTAAAAGGAAAATGGTAAGCAATGTTAGATAACTTGTGATAATATTTCAGAATAACCTGATGTTCTCATATTAAGCAAGTAGGTACGCTCAAAAACCCTAAGAAACCTTGGTGGTTTTATTTAGAAATACAAAAGATTTCAAAGATGAGTTCTGTCTCGAAACACTGTATGTCTCGATTTCAATAGCCAAACCAATAGGTACTAGAATATTGTTCAATACTATATAATCTGTCGAAAAAAGGTTTAGTGGAATCACTCGAACTTGTTCAGAGAAGATTTTTATCTTGTATTAGATACAGATAACAACGTATTTCTGAATAAATTGTCATTAACCCCAATATATACCAAATATCTGCATTTACTTTCGAATTATTCTTACTGTTAATGTTAATACCTAATTAATTCTAATTTAATTTTTTTATTTTTAATGTCCATATTTCCTATTGTTATATTATTATATTTTATATAATAATTATTAGATAAATAATATAATTAATATAATATTTTCGAGAAAAAATGAATCGATCTACTTACTAATAGTAAAATGAAATTTAATAGCTTATCGAAAAACATATCTTAAAATAGGCTGACGTCTCCACTCAGAATTGTTTTTCGTTTATAATAATATATAATTGAATTTAAATTGAACACATCCATTAAAGTGACCAATTTGACGCCGAATGTATCCACTTGCCCACCTTCTTTTTTTACAAAATTCATCGTGTTTTGGAAGAAGCCTAATTCTAACGAACAGCTGGAAAGAACATTGAGTAATAGGTTGGTGAAATTGGATAGAAGTTTTAATTTGTGAGCCATTACAGTAGACATCGCAATCATCAGTGAAGAAAATGTATATAACAGGATTTTCTAGTTTTTTTGCAAATATCATTTATGACAAAAAAAAAATACGTAACACTGAGTTTATGCCTTTAAGGAGTCCGTTTAATGTTTTACTATTATTTCATTAATTTATATTATGTTATTATTTATTTATATAATACATAGCTGAAGTTTATAACAGTCATATATTATATTTAAATGTTCATTAATATCGTGATTTTATTTATGTAAAAGTAAACACTATTTTAATATTACTGTTTATTTTTTAATTTGATATTTTGATATTTTAATAAATGTAATTTACAAAAACAAATTTCAAATTAGTCGAAAAAATTAAAATGTTACCAAATGTTTCTATTATTTTAAATGTCTACACTTATTTATTATACAACCTTACCACCCAAAACGTTTTTATCTCAAAGACTGCGGTAAAGATGTTTCTAGCAATTTTTCTGATCACATTTTTCCCGACACGTATTGTTTCCCATAATAATAACTACAATTGTTAGATATTTGCGAGCACATACACGCACACACACACTATAACTTACGGTTGCATTTCGTTCAGTCATAATGGGATTTTTTTCCATATGGTGCTTCTAAATCTTCATTTTTTTTATACATATAATCGAGTTAATGTTATTGTATCGACCATAAATTCGCGTGGAGCAAAAGAGAGACCTCGGTAGCCGTATAAAGTTTTATTGGGTTATATTATTATTATTCCAAAGAAACGCAATTGCGTTTGCTGCGATTTCATTCTGCTCATAAAAATTCAAGATCCTTTGTGTGTATATAAATAAACTTAAACGTATATAATATATATATTATAATACATGCATTTATTATATTTTCCACGATAATATTTTTTTCTGATAATAATACTACCATAAGGACCATCAGGCTATAGACTATGTATTAATTTGAATACATATATATTATATATATATATATATATATATATATACTTATTGTCTTTGTTTGTTCAATACGCGTAGTTTTTCATGTTTTTATTTAATGGAATTTAATCCATTGAGTAGTGAGATTAGAATACTAACCATGAAAAGTATTTTTTAAGCTATCAAATAAAAATATAAGTAAATATTTTTTTATATTTCTAAACTTCGTTAAAAAAAAATACATAATAAATGTAATTGAATTTTGTACATATTTGGAATGAGCAACTGTAAGTAAATCGATTAAAAATCAATTTTAAATAACGATTTAAGGTCGGTAATTAGAAATTTAGGGAAATGCTGTGCCTGTAAATATAATATAACTATAACATATCACAATAATCTTATTACTAAGTACAATTTGTTAAATAATAGTAATAATATACTATTATCACTGTTTTCAGTTAGTTCATAAGTTACTGGTTATTTATAATATATCAAATATATTAATGTTTAAATTAAATTATATTCGGAATATAAATATATTATATTATTTTAATATTAATACGACTATTGAATTGAAATGCTAAATATGACAAAATTTGTAATTTGGATATTTAGAAACATTTTCAAACAGTTAGGCATGGTCAATTGTATTTTAATAGAACACTCAGCGATCAATAAACAGATAAAAAAATAAATGAAGGTAGGATTTCACTTAATATTGCAAAAAAAAAAATTGTAATTTTTGTTAATGTTTCAGATTGTATATTATGAATAAAAAAATGTTTATGTTATATAGTGTTCTTGCAGCTAAATTAATTTAATTTTATACAAAATATATCAAATATACAGCTGACGATATAACAATTTTACTCAATAATCAGTTTGCACTTAATCATCATTGTTTTAGATAAATTACGTATACGACTGAGACCATGCCAACAGTATAATATATTTATACATTCTAAAATAAATAGTAATTATTGTGTACTCGATAACCGGGTGTATAGTAAACAAGAACTATTCTGAGAGGTTATACATATTTTAACATTAATACGAATAATGTATAATATTCCATTGAAACACTTCTACGGCACTACGGGTTTATTCAGTAGTATTTTCTGGTATAATTATTAACCGCTAAAATAATAATTTTATATCTTTAATCATTTGACCCATTTACACTTTTTTTTAATCAAATTTTGCATTTGAATAAAATTCTTATGTTCATATAATTTTAGTTTCTAATAAAATATATTATTGGACTCCAAAGACACCCACAGAGGTACCGGGGAGGCCTTAAATTTAATAAACTAGAAAAAAGTTAAAGCATTCACCGATGATTATTAAAGCATTAAGAATTATAGAATAAATACTGAGAATAGGTAATATGAAACTCATGAATTGAAGTATGGAAGCAGGTACACATGGTACTTGGAATCCGAAAGGACTCAAACATGTAGCGTTTAGGATAAAAAGGTAAATAATATAAATAAAAATAAATGCGCAAAAAACTATCTTCTACATGACGCATAATAAACTATACTTAAAAATTGTGACTGTGTTATAAAGATTGTAGCACAGAAACCGAGACATTTTTCAGGGAATATTCCAAAAGGTAAACATGTTAATTTCATCAGATTATAAGCCATCGCCGAACGAAATTTTTACTGCCAGAACATTGTAGGGTACCCATGAATAGGATTTATTTATTCATTCGTCACACCAGGTTTATTATGGTATTCGTTAATGTGAATATGATGTTTTATCGTCACAAATGTTCTTAACGAATTATGGTGAACCATAATATCACGTCCAGTAATTGGTTTAATTTTTGTCAAAGTGTACCACCACCTCGAGGGCAAAGACATTCTACATTAAACGAGTATTAATGTTGTACTTTTAAAAATTAAACAATAAAATATACATACATAATAAATATTATGATGTGCTATTACTGTACAGGTAATTATTACATATAGTAATACCTAAGTCTATTTTAACAAAAATCTCTTGTAAATAAAGCGAATGTGTTCATATTATGTGTAAGTTTATTTGCTATACTTATAGTGAATGCAAAATGATATAAACGGTTAAGCATTAAATTTAAAAAAAAAAATCATATTGTTCGATTACCATGATAAAAATATTATATGAGAATAAGTATTTGTTAGTATCAACTAAAGACCATTAAACTGTAGTTCGTTAAAATTCGGCTACGGCAATTTTAATATCGGAGAGACTATAGTGCACAATGTGATAAGAATATTTTTTTATTGACAGTTTTCAGTCTTGAAGTATTTTCTGCTTCAACAATATTATAAGGCGCCGTGGGTCATGTCCCTTGTCTACTCAACCACAACGTTTGGGTTCAAATCAAGTGCATACATATATATATATATTTTATATAAATTATATTGATTGGATATAGGACCCAAGGGTGTTAGTCGGCGGTTCCATCGCGACTGCACTTGGCGACCAATATAATTAATTTCAGAGGGTTGAAGCGCGTCTGTACCGGAGACAGAAAGGCCAACTTCTTATGGGACACGACCGCTTTGAAAATAAATTCCCAGGCACGCTTAAAGCGTGTTGATTTAGATGTACATTACGCGTACGTATAGTGTTTTTCTCGCCGCGTTAAAATAACACGACGATATGGTGGCTTTAAAATGAAACTAAAAATACGTTTTCGTAGGCACATGCACACAAACACACACGCATGCATGAACGCACTTTCTACATACATAGAGATATTGGTGTGTGTGTGTGTGTGTGTGTGTATGTGTGTGTGCATGTGTGCATACGGAAAATTTAACGTTCCTCCGGGCTGAAAGGTTTTCCGTGGGTAATTCGATGAGTATGACGAATGATACGCATACGTCGCTCGAAATCCATTTATTTCCCAACAGTTATTTCTTATGGTAATTTTTTATACCGGTGTGATACATTTTCAGTTTTTCATTAAACGCGTGTGATGGATCCGAAAGTCGTCAAGCTTCATTTTTATATTCACACCCGTGTGCACCTTTTTTTTTAAAAAAAAAAAAAATAAATAAAAAAGAACGGAAGTTAATACCTAGTTAATGTTAAATTGTTTCGATACGCGTAAAATACGATTGCAAAATAAATTTTTGGTAACACGATTGAAAACGCTCGATTTTTTTTTTTTCTAACGTTTCCAAATTTAATAATTGTGGTTGACCGATAATTTGAACACGATAATGTGTTGATATTTATCGGACTTTTATCAGATTAACCGGATGTACTAGTAATTTAGATACTACATAATAAATTGTCTAACGTAATTCATTTGTTATTACTTATTTATTATATTTTTATACATATACATTACATCATTTACATTTTATACATTTATATTACATATTTTACATTTTTTCATAAATAATATATTATATTAGGTACATATTTTTATAAGTTCATAATAATTTAATAATTATTAGATATAATCAAGGATACTGTTCCAAATCTTTTTATTTATTAGATGACAGGTACCCATATATTTGTATAAGATTATTATAATTATTAATTTATGACTTTTTTCAAGACTATTTATTTTATGTTTATATTACTGAATCATTTAATAGCCAAATACATTGTATGACAACATTGCACGTAAATCTGTCCTCAATTGCATTATTTTGGGGTTTTTTTTTGAGTCAGCGGTAAGTTCTTTGTTAATTTTAAAAAAGGTATAACGTTCTCAATCATTCGATAGTAGTCAATACGAAGAACAATAAATAAATATTGTTAATAATACAAAATAATTTATATTGCACACAGCTAAACGTAACCAAAATCACAGTACCATATCCCTTAAACGATTACGGTCACTACTCTGTAATTCAATAATTATGTACGATAAAAATCAACTAATTTTGTTGATAATAACATTACTTCATGAAACAGAAAAATCTAATTATGATTTTTAATATTATGTTAGTTTTCATATTAAAAAAAAAAAAAAACTAGTAAAACTACAATAGCGTAAAAATATTTTTTTTATATCAAAGTGTTTTTTATAATTTTTTTCTGACTTATAAAATATAAATAATAACTTGATATTGGTTTACTATTATTCGATAGAAAACATTAAACATTTTCTAAACAATAAAATAATATATCATACAAAAAAATTAATTTAATATTCATCATCATACAAAATAACAATAGTAGGTATATTAAAATTGTGTAAGATTTTTTTTTTTTTAACAGAAATTTACTTAAATATGCCTTAGACCTAAATTATTAATGTATATGAATGTAAATGATTTACTATACATTTTTATTTTACATTATCCTATCATTCTAGCACAATATATTTCATTATTTCACTACATTTGTAATTATTTAACATATAGATTGGTGACAATGTTGAACTGGTCAAAATAAAACCACGGAATTAGGGCCAATAAAATGCTTTCGTTATCTCTCTATCTGCCGTTGGTCAGATATTCTTTTGAGTAGAAAGTGTCTCTATCCTTCGTTTCCAATAAATCACTAAGTTTAGGTACCAAGTCAACTCTAGCTCTTAGCCACAAGGAAAGAAGGACTAAATAATTCTGAAATAAATCGTGGGTTAAGCGATTTTCTTCTTCGCGGGTGTTTTTTTCTTTGTCTATTTTCAACGAATTGATATGCAAAGAGGTTTCCTTTTGTAAATAAGACCTTTTTAGCTTCAAAACGTATCCGACCGGCCGATATTAGAAACCTATGGCGTGCGAGAGGAAACGAGGAAACGAAATAAAACACTTTTTCGGTTATGCAAACCATTTTCAATTAATTCGTTTGTTTGACACATTTCCGGAGAGAACTAAACCATTCATAATATATTCTTCTTTTTCATTCTGATGAAAAATGTTACCCCAAATAAGAAGTGTTTCAAGATAAAATGTATTGCAATTCGAAATTCCAGCTCACAATTATTTTCATTTACGTTTATCGAGTATTATTTGTACGTCGGATCATTATATAGGTACTTTAATTACTAAAATGTATTTAAAAACAGAAAAATCTCTAATCAAATAAAAGTTATAAATACAATTTTTGTATGATGTAATATTCAAATGTTTGATATATATTGTTTATTATGTAATCTAGATTTAACATTTTGTTTCTACATTTTTCTTGTTGGATATTGTTTTAAGATCATCGTTATAATATACATTAGAATTTATGAGTAGATTGCTTAAGAAATCAGTTACATTTAATTAAATAATAATTTACTTTAATGGAATCTAGTATTAGGTTTTTTTTTTAGAGTTCCCTGTGATACCTGTGAATCCTATCGACTCGATGATACGGCTACGCACGAAGACAGATTCATATAAATTAAAGTTAAACACAATCAATAGACTTACCATTTAAACTGAAACGTAGGATAGAGAAGAGAGCAGTTTCAGCCATGAAATGCTGATTAAAATGGATTTCGAGTGCAATTATTGCAAGACGACCATTATAGTATTGCGCCTGGTATAGAGTTTGAGATCGGTATACGACCGTGTGATTAAGCGCTCTATAGTAAAAAAATAAATAAAAAAAAAGCTCCGTAAACGACCGAATGTACCATAAGTCGCTCAAACGTCGTAAAGGTATTTATACCGTCTCGAGAGAATTGGTCTCAAGTTGATACGAACATTTTGAAAACTATAGTACATTTAGTATGAACAGACTTTCGAGTTTCGAGAAATGATTTACCAAACTTAATATCTTAATATTCACACAAATCGTAAACGACATTTGAAATTTAAGCGACGTGGTGTTAGAAAACCCCGAACCCATCATATCTAGGACAGTTTAATTTTCAAAAGCAAAGTAAATTGTTAGATAACTGTTTTGTAACTTAATCACTATAGTTTCACGATTTGATCAAACTTTACCTATGATAATTTCATGTTTATTACTTCCGATATTTTATTTATGATAGGTATATAACGACTATATTACAAAAAATACATAGCAAAATAAATGTATTTTTTGACTTAAAGATGTATTCATTTTTCACCTCATACTAAAATGCATTGCTTTTTTATAAGAAAATTTACATTTTGTCCTCTATTTACTTCAAAAACACTATAAAAAATATGTTTAATGATACTGTATTTTTTTATTATACTCAATTTTCGACATTATTATACCGACCATTTTAAATTATAAATTTGAATTTTAAATAAATCAAATTCGCTGTAAATTCATATTTTAATAACATTAAGCCATAGTACATCTTTTGAACTATAATATTGTTATTAAATATAAAACGAAAAACAGTGATATATTATTTTCGATAATCATAACCATATTATATGCTAACAATGTGAAACATTGCGTGCATTACAAACTTTAAAACATATATTAAATTCGTTTTTTATTTGAATAACTATAAATGGAAATTTTAGTTGATTTTTTTTTGTTTGTTGATAAGCTTTACTCGATTATTTACAATAAATATAAATGTATATATTTGTATTATATTTTGAAATCCTTTGAAATAATTCGGAGAAGATATTGAAAAAAATAAAAACCAATTATTTACTTTTTACTTTTAGGTAAAAATGTCAATTGTTTTGTATTCAACCCAGAGAGAAATTTTTTTCATTTTCACATTACAATTTAAAAGAAAGTTCGTCTATTCATAGTCGCGTGTCGTGAGGTGGCGTTTGTTTTTTGTACAGTTTTCTTTTTCATTTATATTAATTTACTATACAAACAACTATAAAAGACGTTCTCGGGGGAAATTTGTAAAAATAACGAGCTAAAACTTTATTATTATTATTTTTTAAGAAAAAAATAACACATAATTCTTGTGACAACGATCGGCGGAGGCAGCAACAGTACAGTGACGGTGTTTCTGGCCCGTGGCGTCGGCGGTGTTCCGGTGGAACGGAAATGTGTAACGTGGTCTTATAAGTATTACACGCGCACACATAGCTTATATCCGTTTTAGCACAGGACACGAGATTTTAAAAAAAATGTAGAAAAAAAGAGATAGTAAAACACAAATGTATATTCGAACAAAATGTTCGGATTTGGTCATTTCCGCAGCGTCCCGTTAATATCCACCGGACATTTTTCAACCAGTTTACCGGTCCCCAAGTGGCCAATTTGTTCGGGCCGCCTTTTACTGCGTATTAAAGATATATACGATCTGATGCTA
This sequence comes from Rhopalosiphum maidis, assembly GCF_003676215.2. Lineage (NCBI taxonomy): Eukaryota > Metazoa > Arthropoda > Insecta > Hemiptera > Aphididae > Rhopalosiphum > Rhopalosiphum maidis. The sequence goes on from NC_040877.1 coordinate 91,125,369, forward strand.
TGCGCGTGACATACAAGTGTGTGTACGACCTATGTATAATATACGGTTTTAGCGCACGAGTAACCGTCCAAGCGACAGATCTCACGCCCGTTCGCACGAGTCCGTTTGCACTTTCGTAGTTGTTGTCGGAGCCACACCGCCGACACCGTCACGAAGAGGGCTGGTGAAAAAGTTGTGCGCTCGTTTTAAAAGCGCTTGATCGATGAACTTTTTCTATTATAAACGATGAACGGTCAGCAAAACATGTTTGGTTGGGGGGGGGGGGCTACGTGTGTGTATGTGTCTGTGTCCAAACGAGTTTTAAACTGTTATTAAAACTCGCAGGGCACTTCCCAATGCGTTTTATTGAGCTTATAACGGGAAAACTTTCGGACGCACAACCGGAGAAAAGTAATCACCAAAGCGTACACGTACACTACGATTTTATACGTTTTTATTTCTACTCCGCGAAAAAAATAAATTATCCAAGACATTAATCGGTTCATCGGTGTCCGACGGTTTTTTACGTTGAGTATAATTATTATTATTACTTTTTATTTGTACTGACCTCTAAGTTGTTGATGAACCAAGTGACATGTGCCATGGGAAATGTCATTTTGGCTGTACAGTTGGCTTCTAAGAATTCACCTATTGAGTAGATCTGACGGAGTCCTTCTATCCTCGGACCATCCTCGGGATATGCTATATGAAATAAATTACGAAATAATTCAAATAATAACGACTCGTTCAATTAGTGATATTTATTTAAGTGGAAAGAAAATATATGATAAAAATAAATTGTTCTGTGATACTTTATTGTAATTAATTAACAATTTGATTTTTGTTTCAATATTGCATTTCCAGAGGGTGTACAATAATTCAATGTTGGTATTATTATGTTTTCGTTTATATTCTGAAAATAATGTTTACGGGTTTTGATATTTATATTTACAGTAAAATTATATCAAAAATCAAACTAATGTATTGTACGAGAATTTTCACATAAATTATTTATTTTGATTTAAATTATAATTAAATATTAAATGCATTATAATATATTGTACATAGAATAATATGTATTATCGGTATTGTATCATATTATATTGTAAAGGTGAAAAAATCAATGTTAGAGTTGAAATTCGATTAGTGAATATTTTCACTGTACAAATATCGTCCTTATTATTTTAATTATTTGCTTTAACAAGTACATTTTAACATTGTTGCAGAATAAACTTACTTGAAGTGAGAATCGCAAAATTATTGTTGTTAATCAACATAGCCATTGAGATTGAAAAAATCTAGTGGATGTATATAATGTTTGATAGCTAATGCGTAATACACTTTGACATATAATCACAGATATAGGCACAGTTGATGGAGAAAATGTGGTGTAAATAAAATAAGGCATTGAATGGAAGAACCGGATTGCACAAAGTGATTCCCTAAAGGTTCCTGTAACGATAACTTACTATAGGTATCAGTAAAATCACATAAATAGCTTAGCACACTATTGTCGGCCATAATATAGCAACAAAATACAAAGAAGATAAACGTTGAAACATTTATACTCCAAAAATATTCTGATCATATTAAAGTAGAATTGGTAGTAAAAGCTCAAAAAAAACAAAATACAATTTTTTTAAAAACACTAATTGTCTGAAAAATATAAAATTAGTTATTTTTTCTTTAATTTATTAGTATAATTGTCTGTTTTAATTTCTTTATACATAACTTATTATATAGGAATATACATACATGTACAATGCACATTGATTTATTTTGGGATATTTGTGACGTAAAATGTAAGTTTTTTATTCAAAATTTGTATGCATTAAATTCAATGAATTCATATCACGAACAACTTTTGAAGTTTACTCGAGGGAAATATGAATTTCAGCATTCAATATTTAGTTCGTATTACCTTTGAATATCAATTATGTATGTAAAAAAAAATTGTTATACCTACTATTATTTTTAATATTATAATTTATAGGATAATACATTAAATAAGATATCCAATATTTATCGGAGTATTGCTTTTTTTTGAAAATTGATATAAATCAATACGGCGTGTGAATAATTAATATTATTTCTTACCGATGACTGTCATATTGGCGTCTTCAACGACTGTTGGAAAATTCGGAGCATCTGTAGATACTTCACACTTGTAATTGCCATTGCTCGTCCTAGTCAACGGAAACAGCGTCACTTCAGTGGCGGAAGACTTACTCTCCTGGTGAATAATAAAAAAATTAATTAAAACTGAAATATTTATACTCGATAAATGTTAATACAATGTATATTAGGTCAGTAGTTGAATAAATTAAGTACCAAACTGTTAAACTACAAAATGTGAGCATAGATATAGCAAAAAAAAAAAAAAACCATGATAATAATTTTGAATACAATTAAATAAAAGTGAATATATTCTTGATTAATTAAAATATGTAATATACTATTTCTGTTCTTGAAATATTGTAATTAAACATTACCATTCTATGTAATCGTATAATAAAATCTGTCTTATTTTGTTATATGGAATTTAAATAATAAATATTTTTTAAAATGAATGTGTTAATATTAGTTTATAGCATATTCATTACATTTAACTGTTGACAATTTAACAATTTAATAGATAGGTAAATAGGTTAATATTAATTTTTTAGATTTTCGTATATTATGTTTGTTTGATCGTTTAAAATCACACCGCAAGAACACCGTATTAAGTATTCAAGTGTTCACATTGAAAATCAAATAATATATCAAACATAAACTCAAAAATGCGGTATTATGTATTGTTATGGCGTTGTAAAATAACGGTGTTGGCGACGACGATGACGGTAGGCACGGTAAATTGCTCTGCTAGCTAGGGGGTCTGAAGGCCCGTGCGCATATGAATACGAAATAAATGACGATGTTCTACAGTGGTACAGTGGCGTCTGTATAATATTTTATGGTTTATGTGGGGGAGGGGGAGAATACACGGTAGACTAGTGTCGTTTATTTCGTTAGGTTTTTATTCGGGCGTTCCGTGAAAAAACGGCTGCCGAGCCGATATAAAATACGTAACACAAATGCAACGGTCTATGTGATAATGTTTTCGCGGTTTCTATATAGGTCAATGAGTCGAAAACTTTCACCACAAATTTTCACGAAAATGTATATGTACATAATATTTGCGAGAGGATTACACAACGTTCGTTGTTTCATCTCGTCGTTTAACCGTCTCCGCCACTAGCACAGTCCCCATCTATTGCGCGCACCTAACCTAACCCAACCGCGTTCCTTACGGCGGCAGTGACAAACTCTCCGCGGTGCAAAAACTCTCCCGACCCAGTTGCCTGAGAAAGTTTCAGCCGTAATTTTTAAGCCACCTCCCTATGCGAAGGACGACATGACGTGCGATAAAATAATTTACCACACGAAAAGAAATGAAAAAAAAATAATAATAATAACAAAAATCGACCAAAAACGACTCGGCCAACTTTATACTCACGTCCACGTTTACGCCGTCCACGCCGAACACGAGCGTCTGTGGACTCAACCCGGGCGTGTACCGGAAGAATTCGTGATCGTCCTTGTACCATTTTACAGAATACAGACTGTCGCCGCCCGTGTTGAATTGACAGTACAGCGTCACTGAACTTCTCAAGTCCGCCCATTGAGGTATGACTAACTTGGTTAAGATAAGACCTCCTTTGTTACCTGCAAAAATACACGAATATTGATTTAAAAGAAAAAAAACTTTTATTTTACAAATATCATTATTATAACAATAACATTTTATTTTGAAAGCTTAAACGACGACTAGTACAACAGCAGCGTTTTGGTTCAGAACTCGAACGTAAATATACGTCACAGTTGCAAGATGTCGGTGTCCAGTCATTCCTCTATTGTTATTTTGTGAGATAAAACCTTTAACGAGTATTTTGTGTTTTATTCTATAGATAAATAGATTATTGGACCAACAAAAACATTTACTATACATAATACACGACGATCACAATGAAATTCCTACAAGAGATCGCGAGCAGGTACCGCGCCCGATATGTTCACAGTCAAAAAGTTAGCGGTCTAATATTATTAATTCGGTCCTCATTGTTTTGTAAAGGAACTTCAATATTATTGTTTGTTTTCATAAAGTCAAAACGAATTCCTTTTTTTTTTTTTTTTTTGGTTGATATTAAATTTATTATCTGAATTTCACTCCGTCAATAGCTTTTGTTCATTTGATTATACGATTTTTTCATTATTATTATTACTATTATTACTATACTCGAATTCCGAGTAAATAAAATCGATGTAACAGTAGTATAACAACTAAAATGTACTGAATTACATTATTTTAACTATACTTTTGTAAAAAAAAAATCAAAAATATTACTGTAAAATTATCACAATATTTCAATATATAATCGTTAAAACAGTTAAGAATTCTATCATATATCGTGATGACCATGTTTAAATTATATTTACATACGTGTTGCATACTTTATGATCGCATTAAACCGTGTTTTTATGAGTTTCACGATATTTTTAACTGTACTGTGGTTACGAATAACCCATTAATATATTAATTATTCATGACGAAGTGCAGAATTAAAGGATTACGTATAATAAAGGTAAATTCTATAATACGTTTTATGTTACATTTGAAATAAATGTTTTATAGATTTTATTTTTGTGTTGATCGTGTAACTTAAATTTGTATTTATATATACTTACAGTAAACTACTACCAAAGCTTTATTTTTTTTTTTTTGACTAAATAATTTATAAAACTTCAAAACTAAAAAAAATATTATGATGATAATAATGTAAAATTATGATTTAACAATTAGAATTTTAAACTTATATTTTGTTTTTTCGTTATAAATCAATTTAAATAGATAGACCGATAGATAGTTACAGTATAGAATAATAAAAAAATAGTTACAAATTAAATGTAATACAAAAATAATTGTATGTGAAAAAAATTTGTCTCTAATAGCCTGACCTTGTTTTTCGGAGAGACAAGAGTTCAAAAGGTTTCTTAATTTTATATTTTATACTTAACAACACAATATAAATTTAAATACAAATAAAAATAAAAATAAAAAATAACATCGTGGTATATATAGTAACAATTTATATTAAAACGAAAACAAATTTCTAAGAAGATTACTATGCAGAAAAAAGTAAATAAAAGTAAATTTAGTTAGTTGTTATTTGTGACATTGTTACTTAATGAGTAACACGTTTTTTATATTAGTTAAAGTTATCAAAACTGTTTATATCAATACCAATATATATACATATATTAAATTGTAATTGTAATTAGTATTGATTAATCTTCATGGTTGTTATATAAATTAATCTAACAAAATAATTATAACAATAAAATAATACATTTAAAAAGCAACTTTAATGTGATAATTATCAAACATTTATACATATAACTCTAAAAAAATATAGCGGTGTGTATACAAACAGTATATAGATAAAAAGTAATTTTGCTCAAAACAAAAATAGTAGAAAAAAATATCATCATAATTCGCATGAATTAAATTGTTAATTTTAATAAACAAACGAGAAAATTATTCAAAATTAGATGAAATGTATTTTTAAATTCATTAAGTAATGCACGTGACATTCTTCACGCTTTATAGTAATATAGTTTACACTTCAAGTCGGTACGTTTTTGACTCAAAACTACAGCTTCACGTACACTAAAAAGTTTAGAAACAACTTCCTTGTGATGTCCAAAATATTGAAATACTTGTAACTGTAATCTAAATACCTATATACTATAAGTAATTTCAAAAACTTATGCACCAGCACAAACTCATGAATTACAAATTAAAATTATTCTAAAATCGCGAAGTATCTGTTGGTTTAAATTATATTTCTATATAAACAACAAAATATATCAGGTTCTTAAAGTTTCTTACTTTATTACATTATGCAATTGCGTATATAAGCCATTAATAATTTAAAATAATTTTGAATTAACCAAAATCCATTAAGATTGAATACAAAAGTTATACTATATAGACAGTGAACGGGATAAAGCATGTTTGATGTATTTGGTGTATTATGATATGATATTGAAACAAGTTATACTACGAGCATAAGTATGAAAAATCATCATACTTTGTAATCCTTTTTGATGAGAAACAAAATCTATTTCAGTAATTTATTTTTGATCAGTTAAGATAAACAAGTTATTATCATGAATATGAAAATTAAATCGTATGATAATAATTTATTTTATTAATCATTGGTATACGTAAATATTTTGATTGATTTTTCGTATGAAACGTAGTTGAACGTACTGTAACATTAGACAAATTATCTTGTGATCAACGATAAATGAAAAAAACATCAATAGAAAATAATTTTTTTTTAGAATAATTTAAAAGGTTTAAAAAGCCTAACCGGTAACAGGCATTTGGGATCATACTTTACTTTTATTTACACACAGATTTAGTAAATTTAAAATGATAATACTAAATACAAAAAAATACAATCAGTGTGACACAAGTTGGTAACGTTTTCTATTTAGGCTGTCGACAAAGTTTCGAACTGCAACCCTCAACGGGAGCGTCACCCGTCAAACCCTTTTTATGGAATTTTCATCTGTTCTGGACGAGATAACGATACGTCTACAATACCACAAAATTCCTCTCAAAATTCTGCCTACCTCACAAGATTAGCCCACCTTGCCACTAATTGAGAGAATTCTCGACGATGAAATGGAGTTGATAGCTTTGTGTTACCGTTCCACCACTTCATTGCTAGTTGTCTGTTACCAAAACTCGTACGGAACACATTTTTCGTTGTTATAATAGCAATAGCTATAACAATGGGATATTGATTGTAATGTGCTGTGGCGTACCTATTCAGCTGCAGTCGATACACGTTTTGTAAAAAATATTTCGTTATCATAGAAACGAATGTAATTCGTATGCTAGTTTTTATTTCATATACCAAAAATGTTGTACCTTCGTCGTTTTTAAGTTATTGTAATTTTAAAATTGCAAAATATAGTTTACCTTATTTGTATTTTTATATATTATCAAGGAGTGGTATCACGTTTGACTTTAATAGTGTAAAATCAAATTGAAATTACTCGGCGCAATTGACATAGGGTTAGCAGAAACTATAATGGACATAATAGATTTAGTGATACCGTGACGGTCGTTCTTATGCATTTCAATGGTAGGAAACATTGTGACCAATAAACTCCGTTAGTCTATTAAAAACGCTCAAGTGCACTTAAGTTACCCTTTGTAATTACGACGGAATAATGCGTGTCGTAGAAAAAAAAGGGACTATATTGAAATTCAAAGCACATACGAAATGTTTATTGCTCAAACGCGAGTATGTGGAAACCCGTGGGACACTACAATATACAATATTGTGCACTTGGAGGAATGTTGGATGAGAAAGATAGAAAAAAACCTTACCAGTGTGCATTTCCCGACCCCCGAGCAACGACGTGTGCTCTGAGTTTCGTAAAACAGCTGTGTAAGAAAAATCGACTAACTCTTTTTTTTTGTATTTTTTTTACCCCATACTGCATCGCCGGCATAGACGATACAGTCTCGCCGATAAAACTAAATCAAAAAGATTATATCGACTTGGGAAAAATAAAAGTTTCATAAGGACCCTCGTGGGAACGTTATCCCGTTGTCCTGTGGTTGCAAAGGAACATTTCGGTGCCTTTCGCGTTATTATTCTTTGTCAGAGAAATCCTTTTACGTTTTATTGCCTTAACCACAGTAGGCTCTTATGCTACTTTTAAATGGATTGCAATCTTTTAAAATAAAACAATAAGTCATCGGCAGTGAACCAATTAAAGGTGAGATAACTAAATTATTACTCGTTTATAGTTTACGGGGTCAGGCGTTATTATACTAAAGATTCCGTGATTGCAATTGATAGTGACTTTGCCGTTGGGTTGATGACTTAATACCATTTGAATTGTTACACTACTGTGTGAACGCACATTTCGGTCTCGAGTTAAGACTCAATTTCTAAACGGTCAGCTGATGCACGGGGTCTGATTGAATTAATAATAGTTTACAACGCCAGATTAGTTGGCACAAAAGCTAGGGACTAGAAATGGGTGCGTTTAAACTTTCGACGGAGAGAGTAGATAAAGGGGTTGACTAACACCGATATATCCCATTAAACTTACCACTTTCTATAGTCAGGTCTGCAATTAGCTAGTTAAAACTGATGATCCAGCTGCTTCAGTATTAACTCGGCCACATTAATTACCGGCCAGGGCCTCCATGCGCCTGACAATGAACGGATATATTATCAAAGCTTAATGGTTTCTAAAATTAGAAAGGACAGACAAACTTTGTCAGGTAAGTTTCAAGTCGGAAGTCAAAAGGGAACCTGCAGAACGAATGGTTTTGTATGGCCTCACTCAAGCTTGTGCGCTTATATCGTACCAAATCATCGACAACTGTTGCAAGTAAGTCTCGGGCCATATACATTACTTATTAATAAGACACTGCTAAGATTGATTTGAAAACAATAGACACTATAGTGATAGTCTCGAAGAAATAATTAAAGCTATTGAATATAATAAACTATTTATCAAACATTTAACTGAAATAATGTAGTATATTGGATTTATTAGTGATGAATTCAGAGCAATATGAGTAATAAATTGGCTTTTTAATATACCTAATTAATAATATCATAATATTATTCAGGTTTTTTATAATATGTATATATGTATATATATATATATAAATAACCTATTTTCCTGATTATGTAAAATAATTATTGTTACTATTAACTTGAGTTTAAATTAGTAGGTAACAAATACTAATATATTATGAGTGCACTCTATTGAAATGTTATTTTTTTCTTATTTATTATTATTCCATTATAGTTTATAAGCTTCTTAATGAGGATGAAAAACTATGTTGTTGGTAGCTGTTTTGTTATATTATTTCGAGAAATAAATTCTGTACGTTATAATGGTATATTATATTGTTGATATTTATTAAACTATATTTTATAATTTACTATACATTTATTATAATTTATATTATATTTTAAAATGTTTACAGAATTATTTGATTAACTTCTCTTTAAAATAAAATTTTAATTTATTATTTATATAATATATATTTCAGTAATTCAGTATTTGATAGATTTAAATATAAGTAATATTAATGTAATTATAATTTTGGTGCCTTGGTACCTTTGTATTATTATGATTCAATGATTTATATATTTTAGCTTAATTAATTTGTTATTTTCTTTAGAAATCATCAATACTATATAATAAAATATTATTTAATAGTTATATTAAAATTTGACATTTGAATATACCCAAGTACAATTTGAAACATAATACAATACATTAATTTAAACACGAAGCTTATATTAAATATTATTATTTGATGGTTTAGTTTGTATGATATTATTTCGAAAAAACATGAAATCAAAGTTTTTTTTTTCTGTCAAATAGCTTTAATTTAAGTATTTTGCTCAATAGAATAGTACAGCTATATTTTTTTTTTTATAAAAAATCACAATTAGTACATCAAATATTATTGTACATATTGTACATTTGTATTTTTTTTTTTTTTTATCAACACTGCTGTAATACATTTTAGTTTTCTTTAGAAAACTTATTTAATAAATACCACATAAATAAGATTATTTTTCAGAAAAACCCTGTATTTAATTTTTTTTCTTTGGAATTATATGAAAATAAAATTATTTTCTTGCTTCAAGTGAAAATTAAATAAACTTAAGTTATTTTTAATAATATAAAAATATGTTTACGTTCATCACAGCGGTAGTCAAAGTATGTATTACAAATGAATACAATTATTATTATTATTTTAATATTTTATAAAACTTTTTGAGAACTTTTGATATGACCATCTAGATTTTAAGTATAAAATTAAAAATATCAGTTTCAACCAAAATTTACTGTTTAACAAATTCTGTCCATACTTTTTATTATTAACTTACATGAATTATTGTTTCAATTACAATTTAAATGTTAACTTCATGTATGTTGTAGTGTTACAGGATATAGATTCTGATCATACAAACAGTAAGAATAATATGTTTAAATATAGAAATAAATTAATAATATACGTTTTTGTTCATGTAATGAAGATTGAGTACATAGTATTATTTTGAAGTGTACTCGTGTATTAAAGTTTAAATACATTTAAATAATATACGATTATAACTTCATCACAATGTTACTTAGTGTTTCGGTATAAAACCATTAAACTAAAAAACAAACTTTATTCAAGTTTACAAAGGTTTTTATTTCATCCCTTGTAGAGGTTACGACAACCTTTATTGTATCGTAATAATTAAAAAAAATATTTATTTAATAATTAATCAGTTTACTATAATATATAGTTTGTGAGCACGGACATTTTGATAATTCAAGATCGAAGTTGATAAAAAACGTGATTCTAGAGGCAACGTCTGACTTATTATTTAATATTACGAAGACGATTTCGTTATAGTTGTAAAAAAATGAAATCGAATAATACAAAACATAGCAAGGAAGTATTGTATATAATGTTATGTTGACTATATTATACAAGTTGAGTTAGATTTCGATTTTTTAGTTGAAAATAGAATTTCTGCTACTTGAATGGATTATATTGTATACATGAAATGCTTTTATCTGCGCACTCGATTTATCTTGATGCTAAAACTAAGTATTTTTGAATTGAAAAAGTAAATAAATTGTATTTGATATAATAATTGTTATGCATTTGTATTTTATTACAACAGTAAAGCTATAATTGAGAGTGAAATAAACATAGATAATTACATTTTTAAATTCCTTGTATTATTATTTATATAATTAAAATACCAGTAGTAATTTATCTATTTATAGTACTGTGGAGTCTAAAAAAAATTCTTATCAGATGGGTGTTTGGATATAAATTTTAACTCAGTAGTCACTGGTGTATAAAAAGGGTTAATGAAAATGATAGTAGAATCCTAAAGTGGTATAGCAGAAATTATTTTAACCTTAAACCGGTCGACTAAAAAGATAGACCTTTTAGTAAGTGCGCTATCAATATTCAACTATAGCAGGGATCACCGGATTTGCATACTATCTTTTTTGAGTACAAGGATAACTATTATTGGATACAAATTCTTTCACAGCGTACATCGTTCATGGTAAAATGTAAATTTCTGACAAACTTAATATAAAAATTCTAGAACTTTTATTGTGTGAAATGGGATAAGTGTTTTACATCAATTATTTATCCTGAAGTAGCATAACTTTTATCGTTCAGTAAATCGTGGGTTTATGTAAAAAAAATCCAATATCAAAAAGTGAACACTTAAAAAGTAAAAAAAAAAACTTTTCTATTTGAATAACTTTATTAAACGTTGAGATTGAAATTAGATACATAATTTTATATACTGTTTAACATTATGATGTACTATGGAAAATTAGTATTGATTCGTTATCGTGAAATTGTGTCATGCTGTTTGTTTCGAATTGTGTCTGGTACAACCACACAGCAAAACGATTAAAACGTTTAATACGGCCGTTCATACATTTACGTTTTATGACAACAAATCTATATTGTAAATTCGAGAAAAAAAAATGTGCTTTTTTTTTATTTCTTCTCACCAACTGGCCTATCAAACTAGTTGTTCTCTGCGAGAACATGACGGTGGTTTTACACCAGTCAGTCAGGATGAAATCTACCCCTATACACATACACACACACACACACAGTCACTGTACATTTCATTGGCTTCTGTCGTCGTAGGTGTACGACCGAACACACAGCCGAAATAATAAACGACGTCCGGCGACGTGTCGAGTATGAAAAGCGGTCAACCGCCGCCGCCACCACCGTGTACCGGCGCATGTAATCCGTGTTCAACCCTGAATTGATCGAGCGAGGTAAAACGTGCCATAGTTTTTATAACCCTTTAGTTTTCCAATTACTTTTTTTTTGCGCACGTCTCTTTGTCGATCGCTGCCCGATCATCATCATCATTATAATTATTATTATAATTATTGTTGTTATTTTATTATTATCATGATGAATTCGAGCGTGTTTCGGGTGACGATAAATGTATTTTGGAATTTAGATATTCATGAGATATTACATCAGTGCACATAAAAATTCATAATTTTTTCTCAGAAATGCATCAAAAGTGTGTCGATATCGTTCTGTTTAATATTCGGCTTAATTGCTCAAGAAGAAAAATCAACGTAAAAAATCAAATATTGTTACGTAGTCGTCGACGTTACGTTTTAACCGCGAAACGTTTTCATTCATCGTTTTCGTATATAAACATTTTTTTTATAGCTTGTATGTTTCTGCAGTGTTAAATGCATGTTTTAATTTTATAAATGAATATTGAATATAATTTATGAAACTCTATGTTTGAGCTATAGAATACAATTTTTTTGTTTTATATTTAAATGTATTAAATAACAAAATTGTATTTTGAAATTATCGGATTTGTTAATATTTTGATAACCTTTCTCTAAAAATCTATAATTTAGTATATTATAATCAGTTTACATAGTACAGTTTACAAAGTACCTCAAAAAGTAGCATCGGTGTATTGCAGTATTCAGTGATCAGTTAATTTGTATTCTTTTGAATTTATAACAATTAAAATTGGAATAAAATAAGTTGTATTCTATGACGTAGTATTAATTGTGTAATAAGAATTACATTGTGTCGTTTAATATATTTTTTCATAATAGAACATCAAAGGCAGTTATTTATTGAAACCGTTATTTGATGAATTATTTTTCAAACAAATCAAAACTTTATTTGGTTTTTGTTTTTATTTCTATTGGTACTTCCTTAAATATTTTTTTTTAATTATTAAAAGTTTTCATAATTTAAATGTACAGTTTTTTTTTTTTTTTTTTACTCATCTTGTGTTTTTAATAACTTTGAAACTTAATCGAGGTTTGTTACAAACAATAAAACACCCTTTTTAATTTTTTATATTACCGTTTGGTTAACCAATATGTCCTTCATTTATCATCTACAATCATTTTATGGCAGTTTATTGGTATCTAATTTGTTCTTACTTCGTAAATTTAAATCTGCTTGGTTTTTAAATGCAAATGATTTCTATGGTATTATTTTTTTTACTATTATTCTAAAATTATGGTTTCATTATAATACTATAATTTCTATTTTCTATGAAACATTAATAATAACTGATTCCTAGATAGTACACAAAATATTTTAATTATTTTCGTCAATATAAAAACAGCAATAGGTAGCATTTTGGATAACAGCCAATAACTAAAACCATTTAATTTATTGTATAGTCCACATATTAATCGTGAAATAAAACTTTTATCCGGCACATGACGAATAAGGAAATAATATTACTCTGTTAGTATTTGGAGTATCAGAAAATTGATCATTTTCTCGAAACGATTGATTAAGCGTTGTAAAACGAAGAATTTTAAATCGTTTAAGCGTCAATGTTATAACAAATCGATTTCAAATGAAAATAGAATCGTTTATAATGGGTAATAAAACCAAACTAAATTATTTTTTTTTCGATAGATAAATATTTATTGCACACCCACTATTTTATAATTACTTTCTGACCCATGATTTATAGATTAATGATGTGGAAGGGATAAGAGCCACAAATCATTTAGGAAATTATCGCGTGCGTCACGGGAATATATTAAAGTCATGTCAACCCGTTGTTCCGTCGACATTATATTGGCACTTTTTTGACACGCACAAAGAACGAAAAATATAGGGAGAAATTTGGTTTCAAATACAAAAGCAACTCCAAATAATATTATCCTAGAAGTATTCAGCAACACGACGGGTATCTATGCCTGCTTATTTAATGTTTTCATATAATTTTCTGGAATGATAATGTACGTATATTACGGTATTGAATTCAGGATGTTCAATTATTTTCGAAATACTCTGTAGAAGATGATTTAAACTCCAGCTTCATTGGAATACCATGAGAGTTAATTTCCGCATGAAAACTATTAGCAAACGTCATTGTCAAACAACAACGACCTTTTGTGAATGGCGAATAAAAAAACGATTAATAAAGTTTAACTCATGGAAGTATATGAAGTAAAATGTTTATTTTCTCTGAACACTGCCAATTGCCACTAAGCCTATGACACATTTAACGGTAATATGGCATGTGATTTAGATACAAATGGTTACTGTAAAATAAACAAGAAACCGACTATATACGTTCATTGTTGGAACTTTAAGCTCGATATTCTGTTAAATACTTTAAAGCTTATCTTCACAAAATTAGTATTTATGTATTAGTTTAAAATATGTTTGGAAGGCAATTATTATAAATATTAATATGGGCCAAAAATTGTTTTAACATCGTCATAATAATCTAATACTAACGTATCGTTTTAAATGTATATTATTCTTCATATCGTTACGCGGTTGTGGTTTATGCAAAAAATAATAACCATTAATGACCTAGCGGGTAATTAATTACATTTTATTATTATTAAATTGTCAGCAGCAAATTTATTTTGTCGCGGTGAAATTCCGATGTATGTTTAATAAATATTACGCGTATAAAGTGAACCCAGGACGCAATAATGATTAATTTGTTTTAATTTATACAGGACATGAAACTATTCGGAAATATATACAATAAAATCTAAGCGATTAATGTTTCGAGTTATTGACGGTATTTAATACAATAATAATATGATATGTATTGATAGCATTGATACGTATGATAGTGTATACGATCAGCCGACGTTCAGTTTCGATGACACGATAATATTATAAAGGTTTTGTGAGAAATATGACAAAAACCTAAAATCTATCGTTTGCTATATAATATTATGATACATTAATAATATAATATACATATTATATATTTGCATTTATGTGTGTATACTGAACATAATATGTTTTGTAAAATAATATTTGCTAGTTTTGAATGTAAAATTTTCAAAATTTAATTAGATACATCACTTGCAACATTTTAATTAAAAATTAGACCGATAAACATGTTAAAATCTACTGTTAAAATATAGAAACATATTGTAATATTTATTTTTCGGTTTTTATTGTTTGTTTTATTACTTTAATGCAAAATCTACGAAAATGGCTAAGGATAATAAAAATAAATCAGTCTGATAGAAATTGAAGTGTTAAGTTAAAAGTGGTGGTTGGCGAGCGAGGTGATAGGATGTAAAGTGCTCTAATAGATATTATACATTATTTTTGATTTAATATTTTTTTGTTTTAAAGCGTCAAAAATATCATGTTATAATATTGAAAGTTGTAAAATAGTAATGCATACGTCCATTTGCAGCATCGCACGAGTGAATAGGTTTATGGACGTGACACCTACACTCCTAGTTTTTATACGTAACTAAACTTTGCGTGGTTCAAAGGTAAACTATACGACCCCGTCACTGCAAAATTACGGTTGACAGGTATTTTCTATACGGTATCGTGAGCTCGTTTAATTAATACCGTTGTATTAACTTTTGCAGGGGTTATCAGGTAAATATTGTTGTTGTCCCTCGACACTATAAACACATTAACAGTTTGTGCGCTCCTCGGTTTACCAATGTATTGTGATAATCCGAATGGATTTGACCTTTAAATTCCTTGCGTATTTAAAGTGGTCAAAAAAATCGGGTAAGCGCTAAAAAAAAGGCCCGAATTAATAATCGCTGATCTATAGCCTTCAGCCTGCTTAGGTTAAATTTTTTTTCACATAATACGTTATTATTAATTACTGATAACGAGTAAAACCTTATTTTTTCAAAAAAAAATGCCTTGAATCAATTGATGGAACAAATTTTAAGTAAGCAACACTCTTTGTAAATGTGTTTTTATTTTCATATTATGTATTATTGAATGATTCAATAAACGATTTTAATTGTAATTATTATCATGAGACTGGAAAAATGCAATAACAATAAAAATAATTCGATTTTACATAATATATTATAACGATATATAAAATAATGTTACTGTGTTTATGCTTTAAAAATATTATATAACATAATCATGAATATCAATTAGAAATGTTTATGGATTTTGGTAATTTAAGATTCCCTTAGCTAACAATTTTTCGTTATTTCCTGAGGAAATCATAAAACATAAAGACGATTATTATATAACTAAAATTGTAATGGAATCAAACGAATTTTGGTTAGAATTTTTTTGTATTCCAAAACTAATAGTATAATATATATTGTTATTTAATTATATTATTACCAAACGGTTTTATACACAGATGTGGAAATTTTAAATAGGTACTTATTTGATGATTTAAAAAATAATATTTATTTCTAATTTTTTTTCAATATTATAAAAATATATGTTCAAATAAAATGAAATTCATTAAGTTATATTTAGAATTTCAGCAATATTAATATACTTAAATGTATGGTGAATTTATTATTGAAAGTCACTTTAGATATGACTAATCTGTAACTTACAATTTTATTGTAGATTTAATTCAAAATAGGTACATCTGTCTTATTCGTAATGGCTTACCAATTTGCATATTACATTATATATTAATCGGAAATATTAATTTATGTTATTCTAATATTTTTGTTTATATAATATAACGATAATATAAATGTATAAATATATTATAATATATTATTTATAGCTACTAGTATTAAATCTATAATAGCTCAACACTTACAAAAGATGAAAACAAAGAATATAAATTGCAGTTTAATATATAGTAAAGCTAGCATCTAATATAAAAGAAATTACAATTTTAATAGTAGTTATGGATTTGTTATGGAGTATATAGTAGAAATTAAAAGAAATATTGAGTTTTAAGTGAGTTTATTAAAATTAGGCGTTTGTCCTGCAGTGCAGGAATAATATATTATTTTAAAGGTTTGAATAAATCCCAGCCAGAATAGTATTTCTATACAATACTTAATACTGAATTAAAATTTATCAAACTCATTAGCTATTTCAGAGCCAAATTTTATTTTTCAACTAATTACTTACCTGTTCAATACAATGGTAAACAAAACATAAACATATTTTTTTAGTAAAGACAAATTCCTGATTTTAAATTAAATTGTTTTGTTCCATAACTTAGCATAATATTATATTTACATTTTTTATTTATAATATTTTAATACCATTTAACTTTATTTATGTTTTATGATAATCGAAATACTCAATAAAATAACTAAATAATAGGAATTAAACTAATAGTTTTTACATAAAAAAAAAAGAATTCTAACTTAAAACTCATTATTTTAATTCTGTAAATTTTTCAATTTGTTTTAAATTTTAGTTTTAAATGAACATCATATAATTAATAAGTTATATTATGTATCCAAACAATAATCACCATGTTGATTCAAAATGTATAAATAACAATAAGGTTTTCCTTTAATTTTAAACTTTTGATTCTCGTTGTACCACAAAATACTCATAAATCTACTATAGGAACGATTAAAAAAATTATATATTGTTTGAATATTTATTATAATCAGATGATCATTTTATATATGTTATTTATTATTAACTAAAAATTCGATTACATGTTGTAAGGCACGAAGTCCTATGTAGCTTAAATTGTCGGGTGGCTACCCATCGGAAAACAAGCCACTGGAAAAGTAGCTTAATACTATTGCTAGGCAGCAACTGGTGTGCACCCTTTCATGAGTTCATGACATGGCTCATGCCCCTATTTTACCACTGTGTAGTGTGGTATTATTATTATTACTTTTTTTTTTATGAGACTCAAAGTATAATTTGGTAAATATGAATATTGGACACAGCGACACGATAATAATCATAATGTACATATAGAGTATCATATAATATTATTGGGTTTGTGTTTAACTGTATTTTTAAGAATACCAATTTATTTTGAAAGTTTAATGCTTTATGTAAAATTTAACAGCCTAAATGTGTACAATTTAAAAAAATATATTACATCGAAATAATGGGTCGTAGATATTTCACATCTAAAATTGTTAAATGAGTAAATTAGGTGTATTTAACATAACTACAAAGAGTGCGACCTTTGTGTAATCGAAACTACGGTGCACCAACTCGGGGAAATGTATATAACAAACATAGAATACGTACTGCTATGCTTATTTAACACACCCACTCGTTATCACGTTCCTAGACCATATACTCTTACTTCGGTTTTATATTTTGTTTGGAAACTATACGCGTTATGTATCCAAAATCGTCTAAGACACAACGGCTATCATTCGTAAACATTGTGTATTACGGATGGTAAGCATTTAAAAAAAAACTTGAAACAACCGTAAATTATGGAAAACCCGTTTTTGAAATAATACTTTGTCAGTGAAAACAATACAGTATACTATTTTTATTCACGCGTACAATATTATATCATATATTATACATATAGAACACACGTGTAGTGACTACAGTGAGTACACCGAGTGCATGCAAAAGCGCTAGAAAAGTTTGTTCGGAGCAACACAACCAACCCACCGATCGACGGTGGCAAAACACCCACTCGCCCACACATAAGCACACGTATAGCGTTGTTTTCTTGAATACTCGGTGGTGGTGGTGATGTAGATGTAAGTGGTCTGAATATGCGGGGTGGCAGTATAAGCGCGTGACGGGTTTAATGCCGAGCTTGTCGTACACGATAGAGGACATGCATATATCCTCTACATCCCTACACACACACACACACACACACACACACATATATATATATATATATATATATGTATATGTATATGTAAGGGATGGAAACGTGTTTATTAGCTGGAGGCCAAATCCCAACCCCCTCACCCCCTTCCTATCATATGTCACTACCGGTATGCCCTACACAACGGACGCCTCGTTCGTTCGCTACTCGTTAGTCGTCGATGCGTGCGCACGTGGAGAGATGAGACATGGTCGGACGAAGGGGCAACGAAAACGGCGTAGAAAGAGCTGCTGGCTTTTATACGATCTTTGAGAGGCTCGCGACCAGAATAACAATAAACCCTCGAACGACGACGACGACGATGATGACGACGATGACTTCGACGACTACGACGACGACGACGACGACGACGGTGCCTATACAACTACGACTACGGACTACGCGACGAATGTGGTGCATCAGAGGGATTTCGGGGAACGCGGTGGTTGCAGTGTTCGTGCGTGTATATGTGTGTATTCGCATAATATACATGTATAAGCGAATGGATCCGATGGGACCCATAGTGTGTGGGGAGGTGGTATGTGAGGGGGGGCATATCTCTGCGATCGTATCTTCCTGCGGGACCGATGTGTCGGTGTGCGGAAATTTTATTACATCTCCACGATTGCCCACGCGGGTGCGCGATGTTGTTTCTTTTCAACTATACACACATCCACTGTCTGTAATATATACCGAACACTGCGGACGCTCTATATACATATATGACGGTACCTCAGAAATAATAAGCGCACTGGGAATGGGAAATCGTGATAAGAATTTTCAACTGTCGCCGCCCGGACGATTGTTGGCCATTTGCTTTCATACAGCGTGGCGGCGGCGGCGGGGGCACTGCACGGAGGAAACATACCGTATAATGTTATACATACAAGACGTACAATTGCGGACGAAAAAACTTAACGCGATGTATTCGGTCCGAAACGGTTTTGGCTAGCCGTCCGCGTACTATATGTGTACTATATATATAGATTAAACTCTAGAATGATATTATTATTATTATTATTATTATTATTATTACAGAGACGCGCGCTCGTGATAATGCTAAGCTAACAATACTGTGCGCGAGCAGGTCTTAAAAACTGAATGAAAAAGAAAACAATCTTATCACGTGCGTATGCGATGCGACGGTTACGACGGTCGACTACTGGACGACGACTGGTGATTATAATCTTATTATTATTTTTAATATTGCTACACTTTTATCATCCTTTTTCTGCGTTATAGTAAACGAATACTTATTTGCACGATCCACGAGTTGTTCGTTTCATCGATACCACTGTGAAACGTTTTTTGTTCGTGATTATTATGAAAATTATGGAAGTATTTTGATACATTTTTATCAATATTCAAAAATTAAATTCCTATATTTAGGCATCACATGTACCTAGATATTGTTTTTTTCCAACCTTTATAATAATTGTCCAGACATTCTATACCAATCAATTGACTTAACGTTCACTACAACATTTATTAAAACAAAATTATCTGAATAATCAGAATAAAAATAAATAATTTTATAAAATATTATTATGTTTGATTATTTTAGGTTTCAAACAAATAAAACGTCTAATTTTTTTCAACTATGAGTTACAAACTGTTAGTTAAAAACTATTATTTTTAAAACTTTAAAAATTAAAAACAAAGGAACACAGTATAACATTATTTCAGAATTAATAAAAATTCAACAGACCAGGAATTGTTGTTTTTATGTTAAAAAACACTGTAAACTGTTTTAAAGTTTAAAATAAATTAAAGGATGCATATGGAAATTAATAAAAGGAATTTTTGTGAATTCCTTTACATATTATGTAAATGTTTTAAGCGTCGTATTGTTAGTCATGTTTAGTTTTCAATTTTAAATAGAATATTAAAAATAGTTATTAGAAGTGCAATAATCTAATTTTTTTTCTATTAAAAAACTGTATTTTAGTAGATTAAAGTATTGAAACTTGAAAATTTTTCTAAAGTTTCGTGTGCAATGTTTTAACGATTTTATCTGACACTACAAATTCTTCTTCTTGGTACTTAAATACTTATTGGTATAAAAATTAAATTTAATTCTAAATTTTATTCGAATTGTGAAAATATTAGGTTAGGTTTACTAAATTTTATAGAAAATATTAAAATATTATAATAATTCATTATTATTACTGTACATATTTGTATATATATATATATAATTATGGTAATATTAATTACTTTAAATTTTTAAAATAAAAATAAGTATAGTTCATTGTTTTTTATATGGAGGAAGGTTATGCGTCGTGAGTTAGTATTGTGTTATTCTTATGATTTATAACATAGGTAGTTAAAACCAAAGAAATAAGTCATATTATTAAAATTAAGTAAATAAATAAATCATATAATTTTAGATACATTTTTGCCGCAAATATGAATGTACTTGTATTTTATATTTATCGCATTTTATTATTAATAAATATATACACAATAATGTATTTAAAATAATAATTATATTTTAATGCTTCTTCTTAATAATCATATTTGTAGTTCATAACACATATTCTTTTATTTTATATTGTGAATGGAATGATGTAATTAATTGGATTAGCAATGATGAGTGTTTTTCTTTTGCGTTCCTTTGATTTAATCTTTAGTCACCTCATCAAATCATCAAATGTCGAAGTAAGTTTCTAATATCAAATTAGACCTAATTGTTTAAACTAATTTTTTTAGATTATTTTAAATCAAATAAATGTTATTTTTTGTCGTAATTCAAAAAATTAAAAATTGTTAAAGCAGGAAATTTTTATCATGCGTATGTTATAGGTACTTATATTACTCGCAATTTTGATTCATTGATATAATTTCAAAATATTTAAAATCTTTATTTTTTCTATTACTAGACTTTTGAAATATTCTATACCTATTTTAGTTCTGTCGATTAAACTATGATTTTTGAGTGTATTAAAAATTAATTCTATCTTCCCAATAAGTTATTCTTGTAATTGTAAGACATAAAAAGCCTCATTTTTTAAAAACATTTTAAGTTCTAATTTTGAAGAAATTCACTAGAATATTTTTTTTAAGATGCAATAATTTATCATTGAATTTAAATTTAATATTACATTAAATTAATCAATGATACAAATTCGCAACTTAACATTAAGTAGATTCACATCTAGGGTTTTGTCTAAGTCAATTTCACGGTTTAATATGTTCCGATTATTTTGGTATTTATATCAATTCTATGATTTTTATTTCATACAAAATATTCTTTAGTGATAAAATAACCATGCATTTAACAAACCATTTTAATCAATAACATATTTTATTTTATTTAGTTTTATTCAAATACATTGTATTAAAATAAATATGATTATATGTATTATATGATTTTTATTTTTTTTTTTATTTATATAACACGACCATTGATAATACAAATACCATTTAAAAAAAAGCCATCTTAAAAGACTGAAAATGTCACTATTATAAACATTTTCATTGAGAAACAAATTCACAATTTACTTATAAATTGATTATATAGTAAATACTATAAACATATTATTGATATTTCCATCATTAAGGAATATGTACTAAATGTAAATAGTAAATCAATTCAATTTATAATTTAAAATTGAAGCTATCATTATTTTCAAAGTAAACAAATGATGTTATAGTATGTTTCTACTTCGTTACCAACAAAAGCTGAAGCAAAACAAATAGGACCTAATTTTGAACTGAGTCCTCTTCGATTTAATCACGTTATATCACCTCTGAATAATATTTATTTTATTTTTTATTTCTTGAATATTTACAATTTTTTATTCTCAATGACTTCTGCTGTATCACAAATAAAAATGGAAACCAACAAAGTTTTAACTGAATACTAATAACTCAATGAAGTAAAATATTATCAATTGTCATCTTCGTAATCAATGTGCAGTCTTCAATCAATAACAATTTACAATATTTCAAAATGCTCACGTAACAATAGATTAGTTCTATTTGACTATTTTATTTTTAATTTTAATTTTTTTTTTTTTCTGTACTTAGTTGTAATGTGCATAATACTTATAATTTTAAATTCGTTTAATTCAAAATCGAAAACATTTTAACAGTTGAATAATATTAAGAATATTTTGTTAAAAATTAATAATTTTTTTTGTCACTGATTATTTTATTGAACATGCATAAAGAATAAACGTACGTATCATTGTTAGCGTTGCCAAAATGATTTTCTATTTTTATTATATTTACAACCTATACCTCTACAGTGTAATGTTTTTCTTGCAGTACGTACAGAATGAATAAAATGGAGTATAAAAATAATGTAACTTTGCTGTTGATTTCGTGTCTTGTCGCTTTTTTTCTTTTTTCTAGGCACATTCGGAAATGAAGGTTCCGGTCCTAGACACACGGTGCTCTACTACCAAATAAATCCGGTCCAGTTTAAAAGCTCCCTCCTGCAGTCAGTCGCCACGGGGACAGAGAAAAGTGGCAGGAAGCTACTTCCGGTATGCGCCGGCTCGTTACGTATGTAAATATACATGGTAGTATAGAGAACCGCTGCGAATAACGTGCAACATTAATAATAATAATTATTATTATAGCAGAACATACACACACACACACACGTAAACACCCACACACACACGATAACACATACATACACCACAAACGCAAACTAAATACGCATTAAATGTTACAATACAAGGGCCATTGAAAGTGATGCTAATGGAAAGTCAAACTGTATCGATTTTGGACGTACACGACAATAGAACGCAATCATCCGCTATAATTGTGTCCGCATTATTTTTCCCCTTTCCAAGCGTGAACGATTTTTTTTTCACCCCAGGATGTCATTATGAAATGGAATAATATTGGACATTCGACGACAGAACGAACGTTGAGGAGGTAAAAAAAAAATAACCGTTTTTTTCCAATTATCTGACCTTTTTTCGCCTGCGTGGCGAAAAAATCAAAACTAACATTGATTGCGAATACGAATTTTATTCGGTATAATTAAATGTATGTCATGTTAAAATAAAAAAATAACATCGTTATTTTAGAAAATAAGTGTTACACTTGAAATATGAATAATACGTTTAATTTATTAACGACGCGTAGTACTAACGGACGTTATTTAAACGGTATTATAATTATTTTTATTTCAATATTTTTTTTGCATTATTTTGTATAATATAATTATGATAGTTGCAATGAAACCACATATTAAGCTTTATCTCTACCATGAAAATTCATAAAAAAAATATATTAATTATTCTTTAAATAAAAATACAACACAATGTGAAACTTTTCTTGTAAACATTTGTAAAACTAACTTTATATTGAATTATTACTACATTTATATATTTTAAAACTTCTATATACTATGAATTATTACTACACTTAAATTTATTCAACTATAAAGTGTAATACGACTTAGATTGTAACCAAAGTGTATGCAAAGTGATATTATTCGGTGTGATGATCAAAGAGAAGTTATGAATTCCATACATGGTTATTGGTCTATCGTGTAATGCTTCAATGGTAAATAAGATAGCTGTAGGAGCAATAATAGGAGAGCCTATTAGCGTGAACAATATATTTTTGGAACTGTATTATATTGTAAAGTTAATAATATAAAATTTTTTTATATTTAAACTTGATACACTAATACCTGCTGAGAATTTTTAATAATTTTGTTTATACAACTTCAAATAGTGATAAAAAATTAATTCAATATCTTCAGCGTGAAGTTCACGTTCATATTTTATAACATTCTTAATAGTTTAAAAATATTAAGGCGATTTCTCATCAATTCATATTTCTATTAAGTGTTAAAATACAGTGTTTATTTTTTCATTAAAAGAGATAAGTTTTTTAAAATTTAATTTTTTTTTTAAATAGGTTAGGTAACAAAGAAAAAATTGTATAGAACATATACGTATTATGAAAATGTATTTTAAAATTCATAATTTATGGGTATTTATTAATGTTCTTATATTAGTTAAATCTGTGTTTTTTTTTTTTACCGGAACAGAAAAAAAAAACATTTTGTCTATATTTTGATATGTAAAAACTCTGAAAACGCAGTGTTGAAAATTTAAAAGATATATCGTTTAATAATATGATCGTTTATTTTTTTTTTTGTGTGAGTTCTAAAAATCGTAAAATAATCGATGACGTTTGTTAAAGTTTTTGACTTTCGAATTTATTATTTATAGTTTTATACCCAGACCAATCATCGTATTTTCGAAGAGAAATCTTACGGCCTAAACGTGTACCACAAAGTAAATTTCAAGATAAATAAACTGTACGCGCTCCACAGTTTCAATCCGATGTACATGAATATTTTATTCATATTTTGACGATTTCATGACCATAACAGTCTGAACTCTTAATAAAGATTTGATTTACAGCGGTATTTTTTAAGGTGTGCGTAAACATATATCTATCCGTAGTGGAATAGTCGTAATCCGAATGTACATATAATACCAACACCCGCTCACGCACACTGTCACGTAATCTTGAAAAATGAGCTTTTGTAAAAAGGGTCGATTGTACCTATGGGCTGACACTCCGGTACATAAACATACAACCTAGGTTGGTTGGCCATGTTCCAACGGCTTGACAACGATATCGCGTAATGTATTCAAATCGCGTAAACGAATTAATGATCTTACGATAAAAATGAGTTGTTGAAATTCGACCTAGACCAGTTCAAAAGCTGAAAACTATGCGAATATTATGTAAAAAATCATCGCGATGGTGCAGATGTTTTTATGGTATTATGGCGCTCACGTGTCGTTCGTCAGATGAACACTACAGCCGTGTGTTATGGACTGCTCCTAACATTATTTAGGGATTGTATGAGTATTCACGAATTTTCAAAGACCACAGTACAATCAAATTAGCTGGGTAGTTTTAACCAAAAGTCGAGACTTTCGTAAAAAATAAAATGAAATGAAACTACGGTTGTAATAAAAGTTTAATGCGATTCCGCTGAAATACTCATGAAAGGATTAATAATTATTGTGAAGTTTCAAAGGGTTCTAAATAATAATGACTCCATACCACCATCACGAGGGAAAAAAAAGTTGGCCGTGAAAAATTGCTAAAAGTTGATGCTAAATGACTTTGGGTGTATGCCAAATAGAATGAAATAAAATTATATGCGTATAATGTTTTTATATATATATAAGTATATACTATAAACATTACAAATGATAATTACGAACATTAAACGACTGTGCCAAATGCATATTGTAACGGATTTTGCCACAAAAAAGTTCTTTCTTTAAATTTTGGTTTACTATTATTATTATTATTATTAATATTATTTTTTAATTTGAGTATTAAAATGAAACGATTTTACTACTTCATCCAAATATCGATTATAAAGGTTAAAATAATAAATTAGAATATGTGATGACAAAAGGTCAACGTAGTAAACAATATGAAATCGCAATAAAAGGTAGAAAACTTAATTAAAATCGCAACAAAATAACTTCTCGATTACCTCACCCGATTTTATTGAAATATTATAGATAACAATTTATTAATTCAATAATTTACTACCATATAAGTATTATATACTGTAATATTGTCATTAGTCAAATAATACAAAAAAAGTATTAAATAGATAAATCTAATAATTAGATATTAATGTTTAACATTATAAACAATAATAACCTCATAAAATCATGATTATTTAAACAGTTCTTGGTATAGGTATTTTTAATTTGATGTGATTTCAGATTAATAAAAGGTTAAAAAAAATGCTGTATAGTTTTTACAAGTATTATTTTTTTATGTAATTAATTTAGTTAAATATTTATATTTACCTATAAAAAATACATATTGCATGATGTGGTGTCCAATATAGTTGTTCTATAGCCTTTCAGATAATCTGACGTTGCAAATACGAATCATTACAAAAACTACAAAATCCCCGGAGATCGGGTATTTTTTGCGTATACCTACATGGCATTGTACAGATTCGCCTACAATGGTCTTCATGATGTAATCTGAACTTTATCCACGTGCATTTCCTGACGTTGAATAGACGTTCTATCTACGTCTTGGCCAAAAATTGATATAAGTATTTAAACACAGGTAGAGACGTACAGTAATGGTAAACGGAAAAGAGCTACACAAATGGCTTTGAATTTATTACATTGGCAGTAGCTCAAACACGGTTCTTTTTATCTACTGTTTTAGATTTTTTTTTCCTATTAAAATGTAGCTTGGTGTGCATTATATATGATAATGCAGTTAATACATTTTATATGAGATAAAAATATAGCGTCAGTATACGTATTGATTAATTACGAATGTATAATATACTGATATACGTATAATGTATAATTTATTTAATAATGATTAACAAACTGTTAAAAGAAAAAAAATTGAATTCCATTACGAGTAATGTGAATTTATTTCGTAAACATAAAAACTCAACTTTATTTTTGTTCTATATCTAATATATTATGATATTAAAACATGGATCCTATCATAAAAAACCCATAACCGTATTGATACAAATCAGAAAGAGAATATCGCCATAAGTAATAAAAAAAAACAGTTAATTGTATTTTTAATTTTATTTACTAGATATTGACGTAATAAAATATATAGTAATATTTCGTCTTGAACGATTATACATATAGAAATAAATATACGACAATATTTTTGTACAGCAAAGTTAATTTTAATATCTACATAAGTTAAAATTTACATAATTCATTATTTTCGTATCAAATTCTTGAACATTTGAGGCTACTACTATTTTCAAATAAATGTTGTTCAATTGTTCGTAATCTTCAATTGATAATTGTAGTGGTTTTTATATAAATTTATATAAATATATACTTTGGAAAATTTATTTATACATATAAATAATGCTTCTGGAAATTATAGAGAACGGTTATCATTATACAAAATGTATGGTATATTATCTGTCTGTCAGTATAGGCTGCCTATATTAGAATAGAGTGGATTTCGCCTGTGCATGACATCTAATTTAGAAAACTTTCTTCGTTTTTGGACAAGGAGTTTATTATTAGTCCACTGCGTTTTGAACTAAGTTTCTAATTTGCGTTTTGGACAACAAATCTGTCTACTTTATGTGCTGAAGTAAATCCCGAGGTTACGCCACTCGCGCGACTTGAAAGCTTTTTGGATATCAGCCGATTCATAGAACCTATCCTTCGACCATCAGTTTGTTTCTCAAACACCACAAATGGTATCTTAATATAATCACGTGACCAACTGATGATAATTACTTCAAAACTAATTTGTTCAGTATTAAATTAGGATGAATCATGGAGAAATATTTAACATACAATTCAATATGGTCAACACCATAATTTTTTCACTCTCTCCAATATTGTTATTTAAAATATAAATTAATATTTCACTTTGAGTATTTTGAAGTATTTTAAGTTTTTTTTTTTTTTTTTTTTTAAATTAATACTTTATACTATTGTAAAATGTAATTACTGAGTATTAAAAGAAATTTATGATATCGTATGAGAATTGATGCTAAATGTGGATTCCAATGTTGTTTTGTCAATTCAATTTGAACAAACTTTATTTAGAAAGACAGTGTCTTTAAATTGTATTAAACGATTAATAGCTATAATAAAAATATTTATTAATAATATCGAACAATAATTAAAATTCAAATTTCGTATAAATTATTACTATAACATCAAAATATATTATAATTGTATTTGATTAATAATTTAATTACTTGACAAATTTGAAACAAATTTAAATTTTTAATACTAAAATATTTAATATCTTTAAAATATAATACTTATTTTTCATGTATATTTTAGTATTTCACGTATAAGTTATTTTATATTGACATTAATTATAATGTAAAATGATTTATTTGCTTTAGAACTAATTGTTTCACAACGTTTTTTACAAAACCCTTGTTTAAATTTTAACAGGGTAACGCAAATACGCAGGTCTTTAAATATTTAAATAAGTTTGTATATTAAAATGTTAAAATCTGACACATGATTTAAGTATTCACTTGCGGTATTTATATTGAGAGGTATAAATGATATCATTCACTGATGACATTCTTGGTGTTCTAAGAATTTATATAAAAAAGGATAAACTGAAATTATTCTATAATTGCAAAATTATATTATATATATTTATATAAATTTATACCGCAGAATAGTTTAAACAATTCAATATATTTAATGAGACTAATAGACACGAAATTCGTGTACTTATAAAATAATTTTTATAATTAATGATTTTCTAACAAATAACTACAAAAAAATTATAATTTTTAATTTATAGTCAGCTAGGTACTGTTTATTATATTTTATTGTATTTTTTCAGCCAGACAGCTATTTATAAAAAGTTCTCAATTGATTATTATTTAATAAAATATTTTACCTTAGAATGCAAAAAAAAGGATTATTTACGGTTCAATTAGTTAAATCAATGGAAATATAAATTCATACATAAAAAAAGAAAAATTTCATCAGAAATTATTTAATTCTTAATTTACCAATACATAAATATCGGAAATAATAAATAAATAATATCACGTTTTATTATTATTTTTATCCACAGTTGTTGAATTATTAATTAGTCATAGTTTTTTATTTTACAAAAAACGTTTAAGCTATTTCCAACAAGAGAAGGCAATAATAAACTAAATTAAAAACATTTTTTAAAACAATAAAATTATTATCAGGTAAATTTTTAAATTTTCAGAATGTTTAGAATTTAATAAAAATATAGTTATGAAGATATCTATATTTATTAATAATATTATTTTCATTAGATATAGTGTAATTATTACCTTATAATATCCCTTATATATATTTTAATTTTATTCTATTTTTATTTACTGATAATATGTAGTGTTGTATACTTTTAGGGCATACAAAGTGTTATTTTTGAGAATTAGTGTATTCCAAATAATAAAAATATATTCATAATTGAAGCGATTCTGTAATGTTAACATAAAAAATATAATTTAACTTAATAGATTAATAATATAATTTATTATCCATTAATTGACTTATTCAAGAATAATAATATCTGAATTTCTGAATATTGAATTGAACAAATCATATTCTATATTAAAGATCAAATTAATATTAATATTAAAAACAAACAAACAGTGAGTGAACAATAATATTAAAACAAAGCAATTGTCTTATGTTATAATAATATTATACATATACTATACTGCAGGCAAAAGTATTATGAAACGATAAGTAACTATCGTTACTAATGCTTATAAAACAATTAAAATATTAATAAGGTTACCGCCTACCAGAATGGTATATCTACAATGTTATACGACGAGATGTTAATGATGTAATCAACTTAAAAACATTATTATAATTTATTAGATTATTATTTATTTATTTTTATTGGATTAAAATACAATTACACAATCGTAAATTTAAGGCTTCCACTGTGAAATTGTGCAGTTTTCGATTAATCAAAATATTAACGTTTTCTACAAAAATCAGTTTCTAGGTATTAAAATTAAAAAAATATTCAGCTGTTTATATAATAATATATTACACAAGGAACAACCGTATAATTTAAACATTTTCTAATTTATACTATATATTTATAAAATAAAATATAATAAAAGTAAAATGGTATTGTTCTTATTTATAGTAGTTATAAATGCGCTTGTATAATATTATAAAAAAAGGTAAAAATCATATATTGTTTATTTTTTTTTTTGTTTTTGTTGGATAGCTATTGAAGTTCTATAAAATCGAGAATTGTATTTTAAATTAAAAAAAAAAAAAATCATTTACCTTTATTTGTTTAATTGTTTCTCTTTCTCAAATCTGCGCTTTGTAAAACTGCTTGGCTATTTTTCATTTAACTGAGATTATTGATTTTTGTTAGGTGGTTATTCAATTAACGGAGTTTTTCATCAGAACTGCTATTGTTTATATAATTATAAAGAATGGAAGGCCATGCGAGAAGTTTTTACGAGGGTCAATATAAAACTATAATACATTACATTTCCTAATCCCACTCATCGTCAATAATAATCGTAAGAACTTCTATTTGGTGGTTTTCATTAAATGTTCATTTTCGATTGACTATGCACGAAAAAAATACTATAAATAAAATACAGTAGAACGAGGTTGAAATTCTAACTTCAAGATTCACTGACCGTAAAAGTTTAATGAATTTCCTGACTGCATAAAAACTTTTGGACGTCCAATATAGGTTGGTTGAGCTAGATAGGAGTGAAAAAAGGGTGTGAAATACCTATCGAACGTTTTCATCTAAGCGACTACAAGTTTTGCAAAAAGCTATCGTTTCTGTAATTTTTTCTTACCTTGCCATAAATGTTTACATAGAATTGTTGGTACCCCTTTGATTTTTTAGCACAAGGTATTTTCCACTTTTTTTTATTATGTCAGCCAATAAATGTTTAGAAATTAAAAAAAAAACTTATATAAGGTAAATAATTATTTATGTCATATTTTTTTATTATTTTAAAATGATTTATTTTTTTATTTAAAGCTAGATAAATGGACGAATAAACCCAAAAGCACAGTTATTCAATCGAGGGATTATAGATAATTAAAAAATTATTTTAACCACTTAGATATCATAATAACTGTATAAAATATTATAATCTCTTAACGATTTTGAATTTATTGCGGCTAATCTATATGTTACTTTTTTTTAAGGAAACAACAATTATTCTCGCACAAAATGTACAAATAAATTAGACAAAAAAAAAAATTGCTCTATGGTGGGATTTCATTATACTTAATACTCATTAGTTAATTCCATATTTCTTTTAAAAATTTATAATATGGTATTCAAATTATATTATATTTTAGACTAATTATCTCATCAAAACATGTCTAAATTTGAACATATTATTATCTAAAACAAATAATTAACCCAATGGACTTTTTTTTTAATTAAAAAAAAATATGTATACATATAACACAATTAATGTAGTTTATTATATTGAACATTTACATTAAAATAAACGCAGATATCTATTTTAATAATTATTATAAAAAAAACAAACAAGTGTTTAAATTTTAAATTTTATTTTCATTTCCAGATATTATTTTTTAACAATTCTAATATATTATTACGCTAATCATAAAACCATAATATGTATTATATTTATTTTCGTTTACGTATTTTATGCATCAATATAAGGATATAGAAACATAGAAAAT
Organism: Rhopalosiphum maidis; assembly: GCF_003676215.2. Classification (NCBI taxonomy): domain Eukaryota; kingdom Metazoa; phylum Arthropoda; class Insecta; order Hemiptera; family Aphididae; genus Rhopalosiphum; species Rhopalosiphum maidis. The sequence goes on from NC_040877.1 coordinate 91,157,239, forward strand.
ATAACTTAAATAAAAATATTAATACACCATTGTATCGTTCTAATGAGTAAAACATGAAAATTTCTAATAATCGTTTATATGTTTTAATAAATAGATATCATATTAACTTTTGTATTACAGCTGGATGAAATTGTATAACGACTTGTTTGCATTTAAAACTATGTGTATCTAGTAATTTTTAATTTTAATTTCTTCTGAGCATTTTTAATTTTATTATTTTATTTTTATTGAATGAACTTTTTTATATTCATAAGCAATACTTTATTAAAATTTTATCATTGCAATTTATAACCTCATACTTGGCATTGCTTTAAAATTATATGATTCTGAATAAATAAGTTTAAAATACTTTCATCACTCTAACATAAGATAACTTCAAGTATCAATAATATTGTTATCGGAGTATATTAAAAATATAAATCTTAATTAAAAGTTTTTGATTTTTATTGCAGATGGTCTTAACATATAATTTATAAATTATCAGTTTAGAATTAATCATTTAAAAGCCAATCATTTTTAGTGAAAAGTACAAAATAAGTGACTTATTATAATGATATTACGTATAAAACTCATGTACTATATTAGTATTATTTAATGTTTAATATGTTTTATTCTATTTTGCTAGAAATAAATTATATTTTCGCATTTAAAAATCTATCTAATTTATAGTTGACTTTATTTTGAATTTTTTATAGAAAATAATTTGATACATAAAATTTCTATTAAAATACATAGATTTATTCAATGAAAATGGTTTGTTTTTTAAATTTAATAAAATTAATTTTGTTATGTATTACATTTATTTATTATACAGCTTATATATTTTGTATATACATCCATATTTATATATTTGTTGTATAATATATTAGAATGTATCAAATTTCCCATGGAATTGATTTAAAATCGTAATTCTGAACCGTTAGCCGCATAAATTGTAGTCGATTTCCGGTTAAACGAAAACGATTTCCCGAGGTGTAATAATTTTGGCAGAGAAAACGACTTCAAGAACGCGGGCGACAACGGGGGAACGGAATCGGGGTTGGGCAGTTACGACCCGATGTTAATCGTCGATCCTTTTTTTCCTGTCCCGTTCCTCTTAACCCTCACTAATTTTAAGGGAATGCGACAGCAGTACGAAGACCTGGTTAACGGCATTCGTTTTGAAATATTACCCGCACACTATACCGGACCTGACACCCTCTATTCCCTTTTCTGTCAAGGACACAAATTCACTCCCGCGTGAGAGTCGTATCTAAAAGTTATCAGTTTCTTGTGGATTGATTAAATACGGCGAAATAACTGCCTCGGGCTATGAACGTGCAGTACAGTGTATATATGGTATATATATATATGTATGGTATTTTGGCGGTGATCGACGTGCGCGCTTACGTGCGTGTGTGCATGCATATGTTGGCAAAAACAAAATCGTACGACTGGACGATTGATATTTTCAATATTTTAACTTTGGGCAGTCGCCACCGTCTATTTTCTCAACCGCCGTCAACGGATATGGTGGTGTGACGACGACTACGACGTCATCGGTAGTAGTGGTGAAGTAAGAGGCGGTAGTGGTGAGGGAGTGGAAAACTTCGCTGACGGGTATAAATGCGCCATCGTCGCCACCGAAGTCGGAGCCGAAAGCGAATAAGATTGATGATTGGCTGCCCACGTCGCCACTGGGCGGAAGGAAGCAGACTTGATACTCTCCCGGTGGTAGCGGTGTGGCTTGCAGCAGCTACTCTGATGGATTGATGAGCGTCCTCTCTTTCCTATAGACCTATTTTATTTTGATTCCATCAGAATTATAATCGGATATCCTCCCCCACTCACCTACGCATAGCACAACGGTCAATGATCACTCCGTCACCAGTGACGTGGTTGACGCCACAACCAACTACAGTCATCAAGAAAAGTCACCTTAATTATTTATTGTCAGCAATCGACTGCAACCTAGCCTGACCGTCGCCTACGTCTTTAACAGAGTTTCGTCGAAACTGCCACTTTGTAATCGAAATAGACTTTTCGTGTTGAAAATAATTTATTAATATTGTCGACACTATTCGTAACACGTTATTTTCAACGTACGTAAACAGTATAAACGTATTACACGCAAACGGCATTCAAACTGCACCCCTAAACAAAAGACGTCCCTTGGTGGTTGTAAATGACTACAGCATGTAATTTTGGAGGTAACATTAGTCGCACCTGTTGCTCTAGACATGCTATGGTAAAAGTGGTGAATGTATAGTGAGTCAATGAGGTATTGGAGCATCGATGACAGAGGGATTAATTCTATCGTTTTGATGGCGAAGGTAAAACGGTACCGTAAAGACTAAAAGACCAAGTATTTTTTTTTTTTTTAACAGGCAATAGAAAACATTGAACATGCAAAAAAATATTAAAATAAACGGTCTTGACTCTTGATAAATGATAAAAGGTATCTGAATTTAGTTTCATTTATATATCAAAATCTATCTATACATTATATAAATCCTATTAGATCAAGCAAAATATAAATGTTAGTGCAATACTTGGAAATGAGTTAGAACGTTTTGTCGAAATGTTAAATGTTAAATTACTTTTATTACGAATATATAGTTAATTCTTTTTAGAATACGATCGGTTTCACTTATTATATAATTGAGTAATTTAATATTATATTTGAATAAATATGATCAATAAAATTTCAATTTAACGTTGTAATATACTTACTGGAATATGAAAAACCACTTAAAAATACTACAAATAAATAAATTTTAAAATATTGTGCTTATAAATTTTTAGTATTAGATTCTAAGCAGGGAGCAACGAATTCATTGGTTTTTAAAATAGCGTGTCTTTTCTTCTTTATTATTTGTGTTTTGCGTCACATTTATAAGTAGTACTTAAACAAAAAAAAAAAAAAAAATACAGAGTAAAAAGAATATTTTTACACCAGTTTTCGGGAAAATCGATTTTATTTTTAGTTGTGATTTAAAAATAAATAACCGTAGTCAGTAAGTACTTGAAATTTTCACCAAATATTTATATTACCTTTTTCTAGACATCATATAAATTTAAAAATATCAGCCCAACTTGACTTATTCATAAACATTTACAATTGCATTCTTTTTTATGTGTCAATAAATATTGTTTTTTTTTTTTCAAGAAAAAGTATATTTTAATTTAATACAAGTATCTATGCAACCTTTTTTCTTATTGGAAATAACAATTATGCTATTATAAAGACAAACTATATTTTTATTTGCTTTGAAGTTCTGATATTGAAAAAATTGGATATTTAAACAATCAAACATAGAATATCGATATCCCTAAACAATTTTAGTAATTTTATTGTAATTCAAAACATATTAACAGCACAAACTTGAAATAATTCAAAATTACTAAAGTAAAATTTATACAATTTACAATGATTTTTATTTAGTTTAATTGTTTTGTATTGTTTATTTATAGATGTTTTATATTTTCAATTTTTTTTTTATGGCAAACATTAATTCTTTCATAAAAATCTTATAACTTAACACTATTAATCTATATTTTATATAATTATTGTTATATTGCAACCAATTTGTAAAAAAAACAGTTCAACATACGGTATTAATAATAGAATAATAAATTATTAATAGTACCTAATACAAATAAATTACAAAATATATTTAGAAAATATACTGATACCTACGTCATTTCTACTCTGAATAATTTTTAATATCTAAATAATTTATCACTTAATTCAAGTATTTTATCTATTACAGTGACCTATTCAATAATGATATATCCAGCCGCAATTAAAATCTCTTATATAGCACATTTTATAACAACTCCTTTAGTTATTTATTCATTCGGATTAAAAGTGTGCTGGTAAGTTCCATATAGAATCGTACTGGAAATTGATTGAACTTTATATTAGAGAGAAATTTGTTATTTTTTCTATACAATTGAAGAAAACCACAAAAAAAAAATAAATATATTATACAGGTATTAGTAAAACTTAGACAAACCTATTTAATGTAAGCTATTCTCTGCTGTTATGAAATTACTAAATTTTTAAAAAAGTAATATATTTTTAAGGTTTGAGTATAAAAATGTCAAGTTCATAAGATGCTAAAAAAAAGTTAAGAAAAATGTTTATTGTAATATAGTTAAAATAATGTTTTATGGTAACGCATTATTATTTTTAAAATGATTAATTTTAAAATCATAAATATATTATACATTTTTACGATAAGCTATATTTTAATGAGCTTTTAAAAGTTAGATCGTTTATGTGTCATATGACCAGCCTATATACAAACACATTATACTATTTTCATAATGGAATTCTTGTCTTAGAATTTGTAAATGTTCTAGGTACTTACATATAATAATATGTATAGTGTAGAGCTTCTAGTATATTTCCAAAATTAAATTCACGTGAAATATAAGTAGTTTATAAGATTGAAAATATATAATTCATACTTCATTTTAAAAGTTTTTCTTTTTTAATAATATCGCTAAAGTAAGTAGACTTAAAATGTATAATTTCACATTTTCACATCAAGTCTAAAATTTACTCTTGTTTGTGTGCACGTATATTCGGCGGAGAGTTCCATTAGATAATTTATGTATGTTGCGTTTGAATACGAAACAAAATTTTAGGATCTCATATTTCTTTTTTCAATTAATAGTCACTGAAAAATTAGGTTTATATCGTAATATGTACATAGATTAGAATAACAAATAAGTTTTTATTTGATTTTTTTATGAGCTTGATGGTTTTTGTAAAAAAAAATTCAAATTCAAATGAGGTTATATTATAATAGTTTAATAATATGTATCGAAATATATGCTATTTTCTATTTAAAATAATTGTAACCAAATGCCGATTTTTATCAAAAAGGAACACAAAAATTGAAAAAAGAACTTGTACAAAAGTTTATTTAAAAAAATATATTTAAAAGTTAAGAAGGTAAAAACCAAATACAATTATAGTATAATTTTCTAATTTATTATTACGTTTCATAATAAAAACAAGATAAAAAAACAAAGTGTATTGTTTTATTTAGGTTATAGTGGATCAAAATATTAGTCCCTTTTTAATTTTTTTTTAAAATCATGGCGACCTAAACGTTAAATCCCATAACATATTATATCACACACTGTGTTTCATCGTTCCGTGGAATAATATAATATTATAGTACTGAAATAATTTCATGAAGTACAGTTTTTCTGTAATCATACACCTACGCTACAACATTATCATCTTTTTTTGTATTCATAGTTTACAGAATAGAATTTTTATTTTTATGATGTAATTATTTTTATTTATAATAAATGCAAAATGAATTAGTTAAGCTCAAACGATTGTGGTTATCCTTATGGAAAATTAAAATATCAATGCGTTGACGTTCACCAAAATTTAAACCATCAATATTATTTCACGGATAAGACGGGCTTTGTATTTTCATCCGATTAACATTACCACCTCGACTAAGCTAATGATTAATTAATCATGGTTTTGTTTATTTTAATTCACATACAAAAATATGCGGGCCGATCGCACTAATGTTTAGTTTTAATTGTACATCCAAACTCATACCTTGTATAATATAATGTAATATATTTTACATCACAAAGTGTAATTTGAAAACTAATTATTTACTTTTTCATTGTTGGCACAGTAAACGAATATAATTATAATTATTATATATTTTAATCCAGTGAAATAAAAATAACTTTTAATAACATATAACACGTGTACCACGGTTTTGTATATTTAAATACCATAAAATACCAGGTTCATATTTTTATACAAAATCATTTAAGAACAAAACACAGACGGTGTTTTGAAAATGTTAAAACCAATAAAAATGTCAACATAACGTGAGAAATGTGAACAAAAATTATGATATTCAGTTGAGTGAGACTGGCCGAAATGTTTCCCTGGGAAATGTTACCAACTTAATTCGCAAGTCGCTGAAAGGAGGGTGGCAGAACGTGTATACGTTCATTTTTCCGCGTCTCGTTGCATTCTCGCCGACTATAGCCTTTTAAACCACCCAATTTAATAACAACAAGACAGATGAACAAAACGTATAGCGTAATAAAGCGCAAAATTCTTGAGTACATTCTGTCGTCAAACTCAATCAACCGACCATAAATCCCACAACGCCGTTTCATCTTGTTTTTATTGTAGTGGCCAAAAATATTATATCCGTAAGACTGGTGGCGGAAGAGAAAGGAAAAACTTATTAAAATACCCAAAATAATAACAAGTAAACAAAAAAATAACAAAAACATTTTGTAACAACGGTTGTACCGAATATTATTTAGATCAAATCAGACATTATTAAGCACAAGATGACCGAAAGCCGAAACAGATCCTTTTTGTATTATTTTTATACGTAAAATTATAAAAGTGACCGATTACTAATGAATTAAGAGGATACGACTGTTTATTATACACACGTCGATTTGAGCATAATCGCTATTAGTAATTATAGTTCAATATCTGATAAGTCACAAAACTGATGTCACAGTGAAACGTAAAAATATTATAATATGTCAACAAAATAAAAAATAAGTCTATTTGTAATAATTAAAAAAAAATTATTTTTTCCTTTTCAGATACCTGTTATATCTAATTTTTTAGTTAATTCGCCGTAATTTATTATTTTTTTTTTATTTTATTATAACCACACTTAATTATCCCTTATTGTATTGAACGATTTTCCATATTTTACAAGATTCCGCCATGTCACGTCTCCGGTTCAACGGCATTCGCGTCACCGAATCACACACGACAAACAATCGTCGTCGTCGGTATCGTACCGATATATTATCGACGAGACACCACGTTACGCGTTTCTGACCTTGTATAATACACACGTCATTAGGCACCGAAACTTAGAATATTTCGATTTATCCACCACCCTCACTCGCTCACGTCGCAAAAGCAGCTCTCGCCTCTCTCCCATCCCATCGTGACGGGGTGACGTCGGGGTGGACGGACTACACGCGTCGTGTTTCAGCGACACGCATGGCAGCCCCTTCGACTTGGTCGACCGCCAAATTTCGCGGTGTACATAACAATAATACGGTCCCTCGGACCTGCGTCGTCGTCGCGTCGCACGCCGAGCCAATATAATAATACTGTACGTATTTACCGTGTTTGTGTGTATTTATGTGGCGGTTTATTTTTTCATATAAATACCCGATGCGTACCGATGACAGCAGCTAGTGCACGCGAAAACGATAATTTCTCGTGTGCCGATCGTTGGACCGTGTAAACGGACGGGGTATGGTCTTTTTCTATCGTCAAATCCTACGCGCATATACGTGTAACAATGAAATAAAACCCGTGTATAAATACATAGCTGACGAGACGAGGATAACGGTTGGTGTATAACATAATCTTATATTATTATGTCGGGACCGCCGGATAGCCCCCCCTGCCACTCGTTATACAATATAATATCATATAAGTCGACCGTTTCATAGACCGTGAAAATGTCTATAATGGCAAATAAACGACTTTGGACGCCCCAGACTACGACGTAAACTCGTATAATACTCCTCACCGCCGTCATGCGTTCATCGTACACACTTATCTACCTCCGTAGATGTATTCACCTTTTGCGGTAAGAGAAGGTTTCGTTTAACCACAACACGAACCGCGGTTACCGTCGCGATCGGTGTGGCGCGTATTTACGCAATTCGATCTCGTCCGTCGCAACTCAGCACAATATCATTGCACATACCCGTATGGGATCGGTACGACGCGATTTATTATTATTCTGACCTTACAGCTCAAAACGTTTTGATTGTTGTAAGTTTTTCGATTTCAAATACATTTGGACAGTATTTAGTCTTCCCTGTTGATCTAACTATAATTCCTTCATTGTGTTCGAAACTCAAAAAGTGTCCAACTGTCTTAATGGAATAAATTATTTTTCTTTTGCACTTTTACTGATTTGCATGGCTGATTGAAATTGTTTACTGTTCTTTTGGTCGAAAACTGTAATGACACTATATACAACACTATATAATATATATATATGCGTCTACACTGATGCAAATGAACGTATCAAAGCAAAAGCGCGCGCATAAACGCTCTAATTAAAAAAGTTTAAATCTATGCGTATTATAAATTGTTTTAAACACGCTAAAGAATGTATAAAATGAACTTAATATAATAATTATCATCTCATTTAATTGCAAATATTTTTTAAAAAATTTAGATTATGTATGTGAGTAGACGTACTCTTGCTTTTCTTAATTGAAGAATAAATGACTGAATTTCAATTCTATTCAAATGTTTAAAAGGAATATTTACATTTTTGAATTATATTCTAAAACTTTTGAGCCTTAAAGTTTTTAATTAAAGTAAGAATAAATATTTTATTTTTAATTGATCAAAGGGAAATAAATAAAATATAACTAACATGGCGTTTGAAAAAGAAAATTTTGCTTCACTTATGTATGTGTGTGGGTAATTATTTCAGCATTTTACATTATTTTAAATATTTAAATTTTAAATTAACAAATATTAACAGTTTTATTCCAAGAACAAAACCAAATTATAAAATTTGAGAACCGGATATTGTTCCTGTTTAATCATTTGCTGATTATTTTTTTTTCATATTTTACTGCGCAATAATAAAAAAAATTAAAAAACATAGATTATATAGTTAAAATTTTAAACATAATCTCTTTTTGTGAATTTTAAAAGGGCATAAAATAAATATGAATAAGTACATTGTATAACAATATAAGTGAATTATAAATCAATCCATACGTATACTTAATTGAAAACATTCTATAACTCACTGCTTAAAAATAAACTACTAATCAGTAATCTGACATTGTAATGTATTTACCTACCAATATAACTCAAAACAATGATTAATGTCATAGTATGAAGCCGTTTCAGATGTTTTTTGAGTTATAACATATTATAATAATCGTATAAAAACGATTAAAAACTATTTAAATTAAAGAAGTAAGTTATTTTAAATAAAAACTAAACTAAACTAAATTTAATTCTAAGCAGTTTTCAATAATATAGTATATTATTATGATATTATAAGTTATGCTTTCATATAGAAGATTAAAAACATTAAACGATATATTATATTATTATTATTGCATATATTCATGTATAATGAATGATGTATAAATTATACATTTTATTTAAAAAAAAAAAATATTTTATATTTAAAAAAGTTTATATTTTTTATTATACTAAAAACAACATAGGCTTACATTTATTATCATAGGTAGTCACATACTTAAAATCTATATAAATTCAAATTGCACGATTGTTTTATTACTGAAAATATATTAACAAGTAACTGAGTATTTGTTTCAATACACGAATATTATTAATTACTTGTAAAGTATATGATATTGAAATGTTTGATTTTTTTATTTTCATTAATATTGTAAATATGCATTGGAATTGACGGAGGGGAAAATTATAAACTATTGTTTAAATTAAACTATAATTCGTTTACGAGATGAGTTTATTAAACATAGTATTTTTATACATAAATAACATCCATATCTATATTATAAATAACCTAAGTGACTTTTTCATACATATCAATACATTTTTTGAGATCGTGATTATCGAATTGTGTTTAAAAACATTAAGAAAAAACAGTTAAATTAGTCATTAAAAGTTACAGTGTTCTGTTTTTATCAGTTAATACATGTCATATTGAATTGTATTTATAAGACTTTCTTGTTGTCATCAAACCGAAAACCTATACATTGAAAACATCGGTCCGGTATGTGATTTGGGTCGCTCGGCGATGACTTAAAAATGTGTTTGTCATAAACCTTGAGATCACGTAGGGACAAGATAATTTATACACGAGCAACATTTCTATCAAAGAAGGAGTTTATGTGTAGTTCGAATGTGTAGGTTAGGTGAGATGATATAATAAAAACAAATTGGTCATCGCTCGGGGTGTATTTTATTGAATATTCCACTAGAGAAAGATAATATTATAGGTAGGTATCAATTTTGTACTACTGACTATCACCGCGTATAGTGAACACATTCAGTCAGAAAATAAAATGAAACAAGATGTATCAAAAACGATATCATAATATATAATAAACATGGAACACATAAAAACGTACGAATCTAACCAACCCTCTGTAACACGTACGTAAGTTTGGTAGGTGAGTTTTAAGGTTCATCATTTGTTTTTTTATCTATCAATTTACATGTTTTAGAATAATTACGCTCAAATGTATTTATGCGAATGTATTTCATGTTGAATCAATTATATTATATTTACACTATATTACATGGGATCGACATATTTTATAGTGCGAATAATCTTACGAATCGAATATTTGTTGGGGTATCATAGTAAACCGACCTACCCTTAGTTTGTGGTATATTATCATTTAAAATAATATCAATAATTATATTAGGTAATTGCAATTATTGTATTCTTGCCCTAAATGTTTCATTGATATGAATTAATATTGTTTAAAAAATATTGAATTTATTATATTTACCTATCAGTTTTTATCTGTTTTATTTGTGTACTTAAACGTTAAAATCGTATTATTTTAAATTTATAATTTAATCTAAATAGTATGTATCCTATATCGGTTGTATCTAATATTAGCTAGTACTGTTTATATTACTATTTCATAAATACTAATTTACCAACTGTAATCACTATTCCTACTAGGGCGTTAAATATACAAAAATAAATAATATACGTTAATTAAATAAATTATTATTACAAAAAATAATATTAATATTATAAAACAGATTATATTATAGAGTAAGTTAAAAACACTACAACATTGGCGTTACTTAATAATTTGAAGTGTATGAAGTTTTTCCCAGATATAGTTAAATAGTATATTATATTATGGAGAATAATATCGTTTGTTTGTATTTATACGTATGTGCATCTGTTTTTTTTCTTAAGCCACAATTTTCAGAAAACAAAATAAAAAAAATTTATTTTACTGTGTAATTCAGTTTAAAATAAATAATCAGGAATATAAATTTCAGCACAATGCGTTATGTAGGTATATAAATAATAAATAAAAAATTGTTTAATAATAGTATTAATAAAAAAAAAAAATTAATACTCAAATTGTTATATTGTTTTTTATTGTAATGATTTATTATTCAACCGAAGAGAATGATATTTTAGCTTTCAGGTTCACGGTGGACTAAACAATACAACACGTGTAAGATAGTATAAACACGTATCAAATATGCTCTCACAATATGTAGGCATAGTAAAATTATTTAAAACTTTTTTTACATTTACTACTATAAACTTTAACACGTTCAATGCCACGGCACATTTGCCGTGCCGTTACCGTATCGCCGCAACGAATTTTTGCCCGGTCGACTACGTGTCGGTATTGGCCAACGGCTATTTTTATACATATGCATACAATCGACTACAATTTTTCATATCTTTCTGTTACACTCTATATATATATATGTATACCATTGTAGAAACTATAAATATATTTGCTTATAATTTATAAATAATATTTTAATTTAAAACTTCTGAATTTAATTAAATTTATTAGCCGATAATATGTAGTATATATATATGTTAGCATTATACTAATAAAATCAGTTTCATCTCTACATCCCGGAAAAATCGAAATAACAGAATAGATGTATTTTTAGACCAAACACTAACCTAACTTAGATCAAAACTAAATACACCATTCAATTATTAATATAATCACAGTCAGCCAGAAAAAAAATCAAAATAACCATACAACACCAGAAAAAATCACGAGCATTAAAGTCAATAACTAATTTATTGACTACGTGTCGACTGCGGTACTGAACGTGTTTTAAACAATATTTTGACATAATTGTAATAAAAGATTAATATCTTACAATGTACAGAAATGAATGTGTTTTAGCTTTCCTAGATAGATAAAATATATTAAAAGCTAATATAATTTTCTTTCTACGATCCCAATGAATATATTATTATTAAATAACAAAAAAATAAGGAAAAATCGTATAACACTTTTCAATAAACGTTGAGTTTTGAGTGTGTTTTTTTCCTTTTGACTTTATTTTCGCATTGATCGAGATTCCGACGTCAAAAAATTTCCTCATTGTATGAATTGACTGACCTTTTTCCGTTGTTGAAAATGTTTCACACTCTCAAGGTGCACTATAATAGTAATACTAGGCCCATAGAAGACGTTTTACTCTAGGATTATATTTGTTCTTGGATAGGGTATTTCGACAGGGGTACATTCGTTACGGGCCATTGGTCGCACGTCCATAAAAGTGGAATGTTACCCTCCAACCTAGTAAAAATACTGGCAATTTCAAAAGGGGAAAAAGTTTTAAGAATAATGACTGTTAAATTCATTGATAGTAAAGTAAAATATCACCTTTAAAGTTTATATGAAGCGTGTTAGTTATACATATATAATATGTTTATATTATTCAACATATTTTTTTAATGTAAAAGTTACGATAAAGCTGGCATAAATCATTTAGAAATTTACTATAAAATATTGTAGAAAAAAAAAATTCTAATTTTAAATTTTAGGTTTTATTGGCCGATTAATTATTAATAGATTAGATACATGAACTGTTAAAATTAAGTATTCTAAAGATTACTTAATTATCACAATCAAATTCTACATTTATGATAGATATAAAGTTTTAAATTTCTTCAAGTATAAGAACATAATATTCTAATACAAATTTTAGTTGTAAATTTAAATACATACTTCAAAATGTATTTCTTATTATAAGTAATAATATTTAAAATTCAAATACACAATTAATATACTCAAAATAGTTGAATAATATGATTAAAAATATATACTTATATTTTTAACAATATAATAAACTAATTAAACCGAATATTTATAGTATAGTATACTATTATGTCTAATAAATTATTCCAAAAATAGTTTTTTCTTTATGGTTTATGATATTTGTAAAAATAAATATTCTGAACTAAATAACTTGTTTTAATAATTTATTATATTAAATAACACTTTATTTTATTTCTATAAAATTATTATTTTTGTAAAAATTTAAAAATAAACTAATACACTGATAATAAACGTTTTATTTAAAATATTTACTAAATCAATATCATTTATAAGAAAATATTTTGTATGCTTTTAGATTCATGACAAATCATTTAGATATTTCATATATTGGACATACTATGAATTTATTTATAAATCAAATGTTTCAATAAACTTAGAATATTGTAACCAGTTCTGAATTCGATATTTTTTTTTAGTTACGTTAGATACTGAATACATGATCATCTACACAATCGTGTAGGCAAATTACATATGTCGAGCGCCGTCATACTTTCCAATATTCATTTTTTCCAAAAGACAAGTTTATTGTAAACAGTTTTAGATTTTCATTTAGATGATTTCTTGAATACTAAAGTATGTATAAGTGTATACTTATTTTTTCCTATACAACCTTGTATAATATTGTATATTTGCTACACAATCTACATGTATTTGTCGAAATATATAAATATTTAAAAGGGTATCAGAAAAAAATTTCAATGAGTACAAACTGCAATTTTACCTACTCATAATTAATACACAATTCCTAAAAAAATATAATATCATACTTAATACAATATAATACTATGAAAACACGTATTAATGGTATTAAATAAAAAAAAAAATATTAAACTAAATTATTAATCTGTGAAGTGAAAAAATAACTAATTGGCATAATTATTATATTAAATATTTCAACCTTTACATATCGCAAAACACATATAATATAAACACTTATAATGACTACAATTTTCAGTAATTTAATTCTATTTAATTAAATCGATTTTATGCTTTGGAGGAAATTTCCAAATAACTCAACAGTTTAGGCGCTTTTAGTTAGCGAAACCGGGCACGTTTTTATAACGATGTAAATAATCCCCATTTTCAATGACAAACGTTTTATTGGATTTTTATGATCTAAATAGAATTTAACGTTCTTCTGAATATAAAATAAAGTCATTGCCAATTTTCAACCTCGTTAAATTCGAAATAACACTGTAAATTATATGATAATATTGTATATAGGAGCTCCGAAATCGTATTTATTCGAATACGACATTGCATATTATATTCGTACGTCAACCGGGATGTTAATAATTTCGCGGACAGACATGATACCATTAAACGTGTGTTGTGTACAATAATACGCAGTTAATATTAACATACAGTGAATATAGCATAGGTGTGTATGGCGCGTTGATAATATTATGTAAATATTAAGATATTATTATGTTAACAAACGGATTTTAAAAGTTCAACGCCATACATATTCATATCGTGGGGATGCGCGAGTATACGGGGTAGGTATACATTATAATAATAATATAGCATAGTATAAATACACGGTTAAACACGTTTGACCATGTGCACCGGCTTGTCGCGGTGCGGTCGTGCGTGGACCGGAAACTTTTTCTTCGACGCAAGTCGGTATTGTTGCCGAGCGAACGTAATCTCTATGCTAAATTCCACAGTTTCAGCTAACGATGTCAGCGTCGTGTGTGCTCTAAGGGGTTACGATCGAAGGGATTCCCGGGCAACGGTGTTCGACTACGGCACCACACTCTATATAGATGCCTATAATACGACGACGAAGGCGTGAATGAAAAAAAAAATGCAAAAACTCTCTTGAACCGTACACAACTGCAGTTTATATAGTCGCAAAGTCCTTGATGCCCGTCTATGTTCTATTAGGCGACTTAAAACAATCCACTGAACTTTCCAAGGATAGTTTTATAGAGATTTTTCGTCTATTACACAACCGTAGGTCTTATATAGTTATATGTATATGGAGATTTAAAGTTCTTCAAATCCGTAACACAAGATATGTCTTTAAAAAAAAAAACGCTAGGATATTATTATTATTATTATTATATTACCGATAAAACTATATTATATTATGTGAAATAACAGTCAGTAAATGTTTAAACACCGCAATTTCATTCAAATGCTTTACAGCATATTCAAATATAATATTCAACACAGGTAAATTTCTTGAAATTTAAGTTCATAATATTTCAGACTGTTTTTTAATCAATCAATAAAAAACAGTTTAAAATAATTATAGGAAAATATAATTTTTTATAATAAATTATTAGTAACATTCAAACGTTTATCATTAATTTAACTTTTTGAAACAAACAAAATTTTTTTTCAATTGTATAGTATTATTATATTTTATATTATACTAATGGTCTTATCATTTATTATTATCAGAATTACACGTTATTATAAAATTAATTTATTTCATAAAATGTTATACTTTATTTAACTTTAAATTTTAAAATTTCATAGCATCAGCTACTTTATTCTTAAAAACTCTTAACACTTATAACTAATTATAAACAATTATTGAGCACTATGGTTTTATAATCAGGTTTATCAAAATGTTCATACAAATTACATAAAAACAAAATATGTATATAAATAGAAAATATAGGTTACAGTAACCAAAAAAAAAAAAAAATATTACAAACAAATTTTTTTAAATGTTTTTTATACCAAAAAATAATGCAAAGTTTACATTTTTGGTAAAAAACAATGAAAACTAGAAGTTCTCCTAAATACCTAAGTATCTTATATTAAAAACTCTTATTATTTGTATTATAATATAGATAATAAGATTTTGATTTTATAATATACAAAATATAAATTGACATATTATAATATTATATAAATACCTACCTACTAAAATGAAAGTCGTTAATTATAATTTGCACATTATTTGGAATAATGTTATCTGTAAAATCCTTTGTTATGGCATAATTCTTACCTGTGAAAAAAAGATGAAAACTAATTAATACAATTGACATATAATGGGTTTTTTTAGACACTGTTATCAATATTTCTGTTTATTAAAAACACGTGTTGAATAATTGTATTTATGTAAAAGCTGTATAAAATAATACGTAGGCTTTTTCAAAATATCAAACCTTTTAGATTATTTATTACCTATTTTTATTTTTTTCAATAATGTCATATTATACGTAAATACCATAACACAGTGAGTTAAGTTATTTTTCTGTTTTAATATGTTATTTACTTTATAGTTTACTACTTTGTATACACCATACGTTTTTTTAAAAATAATTAATCAACGTATTATATTTTCCTAGAAACAAGTTATGTAATAATAACCTACACATGGTATCATAGAACGTGTATTTTAACTTAATGGATAAGTTGCTTGTGTTATTGTATTAATAATCATGGAAAAAGCACATGCAAAATATTGTTCATTAAATTTGTAACGTCGCCATTAAGATGTTAATTAAATTCATTAACTACACAAAACTAAGACAATAACTTATTTTATCTGAACATTAAACATTTTCTAAGAAAAATCTTTTAGTTTTTAATTCACTAAAGCACGCGTCAACAAGGTTTAATTACGTATACGGTCGCAGTACAAACATCTCACTGTATATAAGTGCGTAACAGACAACAGTGAAATGAACGAACGACTATAGGGACCGTGTAATTCACAGAAAAAATGTAATATCTGTGGAATATCGACATCAAGGGATAATGGAACATAATATTGCAACTGTATTGGATCAAAAGTACCCAATTTTCAACTATCACTTTATAGTGTTTCGAGTAGGTGGAAACGATCCCATCATACATAATAACCATGCATAAAATGTTATATCTAATCTACGTAAAAAGAAACACTCCTCATACGTAATCATTTGTTTGGATGTTTGTATTTGCAATTCTCAAAAAGGGAAATGGAGTAACAACATGTCTCTGTTATTAAATTAATGTAAATACTTTTTGAATTCGACGAATGATGATAATTTATGTGAACATAAAAAGATTCCATGCAATACAATGATTAGGAACAAATATTAAGAAAAAAAAATACACAAAACGAGATAATTGATAAATTCGTTAGGATTTCTATAAAAATAAATGAAATAAACAAACAATAAGCGCTTTCTTCAAAAGTATTTTTTTTCTATTAAAATATAACGTTATAAAAAGGCAATTTTTTTTTTTTACTTTCTTTCAATTTATTTTTATAATTTTAATATATTAAATTAAGTTTGGGTTTATCATTGCATAGTTACTTAAAAGTAAAAATAAAATGAAAGGAATATAATATAAAATTGAAGCGTATATTCTTGTGACGGGTAATTGTAAAAAAAAATATTTCGCATTGTTAAATGGAATGGCAGTGTGGCACAACAGTGTAAGTTGATTTTTTTTCTAGTTCAATTGAAGTTTTTTGTTTACATCAGTAATCACAAGTATTTAATAGCTGATTGAATGTCCAAAAGCAGAAAAATGTATTAAAAATACTTTGCTACAAAACATTCGGTTATAGTTTGTCTGCTCTCCGAAGAATGGTCGATGTATATACTGATCTGTACAGTGGATTAATGCGATTAATGAAAGTTGACGGACGTAGACCAAAATCCTAGCCTGGTTTCAATTGCGGTGTTAAAGAATCAGTAAACAATAAACGTCAAAAAAAGTTAAAACGTTTCGGTCAATGTTTCCACGATATTTTTATTCCCCTTGTTAACTCACGCGTCCGTTGTCGTTTTCCTTTTAGTTTTCATCTCTCCCGTACACCCCACCACCGACACAGCAGCGATCATAATCCCATCCTATGTAAAAACTTGTTAAGAAAAATTGTGCAAACCCGTCTCAACATCAGATATATATTATATATATATATATATGTATTTATTTATATCTACCGCCACCGACGTCACCGCTGTAACACTTGGCAAGAAAATACTGTATACGACGGCGTAGATTACATTTTAATATTATCACATCCATCTAGCGAGTTTGTCCCGAACCTCGGTATTTTTATTTCTCGTTTTTTTTCTTATTCGTATTTCTTCTGCTTTACCTTTACACACCGTTTTTAGTTAAGGGCGTGTTCGCATATACTGCGTATACCACAGCTATATATTCCGCTCCGCCATAGACGCTACAATAACGAGGATTCGTTGTGAAATGCGATTTTTTTTTCGCCTACGCAACTGAAGCCACCCAAAATTAGATTTTAATTTTAGTCACTTTCTATCATTTAGCGACGTATAGGTCTTTTCCCAGGCAGATATTATTTTAGGTAACTCTTTAACTATCGTTATTCTGACCTTATAACAGAGATCGTTCTACAATTTGCTCCTTACCTGCTGTTATTTTGCATACAACGTTGTAACAAGGTTTATTACACGGATGAAATTATTTTTATTTTAATTGGACGCGCTTAGATTGTTTGATTTCAGATTGAATATTGAATTAAAAAACGATAACAACAATGTTAAGCTTTTAAAGCTATATAATTAATTTCAAAACATTTGTACACTAATTGAACAGTGAATATCCAGTAGGCAGTAAACAAATTTAACTTTGTTTAGTCGTTATTAGGAACATTACATTGTATTTATATCAAGAAAATATTGTATATAAATTATGTAATAAAAAACGAAAATATTATATAACTATCATAAATTTTGTCAAAATTATGTCTTAAATTTCTATGTGAAATGAATAATGAAATGGTTTTATAATAATGTTTTGTTTTTTATCTTCTACGGCAGACACTTTTTTGGGGTCAAAAGAGTACTTCAAATGTTTGATATAGACCTTTATGGATCGTAAATCTTATCTATATGGCGCTTTGAAGAGGTAATTTTTGGATTTTCTTTGTAGTTTCTCGAAGCATAAGGAAAAAACTGACAGCAACATTTTGGAATGTTTGAAGAAAAATCAACAAGCTCTATTTTAACTGGGCTGTACTCGAAATCGTTATTTAAAAGCGATCATGCCTTATAAATGTTATACAATATGACATGTATATACCAAAGTAAACAAAGCGAATGCCCAAATCCAGTCATTGGATGTAACCTACGTGATTTTACGAGATATTAATAAAAGAAATAATACACGATGATGGATTATGTTTTATAAAAGTATTAATATTTACTTCTACATTATTTTTACTATAAAAGATAAATGTATTCATCATTTTTACATTTTAATGAACTTTATTAAAATATTATTAAGAACGATGGTATATATGTAGGGTTTTAAAATTTCATGAAATTTATTTTCTTGAAATATTTTATTGCAATGAAAAATAAAATATAAATTATTATTTTTTAAAGTTTATAATCACGTCAACTTGCAAGTGAAAATTTTCAAAAGTTAGTTTATTGTGTGAAACAGAAAATATGTATAATAAATAATAATAATAATAACCAATAAGGACCCAATTAATAATACAACTGATAAATATCAAAAATATATAGTTCATATTTTTGCATATTTAATATCAATATTTTCTGTATATAACCAATACATTATTTCTAATCAACTATAACCGAATACATTTAAAAAAAGAAAAAATATTTTTCAATATTTCATTGAAATATTTCAAAAAGAGTGAAATTTTCAATTTTGAAACATTTCAAGTGAAATATTTCAAATTTAGAACCCTATATATATATTATTGAAAACATACAAATAAGTGATATATGAAATATTACGAAATACAATTTATTCACTTATATGTTTCGTGAATACATCATTTTTTTTTTTTTTTTTTAGTAATTATGAATACTTTTGAAAAATAGGTAATGATTTTTTATTTTAAACTTAATTTTCTGCTGTTACATTATATAATATATAATTAATATTAAATGCTTCATTCTAAAATCTCATTTGAAATATTTAACTTATGTCCAGCTCAAAATGTATAAAGTAGGTACACTAATAATAATGCACCTCATTGAAAGTAGGTAATAATAACAAATGTAATAAATAAGCGAGCTACAAAAGAAATGAAGACTTAAAAGTTTTTGATATAATTTAAAGGAAAGATCTAGAAAATATTATCATGTTTGGTGTTGAGGAGACTATCAACGATGAATGCAAATATATAATAAATAAATATATATATATATATATATATGTATACTTTAGAACGACGACAAAATCCGATTTAAAACTGAACGCAAAAGAAGTTTTAAAAGGCGAAAACCTCTTTTAGCTACCAACCGCTGACATGGTGGGAAGGAAATTTATTGAACAAGAAGATAATATTAAGGTGGAACTTCCGCAGAAGGAGACATGAGTTCCAATTATCGTGTACGGTCTGAGGTGTTCCGCTTTTGTTCGGGTTTCAAATATCTGCCTTTTGTGCTTGTATGAAACCGGAAAAAGGGACGCTACAGAAATGAATATATATTACATATATCCATATACTTATAGATAAATACATATGTACGCATGCATACAGCGAATAGAAATTTCGTTTCTACTTTTCCATTGGTTATAAATAACCTACAATTTAGATCTACGAATTATTTCCCTAACGATATTTCACCCATATCTATCGTGAATATATTCAATGGTTTAGATTTCTATTAACTCACACCAAGTGGCATGAAACTACCATGAAATAAGTATTAGTACTAATGGTTCCTCAACCAATTTGACCGTCTATTTTCTGTTTTTACAATAGAAATATTAGGATTTTTGATGCATTTAAATCCAAATTTTTATAGCTCTAAAATATAATTTTTCAGAAAATTTAAAATATTTCCAAATGAGTGAGTACAATTATTCATAAGATAATATTATACGATACATTTAATTTACCTTCGTAACATAATATAAATATTCTTCAATATTGAGGGTGGTTTCAGATAACAAGTGGGATCTATTTTGTACTTTACACTTTACTTTTAAGTTCGAATATTGTTGAAGTTACATATTTCAACGATAATAAAAGTGAAACTTTTTACTGATGTTTTTTTTTTTTAATTTTAAATAGAAAATGTACAATAAATATTATTATAAATATAACGTCCAATAAGTAATTTCGATATTTTTAGGAAATTGGTCGGAAGTATGGAAGAAGTCATCCTATTGCGAAAATTTAGATTTTTAAGTATGTTATGCATCTTACTCAATACAATAATATTTTCAAAATATGTAGATTAATTTAAATATATTACCTATTGGATATTTATACCACGACCTATTCATACTATCTTACACTAAGTTGGCATTGACAAAATAGTTAATAAAAAATATATAATATGGCATAAAATATATTATTATAATAATTAAATATTAATAATATATATAAACATAATGATTTCGTCAAAAATTAAATCAACCTACAGTAATAATGTAATACTAATGGTAAAATAAATTACTTTAACAGCAATATCAAAAAACATACTATAAAATATACTTAGTGATAAAGGTCGAGAGGCCGTCTCTGCTCAGAATCGTTGTTGGTATGAAATGATATATCTCTAACATAAAATTAAACACACCCATTAACAGTGACTCACTCAACACCAACTCTACAGCAGAGTGGCACTCAATGGCTCACCTTCTTAACATTAGTTTTGTTTTAAGATTAGAATGGATTTCAAAATTCCAAATTATATTATCTAATAAACTTAAATTTTTTAGGTATAATTTATTATAAACCATAATTCATAGCATATTGTAATTTTTTTCATCATGCAAAACACAGTTCATTATAGTACATTAATTTACTACAATTAATGAAAGTTAATATATTATTTAGTTAAAATAACTGTATGGTTAGTAGTTACATGAATTCTAATTTTTATTTATCATAGTGAATACTAAATTTATTTTATCCGCAACTTTTAGGGGACTAAATTCTGAGTAATATTAAGAACTTCAGACATAATTTATATTTCATAACGATTTGCCAATTTCCCGCCAACTATCACTATGCAACATGAGATTTATATAAACTTAAATAATAATATAATACTTTTAATACTGTTTGGTTATTTCAATAAAATAGTATGTATATAATATTAAACAGTTTTAAGAATTATACTCAGAAATTGTAAAAGCTATTCTAAAAAAATCTTGTTGCAATAATTAAACTTAATATTTATAATTAACTTAAACAAGGAATACTATAGAATGTTTATAAAAAATCAGTTAATTCACCATAGAAACATAGCATTATAACATAAAACTTACAACTAAATGAATTTATAAACATTTAACAGAAAAATGATGTAATTTACACAGCAATTAATATTACAACCTGACTTTGTTACGCTGCAGCATATTTCTATAGAAACGACGACAGTATTTAGCGGCTTGATGGTAGTAATGTCTTAGTAATTTTTCGCACACCGATATCTATATTATTATAATAATATAAAACTTAGCATCAATTGAATGACAACAAATTAAATTACGGTGTACACGCGTTCGACGGTATAAATGTAGTCATAAAAGCGGCTCGGAAACAATGAGCGGTGGTGACGTAAACGTTAAAATTAAAATTAAATTATTATTCCATCGTGTAAATGTACGTAGTATCCGTTTCAGTGAAACGCATAGTGGCACATTGCGGTACGCGTATATGTATATATTATTATATTAAAAGCAGTTGTGGCTGAAATCAAACGGCCCGCAGGGTCTCACGGCTGCCCGTTCCGGTCTTCGTAATGACATTACACAAAATATTACGTGTGCGGGCAGTCCCAGCGTTTCGGGCTCATGGTCATGCGGATACGAGTGATGGTGGTGGTGGTGCGTTTGAAACGCTGCGCCGTCGGGTTTTTTTTTTAATTTTACATAAATATCGTCGGTAATCGTCGTCGTCGTTCCGTCTCTCGTCCGACCGACGTTTCATACATAATACGGACAGTTAACACCGAACCACAGAAATTATCACCATTCGTTGTCACCGTCGTGTTCCGGTGTCTGCGGTGGCGCTTAATAAACCCGACGCAGCGCGCGCTCGCGTGTGCGGGATTAGTGTGTGGCGGCAACAACCAGCCAGTGCGGGCCACGAGACGGTAAACGCTACAACAGCAGCAGCAGCAACAGCAGCAGTAGCAGCAGCAACTATATTCTAATACAATAATACGATTGGCGCGGCAGCGTGTGGGGTGGGGGGCCGTAGTCGGAAACGGCTGTGTGCGGATCCGAATGCAAAAGTTGTAAATTTATCATCGCTTTTAATGCACACACGCGTGGTATTACGCGGCCGCCCCCTCCTCGTTTATCCAGCCCGACAACGTTTCATAAACCTCCCCGCTGTTTTCCAGCCACATATTATTTTCTTCGTCTCGTTTCGCGACACCGAAAAATAGTGCGCCCGCGCACACGTAACGGAATTATTATATTATTATGCGCTCCGGTCGGAGGTCGGTGTTTTTCCGGACCGTTTAAATCCTTTAACCCCCTCGGCCTACTCGCGCCCGCAACCGCCGCCGATCACTATATACGCGCGTACGTACGAATGGTATAGGTCGGGTGTCGTACTATTGTACGGATCCGCGCCGGACCCAGCCGATATACAGTGACCGCCCTAGCTCAGCGCGATGGGATATATCACATATTGCAGTATACACACACATATACGTACGATTATTATAAATCATTCGACTCGCGGCCATTCGGCCACAAGTGTATATATACATATATTATGCACTAATATATGTATATGCACGCATGTGCGTTCGCCGACCGCCGACCGCCCGAACACGCACGGCGGCGTATAATAAATGTGTACGGGTGACATAATATTATGTTTCTGGGCCCGCGCGGATATAAGACCGGAGAATTTCCCGGCGATACACGTACGCGTGCAAAGCGTGACGGTGGACTGCGTGGTGCGGTGGAAAAATAAAACACCCCGCACAGACGGAGAGGGGTGACGCGTGCGTGCGGTGTCTTTCAGCGGTGTCTGCCTCTGCTGCTGCTGTTCTTCGCTTTCGAGCGTGTGCCTCGGATAAAT
The DNA here is from genome assembly GCF_003676215.2 of Rhopalosiphum maidis. Classification (NCBI taxonomy): domain Eukaryota; kingdom Metazoa; phylum Arthropoda; class Insecta; order Hemiptera; family Aphididae; genus Rhopalosiphum; species Rhopalosiphum maidis. The sequence goes on from NC_040877.1 coordinate 91,181,063, forward strand.
ATTTGTTCGATTCTCAGAGTGTACGTTCTTTTTTATTTTATGAATAAAACATGGCAAACGGCGTGGAGCCGCCGCCGCCGAATAGACACGTCAGACGGTAAATGACCGTGCGCCCTTTCCTCCCCTTTCCTCGCACAAATGTGTTTTATCGCTTTGCATTGGGTAGGAAGAGCGGGTGGATAACAAAAAAAGTAAAAATAACCTAGCGAGAAGGAGAATGGCGCATGATTTGTGTCGTGCGCCCTCCCGCCCATCGACGGCGACGCGGAAGAATGATAGAAAAATGGCGATAAAAACAACCGAGACGATGCGTCGGTCGTATAAATTCGTCGACGAATGCTGCACGCAATTTTACCGATCGTATAAACTGTGTTTCCAATGGAATTCTCCCGCCTTCTCACCCCCCCCCCCACCCCCGCTCCACAATTCATCGTAAGCCCATCAATAGCGTCATTTTTTCCGCAAAGTCTATTCCATAAAAATACACTCAACAATCGGCAGGTATATTGGAAAAGCGTTATTTTATTTTTAACGGTATTATTGACAAACTATTGCCACCGCTGACGATGCAGAGACACGTATGCACACGTTCCGCAGTAATCGCTTATATAAATTAATTCACTATATTGTGTATATTATTATGCTCCAACAACAAGTCGTCTCAATTAAAATTCTCGGTTTATATTATTGGTCGCTGATGTAAAGTCGTTGTATTTAAATCGCACATAGCTACTGTCGAATAAACAATTGGATGTAGTTGTAACTTATTAACGCACATTGCGATAAAATCGTGACGGTTTATACTTCTGCAACGGCATTGACTTTATATAATGATATGGCGCAAAGCGGAATCATGATATCGGAATTGTTTTTAAATTTAAATAATATTATAACAAGTGTTCTGAATAAAAATTGAAATACGCCACACTTAGAGTTGATCGATATAATATATTCGTTCACGAAGTAAAATATTGTGCCCTACTTTTCGTGCTCTTTTATTCTCTCTTTGAACATCACTGCGGTTTTCAAGCGCAATTCGTTATACTACAGTAGGCAATTTCACAGAGTTCAGCGATTTCACTAACATAGGTACACCATCTCTGCATTCGTATTGCTGTTTGTGATTTTTTTCCTACTCTGGCGGAAAATTATTTTTTTGTTGATACTAAAATTATTGTATTGATGTATAGCGTTATATTAGGAACGTTTGATTCGTAATTTCAACACTTGAAATAAAAATTTTACATACAATATGTTTCACCTATCTACAATTATTTATTTTACAATCAATTTTATAAAAATGAATTTTGGCTTAAATAAAACGCTAACTCGTGAAGAATCAAAATGTCCATTTAAAAGTAATAACATTATACCATTATTAAATTATAAAATAATAAACTATATTACTACAAGGGACGCAGAAAAAGTTTATTAAAATAATAATATATTCGTAGTTTAAATATTTTTCATATTTTAATATTAAACATTTTTTTTTTGACTGACATTTAAGTTACAACTTTGCATTTTTATCCTTTTGTGTATTATATTAAATATATATATCTAAGTCCGATATATATAAACAAACATTTCTCTAATTGTATAAAATCTATTAATTGAGTAAGAGTTACTTAATATAATCGTACATACAATAAACCAAATAATGAAGTAACTTGAAAATAAAATAATGACTGGTTAGAAAATCACATTAAACATAATTATGTAGGTACTCCATTTATTATTTATACTTAAATTTAGAGTTTTTGCGTATTTTCATAAATATAAATATACTAGGAAAACAATAAAATAAATTGAATCTTCCCAACATGAAAAATTAAAATTTTAAAGACATATTTATTATTTTGTAATCTATTTAAATAAATATCAATACTTAAAATACAGACAAATATAGTATTAGAAAAATAATAATCACATGAAATTGTTTAAAATCACACAAATGATAAAACAAACTAGTTTTTGTATTTATGAGTCATATCAAATATAAAATTATGATACGCTTGGCATAAGTTCTTGACTAAAGGCCAGAAGTGAAACAATCCAACGGTGTGTAACAAATAAATGTAGATGATTTTTTTTCAATGTTATTCTGTTTGGAAGCTTGGTTTGAACTGTCTACAGAACATGATAAAGTTAGATGAAAACTTTAAAACTTTTCGAAAAATGCACTGCTCTTTTCTGTTTAAAATGTGTTCTCTAGTAAAACTTTTTTTTTAATAAAAATGTATAATTTAAGATATTACTATTAAAGAAAAAAACCAAATGATAATTAAAAATCCAGTAAATAATAACGGGATGGTAATTTATTGACATTTTTTAAGATAGTATATGACTCAAAATAAGCCATAGTTATATTATAAATTGTTTATTATAATCATGATATATTTAACATTTGAATATTTATTAAAAACTCGATTATTATGGAAATTATAAAATACCATTGCCAGACTAAATATTTTTTTAATTACATCGAAATGAAATTCAGTAAAAATATTATTTAGATAGGTACATATTGAAATATGTACTATATTTAAATATGTGCGAGTTTTCAAATTACTTGCTTGCATAATAATATTGTGTATCAACATGCAATTCAAAAATGGCCAATAGGCCAGATGTGACATGAATAGTAATGAAAAACTTACGCAATCGTTGATCTTATAACTATTTATACAATGGGATTTATTTAATAAATGGCATGAAATTTAATTAGGTTTTTTCGGGTCTTATTAGTTATTACGTTAAGGTAAATTTCCCAACCTTTTTGTAACTGTGACCCACAAATTTACTATTTGTTGGATACGCGACTCTCAGTAAAAAAAAACTGGTTCGACTTTTTTATGTATATTATTATCAATATAGTTGCCTAATTATTATTATACAAATTCTACGAGTCATCGCGATACTATGTTGGGTCATGACACATAGGTTGGAAAATACTACATTAAGGCAATCGCCAATCGATTTAGAATTATTTACGATACCATGATCATCTTTTTAAATATTAGCCAAGTAAATTATTTTAATTATTTTAACACTCATACTGTTATGTGAATTTGTTTTACCATACCGTAGATTACATATTAGATCACCTTACCCAACCTAACAATATTCCAGTTTGAAAAAATATATTTAAAAACATTTAATGTGTATTATTTAAATTAATTTAGATGACCAAGTGACATAAAGCAGATTATAGAATCTGATATGATTTAATTGGTTTCGGTTATAATTACATACATAAAAAAAACGTCTATTAGTTATTTCCGTTCTGGTTCTTAAAACTACCTGCAAATAAAAATTATAGTTTCAGTTCCGGTAAATACCAGGATTTTATTTAGGGATGTATTTTTTTTTTTTATATCTGTCCCGGAAAACATGGTACACTTAATCACTTATTACCATTTAAATATTTTTCAATTCTGTTTGTGGAACGTTAAACTAGACAAATAGATCATAAATTCCTATGACTTACATTTTTTTTAACTCGTGTATTTTGCGCATGCGCAACACAACTTCATTTTTTTTAAATGGCAACCTCTATTTTTAATATAATTTTCGAATTAATCAATTTTTTTCAAGCAATTTTGATCTATCAACATGTATTCTAATGTATATTCGTGTACACAAATTATAACGTCAAAATATAATTTTATTGTCTTAATGGATAAAAACAACTTAGATAGCTTTACATTTTAATTTTAAAAACATCCTAAGTATAAGTAATAGTAAATAGTTACCTAAAGCCTTTATATTAATCATTATGCTCTTATTTTAAAATTTTAGTTTTTTCTTACCGACTTTTTAATGTCATTACTCATTATCATAATATAGAAATTGATAATTATTCGTTTAAGTGACCGAAAGTTAAATTAACTATGGCTCACGTTGAACATTGTCACAGCTCACTACACCAAAAAAAAATGTTTTTATGTCAACAGTAGGTATCAGTATTAAAAGTGATTATTTTTTTTTTGGCATATTATATTATTTTTTTTTTTAAAAAGATTATTCATAAATTATTAAACATACATAATATGTAATATACTAATATCATGCGTTTATAAGAAATTAGGTATATAATTTATGTATTAATCCATGTCACAATTTGATAACAATGCTTTTAATAATCGCTTATTAGTCTTTAGCGTCACTAGACATCGTCATTCTAAAGTAGAATGAAATTATCGTTACAATGGATTTTGACTAGTTATTTTATAAATTCTTATTTTAATAGCTGTTTTTTTTTTTTTAAATTTTTAGATTTTAAAAATAGAAAATTATAAATTCAGCAATAATTTTACTATTATAAATATAAATAGAATTTAGAATAAAAAAAAATTCTCAAACGACAAAATTTCGATACCAGGTCTGATTTAGGTTTCTAATTAAAACTAAAAAAGGGTTCTGATTTCAATAATTTTTTGGAGTTTCTGATTAATATCAATTGTACCCTATTTTTATTCAACTTGGAAACACTTGAATAAAGGCTATTGTATACAATATTATTATAATATATTTTTAATGACAAATACATTAAATCGTAAGGACAAAGTTGATAAATAATGAATTAATGGACAAAGCATATAATTATGGTTTTAAATTTTTATGAAATATTTCATTTCAATGAAAAATAAAACATAAATTATTATATTTTAAAGTTTATAATCTCGTCAACTTGCAAGTTAACATTTTTTAAAGGTTAGGTTTATTGTATGAAATAAAGATAATATATAAAATAAATAATAATAATAAATTAATAACTAATAAAGATCCAATAAATAATACAAGTGATAAATTCTAGGGCTCGGAAGTTGTTGCATTTACTTTTTTTTTTAGACTATTTGAGTTATTGCTTAGTGAGCCAAAAATCTTTTCCCAGACACTACGAAAAAAATATCAAAAATTTATAGTGCATATTTTTGCATATTCGCTATCAATATTTTCTGTGTATAATCAATATATTATTTCTAACCAACTATAACCGAACACGTTTAAAAGAAGAAAAAATATTTTTCAATTGGAAAATTTCAAGTGAAATATTTCAAATTTAGAACCTTACATATAATATTATAGAGTTACAAAATTCGATAAATTTTATCGATAAAAACGAGATACCAATACATTGTATCAAACAAAAAATTGTGCTATTTTTATTCAAAATTTGGATATTAATGAAGAAATTACTTCATTAAAGAATTTTTCAAAAAAAAAAAATAAATTAGCCTATGAAATCTTAGTTAAAATTTCGTTTAGATACTCAATGCATTTTCCAAACGAAAAAGTAATTTAATCTTATGTTTATAATATTAAAAGCTATTTGATTTTATTAGAGTAGTAAAGCTAAAATAAAAAGGTTACACGGCGTTTGAAGTAGGTATTTCACTACACCAATAAATTTAGAAGAATAATATAATTTGGTATTATTTGTGTTGCCTAGTCGGCGCCCTTCAATGGCGAATCAATTTTTATATCATCGTTCGATGAAATTTTCAGTTCTAATCACAATGATATTATGTGTGTACGAGTAGAACGACTCTTGTTGCAATCAACGTATTATTTATGTCCCTTCGTTATTACATGACCACTGTGGTGTCGGCGATGGCGTTCGAGACGGACATATAAATAAATAAAACTCGAAACATGGAAAAATAGGGCACAGTCGATAATATTATCAATTTCAATAACTGACGAAACGCTATTCGTTTTCATTAGACTTGATCGATTCGGTCCACTAAAAATAAATCGTAACCAAAGTGTTCTTACAACCCTACGCGTACGCAATAAGTACACGGGACGTCGGTTCTCCTACGAAAGATTCTCAACGCCTCAGCTACATCACCTCCGCCGCTACCACTAGCGTTTCGACTAATGCCGTCATTAACTGGAAAATGTTAACAGCCGTATCGTTTTTCTTTTGTACGTACATAATGCATATACTATACGCGTAATTCATTTGTCAGCTATTGTTTTATTGCCGCGCGTCCAATTTTACGAAAGGAAAAAAGTCGATTTTACGGGAACCGGGAGATATCAATTTGTTTTAGCCCGGCGATGTTTTACAAATCGCGAACGGCGGCGGCATGCGTTGTATCGCTCATTTCGGGTAAATTGTTTGAACGATACAAAGAAAACGACGTACCACAGGTAATATAATAATAATAATAATAATAGGTATACGGACGAATTAATGGAGAGAAACCGAAAAAGGAACATTAATTAACGTACATTTGACAATATCGAATGATATGCGCGGCGAAATCATTATTCATCGCCGTGTTATAATGCGCTCAGATACGCGCGAACCGAGAGACAGTGTCAAGTGTAATAAGTAATGAGTTTCCTGATACCGCACACGGCCATAATGTCACGGTGTCATGATTCAATTCGCTAAGGGTGCTTACTATCGCACGATTTTAGTTTCCAGCCGTATAATATAACACAAATCACCGTTCAGCCCGGCCAAATGTTTCTTGCCGTTAAAACGCGTGCGCCTCGTTGTCGACGAACATCGCACATACTCGAACGACAACGGTGTATAATATTGTAAACTGTTTACTTTTTCGACATCGTTTTATACTCTCAAACGACGCTCCGAATGACGATAACTTCAGACATTTGCCGTGATGCTGCGTCCAAACAGCCCACTACGAAAGCAATGCCCATATACGTGCATTCATACCACTGTCCATTGTTCGTGTCGTCGTGACGAATAGGAATTCCGTTTTGTTTTTATGTCGTACGATTATTATTTTGTTTACGCGTCACGGGACCGCGAGTTAATCGACAATCGGAAAGCGTACATTATCGTCGTTGGTCGTTCGTCGTCCGCGCGTAAAATCACTGCGAAACCGTAGTCGGTTCGGTGATTAAAATATTGGCCGTGTGTAACCACCCGCACGTCCGTTCACGGAAGCCACGGTCGAAATTCATTACACCGTTGATGACACACCCTCGCAGTTCCGCGACCCTTATACTATATTATTATATTATTAATAAAACAAAAACGTCGGGGAAAAATAAAATAATAAAAACAGTATCCAACGTGATACGCGCCGGCCGGGTCATTAAAACAAATCATACGCCCTCCGGTGTTCGATATCACGGGTTTCATCTGATATTGATGACCACACGTTCCAGCGCCATCCGCTTAGGCTGCGCTCGTAAAATCGTCACTCTACTCGCACAGATTTACACGTATTCCCTCTATTTCTACGTCGTCGGTGGTGGAGAATTTCGTATCAACAATAACCTTGTATGTGTGTGTGTGTGTGTGTGATTTTTATTTTATTTTTTACCCACCCTTTTCATCTACGTCACAACGACCGTGATCGATATCGGTTTTGTACTAGATAAACTGTACAGTAAAATTGTACGAAAATATTCGATACGCCGTTCCCAGACACAAACACCGTCGCAGTACGGATTACTGATTGAACGTCAACAATATTGATACTGCGTCGACGCCGCACCGGCTCAATGTCAACGGTTCGTCCAGTGATTGCTTTTGGGTCTGCGATAGGAACCTAACCAATAAACTGCGAAGAAAAGTTATGGTTGAAAAAAATAGTTTCTACGATCAGGCGGCATACAGTTTGCAGTATAACAAAAATAAGTAAATAAATATAGAATATTATATAAAAAATTAATAATTAATATTTTTTATTTATTTATTTGTTTTAATTTTATTTCATTATATTTCTAGTATATACCTACATAAATATTAAAATATGTAATATGTTTTGCATAAAAAAAAATTACATTATTGGAACAAAATGGATGGGGATAGAGTAAACAGGTTCGGATACCAGACATGGTATGCGGGACAACGTATCAAAACTCGATTAATTTCACTATTTAAAACAAAACACCAATACGATAGTAAAATAAAAACAAAAATATATTCATTTTAGTAGAATTTTTGGCGTTATAGACCTATTATATTAGGTAGTGAGTTTCACTTTGGTACATTGAAACATTTTACTTAGTGGATGATATCGATTTCACTGTTAAATTTCGTTTAATTTTTAATACATTTTCCAAAAAGTAATTTTATATTGTTGAAATTGGTTTAAATACACAATGTGAGATTGTTTTTATTATCATCATTGTAAGGGCCGTTTGATTTCATTATGGTAGAAAAACGAAAACGAAAAGATCACGCGGCGTTCGAAGTACGCAATTTAACTACACTGACGTTGCCGGTGCTAGAATAATTTGCACGTTTTCTTTAGACGCCTAGCAGTGTATTCGAAATAACGTATCAATTTTTATGTTATCGTTTGATAGAGATTTTTAGTTTTTATCACGTCTATATTATGTGTGTACGACTGTAGTACAGTTCACGTCACTATCCGCAAACTATTAATGTTCGTACATTATTAGTTTATTACGACTGTTGCATAAATAACGATATGGTCATAAATAAATAAATCTAGAACGTGATAAATCTGATAATATTATTACTTTCAATAACCTAACAAATTACAATTTGTTTTTATTAGACTCGGTTAATTTTATACACTAAAAATAAATCGTAGTCCAAAGTGTTTTATATCATAATGCGTAGGTATTACTTACGTTCGTTCTCCAACAAAATAACCATTAAATTATTCTTAAGCTAAGGTTTTTGTTTCTATCATACAAAACAAAATTCAACGAAAAGGGTATCTGGTAAAAAATAAAATCGATCACAATTAATTTTGTAAGCTTATAATAATTTTGATCTAAGCTAAAACACAATAGTTTAAGTTGTAGCTTTATTATGTTTTACTATTTATTATAAATATAGAAAAATATAATTATATTATACAGGATCAATAATCAGTTATGACATAATTATGTATTTTTATTTATAAAAAAATGAAAAACACACTCTCAATTTAAATAATGTATAAAGTAGCAATAATAGGTAACAAACATATTTTATTTTTTGTTTTATTCGATTATGTATAATTAAAATATCAAACGGGGTAGTATGGTGCGATTCCATATTTTTTCTGATTATGTAGGTCTATTACAACGCTACCTTTGAAGATATGTTCAAAGAACACCCCAAAAGATATTGAAGTACGTAGCGGTTATAATTCAATGTAGGATGCATATCATCAGGCACACGTTAAAATCTTTGAAATTGAACGAAATTGGATTTTGGGATGTGACGTTATTATAATGTCTGTGTAAAATATTCTTGCTTCATCTTTATTTTTTAAATAAGTTATTACTCTTTACCTATATACAGTTTAAAACAAATATAAGACAGTTTAATTATATATTTATGGCGAGTTCTTAGTACACATAAATAGATACAACGAAATATAATGACGATATGACTGACGAAACTATAATGTTAAATGTATCACATAATTTTAATTTGAGTATGACTATTTATAAGTATTTTAGTGAATAATGAAGAAGCTTATAAAAAATACTAAATTATAAAATATAAATGTGTATATTCTGTTATTAATGTTAACATAACATATTGGGTTTTGAATTTTCTTTTACGAATAAATAAATTAATCATAATGAATAGTCTAAAAACGGACTTATTGTATGAGAGAAAAATATACATGAAAACATCATACATGCAAGGAGAATTACTTTCAAGTGAGTCACTGTTTTTCTTTTATGAATATAATAATTTACATTGTAATTCAATCAAAAACATGAAATACACTAAACCGTTTTTATTTATGATAATATATAATCTACAGTGTTTTTTTTACTTATATGCAAGGAGATTAAATGAATACCATAATCGAAATCAGACCTACTGTGATAAATACAACATGTTACACGATTGATCAAAAAATTTTTTTTCTATCAGAAGAGAAAACGCCGTGCTGTAAAAGTTATTTTTTGTAACATGTTATATCAAGTGTATTTTTGTTTTATTAACTTCTCAAATGAAATAAATCATAAAATATGGTGTAATAATATAAAACGTATAAGACATTTATCAATATTAATTACATATTCTAAATTGATTAATAAAATAATTGAAAATCCTGTCAATTTATTTTTAAAATGATCATTGTTTCCATGATTGGATCAAAATTTTATTGGTTTTTCTTTAAATATACTATTTAGATTTTATAAATACATTGTCATCTAGTTAAATATAAATGAATAACTAGTAGTTAAACTACTTAAATTAAAGTTATTATCTACCACATTGTATAAAATACGTTTATAATAATGGTAATTGTATTTATTTTATGCATATACCTACTTAATAATTACCTATACATAAAAAACGACGTTTATATGATAGGTATTAATAAAGCTTAACATTACTATTACAAAAAAAAAAAAAATTAGTTGTAAAAATATAATTATATACACTAAAATATATTGAAAAAAAAATAAAAATTTAAGGATATTATAAATTAGGTACTTTAATTATAATAGAGAAAAAATTAACTATAAAGTGATAGAAGTGACTATGACATATAATTAAAAATTTAACAATATTACACTATTAATAAACTAACTAATTTTTATTATACCTATACAATTTATAAATACTTAACATCTAAATGTTTTTTTTTTTTTTTTTTAATATATTACATTACTAATAACCACAATTAATATATTAGCTAAAATAATATATCATTATAAAATACAATGAACATCTAAAAATATTAATTATTTTTCTGCGTGTTAAATGTGTAATTGAGTTGAAATATTTCACTTTATTTTTAATAATTAATAACAGTTTACTATATAGAACTAAAAAACTAATTAAATCTCATTAAAAATACTTGCATGAATTACTTGATAAAAACGCTTACAAAATATTATTACTAGTACATTTTTCATACACGTAGTTTTTCATTTTGCTTGAGTATAATATGTATAAATGTTTAATTTTAATGATTTAATTTCATACCTGATGCTTTGTAGAAATATTCCAATTCAATACTTTTAAAATCAATACAACTCATGTTAACCTTTTGTACTCAGAACCGTTGTACTTCATTGAGATAAAAAAAAACAACAATGGATTAATTTTATTTTTTTGGACTATTTGGTGAAATATACAAGAAAATTCAATAATAATAATGTTGTAATAATATAAGTTAGTTTAGGAAGGTTCATTATATTTTAACAGAACTCATCATACTTATGTTGTATTTGTAGCTATGATTAAGTTTTAATGGATTTATAATGTTCTCTGTTGTTGTTTTATTATTATTATTTTTTTTTCTTTAGTCTGTAACACTTTTAATACCACAGAAAGCATTATCTAATTTTTCACAAAATTTATTTGATATGGTCAATATTTTAGTAGAAATAAACATCTAAGTTTAAAAGTAGGTTTTTTTTTACTTTAAATGCCAAATAATATATGTTTATGTCAATAATAGAGATATTTCAATCTTAAATTTATAAATGTAGTAAAAATAATAAGTCATTAAAATAAAAATAAAAACAAATATTTCGTATTGTTGCCTTTAGTTTTATTATTCGTTTTTAAATGAATGATTTATTATTATAAATTTCCATTTATTTTACAAATTTTAAAAATAAAATCATCTTGTACTGTTTTTGTATTATTGTTTTAAATTATTAATATTATTTAGCATATTTTATGGAGTAATCATTAATATTTTAATATACTAGAATGTTTTATATATTAAACTTATTCAGAAATTAAGTAAAATATATTGTAAATGTCATTTCTTAAAACGTACAGCATTATACATTGCTACATAATACGAGTATAAAATCATTGTCGTCTACACAGTGCTGAAATTATATTTATTTTTAAATTGCATTTAATAAATATATTATCTACTTCTTACACATGCTGTGTACTAACTTTGATTCACCAATTAAGTATGATAAATTTTTGTTATTACACACACTTACATATACATATATATATTTATTTATTACAATTGTATTTATTTGTAAGAAACATTCAATATTGTATTTTATATTTAAGTATTTAAAATATATATATATATATAAACTATAGATCGCATAAAATAATCAAATTTGCTTAATAAATAATACTATTTGTTACTACTAGAAATGTATTAAATATTGTATATTCATATAACAAATGATAGTTAACTCTTTGAATTGAAAAAATATTATCGTTCTGCCGTGTTTCTCAAGCAATTTTATTGGTTAAATTTTTTTTTGTTCATTGAAAATTAAGTTTGTAAATGCAAATATTAGGTATTGAATATACAAATTTTAATCTTTTTAAAAGGACTATTATCCAGTAATCAATTTAATAAATTTAACTGCGAATTAATTATATTTTGTTTTGTTTATAAACAAGCTGGTAAATAGAATAAAATGTGGTCTTTCAATTTATCACATAGGACGTTGTTCAAATACGTTTGTGATTTAAATTGAATGTAAACACTATATAATGTCTTTCGTTTATACGAGAAACATTATTATTTTGTATAACTAAACAAAATTAATTCTACGCTTTTTCATTTTTTATCTTTTGTTTTAACGTAGGAAAAATAAATCGATTTCTTCTGAAAATCAATTTAACTATTTTCAATGAATTTTACATTTATGAGATGTTCAGTATTTTTAAACATATCATAAAACCTTTTATAAGACCTAGTATAAGTTTATAAATAGTTATAAATAATTGGTGAAATTAACAGTGAAAAGTTGTCTATGGAATAGTTTTAAAAAAATAATAATAAATAATAAGTAGTATTAGTTTTATGTCGTTTTTGGAAATAAAAAGGTTATTCTAAAATATCATTTGGTTATTTTAAAATACTATGAAAAATTAAATTTATATAAATATGGTATGTTTAGCATATTTAACGGAACTGAATGTAGTTTCGATGATAAATCAATATAAATAAATATGCTTTTATACCTATCAATAACCATTCAGTCAGTAATTTAGAAATTTTCAGATAGGTATCGCAAGAAAAGTCACAATTCCATATAAGTATTTATATTATCTGGACTTAGTGTATCGTTTTTATGAATGTCACTTGACAAACAAAAACAATTGACAATGCATTCATTATTCAAAAGTCTAATATTATATTTCATCGAGCCATGGAGTCCACGTTTTTGCAGGGAAATATACAAAAATTAATAAATTTCGTTCCCGAAGTCATTAAACAGACGTGTGTGGATATTATTGGTGGGCGTGATTCAGTTTCGGATGCTATATTCCACTTGGGATGTATTATTATAATATACCCCTCGATTAAAATTATTTTAACAGTTCTGTGAAAAAATTTTCCCCGAATAAAAAGGTATATGAAAAACGTATAATCCACACGCTCAGGGGCGTTATTTGATAGCGTTTTATTATTTATTTTTATTATTCAGATAATATTATACACACTACACAGGCAATAATATATGACCTATTAGTGAATGAATTGGAATATAATATGATACGTTCACGAATGTTCAACACTTCACAGTGTATTACAAGAAACACTACGTCTGACATCGCAATGAATCATTACTTTAAAATATGTTAATTTCATAGTGTTATTAAACTCCAACTTAATGAATATAATCATTAATTCATGGATATCGAATTCGATGATTTGACAAGAAGTCTATTGCATGAGACTACATTATGCAATCGATTGTGGGTTAATTGAATACGAGTAAATAATGTTAACGGATTGAAATTCAAGAAGAATGTGAAATTCCATCTATCGAAAATATCGAGTTGATAAAAAATCTAAGTATTATTAAAATTTAAAAAGGTCTTATTTTCTTTGAAACATCAAATTTCGTGTTACTGAGATTCAAATGTAATACATTTTTAAACTTCCGTTTTGTTTTATTTAATATTTTTTTTATTAGTATACAGGCACAAGATAATATTGTGTATCATAAATTGACAAATTTTCAAATTATAAGTTTTTATTTAAATCTAGTATTGCCATCGAAAAAAAAATGTATGATAATAATAATTAAATATATTTGGGATATGTTAAGGCGGGGTTTTGAATATAATGGACAAACAAAAGGTGATTATTACTCGAGATATTCCTGTGAAAGGAGTTGAGGGAAAATCAAAACCCCAAAATAGATCGACTAGATTATAATATGAAGAGGGATAATTGCATACCATAAATTGTGAAAAAACGTGGAACGCAAAATGTGAGAATTGACGACCGGAGCTACTGACCTGACATAATTACTTTTTTTTATTGGTTAACCTCATTCGGGTTTGACAATTTTCGTACTGTTTCTCCCTCAGCCATCTCATTGTACCATCTATTTTTTGTATTCAGACAATATCTGACAAAAACTATTGTATAGATTTGACGTCAAAAGGACAAAATAATATTATTTTTCTTATGGCGATATTCAGTAATTCTGATAAAACGCGTTACTTTGCTCTGTCGTGTGCACTAGTAACTACAATATTGAATTAAAAAATACATGTATTTTCTATGATTAAACTATACAAAAAATGGCTGTAAACCACACGTTGAACATGTACGTCATGTCTACACGTTGCTACAGATTCTTTATAGGTATACCTACCCACTTAGGAATTACGTACGTGAAGTATTTTTTTCTTCTAAACTTTGTGTTGTCTTCAATGTATTATCCAAAGAGACTCTATAACTACTCACAAAACCCTCATTGGGTAGATATCCCTCGAAAATAATGTCAAATTTTTCGTATGCGTGTGAAATATTTTTAAAAAAAATTCTATCAGTAGAAAATGTTTGAGTTTTCCGCAACGTCCATATTATACTAAAAACACGCCCGGGACTAGCATAAATAATAGTTCGTTTTACTGAATCCGATATGGTAAAATGCGATGCACTAGATTACGTAGAGTGATTCACAGCTCGTTCTTAAGAAAAAAAAAATGGCTGCGAAAAATAGCCGAGTTGCACACAAAAAGTTATTCCCTCAGGTTTTTACATGGTACAAATATCCGTTATGCTATTTTCAAGCTCATCCTTAAGACGAATAACCTTATTTTATGTTCTCGTAGGTACGATTCTATCAGCCATACAATAATATTACACTATTATATATAATGATATACAATGGAAATTAGTAATGTTTACAAGTGTATCAAAAAAGTAAAAAATAATAAATTTATATATTATTTCAGATTTGTAGTGGAAAAATGAATATTGTTTTGATTTATCAATGATGAGTTATTATTTTTTGTTTATCTTAATATACTTTAACAGAGAAAATAATGCTTCAATTTTAAACTTCAATAAAATGTTAGGTAAAAAAATAAAACAACTTCAACAGTGTTTTTAATAATAAGATTGGAAAATGTTAGACATTTCAACTAAAACCAGTTTTGGACAAACTCAATTTCTTTATTTTGTTGTTATTCAATAACGAATAACCATAAATTACTTTTAATCAGTTATTGTTTTTATTAAAATTTGCTATACATAGCATATCATTTTCAAAACATTTGAAGTTTAAATATTGATGAAATCAGAAACATTACATTATTTTATAGTGATAAATATACTAAATTGTTAATTTTTAAATTTAAGATTTTAGTGTACAACACTTTAGTTCTAATTACATCTCATTACTATTATCATAAAAAAATATTGGTACATAATTGATTATCTATAAGTATAAATCTATGGAAATTATAACATCAACGATACATTATATCTATTAATATAAAAACACAGATACGTATATATAACTTTTAATTTTTTTTAAATGATAATAATAAAATAATAGACTACGAAAATTAAGACGAAAAATAAAGTTATATATTTTATGAAGAATTTGATAATTTAGACAGTTAGTAAGTTTACTAAATGTAAGTATTATGATATCGAATTATTTATACAAAAAAAATAAAATAAATACCTAAAATAAATAACTGTACTAATACAATAACATTCGTTTCAACTGGTTTTTTTATTATCAAGATGTACTATTTGAATAATTAATATAATATCTTGCCTATTAAATCGATTGGTTATGGTTAGAAAACGACCAAAATAATTACATTTTAACTTTAATAGAAAGGTAACAATTTAAAACTTTGAAAGTAATGTGTTCCGTAAAAGGTACATATTTTCAGCGCTTTAAATTTCACGCTAAATATCTTTCAAACTAGTTTTTTTTTATCAGGAAGGAAAATGTGATTACGTTAATATGTGAACTTTTCTTTTTGAAATATGTTAAAACTTTTCCGAACATCATCTACATTTGTCATTTTTCAGTTGATAGTTTTGTGCAAAAAAAAAAAGAATACTAATAGTTTCTAACATAAATATGTATGTATAAAGTTAGACATGTAAAAGCATTTATCCGTTTAATGATTATATTTTCAACTTTTTGAACATTTATTTAAAAAAAAAAATCTAAATCTAAAAGGTCTTTATATATTCTGTTTTCAGTATTACACACGCTCATATATATATATATATATATATATATTTGGATATTTGTATTATATTCTCGTCGATATTGTGCAGTAGTACATCATCAGACTCAAATCTATACACAACAGGAAATTTGAAAGCACTACTTAAGCTTATTACTAGGGTTTCCGATCGCGTGCCAATAGGAATACAATACACCGCGTTGTTTTTCTTACAATATACATTCGTCAAAGTGAAATATGCCCAACCTGCGTGTAGGCGTTAATTTTAATTTTTATGACGGTATCACACGATAACGATAATTTCGTTCGGCAGTTCATTACTCAAAATTGATGGCATATTAAAGCACACCGACCTTTTACTATCTTAAATTTCCTATTAATAAAATCAGAAGTATAAAACTGGTATCAATTCATCAACAATATATTATATCTAAATTTAGTCGACCTACACAGTAACATAAAATAACTGCACACGACTAGTATAAATATAATTTCTCATTGTGTTAATTTTAAGCATTGTAAGATGTATACGTGTAGTACAGCACTTTATTCTATTATCATTGATCTGAATTTGAATTTAAGTCACATTTGATATGATTTCTTCGATTTTTAAATCAATTGTTAAAAATCACAATGCACATACAAATATTTTCGAAAATAAATTTACTAAATAGTCAATCTTTAATAATTATATAATATAATAATACAGTATAACTGTATGGCTTGAAAAGGCCTTGAAGGAACTTGAGCGGTAAATCATCGTATAGATTGAGTAAAACTTTACCTGAAACAGATAAAGATATATCAATTATTAGTAACCAATAATAAATAATTTTAAAATCTATATATATATATAATATTTTTATTTAAAATTTAAATCGATAATTTAACATTAAATGTAATTTATGATCGTTAAAAAAATGTCACATAACGTGAAACAATATTGACCCTTTTTTATCGTTATGTGTTCAGTGTACACTAATTATTTACATTTTGTAATCCACAAATTTATATACATTTTAATTTCGTATTTTAAATTCAACTTTTTTTTTTTATGAGCACATATAATATAAAGGTATTATAAATTATAATCCCATAATATTATTTTATTATTTTAAGAATTATTTAAGCATTTTGAAATTTTACAAAAATGTATAAATTTTATTTATTGGCAGCTCGGTTACACTTTAAAATGCACTATTTATATAAATAAATCACACTAATACAATACATAGTTCAAAAACCTTCATATAATGACTTCCAAGATAATACTAGTGTTGAGTTATTTTTCCAAATCTTAGCTCTTTTGTTTTTAGCATCTATGTATAGACTCCAAACTTTTATACTTATAAACCAATACTAAGAAAATATGGTCATAAAATACATAAAGTATTTTATTTTTGTTAACACCAAGAATAAATACATAAATTCAGAGATATTTTTTTGTAAATGCCATAATAACAATAAATTATTAATCAAAAATTGATGTTATAAAAATTTATGTGAATAGAATAGTTTCACTGAACATTATTATAGCAATATTCTCTGTGATGACGTTTTGTGAAAAACGTAACTTAAGTCAAAACAAACTTTTATTAGTACGATGGCTTCTGAAATACCTCTAAATAATGTTGTGATGCACTTAAACATTATTATGAGAGTTTCCCTTTAGGGACCCTAATGATTTAGGAATGAAATAGTCTATAACCACTAACGATTTTTCTTTTACCAACAAAACAAAAAAGAAACACTTTTCAACGTTGCCCGTGGTAACGGACCAAAAATTTCAACTCTCCATGATACCAAGATCAAATAATTTCCTCCGGTTTTCACTAATATCCATACACACATTTTCAAAAATCCATTTTTATAACAGAAAAAAAACTATGTTCAAATTGTATACCGTGAAGAGGTATTATATAAAATTGTACACATAGAAAAATTAATTATTGTATTATCAGTAATAAAACATTCAAGTACAATGGAAATTCGAAATATAGATTTTAAAAGTTGTTGCTTTAAAATGGAATATGATTTAATAAGATAAAAATCATAGTATATAAAATATAATTGAAAAACATACTATAAATTTATAAATACAACAATAGTAAACTTGACCTTTAACAAATTAGACATACGATGAAACAAGAACCTTTTGTTACAATTGTCTTTGTTATACGTGAATCCTACTGAAAAAGAGTAAAATAAAAATTTTAATTTATCAACATAGTAATTATTATATTTTTTTTACTAACAAGCGTATGCAGTTATTTAAGTGGTTCATATAAAATGATTATATTTAAAATGTTTTAACTGTAATAATATAAATAATAATATCATCACCTATTCCTCTTGTAAATAATATTATATAATTGAGTAATTAATTGGACTAAAAAAAATAAAGATTAAAACATTATCACAATTAAAAATTACAACAACTATAAAATATTGGACTGAAAAAATATTTTTTTCTTAGCATATATGTATATTATGTTTTAATATATTGTATATAACTAATATTATGGACATATTTTGTTTATAAACAAAGATTATTGTTACAAGTATTAATTATTTTAAACAACTAAATTATAGGTTATTTTATCTATAATATTAATAGTTTTATCAAATTTTATCGAAATCCTTGCTAAAATAAACACAAATATTATAGAAAAATAGTTTAATAAACTATTTAATTTTGTTTTTTGTAATCATGATACACATGCTTAATCTAAATGCTATAATATGTTTCAAATAATAATTAATTATTTTATTTTACAAACATTTAAGTTAGTAATTATATTTTATGCACAATATTTATTATTCCGTACTATTCTTTTACCTTTGATACGTCCATAAAATTTTGTTCCAGAATTTTCATTACATATTTGTCATTAAAAATAATAATACTATATAGTTTTAAATAATCTAATCTTTTTTAATATTTCGTTTAATTTATTAAAATTAGGTACAACTGGTACGAGGTAAACATTATACGATACTAAAGTCAAATAAAATAAAATATTATTATATTATTTATTTAAAAAAAAACCCTATTACTTTTCAGAAATTTTTGAGTTGATTGTAAATAATAAATACTATTAACTATAAATAATTTTAATTTATTTCCATATAATATCATTAAATAATATATAGATATTATACAAGTAAATTGAACATTTTATTTTGTAACTTTAACCACAAGGACTCAAACAACACTGACAGTGACATATGTTTACCTAAGAAATACCGAAGAAAATTGATCACGTACTTTTTTTTTCATGTTAATTTGCAGAAATCCAATAGCTACTAACACACACACAAAATGCATACGTCTATTTACTTACACACCTATTCAACGATAGTTTGCGAGAAAGAGAGGACAATTTGACCCCAATCTACACCGCACCACTACCACCACCAAACCGGACGATCCTTTATTTTGAACCTAACTACCCTTCTCCTTCGTTTTCATAGTAAAAGGAAGCTGTCCGTTGGATATTCTCGTCACGTTCGCTTTACGTCCCAGAAAAGCGGATAGAAGACGGAAAAATCTCCCCAATATCCTGTCCTACGGCAATTTCCCGTTTTTCCGCGTTCGTGAACCCTAAAAATTAACCACTTTCTTTTTTCGCTTTAACCCCGTCACTTAAATCAACTCCTACCCGTACGCCAGCCATCTGAAGCTGAATATCCGTCACCTAAAAACCAATAAAAAGGTTCTGCCCAGAAAAATCTGTGACCATCACTTGCAGTTTACATATTTAAAAAATTGAGACCAGAAAACATTTTTGTTATTATAATATTTATTTATAATTATATAAACAAATGACGAAAATTAACCTTTTTTAATTTTTTAACTAACAAACAATTAAAGTTAAAATGTAATTCATAAACAATTGTTTTATTATATGTATATATATATACAAGCAGGCAACTTTGAAATTTGATACCCCCGAAAAAGCTTACAATTTTTTATTTGAAAGTATCATTCTTCTTTTAACTGTCATTTTATGTATTATGTATTATATGCATATGAACCTATAAGTTTTGCTCAAAGACTTTGTATACTATATTTGGTACTTAACTGGTACCATAATCTTTCTAGTGAATGAATGATCCATTACCTGACATATGCAGAAAAAACAATTGGTTTTTATCATTCAATTTTGATGGCTCCTGAAAATCAACCTTTAAATTGGTTTGAGTTTATTCACATGTTAGCTGAACATGAATTCAATACCATTGATATTAATATTTTTATCCGTGTTTTTTCACACGCCATATCACATTATATATTATTCTTTTCGACCGTTTTAATTTATCTACGAAGGTGGTTTAGCATATTTTAAACATTAATCTCAAAAGATTTGAGGTTTCACACGATATTTATATAATTGTCAGTATACGGACAAAGCAAAACAATACCAACAACAGCACCACTCAATCTACCATGGATTTTAATTGTGTTACATCCTAGGTGGTGAAAAGTTAAAATATTAATTAATGGGGTCACAAATATTCACAACACAATTCTTGTATGAAATGTGTAATAGAGATTTTAAGAGCGTACCTACTACTCTTGCAAAACCAAAACAACGTAATTTTCATATCAGTTATTTTGAATATTATGTATTTTTATTTTTGTCTGTGGTACTTATTTGTCATATTTTCACCTTGTTAGCAATTGTAAACTAAAGCCTATTTCAGTGATAATATACAATACATTTTTTATATTTAAATGTATTAGTCTGTCATATTTAATATAGTTCCTATTTTTATGTATAAGTTACATCATACAATTATTTAAATATAAATATATATTATAGAATATATAAATAATTTATAGTAACAAACATGATATGTTTTATTAGTTAAAGTATACTTGCATAATGTTTAGGATGTTTAAGACAGTAATAATTTTAACAATAATAAAACACGTTTTAAAAGCATCTATTCTTAATAAGTTTTTATGGTTGTAATATGTAGCGAAACACTTAAAAAAATTAGTTTAAAACGTTAATATCCATGCCTGTGAAACCTATATCAAAACAATGAAGTTTTTGAGGAAAAAGTGTAATAAAAATATAGAGGTAACATGTTATTCATTGCCTCACATCAATTACTATAAACATAAAATATATTTACTCATAGAGTAATGTACGAGTATTTTACCGTGGCAATGTGTTCAACTCAATTTTCCGCAATAATTCTTAGATTACTTGAAAGCGATACAATCGAATTTATTTATTTTTTTTTTTTTTTTTTTGTCTTATTTTTATTCGTCTCGTTTACTACACACACTAGCTACAACCCACTCAATCTGCTAAAACAACTTTTTCCTGACCCATGTGTTTTTTGTTATCAGTATCCGCTGTTTTTTTATTTATGAAATCTCGTACCTACGTACTCAAATGTTAAAGGTAAGATCCTTATTCGAATTTAAGAGTATTGATGTATAAGAGTATGAAAATGAAAACGGAACAGTGTTTGCAATGTGTAAAAAGGAATTAACTCTGTTCAATCAGAACAGTAGATATTATTATTCATATACGTCATACACGTATACCTAGCTATTGCATATTCATGTACTTAATGTAACTTTACTGCTGTTGAATATATTGAGTACATTCACATGAAGTTGTAACACTACGTATACTTATAATTCGTATTTGATGCTTTTAATGAAAATAACAAAACTGATATGATATTTTCTTTACTTAATGTTTACAGTTTATTTTTTAAAAAACCAACTAGTGATAATAATAAATTTTATAATAAAAATATAATAAAAACATGATATTCTTAGTTACATTTAAAAATATATTCAAAAAATTAAATTGTTCGAGATTAAAATTAAAATATACGTTATACACTTTAAGAAAATATTTCTATCACCTATAAAAAAAAGTTATAAAACACATTATTCTTGTTAATAATTACACTACAATTTAGAAAAAAAAAGTCTCGTATTTGATTTATTATACACCAACTTACAATACATCCAAACACTGGTAATAATTTAAAGTAGAACATATAATGTTAATGGAGTGTTTTATTTTTGTTTTAATAATGACATACATTTTTTGAATTAATTCTATTACAAAACAATCAATTTAAAATAATACAACACCTTAGGTATGCTTTTCAAATTATTTAAAAATGTATAATTTATCTTTGTATATAGTAAACAATAATATACCAACAACCCTTTACTCGACCATGGAAAATTAATTAGCCCTGAAACTCATTAAGCGACCAGAAGCAATACCGGAAAAGGAACAGAAAATTGTCACTAAGCACTTGGATGTTTAATAGGTTCTTTAAGTTTCTTTTGATCCTTTTTGATTTTTTTAGTTTTTATTCGTACCATATAAAAACAACCTTTTTTCTATTGTACAATTTTTATTATTTTTACTATTATTTTTTCTGTTTCAAAAACAAAAACATGGTAATTTATTATTAGGACTAAGGTCAGTGAAATATATTATTTCTCCATTAATCCTAAAGGCAACAATTAGCAATGGAAACCCTCTCATCACTATATATACCGCTTCAATGCAAAGAGGGACACTGAAAAGGTCATGCCCGCGTAGCCGCAATCAATCAGCCGCCATCCGGAAAATGGAACGAGACTACTTGCATGATCGCCAAGTCTATACAGTTTATTGGAGTTAAATATTGCTCGCATATTCAAAAATATTACTAGTATATTATATAATTTATTAATTTATTTTTTAATCTCATTTACTCTTAAGCAAATCAATATGCGTAAAAATGTATATTGGAACAAAAATCTTAAATTATATTACGAAGGTAATATAAAAATGTGCATAAAATAAAAATAAATCTATTGAATACTATCTATTATTCTGGTTAAAATATAGATAGAATTTAATAATTCAAAATTATAATATTTACTATGAATGTTTGAAAAATGCATCAACAAAATAATGTTATAATATGTTTTAAAATTATATGATTAATTTAAACTGTACTATTTAGTTATACTATTTTAAATAGTCTCAGTAAAGATTAATCAAACTTTGTAAAGGTGCCAAGAAAAAAAAATAATAGATACAAATAAATAAGTGATTCTAATTACTAAAAAAAAAAAAACTATCTAACCACTTAAGTCAATTTAAATCATAGGTACTAACAGATTTTTAAATCTTTTAAATCAAGTTCCAAAATGATAAAATATATATGTTTATATGTTGTACATTGATTAACCTTATTATTTATTTATATATTTTAACGTTTATTATAGGTACTGTAAATTATTGACCTTATTATTTATTTATTTATTTTAACGTTTAGTATATTTACTGTAAATTCGCTACCAGAAAAGTATTTGGTTGACATTGTGTAATATCAGTTTTTATCGGTAAAACAGACGAATTTCAAGTTTTATCATGATAAATAAATTGTTTTGAATAAACGACGGCCACTTTAATATGAGCTTACTGTTCCCTAGGCAGGCTTGATGAGATAATTCTTGAATCGTTTAACAGAGTGCTTTCAATTTAGACAGTTTCGACATAACCGAAATGTCGCTAAGACCCTCTGAAACATTTGATATTCCGGAATTCAGAGTGATTAACAGTGAACCAAAGGGTTTCTTTGTTTTTGGGTCATTGTATATAGGAAAGGGTCGTTTGCAGACATATGTATCAATACAACAATTTTAGTTATGCTGTTTATGGTATAACTATATAACATTAATCACTCGATTGATCAATATATATACGCCAAATGGCGACGAACATCGATTATTACTCAGAATATTACATTAATTATTATTAGTACATGATTTAAGCGTATGATTTGAAATATTTACAGCAAAATCAGAACAGGTGTGTCACATAAATTTATCTGCGTGTATAATACATACTGCACATAGTATTATACATTTTCTAATACCTATACGCCAGTGATTAATTCTGAAAATATAACAATTTAATAGAATGGACGATTCTAAGAGTGTAAAATACTTAAATACTAATAAGACATTTTCGATTAAAAAAACTTTCAAAAATAATTAATATCGATTGTTAACAAAAAAAACCGAAGGAATCATTTTGCTGTAAAGTAGGTTTCGAAATAAACATCTTCATTGAATATACCGCTGCAATAACGTATATGTCCAAATTATTAAATAATAAATCAACTCATACGAAAAACTATTTAAAAAAAAGATAAGGTTGAATATTTTGTATTTAATTTACATACATAAATTTGAATCTGTTCGGACTTTTTTTTATTGATAATAGCATATATTTAGCATTATTTGATTGGTATCTAGTTATCCTTATCTTCTAATATCATTGAAGTTTGATAATATACGTTTTACTAAATATCAAAATATTTTTCATAATTGTTGTTGTGTACCTACTTAATAATATTTTAATTATTTCATTACTGTACTTAATCCAACATGACATTTATAATAATAAACAAATTCATAGAACTATTAGTTATTTAGTTTCCCATTATTAAAATGGTATAATGAGCCAATTTTTGCTACAACCATCACATAACAGATATATAATATTATTAATTAATAATAATTATAATATTGTATGAATAGGATATAAATTAGACTATTTAAAAAAAAAAACTACTTTAGTGTGTATAGAAAAAAAAATATAAATGGAAAAAAGTTTTGAGTCCCTAACATTTTTTGGGGGGATGTATTATAATTATAATCACTAAAGAAAAACCGATATTTTTTAAATCCTATATATTAAATATAAAAAAAAAAAAATTACCCATATATTTTCTATGTTTTCAAAATGCTATAAAATTAACTTTTGAAAAACATTGTATTCGATTATCAAATTTTTACTTTTAAACAAAAATGTATTTTACTTAAATCGATAAAAAACTTAAAACAAATAATTTCAAATGATTTAAAAAAAAAAATAAAGAAGAGAAAAAGCTAAAATTTTTGAAAATTATATTATGTCTAAAAAATATTATTATAAATTGTCGTTGAAAATTTAAATCTCTCTACTGTTTATATTTTGAAAAAGTATAAAAGAAATTTTATTTGTTGACTTCTCCAAATACTAATTAAATCAAATTTGCTACCAAAAACCAATCTCAAAGTTAAAGATTTCTACTTCAAAATTTCATGAAAGTTAAAAAAAAGCAATACAATCGAATTTATTACAGCATACATATTATTGTAACCAATACATTTCTTTAGTCTTAAGAAAATGTATTTGTGTATGTCTAGGAGTTAAATGTGTTTCATTTTTATTTTACAATATAATATTTTGATAAATTATGTTAAATTTTTCTGTAACAAAATACTTTTAATATTATTTAAACAGTTAAGACTAATAACCTGGTTAATAAAAACTGTTAATTTAACAGTTTCAGACGTAATAAATTTACCTTCTAATTTCTATTCAATTTAAATAGCTTTGATTAAATGTTTTTAAAACTATGTTAATACTAGGATAATATTTTAATTCCAATTTAATTAAAAATATCTGAATACAAATTAACTAATGTAAAAGTGCTCATAAGAACTTTTACGTATAAACTAAGTTTGCTGTATTATTTATTTTAGGCTTTTTTCATAATTTCAGGACATACTGCTACTTCAGAGTGTTAATTCTATGAGTTTATTGTCACAAGATAATATTTTTAATGTCATTAAAAATATATTTTTGTACATTTTTAATTATCCTAGTGTATACGGGATATTAGTTATGTACATATATTTTTCTTAAGATATGAATCCTTTTTATAATACATTTGTTAATTACTATTTACAAATTTGAATGTTATAATGCTATGTTTAAAAACACTTATTAAAGTATTGAATAGCAAGATACATTTAAAATATTTAATTTAAAAGAAAATTTATTAAGGTTAAAACAATAAAATACGATAAACTTGATAAACTTGATAAAATTACATGAAATCATTATTAGAGGTCCGTTATTTAATAGTAATAGAGTCAGTGAGTTACCCAAATGTAAATATAAAGAAGATTTTATGACTAAAAACTATTTTCACCAACCCTCTCAAATGAGCGTGAACAACAGTATTTTTTCAAGTATAACTCGAACGATGAGTACGATATTATTATATTATTTAAACGTTTCAAACAAGTCTGTTTTATTTGCTATTGAAATACGAAATAATGGTATTTGAATTGACGGTACAGGTTAACTGGTTATAAGTTCAAATTAAATTAAAAATTAAAAATTAAAAAAAAACGAATTGCTATCATTTCATTATACATATTATAAATATATATATATATAATATGTTGTATGTCTATTTTATAATAAAAAAATTGATTCCTCTTCAAATCGATTCTCGCCCGGAAAAGCTTGGATTTAATGTGCCGGTGGGATACAATTTTTAAATCGTGGTATACGGTGAAACCCGTTTGGCTCGAGCGGTTTCACGTTAAATCTCTTGATCCCCCTCCCCCCGGAGTAGCATATTCGGTCATGGCAATTCGAACCATCCTTTTGGCCTAAATACGGGAGGATTACTCGAACGTCCGGCGAAATTTGCAACGAGAGAAACCAAAGCTAGTAACGAAATTCTAAAATAATAGTTCCCATATAAAATTATTGTTGTATTGTTATTTCCTCTATGGGATGATGATATCAACCACGCGTATTATAATGATCCAGAGATCTTCGACTGACTCAGCATTAGTCAGACGCTAGTCCGTCAGCAACCTCCAGATCATTATGATTTCTTGCGCAGACGAACCAATAATTTTGCTGGCATATGACCTGACGGACAACAACATGTCGTTTCGTGTGAAATTGGATACTGACGGGACACCTGAATAATTACAATGAATATTCTAATCCCAAAGCGACCATTAGCATTTATAGACGATGCGTATCGAAACGCTGTCTGCGTCACGCAAATCAACATGGCCGTGACACAGACCCTTTCACTTTTTTATCAAAAAAAAAAAAAAATTTCAAAACCGAAGAAATTTGAATTCGTAGTTATTTTTTTTTCCTAATACGGAAATATTTTATTTTAAGTTGAAAATTCTTATTTATTTTATTTTTTTATTTTCTCATAATCCATAAATCCTCAAATATAGTAATAACAATATAACAAAGGTTTCATAAACACTAATAATTTAGGTTTTTTCCATGCTGTGAATACTACTTATCTCGTATGCCTACGATAAAATATTTACGATGTTCAGCAAATACTTTTTTAATCTTCTAAATTCCTTTTTTTCTATACTTATTAAAATAATAGTAGATTTTAAGTAAACCTTAAATGTAGTGTTTATATATTTTTACCACTATTTATTTTACGAAAGTCAGCAAGTACTTGTTCAATAATATTTCAATACATTAAACTTTTTTCCTAATTTCAATTACCGGAAAGGAAAATATTGTGTTTATTTTTTTTCACGGTTGATGCACAACTGAGTTGTATTTATTCAGGTAGAAAAGGTAAAAGTATGCAATAACATCACGATGCACCGAACAAACACGACCCCCTGCAGGGAGATTGTGACTAGATTACGTTTTAATGTGTTTTTTTTTTTAATATCGGGTCGATCGCTTTTCGGTTATTGTAGACAATAATATACACTCATGGTTTGCACAAACAAATACCTGTTTTTAGAGACGACATATTTGTGCTTCGCAATAATAATAATTATTATTATTATTATTATCGACTGAATATTATATTTTATCGTGACACTGCTGCATCGAAGTACAAATCAGCTTAAAATTAATCGGAAACCCCAGCTTTAAAATTAATTATAAATGAACACCTCTTCGTCCGTAGTATTGAAATTGGAATTTTTTCTACAGCGCATTATGCTTATATCGTATTTTTGTGTAATAAAATTATTAGCAAATCGGATTTAAAATATAATAATATTTTTAGACATTAACCTATTATTTACCATTTCGACAGCATGTAAATCATACGAACGCGAGAATCCAAATGTTGTTCTACGATCCTAATTTAAAATCATCTTTTCTTTTAGGAATATAATAGATGTGTAGACAGGTATGGCTAGTGTTTCAACGCGATGCTGTTGCAGTCATTGTGGAAAACATTTTTATTTTTGTTTCTCTAGCCAGAAAAACGTCACGTCCAAGATTGTGGTATAAATGTGGTTTCCCTTTTTCATGCAATCCTTTTTGCATTACACTGCAATGCGATCTTTCCGGTCGTCGGTATTCCACATCGGCGTGCACCAGCGTACACAACCCGCACATCACCACCACGCCACAGCGAACATTTATTTCGCCCACGTCCCATTTGTTTACGAAACAGTGCAATGCGTTTGCGGCCGATCCGTCCGGATGTCGGTTCCTTTGATTAGCGTCCTAAAACGTCCCTGTAGGTACAGGGAGAAATGTATTTTCCGTCATGTGTACTTGGATTAATAATTTTTTTTATATGATCTTAAGCTACTCATCGATGGTGAGCTGTGAATAGTTAGGTCGTATTTTTTTCAAATAATTTGTCGTGATATTTGGATTTTTATTTTTTTATTTTGTGCCCTTCTGGAGGGTAATAATACTGTCGATAAACGAAATATAATATGATTTTATTTCCAACGTATCCCGCGTGGATCGTACGCCGATGACGTACTGGTGGATGACGTTTAACCCCGGGGAAACAGTTTTCGGTTTCTCGGACGTGTACGCCGCAGGTATTGAAATGAAATCCCATTAAACATACTCTGTTTGGTATTCAATTCCGTTTTCTATTGATTTAACAACAATATTGTTGGCAGAGTATTAAGCAATGAAACCAATATCATAATAATAATATACATTAGGTATACAATATAATATACATTGATCACCAAAACAGCGAAATATCGTTATAATTTCGCATAATTTACGTAATCCCATTCACGAAAAAGCATCCTGAAATGATTCTCATTCCGTTTCCACTCTATTAATAAAGGTACCTACCACAATATATTATATTCGGTATTATACGTCTTATCGATTATTAAAGTTAGATTAATATGATATCTATATAAATTATTGGTATTTTTAATTTGTATACCTAGGTAGTCATTATATCTTATTATCGAGATGTCAGTGTTATTTTTAAACAAAATTTCTTAATTGTATACTTCTATTATTTTTGTTAATTTTACAATATTCTTGGATTATTCACCATTTTTTTCCAACTAAATTGATTTCTACATTTTCAGTATACTTATAAAACTCATTAGTTATCTGATGCGACAGATAGGTACATTTTCTATTGTGTTTAATTTTTTATCGGTGTAAGACTGCTCCTCAATGTCGTCACTCAGAATCTTGAATAAGTAACTTAAATAATAAATTTAACACTGACTTCTTAAAATCAGTAATTTATTTACAATAATTGGTATTTACGTAATTCGAAATGCACTATTACTAATAATTAAGTTTAAATTATTAATTATAATAATATCTAGTTACGATTTATTGTTCATACATTTTGGGAATCATTGTTCACTGTTCAATCTTACGGGACAACAATCAACATAAAATCAATGAAACGCGTAAAGTACCTAGCGAAAATACTGATATCGGTGGTTTATGTCACAAGGACGATTTGTCTCACAAATAGTCACATTATATACCAGAGATATCGTCTTTGTTCTTTAACATCTTAACACATACCGGTAATAACACTATTTGTCTATATCCGATCTAATGATTGATTGTAGTTGAGTTTGCAATAAAAAAAAAATAAAAACCGTTAGAAAATGAAATTTCAAACGTCAACTACTGTATTCCAGTGATACAATCATCTTATAAAATAAATAACAAAATAAACAACATAAATAAAATGTTAAATTAAAAATAAATTGTTAAAACATTTTTGAGTACAACTTACTATTGTAATGTATTTAACTAGGTATTAACATTCAATGTGAAATTTATGATGTGTTGTGTTTACAATATTAAATGATTAAAATTTTTAATCGAATCAGTTACAATGTACATAACTTAGCGTACCTACTCATATATATAATACCGTCATTTTATTTTATAATTTTGTTTGATTTTTATTAGAAATAATACTAATGGATAGTTTTTAATTGAAAAATCATTAATCAACGACAATTAAATAATAGATGAGCAATTAATATACTTCATATATTATGTAGTCATTGTAAATTGAGATAATTAAACAAAGAATCATATATTTTTAGCGTGGTTGTTAAATAATAATTATACAACATAATTTAGCTAATAAGTTTGTTTAATTCTAACATTGTATTATATCTTTATAAAATACTAATATGGAATACCATTAATAATGAAACAAGATTTTTAGAACAACGATGATAACTATTTTAATAACATTTTATCTTTATTTTTATCATAGGTATTTTATACTTACATAGTTATATTTACAAACAATTTTATGAAGAATAAATATTTCACCTTTAAAGTGGTAGGATAGTATACAATTTAAAGTATATTTATCTACATTGATCACCCTGTGTATTACGTAGGGTTTAATAAATTATTTGGGCTGTGTTAATATCTCATTTTAAAGTTAAACTACCTAAAAGATATAAATAATGTATAAATCTAATTTTAATAATGTAAACAATTGAAATATAATAAATATAATATAATAATTAACATAAGTTAATAATTTTAGGTTCAAAGCTATTATGTATTGCATGATTAATTCTTGGAGGATTATACAAAATATTAATTGTACAAAATGTTTCTCATAAAATATTTTTTTGATTGAAAAACTTACGAAGTTTTGAACAGTAATTTATTAAATTTACAAGTAATCGTTGATATATATTCAAATAAAATGCAAAAGCATAATATTTTAATTAATCAAGTTACACACATAATGTTAGTACTAAACATTAACGATAATAAATTACTAACTATTTTTCACATTTTAGTGTTTTAAAAGAAATGTAATGCCTTCGTCTTTGTATAACTGAATTGAGCAATAAGTAATTTTGTTAAAACATAATATTAATATTTTACACAACAAATGCACACATATTATAATAGTAATGTATCATTCTATTAAAAAATACATAATATACGCATTATATATAAGTGTACATACTAAGACATTTTTTTAAATGCTAATTTGTATTAAATTATATAATTTTAAATCAAATTTTGATAATTATAGTTTATTAAAAATTAATTATAATTATAAAATTTGTTTTTTTTATTAAATTTTTTAAAAAATATCAGTTGATAACTATTATCAGTTTATCTGGTAACTAGTAATTTTCTTGATAACAAAATAAGATAAATTGATGTTTAATATTATACATTAACTTAATCGTATGATATGTATTATGTATTTTTTTTTTTATTTATGTTTAGTTAGTTTTAAGCCATAGTTTTAAAAATAAAATAATAATATACTAAAATCGATGATATCATACGTTATCAAATATATTATTTTGGATTAGTGAAATTACCACTAGTCAACTAAAGAAAGAATTAATAGAAACCTGTTGAATTCAAAACTTATGATTTTGAAACTCTGAATAAATTAGTCGATCTAGTAAAGTTTTATAATGCAAATACGTTATGCAAGGCTTATTTCTTTGAAGGAACATCAAAGAAATTTGAAGTCAGATCTGGATTGATATAAGACAATCTAACTTACTACATTTGTATGCTTGTTTTAGCTCTAGAACAATTTAAAATAAATAAACAGAAAAAACGTTAAATAGAGTATTTGCAGGTATAATTTTGTTGATGTAATATGGATGATATTGTGGTACTTGATGAATCTAAGATATAATTAGAAAGATATATAAGAAAATTTATCATATTAATTCAAATGATAGGCCTTCAAACACTTAAGTTAAAATAAGATATTATATGATGATAAGTGATAAGTAGAAATCCGATGATATCCTAAACTTAAGTATCGGTTGAAGTTATCTTTTGAAAAATTTTAAGTTTTCGAAAAACCTAGATACCCAAATTACAAAAACAACATCCATGTGAAATTAATTAGAATACTTAGAATAAGAATCAGTCGAAGAAATCACATTATAAATAAGCATCGAAATTGCTTTGAAGAGATATAGATAGAAAATATACTTAACCTACTTATGCATCATCTTCAATGGACGCAAAAAGTCTAATACTAGTAACTTTTGAAAGTAAAATATTAAAAAAATATTAGATATCTATGTTAAAAATTGTAAAAGAAATAAAAATAATATGATTTATTCTAGCACACCGCAAAGTTAATTTAAAGTACTTACTGGGTACCTGTCAGGTTTAAGATGTTTGACTTAATCAGTTGTTTACTTAAAATACATTTCAAAATTAAATAAATAAATAAATAGAAAATTTCAAAATGTATCTATAAAAAAATATCTGAAAAAAAGTAAAAATTCTTTGAAAACTTATCTATATCTAAGTCTCATATAAATATAATATTTTTTCAATTTTCTTTCAGGTAATTATTTTCTGTTCTGACGAGTACACAAAAAATAAAATAAAATCGATTCTACTCAATTTAAAAATTTGTGTGGTGAATAAAATCTTTTTCTTTTTAATTATTTAGAAAAGTTCTAGTAATGAACTTCTAAAATATCAAATGGATATTTTTTTCTGCCCTGAACCACAGTTTTAGTTAGAAGTTTTAATAATCAGGGTTAACCTTAAACGTTAATTTTTGGTTCGGTACTATAATTCGGTTTTGAACTTTGTTTTCGATAAACGTTAAATTAAGTTATGGTAAAAAAATACAGTTATAGGTATAACGTTATAATTTAAATGGTTCATCGAATATTTTACCAAAAAAAAAAAAAAAACGATAAAAATGTTAATGTTTTAAAAAATTCACCAAAAAAAAGTTAAAAAATTGTAAGTTTTTGAATGGTATATTTAATAAATGTTATAAAGTTATTCGTACTTAGATATTTAATCAAAAAAACGATCTAAAGTTATACGTTCTCATTTTTGAATTTCTACGTGAACGTGAATTAATACTAATAATTTCACTACTCCAAAACTTAGACATATATAAAATCTCACATAATTGTAATTCACCAAGAATGTTGAAAAAATGATTTTTAATTTTAATGATTGTAATTTTCGATGCTATGTCGATGAATATTGTAATATTTGTGTTGTAATGACATCTTTTAGGCGCATTAATATATATCATTACAGTTTTCAATAAACTCGCATTTGAAAAAAAATATAATAATTATTTAAAGTTAAAGTTGAAATTATAAAAAGTAATTTAACTAAATAATTATTTTTATATATATAATTATTATTATTTATTATATTTTGGTTTATTTGTTTACTAGTTGTTGATATAAATTATTGACGTTAACTAGTCGTGCTGTCAAATCAATAACCATCATCAATTCTGCAAAAAAACTGTATAATAACTCATATATAATATTACGCATATTTATTTAAAAGAGTAAACATGTTGATACCAATGACAACATATATTTACTTTCCACAGAAAGTCAAATCGCTTTAGCACCATTATATAATAATAATATATATTATATAAATATATATACAGGGTTACCACTATTTAACCCACATTTAACGTATTGCAAGTTTATGACATATTTTTGATAAATAAATAAAAAAAATCACATTATAACATCAATTCATCTTAACTGTTTTCATTCGCAGATTAAGACTTTTACTGTCATAGTTTTAATAACGTTTTTGCTCTCGGTTCTATGGCAGTTCTTCAAGAACGACCTGTACTATAGTAGTAGTATAAAATGAGTAATATAATCCATATTTGTTTTGTTATACTGAAATGCAACTGACAGGAAACAATCACGTCGGAAAACACCTGAAATAACATGATCGAAATTATGCTGTATGAAAAATCGTATAAAACCCATAGACTCTGTACAAAACATCAATTTTGGTTTTATATACTATCAGCAGTAAATAGTACTGTTACAAACAAACAAAATGACGGTTAAAATTTCAGTTTTTTCTATCGTTCTGGTACGTATATTTTAATAATAACTATAGTTTACGAAATAACTTATAATTCCAACCTAACCGAATAATATTAGATTATGTTATTTATTGTTCATACTATTCATTGTATTTTATTGATTAAGACAATCATTCAGTGTAGAAAGATATTTTTTTGCATAATATAAATTTTAAAATTGGAATATTTTAAATTTTCATTTGAATATTCATAACAAAATACGCATCCCAAACTTGAATTTTTCTAAACATTATCTTAAAATAATAATAAGTATTTTAATGTAAATATCTATTTAAAAAATAAAATATTAAATATGTAATTTAAAAGTTCAATTAAAGCAATATAATATACATATTACATTATTATTATATGTTAGCTTCACATTAAAATATTGGGTTTTATTATTTTTCTTAGATTGCGGCCTATGCCTGCGCTGATGTCTACCAGCCATCAACATTATCAATATCAATGCCATATATGCCCTACTATCCAGTGGATGTACCTGCCTACAATGATTACAAGAAAAGTATATACACTCTAAACCAAGCTTTGGCCAACATATGTTTTAATGCTCAAGGTGCATACGACTATTATTCGTTATACAAAGACCAGCCAGGCCTTAACCTAGAACTAAAAGAAAACAAAGTAAGATTCGAAAAAGCTCTAAAACACTTTGATGACAAGATGAATGAATACCGTCAAGCATTATTGAACTACAAATTGTTATTAGGATATAAAAGCCAAGTGCCTGTATCATTAGATGACAACATTAACATCGACCCTGAATTATTAATGTAATTTTTAAATATTACATAATTTTAGTAGTTTATTAATAAATTCGTTTACCACATTTTGTCAAACATAAACATGTGTATTTTTTTTAATCCTGAACGATTAAGTTATAATTTCTTATTTAAAATTCTATACTATTATCGACATGTATGGCATATTATCACACAAATGTTAAATACCTTATCACTACTGAATATGTATAAAACATATTATGAAAATATATTAGTCATATTAATATGTGACCGTTAGCCAATTTATTATTGTCATACAAATTAGTCAATACTTAAACGTGGCTCTATCGTGTGATTAATATTATTGAAGTGATACTAAATTATTTAATTAAGGAATAAATAAAATATAATTAAAAATGACACTATTATTTATTTATAAGTTTCAAATGTTGATATTTTTACACAAATTTTAGTGGAAAACTAACTATTCTGACGTTTTATTAGAGCCAGTCACTACGATTTATTGTACTCTACATCAAAAGCATCGTTTAATTGAAAAATAACAATTATTATTTATTTTTTCCGGTTCTCATTTACTATTATCATTAGGGGATAGAAAAAAATCTCTGAGAGAATTTCTTGTTTTCTGTCCTCCTTTTTTTAATTTTATTCTTTAAAATTTTTTTTAATTGAAATTTGTCTATTTATTTAAAATAAATAAATTTCAGTAAAATATGTAAAATACAAATATGTACTATTATTGTTATGTGTTTTCATATGTTTATAAAATATATAATAGATACATTGAAAAACAAACTTTGCTGTTCTATGAAAAAGAAACATCACAACAAATAGTATATATTTATTTGAAAAAAAAACAACTTCATTTCTTTTTTTTACCATCCTAATTTACATTATAAATTATTGATCATATAAGTGTTAACAGTAGTCTGAATATTTAAATATTTAAAATTAATTAGTGAATAATACTTTAAAGTTGGCAAAGTAGTTCTAATCTGGATCAGTTGGTTTCAAAAAATAAATAATTTAATTGTATTGCAAGGTTATAACCCTGTAAATATTTTAATAAGAATACACTACTGACTGCCATTAATCAAAAGTTATAAGCATTAACTGAAGAATATTTATTAGACTTTTTAAAATCATGAATGATATTTCCGAATTAAAATATTTCCTGTTTATTAAACCTAAAGGTATTTTATTTTTATTATGTTCTATATAATTCAAAACTGGAATGTATATTATTATATAATATATTATATACTATTTACCTACATTCAACGATAGTAGACACAGGATATTATAATACTGAGTATATAAAGCATTAGATAATAATAAAAATGCGCAACATTGAACTGTACTTAAACCTTAAGAAAAACCTTTGATACAGTTAACCATGAAATATTATTAACTAAACTAAAAAATATAAGAATTAATAATATAGCCTTAAAACGTATAAAAACATATGATTTATCTTTACGTTCTCGATGTATAAAAAATAAAAATACCTGATACTAAAAAATGTATTTTATTGCTTTATTTAAACAACACTAACCTTAAATATTATTTAATTTATTGGGATAGTCTTAGTATAACATTCTTTGACCATTTAAATATAATACAAACAAACATAATTAGAATTATTTTGAATAAAAACTACTTACCTATTTAATAACTATTATTTATGTATTGAATTTAATGTATTATCAATCAAAGAACGTTCTTATAAATTATAAAACATTTTTTATTTTCGTAGTCAAAAATAATTTAACGAAAGCATATTATTTTAATCACATAATTAACAGAAAGTATAGAACTAACAATATTATTATTTCTGGAATAATAAAACCCATCACTCAATCGTCATGCTTATACGTAGGAAAAAAAATATATATATAATTCTCTGTCTTTAAAAATTCGAAATAAAAAATGTCTAAACTTTTAGATAAGTTGAGATAAATAGTTGATGCAATAAACAATGAACTTTATGAAAATATTATCATGATTTTAGTTTGTCTTTCGAGATCCATGTAAATATCATATTCATATTAAGAAAAACATATTTTGGATAAGTCTTCATGGATATACTCATTGAGATGCATTATTATATTGAAATAAATAAATAAGTTATCATACTAAAATTAACTATTGTATATTAATATTATATAATCTATAATATTTAATAACAACTATTTTAATTAAAATTTGGTTAAACACTAAATGGGTGACTATTCCCAGATAGCAAGATAACATTTTTTGATCGTTTATTAGTAGGTATTAACCATTACGACAAAGCAATGAAGACAGAGTAAAAAAAATCAAGTTAAAATTTAGGCTTAACTGAAAAATGATGAACGTTTATAATGGTCCAGTTACTACAATGATATATGTATATTGTAAACAGCTACATAACTGACATGGAGGAAATTATTAAGATGAGTTATAAAAAACTTAGATAATTATATAATGGTACACAATATCGATCGTTTAATGATGAAAAATGCGAAGTGTCATAAATGTTACAGTATTAAAATAAAGATTGTAATTGATTTTAAACTGAACGTACATTTGATATTACACGTAAATTATTATCGAATAAAATATTTAATTACACTTCAAAAATAAACCTATTTATATTTTACTAAAAGATCGTTTCATAATTTTTAGTTTTTGCCAACAAACTAAACGAGTCATTGAGTTGAGTGGTAGTGAATGCCGAATAATCATCGGAATAAAATTTACTCGACTATTGACTATTATCAACTAAACAATAATAATATATTCCATTTAGGTTAGGTTGGTCCGATTACGGTGTAAATTAATTTATGTGCTTTTAGGAACAATATTAAGAAGAGTATTATTTCATAGTATTAATACTATCCATAGAAAATTAAAATTAGGCTTAGTTACATTGTGATACAATCATACACATTTATTACAGTTTATTTATAGTTTATGAATTGAACATAATGCTTAAGATGATGACCAAAAAAAATATTACTATTAGGTATCCATTTCCTAATGCGATTTTTATATTTTTAATATAGGCCGAAATGTTTGAATAATATTTTAATCTTAATCTTGAATAAATATATGTGATATATAATATAATCTCTATTCTATAACAATTGGTCATACTATATGAATATAAAAATAAAAATAAATTATTTTGTCCAATGCATAACTATGGGTTGAGTTCCAAATTAAATTAAAATTGTCTGAATTATAATTATAAAGAGTTTTATTTTATTTTAAGTAGATGATACGTATTAAATAAATAGCATAGTTTTTCTTGATGATGAACCTAACATATTTTAAATAAATATTTTAATTGTTAGTTCTATTATGACATAAATTTTCATCGAGTAAAAAAGGCATTTTTCAATATCCACAATAAATGTTTTTTTAAATATTTTTTTTAGATATGTTATAAAAAACCACAAATAAAACATATCTTCATATTTTTAAACTTTTCAGAATATTAATGTCTATTTACAGTTAATATTTTTCATTTTTAACGTATTAAATTGATTTGTTATTATAACTACATATATTTAACAATACATGATTCAATCTATAAATTATTTAGTATTTTTATATTTTTTATTCATAACAGATGCTACATAGTTTTTTTTAAATTAAAAAACAATTAATTTTATCGTTTTAATACAAAAAATTCGTGTGTATTTTTTTTTTTTTTAATCATACAACATTGAACATACACATACAACCTAACCTGGTTGCACAATAACCAAGAGTGCTGAACGAATAATAAAAGATTAATTAAATAATTGATTTGTTGAAGAAACCATCCAGTAACAGCACTTCAGCTACATATTAAATACAAATTAAAAATAAATCACTTATGAGGTCTCAACCTATTCATAATTCAAACTAGTAGAAAAATAAATTTCTTATTATTAATTTTTATTTTATAAGTATTTCTCAATCAACTTTTTACAATCTGCAATAATATTTTATTTGCACAAAATTGTCTATACTTGCATAGTATATATACAAATTTAACCATCTAGGAATGTAACTTGTGAGTCACAGACTGATATATTCAAATAATATTAATATTGAAATGGGAAATTCATAACCAGTTAATGAATATTACAAATTAACGTAATCTTTTCTAATACATATAACAATATGGATTAACACCTAATAATATTACCAATAAGTAATAATATTATCACCTAGGATCAACTCCATTAAGCCAATAGTTGTTAAAATAGATTTAAAAACTATACTGAATATTTCACAAACGAAAAAATGTATTCATAGCGTACCTACTATTATTTTGACCAATCGGTTAGTATAATTTATATATATTTAATATAATGTTCTCATTTTATAAGTGAAGTTTTAAATTTAAAAAAAAAGTGAAATTAATAATAATTAAAACTTGAACATGAAACAGTTTTAAGCTGGATTTCGGTATTTTTAATCGCTTTACTACTTAAACAAAAAAAAGCCATAATCGTGAATCTAATAGCTTTCTCAAATGTATGTTAAACATAATGTATTATTATTAATTTAAAAACATTTATTTAAGCTAAAAAGAGAATTTAAAGAACTTTTAATTTGTTTTTAAAAAATAATCGAAAACTATTTAAAGACTTATTGGAAAATTAAGTATCTTTTTTGTTTTAAATTCAGTAAAACTTTATTCAAATTTCTGATATACTAAAAATAAATAACTGATTAAATTTTCATAAATATGTATGTGATTTTGATTGTCACGAACTTCACGTCATAGCTATAATTCCATATTGCCAATATTAACTGTATTGCTATATGTATTTAAAAAATATGCAATGACGTTTCTGTTTGTCAAATTTTAATATTTTACTAGTTAAACAGAAATTGTTAAGCTCAGAAAAACATTCAATCATCCATCATTAAATTATCCATTATTTAATACTATATAGGATGTTCGATTATACAGGTCAAGGAAAATTATTTAACTTATTTTTACTTTTTCATAAAAAAACTAAAATTAAACATTTTACAACATTCAATGTACATAAATAAATATATATAAATCTTTCTATGCACTATAATATCTGTGTTATAAATTAGAATATTCAACTTGTTTATTAAAATAAAATGATAATTCTAAACCACCACTAATCACTCTTAAGAATTAAAATAATATAGTTAAATCCATGAAAAATATTTTAATGTTTTGAATTATTGTATGATGTACCCTGTATTCACAATAAAATGAATACCTGTCAAAATATTTACTATACATACATATATACAAATATTTTGTATTCGTAAAATATACGAATTTCACTTGTGTCAACAAATTTAAGAGATCAAATGTAAAACAAATCGTATATATATATTGGGAGAATTCGAATATGTTAATCATTTAAAATCGATATAAATATCTAATTCACTTGCGGGAACTCGACCAACAATGGCTTTCAAGAAAATTTCAATGTTTGCTAGTTTAGTGGTATGTATTTTTTTTTAGTATATAAACTAAAACAATAAACCATGTTTAATATAAATATATATAAGAATAAATTTATTAAAACTTACAGAACAATATAATAAGTATTGTAGCAAAATAAAAAAGGGGAAAGTAGATAATTGCTTTGCTGAACTATTTAAATGACCTCAGCTAGAAGTAATTATTTTTAATATAATATGTGTTAAATTTGAATGTGATGATAAATCAGAGGATTCTGAGCAGATATGATCTATCTGCCTATATTTTACATATATATTTAAGAAAATCATTTTATTATTAGTTATGTGTTCTGTTGAACTATTTTTTTGTCAAAAACAATGTATTTGAAAATTTCATTGTTTGAATAAAACATAATATTTGTTAAAATTTTCAAGTACCTATAAGTACGATTTTTAAATTATAATAAAACAACTAAAATCCTTACTATTTATTTAAATGTCTAATTTTAAAATTGATTGACATAAACACAATATTTTGACTAAACTTTCTGATGTGGTTTATTTTTCAACTTAAAACAATATTATTATCAGACATTTACTTTAAATATTAGTAATGATTCACTTAGTAATATTTATTAAGTAGATGTTCAATTGTATTATAATAATATCAAATATTTGAAAAAAAATACATTTATAATTTTAGGTGGTGACCATCATAAGCTACAATGTACAAAACATTAATGCACAATCAATGGAACCATTAATAGACCAAGATTTTAATCAAGTCAAAGCCGCTTTGTTTGAATTACAAGAGGCTGAATATAATGTGATGAACGATTCACAGAAATTAAACGACATGCAAAAAGAATATTTCGCAGGAAAAGTTGACTATTCTGCTGTAGAGCGGGCAAGAAATGAACTAATCAAGTCTAAAAGCAAAATGTTCGTAAAATTTTTACGATATCTATATGCAACAAATGAATTTGAGCCTACAGTCAGTTATCAAAACTCATATCCTCAAAATCTTTACCGTACCATGGATGACTTAAATAATTATAAAAATTTTAATGAAATGCCAGTCAATCTCGGCAACGCTCCTCAACCACCAACAATCGTAGTATAACACTTATTTAAATTATTTGTTTTTTTTTTTTTTGTCTTTGATGTATGTGATTGTTTTTCTATAACATAGAATCAAACCAATCGGTCAAACATAACCGATTTCGATTCAAATAAAACAAATGAATCATCGATAATTATTCATTAATATTTTGTCAAAATTAATATTAATAAACTCCTTTAAAATTCCTTCAAAAAAAAAAAAAATATACTATTTTTTGATATGGTATTTTTATTTAATGCACTATACATTAAATATAATTTGCTACTTACATAAATTATTAATGAGGTGTAGAAATTAAATTCAAAAAAAAAATGTTTTTTTATATTCAACTAAACGCGCTACTATAGTACTATACTTCTATTAGATAACTATGATAAACAAAAAACGTATAAATAATATACTCGTGTGATCTAAATATCTAATAAAATGATGAATCACTTAATAAATTAAAACAGTCTAAATATTTAAATCAATTGTCAAACACCAACGAATATTTAAAAACCGAAAAGCAATAAATAATACAGTTGAAATTAAATCATAAAGCATTTAACAAGCGTATATATATAAAAAATAAAATATAATGTCTACTGCGTATATTTAATGTGGACATTAAAATGTGAATAAACATAATATACTATACTTTACATTATATCTATAATACAGTGATATAATATTTTATTATTATGTAGCATTTATCTGCAGATAAGTTTACACAAGACAATCTTTTCTTGTATTTTCCATCGTCGTTTCGGGCACCTGCAATACTGTTTCCGGTTTTTTTTTTTTTTTTAGGGCAATAAAAACCACACATGCCGGACATGACATAATAATAATACAATAATATATTTCGCACAATACACATGCGAGTTTTTATACACAATTCATTCTAATACGGTGCCAGCATTATTTTGTCGGCAGTCAATTGAGTTCTATTGACTGGGTTTCTCTCGCCCAGTGTATATCCGGCTAAGATGTTTGTGTTTGTGATCTAACTTTCTGCTTGTCGCCGCCGTATTTACATTTAATTAGGTATACACGAAACCCGGGAGCACCGCGTATCGTATATTATATTATATATTGCGTGTGTGCATGTACGCGTAACCGAGGTCGTAGCCGTTTATAACCACATATATCGGACGCACGCTGAAGGGTATTACTGTGTAGTCGGACGACAATATTGTAACCATATTACAATGACTCGAAAAAAATTCGATATTTTTTTTTTGTTTTTATTTTCATCTTGTACACACAATCGTGATACGATGTATACGCACTGTGAATACAAATTCCGCTTGGTGTTAAGTATTAGAATATTTTAAACACAACTAATAAATAAATAATAAACGAAAACCGCGAATCAGGAAAATTGTAAAAAAACGAATCGTTGAATATTTTCATAAAACATCCCACCATTATTAGCATAAAAGCCACGATGACTGTGTATTTCGCTATGGTTATAATCGCTGTATGGGGAAAATAATTTTAAAAAACTAATTGGACACTATGAATTCAAACTACATTTTATTCAATGGACGACTTACGGCAACCAATGCCATTATATTATAGGAACTGTTTTATAGTAAGAAAAAAAAACTAATAATATCGATTAAATATGACATATTTTTTTTAAAATTGTGCAGACAACTGAAATTACTTACAAAATAAAACGATTCGCTTATATTTTTAAATTTTATCGGTAACATGTAAATTACTATTATCATAATTGTTATTTTATAAAATTGACCCATAATAATAAGTCAACTTATATTCAAACATTTAATTTTTATTATTTAATATGATAAAAACTTCAATTATTTTGATAATCTAAACAAGAAAATATATGAAAAATGTAAACCAATAAC
Source organism: Rhopalosiphum maidis (assembly GCF_003676215.2). NCBI lineage: Eukaryota > Metazoa > Arthropoda > Insecta > Hemiptera > Aphididae > Rhopalosiphum > Rhopalosiphum maidis. The sequence continues at coordinate 91,224,590 of NC_040877.1, forward strand.
CGTCAAATGCAAACGATATTCGGTATTAATGACTACATTATAAAAAAATAAAATTATCTATATTATGACTGAAATGACTCAATAAAATGAATCACTCGAATGTTTAACTATTAATGTTTAACTTCTTATCAGTAAAATTCATTAATTATTATTATTTTTCTTTTTTTTTCTTTTCTTTTTTATGACACTGATTCGCAATAATAATTCGTATTATATTCAAACATTTAAAATTGTTCAGTAAAAACTTTTTTGTATAGTTAGTTAAAAACTTCAAACTTCCTGATTATCTGAACGAAAAAACGTTTGTAAAATATAAACCAATAATCATCAAGTGTAAATGGTAATGACTATATTATGAAAAAAGTTTATTTTTTATTTTTATGAAATTCTTTACACAATAATTAAAACTGTTATTCTTGTTCATAATATTTTAATTGCAATAGGATTATATAATATACGCCATACGTTGCATGTAATTAACAATTTAGTATTAAGCACGTGAGGTACTAATAATACTTAATATTTAATATTCAAAACCATTTACAGTTAATACATATTAATAGATAACGAAACATTCTATAGATTAGTAACATTACTTACAGTTGCTACTACACATTATTGCAATTGAAACCTATAATTGGATAACTCATCTTTAAACGATATGTGGTATTTTATCACTATTTGTAGCAATTTTAAAATATTGTAGCTACCTAAGAACAAATATTGAATTAGCATTATAAATACGTTCATTATTTGTTGGAAAAACAAACGCATGAAAAGGTACAGCTTAATATACAAAACGTAGTTTTAATTAATGGTAAACAATGCTATGGGAATAGTAAAGGATAAAAATGAGTATAGTAATACTGCAATAACAATAAAAAATAAATAAAGTTTATACTAGGATTACGGTTGCATATTATAAACATTAAACTAGGTATTTTATTTTGAATCCGATTTCACGTAGAAATGATTGAATGCATTTTTAGTGTCCACGTGATACATTTTAGAAACTGTCATAGGTGGAGTCGACGGCGGAGACGACAAAAGTTGTCAGAATATATATTCATCCCTTATATATGTTAATATTCTTCAATTTCCGGACTTGTGATACAAACTGAGTAAATAATGTGTCTAGAATATAAATATGTGTTGCTTTTGACGTATATTCATATTTTTGAACATTTCTTTATCGCAAGTTTTATCATCATTTTTTTCTTGTAATTGTCGTCGTTATATTTTTAAATATCGTCTTCTTATAGGACAAATACAAATGCAATAGGTACGATTATAATAAATGTATTATAACAAAATATATTTTTTTACTAACTAAAATGTAATATTATTTACAAAAAACAAGGTAATTTATAAAGAATACTTTGAAGAAAAACCTATTCAAAACGATTTTTAATTATATGTTCAACTTAATCAAACAAGTGAATTGATCAAATAAAGAAAACTTTGTATTGGTATTTATTATTAATTTAATAACTCCCATGTCACGTACTGGTGTTTGCAAATACAATGTATATGAAAGAGAGAGAGAAAGAGTGGCATAAAGAAAAAGTGAAGTATCATTGATATTATATATTTTTATTAATAAGTAAGTTCATGCGCACTGCGCAGTAATTAATCATAACGAATATAATATTATCACGTGTGTGAAATTAATTACCAATATGACTTATACGGTTTAATCGGGTCATTATTTTTATAACACAACATTGTACCATACTGTAGATACAATATATTATTATATTATGTCTTTGATTTCGGTGTGGTATTTAAACCGCAGAGACGCATTAGCACAATATTTCGCTCGTACATTATACCATAGTCCCTTCAAATTTATCTTTCGGCAGCGTATTATAATATAGTGCGGACAAATACTTAAGTATATATATATATATATATATATAGGTACGCATAATGTTATATTAATATTCGCGCGTACAACTTTCAGCATAATATTATTAAAGTACCGAGTGGGATAATACAGCGGAGTGTTTAGTCTGGTTTTCACCGATTAATAAAGAATGCGTTGCGACCGTATTCGGCTATGCAATAATGGGTTTTTTAGTTTTTATTGTGTTCCGACGTTCGGGCGTACAGTCGCTTTATAATTATGTTTACGATCGCTTGTTCTTCACACGCTTATTCGGAGACAAATCATTATTGTTTAAAGCCCCGACGGACCTCTGTGAACCCCGTGTAATTGTTATCAGTATTGCGTCGGATCGATTTTATCGTCACGTGTTAAAACGAAATAATATGAGCCACAGTCTCGCCCGGACACCACGATATACACGCGCGGTCGTAACAATATTATCATAAACATTTAACACGACCACGCGGATAATATGATCCGTTTATATTATATAATAACATCGTGTTTGACGGTTTTTGTGGTATACATTTGTCCATTTTTATTATTCAGTGTTCGTCGTCATGATTTACATTTGAATATCGCATTTTACCGTAACGTTATTGTGTATTGGCTATTATATATTATTATTGCGGAATGAAACGATAGCACTGCGCACGTCCTAATGGCGAATTGACGACTACCGGTGTAAGATGTATTTTATATGTAGACAACAAAAATTTAAAGCGCCCCGGGGACTCAATTATACGCGTTGGTGCGCTTTATCATTTATATTTTTCTCGTGGCACGTGATAACTGATTAAGTTCAAAAGCCAGTTCGTGGATACCGGTCATATGTGTACTTATTATTCGTGTATAAATATTTTAGTTAGATTTGATTGTTTACTGACTCGCTACAATGTACGTAACGTTCGCAGAAATGATGCGTAGGTATTTTTTTTTTTTCATTTTTTGATGGATATTTTAATTTAAAATAAACAGTTCCTTTTTTATTGATTTCTATGTACAGGAAAGTTAACTTAATACGTCTAAACGGCGATTGCATTAAATTAAGGTTCCGGTGATGCTAAAATGAAAAAGCGTTGCATTAAAATGTACACACGTCGGCGTTCCATGTAGGTACATTATATGTTAAGTATATATATTGTGAAAATAGTTTTTTTTAATTCATTGTAATTGAACATCAAACAAAAATAAAGCGTACTTTTTAAAACCCGTTCCATTCAATTATATTAATTATGCGGTTGACAGCTGTTTACACTAAACCCAGCGTATATCGGTCAGAGAGTTGAAGATAAAAATAATAACAGTAAAAAAAAAAATAATTTTGGTCGATGTAATTAAAGATCGACCGTTACGATAATTCGGGTATAATTCCCTTATAAACAAGAAATGGCAATGTCCTCCACCACTGCCACAACTACTCAACTACCTCCACGCCGCAACCGCCATTTCTATTGCTATAATACGCCGACGGACGGATTAAACGAAAAGATCCGAATAGATATACTGTTTTTTTTATTTTTTTTACATTATTACTATTATTGTAATTATTAGCGTACATTTTAGACCGGACCAATAACAGCCATAAAACGCATCGTCGGTGGTCGTCCAATTAGCGAACGGCTCGCGGCCCCGTTTGACTTCGACAAGAATAATTATCCGCAATAATATCATAATAACATTACAACGTGCCGAACACATAGGGCGAGATTTTTACTACCGGAACGCGCGTTAAACCGTTGTGGCAGACCCGTGACTCGCACTCCCTCTATGGGCGCTACAATAATAATTATAATATTATTATACTGCGCATTTTATGCGTTGTGTCGTCGCCGTACATGATCGCGCAGAGTAGGTAACAAGTTTTGCGATTCCGTCGACTGCAAACCTTTCAGCCGGTGTAGTGCGCGAGAGTGTCTCCTAAATCACTCTGCCGTTTCCCGTGCGCACACGTGAAAACGACATTTTCCCGGCACATATTTATCGTACGTTTTTATATTTATGTCAGTAAAAAAAAAAAAAAAACATTTACCTGTCCTAAAACTTGGTAAAATTTACCACCGTACCACCTACTCCACGCCTTTGCCCTCCGACGCGCTCGTCTATTTATCTGCGACGAATGTTCAAACTAAATAATACGTACCTATACTAGTTATGACGCCGAAACAAAACGCGCGCACAACAATAATAATAATATATATATATATATTATGTAATAATATTCTTCGGTAGTTTTGTTGCCGACTACGCGGGGAGACTATATACACTACACTGCCGGCCCTCGAGAACAAAAGGCTTTCATTACACGAGATGCCGTTATTATATAATATTACCATTCGTTTATTAATCCATTCGTTCGTTCGAATAAGTAAAACAATGTTACGCGAAAGTTTTCGGCACTACAAAACTCTTCGCTATGACGGGCCTACTCCACTGCTGCAGAGGGCCATATTATATAAAATACGTTTTGACACACACGTCTCGTCATCATCCAGACACTTGGACTCCACCGAATAAGTCTCCGCTCACGACGCAGGTACAAGAAAATACCTATACATACACTGTAAGTTGTGCACCGACGGATTTCAAAAACTCTCCGAACACACGTGTCTCGTCTTTAATCATACATTATACGTTACACACGCACCACCGAGTTAATCATTATTACCCGCCACTGTACAATGTCATACAATATTATTATTATTATCATCATTAGACACACAGTGCGTTCATAATAATATACGCCATCTCGTCAAGCCGACGTGTCACGCGCTTACGTTGTCCCGATATCACCCCGTGTAGGACCGCGGCCGTCGCGTGTCGATGCCGTGTTTGAATTTGTTCTTATAGCACGTTATAATAGTATACCGCATGCTACCGGTTATTAGTGAACATTATATTTTCTCGAAATATACAAGTCCTTTATTAGCGCTTTTATCGTTTTATTATATCGTAGACTGTGTGACGAATTTTTATTTATTCAATTTTGATTTATTAACATTATCGTATAGTATACCGACCTTCATACATAAAAAAACGTATTACTTATACCTATTTGTTCGACTAAAAATAACGATCGATTTCTGTGATAATCTCGGTTACATATATAACGTGTACCTTTTCTACCTATGTATTGTACGCCGTATTTATTAGGCTTACGGCCGATGTAATCGGGTTTTTCTTCTTAAATCCTTTTTGAACGGCTTTAAATCTAAACTCGTTATGATTAAAACTTCTACAACCTATACGTGGTTTGTCAAATGATGTCACCGTGTAGCGTAAGATATTACGTCATTATAATATTCCATTAAAGATTAATAGTAATAATTATTGTTATAATTATTCACTCTTAATAATCGGTATACTAATAAGTATGATGCATCGTAAAATATATTCGTAACAATCGTAACCATAACATATTTTAACACATTGAATATGAAAAAAAACCATACGATTTATAAATAAAATCATCCTGATATTGATTTTCTTATACCAATTTTTCCATAATACTTTGGTTAAATTATATCAATAATAACTTCCGGTTAGTGAAACCGGAATATTTGAAGTAAAAGGGTGCGAAGAAAGATTGATATAAAACACATTTTAAAAAAAAAAGTGGTTCTACATCGCAAATCGTTTACATCCCTGAATTCCAGTCGAGAAAATAGTCCCTAGAGTCTCAGAAAAAACATAGAAAAAAGATAAGACTTAACGCGAATGCAATTTCTTTCTCGATTTAAAGTTTAATGTTTAATGCCAATTTAATCTATTGTTTTTAATTTGTTTCTTACGTACAATTTACCAGATAAGCATCATTGCTGAACTAAATTTATCTGTTTTGACACGTATTCTTACATATCAGAAGAACAACAGTAAAAAAAAAAGTTACCACATTAATTAATAAAGTAAGGTTTGGATATAATAAAAGTAGAGCTAATAAACGTAAAAAAATAGGTTAATTATAAACACGTTATTGACTTATCATTATGGTATTATTATTTTCGTCGACAAATATCATGATTTAGAAACCTAGTTTCAATGCTATAATGAATAAATAAATTAAACAAAGAAAATATTAATTAAAATGCTAATTGACTCAAATTTAAGTTGAAATTAGTTTCAAAGAATTTTTTGGTAGATAAAAACTACGTCAAAACAAAATTATATTTCATAAGAATAAATGAAACTTTCAACTCGGCGAATATTTCAACTACTGCCATCACAATAGGATAACGCGTTGAACTTTTAGACACCGAATAGCAGTGCATTATCTAAACAATAACTTATATTTATTTCTTTTTCTCGTGAAAATATATGATTATTTAATAAGTCCAACTTCGTAACGTAATAACTACTTAATCTGTCAACGATGATTATTTGCAATAATTGTTGGTATGTTGTACAAATGCAGCTAAAATTATCGAATATCTGTTATGAAATAATTTGTAATGACATAATATTGTTATAGCTGGTTTGGTTTATCGAAGAATAAACCGTTTTACTATCGGACGATTAAAACGGTATTTTATTGTACAATTCGAACTCGAAAACTAAGTTTATATAGTTAAATTATTAAGTCAGGAACGTTATATTAGACTTGTTTTCTACAGACCAAGGAAATAAAACAAAAATAGTGTTATTATTATTATTCATTCGAGATTACTTTTAAGTTTTAACGAATTTCGTGACGAGGAGAATTTGTCATCTATCGTTTTTCTACACAATTGTATAAACGAAATTTTTCATTATTATATGGTGCTTTTTCACTATTCAAACACACTATTAACCGTCGTCGAGTGGTCTCTACGTCTCAGTAATAGTACTCACCTATTCCAGCAGCGACGGAAATTATAATTGCAGACAGCGTGGCCACGTACCACGTCACTCGCCGGTCCGCCATCGGGGACCGGAAAAAAACTGTGAAATCGATGAGTGTTCTTTTCGAAAATAGTTTTGTCTTACTTTTCGTATGAACTACGGATAGTTTTATATTTTAAGACTAGTTTCATAATCGTTCTATGTTTTCGCGATAGACGCTCATTTCCGCGAAGTTTGCAAACCCGCAAGACGTGCGCGATAAAACGGTAATTATTACTGCTACTGGCAGTGCGTGATTTTTAAAGTGGTGTGCATCGCGTAAATAAAAGCAGGAAAAGTGAAAACACACACGTTCACGAAAAACGGAAAAACAAGATGATCGAATGGTACGACGAGAGGGGAAAAAACGTGCTCGGAGGGTCCGGGCGGAAAGGCGGCGCACTTGGAACTCGCACGCGTTTCAAGGGACGTCAGCCAACGATGGGACCGGCGACGAAAGCAGAAACCGCCATCTGACGGCCGGCAGCGGCCAAACATTACGTGCGGTGGTGACCTTGTTGTACATCGCAGTGGGTTTGTTTTATTTGTTTATTTGTTTATTTGTTAGTTTTTTTCAATCCTAACCGAATTATTATATCGTCGTTAATATTATTTTTTAATACGTTTTTTTTGTCATCAATTACGCTTTAAATAATTAGTTGACTCGTAAGCCCAATAATAATATCAATTAGTCTCCAACAAACAGATTTTCACAGATTTACTCGGAGCTAAGTTTCCAAATCGAAAATATTTTATTCATGGCATACTATTCATCACTAGATTCTTATTCCTAACCTAACCTAACGTGTGACATAAATATGGCATATTATAATACAAAATTATAAGCGATTATACGAATTAAATTTATTAAAAAAAAAAATTGTTTTATCGTTTTTAATTATATTATATCGTATAAAAACACCACCTAATTCATATTTGAGACAGTATAGTTAATTGTCATTTGACAAGACATTATTTAATTTGTGAAACTAATATTATATCATGTTATAACGTGTAAAATGTACATATTATATTATTATACCTTACTGTAAATAAATAAAAATGGCAAAGCTTTAAAATACAAATCTATATAGAAAATGGCAAATGTAATTCAATTAATAAATTACCAACAGCTAAACGTGTTCACTCAAAGATCAGCTTTTTGAAAATTAAAAACGTTTGATGTTATTTGGTTATTAGCTTTAAACTATTAAAATAAAGTATTCGAATATCATGGTGGTTACGTAATTTGTATACAGACAGTATAATAATAATATGTATATAAACTATAATAATCATTGAAATAAAAGTATTGCATAAATATACAGTTTTAAACGAAATACTTGTCCTGATACTGAAAACTGAATTTAAATATTTTCAACGCACTGATTTTTTCATGGAATGTGGTTAACTGTGTTTTAATATGACATTTTGTTTTAGTTTGCTTGATAGTAATATTTTTTTATAAATTTGTAATTAAAATAGTGATGAATAAAACTTTAGCAATAATTTATACAGGTATAAAAGTTGGCTCTTATTTCTGCTCCCCGTAAACGAAACGTCAAACGCATGGTTTAATGTGAGTCATTTTTTTCTCTAAAACATTTAAAGATAAAAAATAATAATTAGACGATCGATTCTAGAAACTAATAAGAAATGTATTATTAGATCAGAACGAAATTATTTTAGGAGATTCATAGGCAAGTCGCGAACAATATTATACAGTATATAACCGAGTCATGTACTCATGTTATCCATAGAACTCAAACCAACAGCATACACTAGCATATAGTGACGCAATAGAATAATTAATAATGTTTTAAATGGACTGTTGGAGTGAAATACGTATAAATTTGTCTAAAGATCGATGTCGTATTATACATACAAGCCCGAATCTATTAATATAGGCTAGTAATTGCATGTTAACTTGTGACAGGGCATAATGGACTAAATTACTATGTACAATTTTTTCTTTGAAATTAGTACACATTTCCATTTTTAAAAAATGAACTTTTTTAAAAAGCCTTCTGGATATTTTATGCCAGTTACTATAAATTTCCAAGTAATAGTTAGCACTTACAAATCATATTATACTATAATATAGAATAAATAATTTGTCTCTTAGGAAAAAAAAACATTAAGATGAAGTACCTTACGCCTAACCTATTTCAAGAAAAATATCATTGAATATTAATTTATTTGATATTATTATGTTTTTTACTTGACCTATATCTGTAAACATAAATAATATAATATAAGAATATATAAATATTACATTTATAAAAATAATAGAATACTTACTCTACTGTATAGATGGTTTAAAACGAAACTCGTCATTGAGTAAGTCATAGTAAATTGTAATGGATAAATGGATAAGCTATATTTTATTTCAATGACCACTACTTGTATACGAATAACAATTTTAATCTGAAACAATAATCCAGCATCTAAGAATATTTTATATTATATTTATATTATTAAGAGTAGTTAATTAAACTAAAATGAATTTATGTATTGCTGTATTGTTTTATTTAAATTCTACAGCGTCCATTTAATTTTCTGAAATAAGTTATTAAAATTGAAAAAAAAATATACGTTTTTATTTAAAATGTACAGTTAGGTTAGGGTTTACCGGCCGTTTTTGTTATATTTTACCAATTATTTAGAAATGTGCTGGTAATTTTACTCCACTTTATACTTAATAGATCAAAGACTCTCAAAGTTGATTATTGAAGTGAATATTGACTCTTAAAGACTGCTCCAAAACATGATGAAATATAAAAAAAAAAAAATAAACACATTATTTTTAATACCATAGTACATTCCTTTCCTTCAGCTCGAATAAAACCTAAAGCATAATTATATTTTATACATTTTCAATCCATGTATTTGATAATTTATAATTATAAATTATAAATTGTGTTTTTAGCAAAATATTATTTTTTAATCTATTATTTATGAGTAATAACACTAAACATATAATATTTAAAGTATACAGTAAATAAGTATGATTAAAAACAGTACAAGAATAAACTACAGTGATTTGCATTATTTTTTTTTTTTTACTGATGAATTCCAATTATTTGTTGGCAATATTATCAATAACAGCATAAATATCAAATAGTTATGTATTCTATATATTTAAAATGCTTGTCAAACAAAAATCCTAATTTCAATACTAATACTCAAAATAATTTTGTATACATAATTAGTACTTAAAGTGTTATATTTAAGGTATAATTTACATAAGCTTGATTTAGAATAATATACATATAACTTATAATTTATAAAAATTATCAATGAAAAAAAAAATCTATCGATCATATTTGTATTAAATCAGCAATAATAACAGTATTGGTAAGTAATAACAACGATAAAAAATGTGACTATAAATCAAATTATGACTAATGAACAAAACGTTAAACTAGTATAATAATAACAATAACCACGTTTAGTATTATAAATACACAATAAAAACCTAAAAACAGCAATAATAATTATTCAAAATATTCAAATTCTATTATATTTAGAAACTTGACATGAAACCCAAATAATACATTTTTATTATGTGTTTTAAGTATCTAGCATAATATATTTCATTGAATTTCTAGTAGGTGTCTACTGTCTATATATCGATTAAAAGATAATCCGTCTGTTATTAAGCTATCTTTTCGAACCACTATCAAACCAACAGTCTCGTGTAGTAGGAAGAAAGGATTATATGTGAGGTTTATATTTTTACAAGTAGCTATAATAGAATATTTAAAATTTAGTATGTTAATGGTATGAACTATGAAATAAATTATAAAGTGTATGTTAATTTCACACGTGTTAATCAAATATTAAATTGAAAGGTTCTAAGAGTGTATAATATTATTATTATACAATTTTCATCATTTTCATTGAGTAATAACTAACAAATATGTTACAGATTGTATAGTTTTATATTTAATATTTGTCGTATAATAATTGCATACATATGCTACTAATATAATTCATTTATGTTTTTATATGATTGAATGATGTACGTATAATTTTATTTTTACCAAAACCTTGCCAATTAATATTCAATTTATTTATTAATTCATTCGTTCATTTAAATTCCGAAAAAAAAATTAATAATGCACAGTTAATTGATTTGCAAATATGCAACACACTAGATAAACTAAATATTGAACACTTAAACCTACGAAAATTAAACATACAATATTTGCCATTGTAGTAAATTGTGTATACTAATAATTTATATTATTATTAGTGCCCTGATAATTATAATGGTATCTACATTGAAATTAATAGACATAATGTACATATTATATCAATTTAAGGATACTTCAGATTACAGTTCAAAATGTATATAATTTCAATATCTATTTTTCAAATTATTGTATTCTATATAATATATATACATATAATATTTAAGTCTAAATACTATAACCTAACCTAATTTGAAGATGTCAATGCATATAGAAGATATTATACAATTTATTAAGATTGACATACACTGAATTAGTTTGGAAATCGTTTCGAAATTTATGTACGTCCAAAGTCTGAAGTGAATAAATATTGCTGTAGAATAATATCAAAAAAGTCTAGTTTGTTTATCCTAAAAATATTTTTCTTCAAAATTTATATTAATTAGATTTACAAAAACATTTTTATTATTATTGTACAGTTTTTGCATAAAAGTAGCATTTTTCCTTATGTAAAATATCTTTTAATATTAAATACATACACGTGAATACTATACCATACTAAATTCATTAAACAATTCCGTTGCTGACTAAAAAGAATATATTACGATCTATGGATGTTAACACAAAAAGATAATCTAATTGAAAAATAATAATTATGTTTAAAATGATTATTGCTTTGTGTTATAAATTAGACATTTAGACCATTGTATATAAAAAAATTATATCATTACGATTTTTTTATTGAAATTAATATTTTTAGCTTCAAATGTAGAAGTTATTATCATTACTATTTCCATAATGTTGGTAATATTTTAAAAACATATTTATGCTTTTAGGTATTTCAGGTTAAAGTACATACAGGTATGTTATTATTATTAGCGCTCGATAAATAATATAATTATTAATAATTACGTTACCATAGAAAAAAAAAATTGACACTGAATTTTTTGACAATTAAATTCTTTATAAAGTTAACCCTAACAAGAGATGAATAATAATTATTATAAAGAAGTTACTGTAGAAACCTCGTTTAATTATTGTAAATTATTGTATATTCATAATTTTCAAAATAAATCAATGATTCAATATTTTTACGTTATTTTTTGAAGTGAAAAAACTATCAAGTAACAAGCTACGTTTACTATACCGATTTTTTTTTTTTTTTTTTACATTGATATATCCTGATTCATTTTTAAGTTTTTATTTTCTAATTTCGATATTATTATAGTAACAGGATTTCATTTAGTTGCTATTTATCGTTATACATCAGATTGATAACATCTTTTGTTAGCTTATCTTTTTAAGAATTTTATTTTATTATTATGCAATATAACTTCAAAAATTAATTCACAAATATAAAATAAAAAATAATCGTAATAAAATATTAAACACATACATTATGGATAATTAAAACATCATAGTATAATCAATTATCACAATAAAAACATATTAAAATTATAAATATATTTATTTACTATTAGTTACAGACATATTCTAGTAGAAAATATAAGTGCAGTAATTAAAATAAAAAAATAAAACATAAAATATAACATCATAGCATAACATAATATAATATAGTACATACCAAAAAAGAAGCATGAGTAATATAAAATTAACTGTCATCTCTTATATTTTGATGATTAATTTTGAAGTTAAAAATAATTTAAATAAGTGAATCATCTGTTCGATTTTCGAATATTTTTTTTTTTGAAAAAAGATATCTAAAGAATCTATTTTTCAATCTGTTTAAAATTAAAAGATTAACAACGTATTAAAGTTTCTATTATTATAATGAGAAGGCCTTTCGATATTATACCTTTTTTTTTACATTTCGTGTAAATTATATTTGATAAAGTGAACCTAGTACATTTTAGAACCATTAAGCAGTACTAAATTTAAACTTTCAATTATCGTATTGTCCTGGATCAAACTGTCAATTAAGAAAAAAATGTAACTACCTACGTTTTAATTGATTGAATAAAACAATTTTGAAATACATTTGCAAACGAATAGTAAATTAAATTTTCATCTGTTAATGAAATCGATACATTTTTAAAGTTTAAACCTATTATACTCGTTACTTTTATAACCATTAAATCAATAACTTCATTTCAATGAAAAAATTCGAGATAGTAATAAGCTTTTTATTTTTAAAAGTTAGTTATTTATACTTTTAATTATTACGTTACATACTTTTAAAAAGGTATAATATATAATCTTTATAAAGAAAAATAAATTTAATAACAATATTTAAAATTACTATCAGCACAAATTATATGGTAATTTTATATTAGTGTAAAAACTTGATGGAAAAAAAACAAAAATCAAATTTATTAAAAGTTTGACGTTTAATTATCACAGATTCACATTTTTTATTAAAAGTAAAAGACACTCAATATTCATAAAAGTAAAAATAATTTATTAAAATGAAATCATATACTAATTAATTAAAATTTACATATTATTTAATTTCACGTAATATATGTACATTTTTTTCTTTTATCTAAACATGTACGTACAAACATTTATTAAATTAAGCATGTTTTGTAGGTACCCACTAGGTATCTAAAATATGTGCACATTCAGTATAATTTATTATAATATACTTCGAGTATTAATTGATATGAATGAAATATACAGTTCATTCTTAGATATATCCTGAAGTATTTAGGATCATTAAATACAATTGAATACACAATTATTTATAATTGAAAAGAAAGCAGAAAAAAATCATAGTATTGTTATGTGTTAAACATATATGGGAACAATTATTATAAGACGACATACGAGTAAATATTACCATTAGACGGTCACATTTATAACACTATTGTTTTTAAAACACCCAAATAGGATAAGAATTTTATCGTTGACGTTGTTAATCTTTGGTGAATTCCTTACCATATAATAAATATTTTCTTTGATGTTGTTAACAAGTGTATATCAATAAAAATCATTTGAACTCCATGCATAAATTACAGTTATCATAAATAATTTTGTGTATAAAATATTAAAATGTCTAGTCACATACGTATCTACGTAATTCAAGCAACTAAAATCTTTTCCCTGAGTTTTTAATACCATTATATTCAAGGTTAATACCAATATTATGGTGAACTACATTCACCGCAGTTACTTGATAAATCATAATCTTAAGTGAAATAATATAGTAACAATCAAAATTTGAAATATACGTCAAACGAATAATTTAATAGACCATAATATATTTAAGTAAATAATGAAATATTGTAAGAAATTAGATTCAGGTATTCAGGTAATACAAATAAGAGCTTAAGCGTATAATTATTATTAGTATGAGTTAACAAATTGTATTTATAACAACATTTTATATGAAAAATTGATATTTTACAATTTTTAGAATTTTTTTTTTTTTAAAGTTATTTCTTATTTTATTATTAATGTCAAGCTAAATTACATATTCATACGCATAATGTTTTTTGGAGTTCATCAATAAATACAAATTTAATTATAAATAATTCTTTAAATTGCTATATTAAGTGTTTAAAATTAATATGACTAACATAGTGTACCAATAATTTTCTCGTCATCTCTGTAGCCTGTGTCTTATTTCCAATAATGAGTATTTTTGACACCTAAATAAATCAGTTTGTATATTTTTATAAACAGATAGCAATAAAAACATTCAAGAACACAATGTTCGTGGAATAAATACTAACGAAAAGAAAAAATAATACTCGTCTAATGAATACCTGGACGCGAAAAATATCCAAAAGATAATATGGAAATAATACTCACAAGAAACATACCCAGTAAAAAAATATCCAAATAAGTAATGCCCGTGGACATAATATCCGAAAAAAAAAAAATTTTATTTTTGAAACATGGGAGCTGTATGTGTAGTAATGTAATATGTACCTATGATAAATAATAAGGTTTATTGAAGTATCTTAAACTATAATAAACAGATAAACAACTAAACAAAAGGGTGTAACCATAGGTTTTCTAAACGTATTAACCAAATCCATTTATACATATGACACTTAATTAAAAATATGCGTTAAGAAGTTGTGGTCGACAAAACCAATCTGTAACAAAAAGAAGGACAACATCCGAAAAAAAACTTATCAAAATAATCAAAATAAATTAAAAACATAAGCTATTGAATATCAAAATGGTGAATATATATATTTTTTAAATTTATTATGATGTTTATAATAAATAACAGGCGTATTATTTTATATTAATTACCAAAAATAATAATTTTTAATTTACACACATATATATATATTTAACTTAAAACAATATTTAGTTCACAAATATTCATTCAAAAAGGCCCTTAAATTAGTGATTTTTTAATATTCTGATAAAGGGATTTTTTTATACTCATTATAAGTGATAATGAAATAATTTAATGTTATTAAAACTAAAAAAAAAATACATTTTTTTTTGTGGTATTTTTATATAGTTTTATACCACGAGTATTTTTATTTGAATTCATATAAGCATGCAATTTAAATAAACATTAAAATAATAGGTACAAAATTATATTTAATTTTAATTTCTAGAAAAAATCAAAAAAAATCTATATATATGTATATATTATAGTATATAATACCATTTATAAATATCGGAAATGTAATTTGCATTATTAACATTGATAAAAAACATTTTATAACAAATTCATAATGATCTAAATCGTTAAAAACGTACTTGAATTAAAAAAAAAAAAACTGAACGATAATATAATTTTAAATACTGTATTATATTGTACTAGTAAATAATTTTTATATTATAAATTACTTGTTTCAAGTAAAATAAAATTGCTAAAAACTACCAATTTCGAGAGATTTTTAGAATTATTCTGTATTAAATACAGCATAAACATGCACAAATTCTCATTTCAGCTAAGTAATATAAGTATAATTCAACTAATTTTGTAAGAATTCTAATTGAAATTAGTTGTACCTATTATATATTATTTTAAAGCACATATAAACTTTGTATCTATTTTTTTTAAACAATTATTGATTTACCAATGTATAATACTATAATAAACATAAAATATACCTATCTACATACACACACAAATATATATATTTAGATAAAAACATAATATTTTTAATAGATATTAATTTTTTACCATTTTTGAAAGATATATTCTTGGTTGTCAGGACGAATACAAAGCTGACATTGAGAGGTCTCAGCATGGACTCCACAATGACGTGTCAAGATATCCACTCCAAAGTCCTATAGCCTTCAGGACATCCGTAATCCAACACGTACGATTTTATCTTCTATATATTCGTTATAGGTACATCTCATGATAAGTTCAATTTTTTTTATGTAAAACATGTTTAGGTTACGCAGCTTAAATTGATTCATTTGACTACTAAATTTTACTTTTTATTTTAATATAGAGTGTGATTTTTTCATAATTATACACTCATTATTTAATCGAGTATTGGCTTTTTTCAAAAATATTTTGTATCATGCTTTTCTCAAACTGTATGAATTTTTTATTTTTTTTCACCCTTTTATCTAATAAACACTATCAACTTTTGATATTCAAATGTTAACCTTAATTTAAAATGTCATAATATAGTAGGGTTGTTTTTTTATGAATTTTATCGTTAAAATCATTATTTTTTTAATTTAACTGTTAGTGAGTTATAGCTACTCAAAGTTGGGTGGTTTGAGGTTTTTAGATGTATATCCTACAGGTTATTACGGCTATGAGGCGTTGGAATAATTACAAGATCATCACTGCGTCAATAGTCAATAACGAGTTTATTACATATGAAAATATGTACCTCTTATTATTTATATTGATGATTACCTATGTGACTACTGGTCTTAAGAAACAAGAAGTATTACAAAAAATAAAAACCACCCAACATTAAAAAACTATACTCGCTAAAATTAATGAAAAATAATAATTTGAACATTAAAATTCATGAAAAAAAATAGCCCTATTAATTTAATACATTTTAAACGTGTTTGAAAATCAAGAGTTGATAATGGTTTCACCATCAAATAAAAGGGTGAACAAAATAAAAATTTCATACAGTTTGAGAAAAGCATGATAGAAAATATTTTGAAAAAAAAAAATGAAACAAAGTCAATACTTGATGAAATAATGAATTTTTAATGATAAAAGAATCACCTGTATATAAGAGATTGACATGATTACTTTTATAAATATCATTGCACCAGTTTAATATAATTGTTATAAATGTATATAATATAATTAACTTAAATTATTATTAAAAATTACGAGTACAATGTATCAAGTTTATCTGGGCTTTTATAGGTGACAAATATATTCATATGTATTATACCTACTCTATACATTATCCTATGATAGTTATAATTCTATAAAAAATGTATCACGAATTTTTTTTATTTATTTAACTAAAATGATAAAATAATAAATATCAATTTAATTTAAAAAAAATAAAAACAAGCAAAACTAATAGATTTTTAAAAAATAAAAATATTAGCTACATTGTGATAATAATTACTATATAAAAATATATAATAATAATAATAACAGCTGCATAATAATTACCCTTTAAAATATTCTTATCGAAGAATTCTTACTCTTTTTATTCAGTATTCATATAAATATTATTTATACTTTTTAATTCACTAGTCAGGTATTTTTCTTTAATTATGTATAAAAAAGATTTAAAATATTATTCAATGTGTTTAAATTGCCATGGCAAACAAAACATAAATACTTCAAAGATAATTTTTTTTTTTTTTAAGAACTTTTTATAAGAATTAAAATAAAAAAGCATTTAAAAAATAACTTTATTTTTTGTAAGTAAGCTCTAGAAATAAAATACTGTTGGGAGAAATTATAATGTATATTTATATATGTTTTACATAATAATATTTAATATACTGTTAACGAATACACATATGATAAGATATACACGACTTAAAAAAAATATTATAAGTGATATGAGTGAGTATTTTTATAATACTAAGATGTAGAGACGTGGAGAAATTGAATTTTATTTCATCATTACATATTTTACCACACAAAATCAAATTCGTCAATTGTATTAGATTTAGTTTTTAAAATTTACCGCATTCACTTTTTGAAATATTTTTAATTTTTATTTAATAAACAAAAATAACGATATTTTACTGTATAATTCAATAATACTC
Source organism: Rhopalosiphum maidis (assembly GCF_003676215.2). Taxonomy (NCBI): domain Eukaryota; kingdom Metazoa; phylum Arthropoda; class Insecta; order Hemiptera; family Aphididae; genus Rhopalosiphum; species Rhopalosiphum maidis. The sequence continues at coordinate 91,242,686 of NC_040877.1, forward strand.
GTTTAATAAATGAAAACATATGCGATTAATGTATCAATTTTAAGTGCAGTCCACGTGTTTAACATTGATAATCCAACGTCAGCGAATACATGACATAGGTTAGAAGTTGTAAGACATTGTTGCTTTGTAGCTTTATTGGCTATAGCATAATATTTGAACAACTATAGCACTTCAAAAAATATTTACTTTTGAGAGATATACCTAATCTAACCTGCATACCTGCCAAATATTTTGATTAATAAATTTCAAGCATCTTCAACTACGTTGTAAATTAATTGTTATGATTGTAAGCAATAAAACTGTACAATTATATATGTTTGGATAACTGATATTTGTTAGAAACTTATTAAGATCTGAAAGTTGATGAATTAATCAGAATGAGACTGTATGACCGAACGAGTTAAATAGTTATTTATACCAAACATTAATTAGTTACTTACTTGCAACGCATAATTTATTATAACCCGCATCATAAATAAGCTATTTCAATTTGAATACAAGTTGTTTGAGCTAATATATTTTTCAGTTTAAACTTTTACTTGTCATCGGTTTATTTGAGATTGAATTATTAAAATGAAATGGAATAAAATGTGTACTGAAAACAATAAATTAAAATGTAAATAATACATTACTATAATGAAAATAATTATGTGAAATCTCACTTTTACTGTTTCTTTTTATTAACATTAAACGATCTCAAGGTATAAGCTAATTTAGTTATATAAAATTTAATTTTAAATCAATTGGTATCAGAATATACATTTATATTTATTCAGTTAAGATGTATGATGCTTAATTGTTTTCATTATTTTTATTTTTATTATTACTCACGGATTATCATGAATCATGATGATCATCAATCAACAATACATAAAACCACTGGACATTGATGTGAAAAAATTATATTGCACCTTAATTTACCTGAAAACGTGTAATACTAGGTAATGTGTGTATAAATTATAATTAATTTAATACTACCAAGCAACAAATATAATATTATGTTTACGTAGTAACTCAGATAATCCAAAAAAAATTCCTATCTACAACAGATTTACTTGAAATAAAAAAAAAATAATTATCATCATTATCATCACCAATAACTACAATGACAATACGTTTTAAACAAAAATAATTATGCTTTTATCAGTTATTTATACTTAACAAAAAGGAACATACGGCACTAGTTCAATAATACTCGCATTGTTCTAGTGTTGAACTACACTAATATTGGCAATTTTGTTTTGTTTTTATGAAAATTCAAAGTATTGAATACTCAATAGCCAAATGATTTCATGACAATTTTCGGTTTATACCTACTTGTCAACACTACATATTTTTCGTCATCATCTGACACAATAAAATAGTCTTTTTCCCCTTTTTTTATTTCCTCTGCTGAAAGATAAATGCGTTAGATGTTGCGACGAGTTTTTATTGGACGCGTTAAGGGTTTCGAAAATATAACGAGAAAATTGGTCCCATGGGAAAAAGCAATATAAGATATATATATATATATATACGCATTATACGCAATATAAATAATAAGACGGAAATGCAATAATTGTATCTACGACGTGTTCTTTTTTTCGTGCGTTTCGCGTTATTATTGTTCTCTCGAGAAACATGAAACAAAATAAAATTAAACGGTACCGGGAGCTTTTTTCTTATTTTATTTTTTTTTGTTTTTGACATTCAATCGGTCAGACACATGCACCCTTTGCAAAGCATTGAGACCACTGGACGGTACATATAATTTCATTAGGCCCGGTCACTGCTGCTAAACACCATACAAAATAGTCTGTTGATTGCTCTCTACAATGATGACTAGATATGTACGTTTAATAGCACATATTATAACAGCTATTGCGCGCGCGTGCGCGCACACACACACATACAAACAAATATACAAATACGCGTATGTACGTCTGAATCGATTTCGAGACGTTGTAAAATGGTCAAACGCATCAGACCGTAAAGCTAGCCGCCCACTACTACGCCTTTCGTTATCGGTATTTAAGTATCTAAAAAGCGAGTTTGCTAAGAATATCAGTATACAAGCAATAATAATGTATAATATTTCTATAGTGACTGTAATCAAATAAAAAACGACCACAACGCATTGACTGGAAACAATGAAGTTGTTAGACTACTTGACACCTGCAATATTTCGTAAACAATGCTGATCTGAGGTTTGTATTTCAAGCAGATAGTTTTTATTGCATTATCTACATATATCATGCGTTATATGGCATTATAATGATGAACTTTTTCGTTTAGTCCATGAAAAAACTCCAACACTTAGCAATTATAATATATATATATATGATACACACAAATACATAAACATAAATTTATGTTTTTAAACTGGCAACAATACGTTGGTAAATAAATTGAACCTGCAATAATATCAAGTATCTACATACCTGTTTCTATCATTGTAATAATGATATATATATATATATTATAGTATATTATATAGTGTAAAAACAAAACTGTATATACATACACTTCACTATTTGACTTAAAAAGTCATTATGTTATTCATATATTTGAAAAATAAAATACAACTTTATGATTTAGAGCATTAGCGATATAGAAACTAGCAATAATAATAATGATACGCAATCCTGTTGGGAGACATAAAGAGGCAAATGACTGACAAGGTCTGCAACTCCCGATCAGGTGATATTATATGCATATAAACACGAGTGGACAGGGGTTGAAATCGCGAGAGAATAATATTATCATCGCGTCTGCTGACCAAACGGCTTACCGACGTCATATACCTAAGCATTAAATTATATTTTATATCATTAACTCAATGGTGTTAGTAAGCGGATGTAACGTTTACACGTACATAACTCGATGTACCTATATATTATTATAACTAGGTATAATGATGCTACAAATGTATGCATTATATATTATAATAAATTTATTCGTCAAGTCGTGTGCATGAATACTGTTATCACATGTACTGCACATACGAATGTTATATTATGTTATACTATATTATATTTACGGTATGACCGGTAAAATTCGTTGCAGGGCAAGAGTTTTTCGTCAAATTCTATATTATTTTGTCATGTGCGACGATTCTCCAGAAGTTTCTCTGTGACGGGTGCGTTTCAAACTATCGACACCCATTGGTGTAATAACGATTGTGATCGATATCGAGAAAATTGACCGGTTATAATAGAAATACAAGCAATGGACCGCAGGAGAAGGCTTTGAAACTGTGTTACCCCATATACCTACTTTAGTTAATAACAAATAATTATCTACAAAATAATAATTCAAATGAATATTTTTATCTGAATTGTAAAATAAATCGTTTTTCCCATTATTATTGTATACTAAAGAATTTATAAATAGTTATTTTTACTGACACTGGCAGTGTCATATACGTAGTTATGTTATCGGCCGGTTTGGTGATACTGATCGATAAGAGTAAGTGGCCTAACATAGGGTGAAACTAGGTTTATTAAATCGTTAAGTCATACAGTCATTACGTCACTATTCACCGTGTGTTTGATGTTTATTTTATTGTTCTATATTTTTTTACTGAAAATATGTGATCAATACATTAACATAGGAATAAAAATGTCTGTTAAAGGTACCTATAGGTATAGGTATAGGTATAGGTATAGTACTTCGTGTACCTATACACGAAGTTCAGTTATAAAATAATTTTTTTCTTTTAATTTTATAAGAAATTACAATCTTTGTCCAGAGGCACAATACGAATATAAGCTAATTTACAATGACGTGAATGAGTTGTTGAAAGAAGCTACCCAGTAGTGACACTTCCTATTGACTTTTTTTTTTTTAATTGTTAAAGAGATCTCTGCACCATTTTATTTTTATTAAATAAAAAAAAATAATTAATGTTTTTATTTTGTTTGGTATTTGTATTTTAGTAGTTATTAATAGTTATACATATACGGTCTCTTATAAATATTTACCCACGATCCACCATGGTCCATACCACTGTTAGTATGCACATACGTCGCTAATAATTTTGTACGTCCTTCAACGCTACCACCGACACCTGTGAGTTCGATGAAAATTAAAACTTCCTTACGGACAATGGATGTTAAAATAACGTACTATTGAATCATTAAAATCTTTAGATTTCACGTTAATCCTGATATACACTATGTAGTGTACGAAAAACGTCTATTTACCAGCCAATAAACCGAGGTAAAATCACAACGAATTTTCTAATATAATTATTATAACTGTATACTATTATACCATATGAGGTATACCATAAATGTATATACAAATAAATCATATCGTAGAATTCAACCCAAAAACACCACCGGTCACTCATTGATACACAGTAATGAGTCTGACTGTTTTTTCATAATTCGAAATTCGTTGTATGCGTTTATTTCGTGATCCCAGTATTATAGGTCACAGATGCATTCATTTATTTTTATTAGCCCACAAGTGTAGCTAAATTGCCTATACAAGTCGCCGTATGGTCATAATATTATACTATTGAAATTCTTTATACAAATATCAAACTTATGGGATACGAGGAAAATGTATCCAATGGTGGTAAAGATTCGGGTAAAAAAAAGAGAAAAGTGATGTTGAAAGCGCACGCTGAATATACCTTTCTATCCCGAAGTTAATTGAATTGATATTTTTTTCTAAAATATTTTATTTCATTGGTTACAAAAAAAAAATATATATATACTTTGCATTTCGATAAAAATGAATATATGAGAATGTGAGATGCATGAATATCTAAAATATGCATATATCTGTGTAACCAACATTAAATATCTATTTTGGCGATAAATTTAATTTAATTTTATTATTTTCTATTTGTGTATCAAAATAATAAATAAAATGATGAAATGAAGTTTAGAATACAAATATTAAACGTAACGTTTTAATGAATATATGGGAAAGTACGGTAATTGTATGTAAAACTTAATTCAAAATACAACAACGTTAATAACATTTATAATATTATTTGGTAAATAATAAATATAAATAAGTTTGACGCATTAAATACGAGAAAATTCCTAATTTATAATTGTACAGCTAAAGTTTTACATTATAAATACCCTTAATTTAGTTTATTAAATAAAACAATTTAAAACATAATAATATGCACATTTACACTAAAAACTAGATCGACCCAAATCGACTTTTTTAATCTAGTTCGTTATATGACGTAAACCCAATGTGATAGATTTAACCACCATCAACGATAGCGGCGGCGGTAGGTTAGGATCACAGAGCACAAATCCATTACCAGTCAGTAGACAAAGAAACAATAATACAATAATATGGAGTTTTTTGTGACAGTTCCTGAAGATTCACCTGCCACGTTCAGGCAATCAAGTGTAGTTCGCAAAAACAACCGGTCGTCCGAAAATCGTTTAAGTCGCCTGTATTCGAACTCTATGGTAACTGCAAGTCAGTATTATACACGCATTACATGCCATAAAGTCGTTCTAAGGGGCGTAGGAATAACGTTTCAACGTCGTCGCTTCGGTATGAGAGTGAAAATCTGAACACCATACAGAATTCGCGATCTTCCCATTCTACGTATGAAATCCAATTATACCATATTATTTACAGGATAGGAAGGATTGTTGTTCTCTTTCGAGTCCATATTATATTATAGTATGCACACTTGTACACATAAACAATATGGCAAACATTTTAAACAAGGGTGTAAAATTCGTTTATTTGTTTTTTGTCACACCCCCACTTGAACATAAGTTTTCGTATACCTTGATTAAACGATATTCTACGCAGTCATATAAACGACATTGTGGCACGTGGAAGACGTTTGGGCACGCGCGAGGATCTGGAACGCATACGGTGTCATTCATCAACCTCGTAGCGACAATTCTGTTCAGAGTTTATTGTAAAAACTCGTAATCCTTGGCAGTGGCAGGTGCTGGTGCGACGGTCGGTGATGGGCTGGGAATGGCGCGTGCCTCTCGTCGCTTTCCGCCGCCCACATATCCACCTACTGGAACATTACATTTCGGAGAATTAATTAGCTATTTCGTCGGCGAAGGTGGTGCGGTGTGACTTGCAGGGAAAAAACGGTAGTCACGTGTGATAATAATCCGGGGGCGGCAACGGACAGGTTTGGGCGCGAACGCCACGAAATCGATCGGAAAGAAGCGCACCCGACCCGAGGGGATACGCTTGTGCATCGGAAATTAAAACGTCGTAACTATTGCGAGCCTCCGATAAGACTATATTACATATACAGCCGCCATCGCGGATTGTCTCTGATGGTATCTGTCTTGCTATTTCCGTACAAGATTATCGTCACTCTAAACGATAGTGTTGAAAGTCACGCGTACTGTGACTGTCAGAAAAAAAAATCAAAACCACTAAAATAAAATGTACGAATATATACAATTTAGACTTACAATAAATATTAGACTATTCCATAAGAGATTACATAAAGTTTATCACGCCCAATTAAAAAATAAGTCAAACGGGTAGTGTAACGAAATATTCCTTTACAAAAAATTAAAATTGTGTCATTCAAATTAATAATATAATAATTTCAACGGCTATTATAACCACATAACAAATTTTCCCGGATAATTTATCTAATAAAGAATTAATAGTGATATAAAAAAAAGTGAAACGCTGTTATATATTTGTTATAGACAAATAGACAACACTACATGGAAAAGTTATACAGTTTATCCAAAAATATCCTCTTCAAATATATTTACACGCTATTAGTCTTTGGTGGTGTGGATTGTACATAACTACTATTTTTCTCGCGTGTGTTAAATAATTACTCCAAAAAAAATATCCAACGACTATAGGACATTATCATACAATTTAATTTTATACTTCATTACAAAGTTTACAATTAAATTTTCAACTATTTTATGGTTGTAAATATTTACGCACCTGAGGTTAACACTAAACGCTTCGATATCATAACCTAAAAATTATTTTAATCACATCGCACAGAAAATTATAGTAAAATATGTTACATTTTTTAATGATTAAGTATATGCGTTTTTAATTTTATAATATTATGATTTAATTATAAACGTTAAAAAAAAATGTAAAAACTTTATATAAATAAAATATATTTGTTTTCTAAAATACAGCAAATACAATAAAAATAATACTTTTTTTATTTTTCGTTGCAACAGTTGAATTATTGTCGTTTTATAAGACACATCAATAGTATTTTGAGAATTGTAAATTTAATATTTTGTGTCAATGGAATTTGTATCACAATTATTCAAACTGGAAAATATAAATTGTACAGGTATATTATTTATTATTTTTTAATACGATGTTTGAAGAATAGAGGAAAAATATTTTTCGAATTGAAATATGATCTGGCTCAGGGCGTTTTAAAAAATATGTTTCTTAAAATATGAATTTCGAATGTCCGAAAGTTAAATTACTTTTCAAACAGAACCTAAATAAAAAACTTTTTTCTTCGGGACTTATTGTACAAAATTACTATATCATTCAACAAGATGCAGAATTATATTCAGATTGTAATTTTTAGATACCTATAACATTTGCAATACAATTTGTTGTAACTTATAATAATTCTCTGTATTATTATTTTTTTTATAAAAATTAAAGAAGACAGGTGATATTTTGTTTATATTATTTTAGATGAATGTATCTTAATGTATTCAAAAGATCGATATTTTATTTTTCAAAATAATTATAATTCTATACAACAATTAACAAAACACATTTTCCAAAATACCTTATTATTACGTATTAACAAAATTCCTTAGAATTGTTAGGTAAATTTAATTTTTTTTAAATACATAATAATACTCGTATATTTTTATCAATTACTTGTATATCCTATTGTATTAATTATAGTGTTGTAGTTTTGTTTTGACGTTTACTACAGTAATCTTCGACTATCATTATAAAATATTTTTATTTTGCTTTTAAAACTTTTACTTACTCTAAATTCTTCAAAGAGAAGTTTTTTCAAAAATTTCCAAGAAAAAAAACAATTAAATTATATTTTTTTTTCTGTAGTGTATACTTTATATAAATAATAATTGTTATGTTGTTTATTAATTTATTTTATCAAGAATATATTATATTCTCTAAAATTCTATATATAATGTTCAATATTCAAATTGATAAACGATCTAAGTCTCAACTACTATAATATATTAAGGTAATGATTTTTCTACATTTCTTTATTATCGTCTAATTTATAATTACGTTATAACTCAGAACATTTTGTTGCCATATTACGTATAATATTATATTAAATGCAGATAAAAAAAAAAAAAATACTAAAAAATACTATAAACTGCTTGTAAATATAATTTTAAATTTACTCATATTATTATTAATTGAACATGAAAATAAGAACCAACAAATTAAAAACATCACACATTAAAACTATACTGTTCTCTGAGAAAATTCTCTATCATTATATTTTAACCTATATTATAGGAATGCACTGGTGTTTTATTAAACAAGACTGTCGTTCTGCAAACATCTCAAATAAAATACTCAGACTTAATATTTAATTGAATTTTTTTAAATAATTACTGTTTCTGTGTACTTAAAAGACAAACACGAAAAAAACTGAAGTTTTATGTGATTAAAACACGACTTCTCTTAAAAATACCTAACTAAACACTGTTCTTCAAATGTCTACCTTCTCTATCTCAGGTCATTCAAACATTTCAATACATAGAAATATCTACAAAAGCTCTATAGCGTATCGCAAACATCTCACTTCATTCAAAGCTCAATATAAATACATTTACTATTACTACATCAATAGTCTATAGAATATTATACCTACTCTAAACTAATTTCTCGCGTAACCCTTCTCATTACTCAACTGGTATCAAGTACATTACTTGGTAATCCTGAAAGGCGATTATAAAGGAACTGGTCCAGGGTTGGTGTCACAACCGAGCAACTTTCTACTCAAGCAATTCACCTTTACGTCATTGTATTAAATTGTTCACTCATTTACATAATGTACAAAATGTTGTATAGATATTGTAATATTATTTGTCAAACAAAGATGTACAACTAAATAAAAACATCTGGTAAAGTCGAAACATTCGAAACTATTACCAAAATTTAAAATGTTATGAATAGGTTCTGAAGATATAAAACGTGAAATTGTACAATTTACCTATATTACTTAGTATAAATTACTTTATTTTAATGTAAAAATTGAGTTTTAGTTATTTTTTTATTTTTGTTATTATTTTGAAATATTTTAAGTCGGCTTATATACTTAGTTTCAATCAAATTATGCTATTGAATACACTCTTGAAATGTTTTTATTTCGCTGAAAGAAAGTTACTGGTTCTATACAGCTTAATAATTTTTTTCTTCTATTCATGTCGAGTATATGTTATATTTTTTTACCATCTCAAAAATATAAATATTGCCATGTATAAATCACGTAATATAAAACCGCCGTTGATAATATTCGATGAAAAAATAACCTATACCGCATATACTTGATACAACAACAACAACAATAATAATAAAGTATATTCCGAGTTTCCAAGTAATATAAAAATAAATATTTATTATTATTATTATTATTATTGCAATGTTAGACGTTTTAACTAATATGAATAACAAAAAATAATTTAATTGGGACATCTGCCAACACGTTTACAAAATCATTGTTAACTAGCGTATAATGTTTGAATTCATGGTTACAAAATATGGTTATGCGTCATAAACATTAAACATTATACATAAACATTTACGCATCTGTGTCTATAGATACATTGAATATTATGATATTTCTATTGACGCAATTGAAATACATTCAGTAGTATTATAGGCAAGTCGCATATTATTGAGAGGGATTCGTTTCCCGTCCGATTGTTTCAGTGCAGAAATATTTTATGTACCTCCGCAAGACACAGATAACACTAAAAAGACAATCAACATACTAAAAATCTTTCAAATAGATATAAATTATCATGTATTTTATGGATTGTAAATCTATTAGCACTAATAGATACCTAATAGATACCCTAACCTAACCTAACCTAACCTACTATTGGTGATTAAAATATTATTACTACAACTGTTTTCATAACCAAATTTTGTATGACAATAAAAAATGTAATCTTAAGATAGAGACGCGACGTTTTTAATAATTAATAATGTCTTATAATTACATGCTGTAACAAAAATAATAAATAATAATTAATTATTTCAAAATAAAGCAAACTAAGATTTGCATTTTATTCAACAAGATGTGATTATTCTTTTAATTACCAGTGTGATATTATTTATTTAAATAATGTTTGATACATATATCAAAAATATCTATTAATATTTAAGAAATATTTATTAAACTCTTACTTGAGTTATACTCACAACAAATATTTTATAAGTCCCATAATGTAATTCATTGATTTTGTCATTTTATACAATAATTTAGATTTAACTTATAGCTAGCTAATTTCAGCTTATTATAAAAAAGTTTTTTTACAAAAAAAAAAACGTAATATTTGAGTTTTTTTATTAACAAGATGGATGATTAACAGGTTTAACAGATGATTGATATATGTCCAGATTTTTGAACAATATTATATTATAATTTATCCAGATGTATAGTGACAAAAAATTGATTGTGCTATTCTATTTTATATTTATAATATATACCGGCGGTTCCTAAACTTTTTTAGTTCACGCCACCCTAAAAATTAAAAAAAATAATTGCGCCTCCCATAAAAAATTAAATTACAAATTTATAGTATTTAAATATACAAACATTTTTATTTTTATGCCAATATAAGTTAACAGTAAATATTTACCACGTGGCTCGCGCCTCGCTTGGGAGGCCCGCCTCACAGTTTGGGAACCGCTGACATATACTATTCCAAAATTATCAAGTAGTATAAAATTTGAGTACCTTAGCATATAATGATACATCGATGACTAATTAGAAATAGTTTTAAAAAATAAAATAAAAATAGTTTAATTAGGTATTTCACTATCTAAAATAATAAACTACTATACTTTATTTTAAAATAATACTATGTTACTCATAAAAACAGATATTAAAACCAATCAGAATTCTTAATAATAATAATTATTATTATTATCATGCGTCAAACTTAGGGAATGAGATTTAAGTGGCAACTGTACTATTTCATAGTAATATAATCCATTACATATGTGCGTGTCGTATAATGTTTCACAGTAACAATATTAAAGTCAATATTTAAGTGAAAGTATATAGAAAATGTACCCCTACGCTTGTAAGTTGATGACTATTTTATGCATGTTTTAAGATAATAGTTTCAGTTTATTTTTTATATAGTACATTGTAATAGTTTATTATATATAATTTTTAAGAACTATCTTTCGTATGTAAATTTATTTAGTCACATATAACATATGATATTGAATCATCTAAGTATCGATCTATTCATTAACTAATTAAACATTTTATGCTATAACCAATTTTAAGTATCAAAAATCGAGATTATTTTATAATTTACAATATTTTGATTATTATTTAATTTTAATCATAATTTAAAAATACCCTGCAACTTTATAATCAAATGTGCTATATTAATAAATATTTCTATGTATTACATTTTAAAATACAATGCAATTAGTCGTAGTTCTTTTTTTCGGTCAGTAATAATGTCTATTAAAATAATGAAAAAATAATGAAATATACAATATGATAACCAATTATACAGTAATCCTATTACGAGAAATTCTAAACTCTATCATAATATTATGCATACTCAAATTTATATTCAATGTCCAATTATTATTGTTAAACTACGATTGGTACAAAGGAATTTTGATGGACACGTCAAACAAATGTCATTTGGAATTTTGAATTCGACCAAGTAAGACTCAAGTGTTCGGTATTTTAGATCAAATAGTTTTGAAAATGAAATAATTTTATCATCGTCGTTGTATTGGTATGAAGTTATGGAAAAAAATTAAAAATAGAACGCTAGTAATGAAAAACTTTTAGAAAATGTGGTTGAATATTGATATTGACGTGAAAACCAAATGCATTCAATACGTGCATTATAGGTACCTATTATAATACTACTCTGCGAGTATTATTAATATCGTAGACCGTATATTATTATTATTATACAACGTAACCGATATGCCGTAGGGTGTATATACAGAAGGGACGGTGTTTGATGGTACACCACTACCCACTCCAACTACAGTTATACACAAAATGTGTATTATTATTACTGTTACACGCATATAAGTATCTGTATACATTATATATTTTCAGTTCGATCGGATTCTGTTGAGTATGATACAATGACGTTAGGTACACTACATACGATAGTGTGACGTAGCAGTATAATACACGAGCAATTTCAATAACCTAGCCGAACGGATCGGTTCTGCGGACCGAATACCTGCGCTCGGCTGATTTGCAATGAACTGGCGCAAGTCCGGTGAGTTAATAAGTAATATAAATCTGGTGGAGAAAACAACGAACAAATGTTAATAATAAACCACGTCCGATATGCGTCATGTGCTATAAAATACATTGCTGTGATGTGTTTGGAAAATGTGCAAATGTTAACTCAACTAAAATATTTTAAATCCCAATATGTTGCTAACGTATTAAGCACATTACCTACTACGTACACAAATGGAGTTCGGAGACCGGTCGGCGCGATAACGCGAGGTGCAACCGCCGTGCCATGATTTCAGATTTCTTCATAATTTTTCATTAAAAAGTTTGCACGTTTCTTTTAATAACTTCAGTCTGAAAGTTGACGATCAAATAAAAAAAAACTAACAAGTAATAATTATCAATAATCGTCAATCATTGTCACTCGATATTATTAGTCGTTTCAATTTGTCTACACATTACTCTATAATTATTTATTTTTAGACCAAAAAAAAAAAAAAAATTGTCAACTTAACATGGACAGAATGGCAGACATCTCGTCTCAACTATTATCTATATTTTCAATAATTTTACAGTAAATCTTATTAGATATTTATTGATTAATAAATTTGAGAACATTTACATTACCTATTTATAAATTCAAAATGTCGTCTGTTAAAAATTATAACAAAAAAATTAATATTTATTATTTTTTAATACACCACACACACAATAAAATGTGTTAATATTGTGTCGTTTAATCTTCATAAAAATTATTTATAATATTAAAAATTGTATATACCACCCCAGGCGTACACTTATGTCACCTACCCGTTGAAGTGGGCGTGAGTATTAGACTTATGTAAATTATCTTAAAAACATACGGTAAGTATAATACACTTATATTAATCCCTCTAAAAGAGATAAAAGAAATAATTTAAATTGCATTTATATTTATTTATATTTTATAAGATTCCTATATTTTTCGTACATATTTAGTATTTATACTAATCGTCAATAAATATTAACAATAATTAATAATCAAATAGTTACACAGTAAAAAAATACTACATTTCGTTGTATAAAAACAGTTTCATGTTATTACAAAAATAAATATTATGTTAATTAAACTAGAATGATGGTAAATAAGAATTTTTTTTTATTTAAAATATGAATAAAGAAGTTTACATTTTTTTATGGCTTAGTATAGACCATTCAGGTCCTTCTCCGCAACCACAACTTCCCTCTATCTGTCTCTATCCGTAGCTAGCTTTTCACCGTTTATGATTCCCAGCATATATCCAGGTCTGAATTGACCCTGTCTATCCATATTTGTTTTGGATATCCGAGCGGTCTTTTGCTCTTCGGCTTCCAGTTGATGACTTGACCAATTGTCTGTTCACTACCTCGCCATATATGCCCTGCCCAGCTTATCCTTAGGTTATAGTACAAATATAAATACAATACAATATTACCTGACCGCCTTCAAGTGGTGTCCTCTGAGCAATTTTAAATAGTTCTAATTTTTTAAGATGGTAAATTGTTTTCAGTGGAATTTACTATTAAACTTTTTAGGGGAGTTAACATGTGCCTGATGATGTGTAGCCACCACTGTACTTGTCCCAACGTGCCTAATCGCAATCACCGCACCAGCGATTAAATAGGACGTATGTCGTCTCATATTGACCACGATATCAATACATTTTGGAATACCGTCAACCAGTTCTACCAAATATCGTAACGTGAACAATGCAATACAAATGAGTCGATGTAAAAATTAGAAACAGGACAACAGTACAACGGAAGGTACTTTAATAATAATAATAAAAACCGAAATGCGCTCGTATATACGTAGAACGACAAAATGTATCTAAATAATATAATATCTAAATATTATTTTATGTACGTTTACATGGTCGTTTGGGCGCAATAACGTATTCTCGAGTTGAACCTCATTGCTTCTTATAACAACTACTATTACACCTACACCTATCGCAGGTAGTCGTCCGTCGGGTAAGGACTTGCGTTCCGTTTAAAATGTACGCGTGTCACGGGTATGAAAAAAAAATTATGAATTCGCGCGTGCTCAATGAAACACGCCCGTGAATATTTAATGCACAACGCGACAGGGTATATTAAATGCACGCGCGCGTCCATATATTATAGTGCAGTATCACTATTATTGTTATGTCTGTAGATAGCGAGGTAGTATATTATTATTATCACACGTATTCGTGTACACGCGGACACGGAAAAAAGTCGAACGGCTGTATATCACATACCTAACCTACACGTTTTCCCTCTCATGTATAAAAACACAGCCGACGACGACGCCTCCGTGCAGAGTCCCGCGAAAGATCCGTTCGATATACTCCCGGTGGGACCCATTTTCCCCCCATTGCTACTGCGTCGCACGGCAAATTCTGTAGCGAGGTTACACTTTTTTTTTTCGTTTTTCGTTTCATTTCGTTTTTGTTTTTACATTCCGTGTACCGACAATTGTTAGAAAGGGAAGTGACCGCGTGACCCGGTCGCGTCCCAGTGGCATAGATCACTCGCCCGATGTCCCCGGAGTGCAAATAAAAACTGATATGTGTTTTAGGGACGAAGACTACGACGAAAAAAACAAACACAACGACGTCCATTAGGGATTTTGTGCGAAATCTAAATCAGAATTTTTCCACGAATTCAATGTTACGAGACAAAAATTTAGTTATACAATGATGTAGGTCGCTGTAGGACGTAGATAGTACGTACTTTCTCGTTTCAATCAAGTGCGTTGCACGGGTGTTTGCCTGAACCCTGACATCCGCACAAAGTTGTATAGTTAATGAAACTTCAAATATTTTTTTTTTTTAACGGTACCTATCTAAAAATATTTCCAATTTTCAACATTTATTTTTTTATAATTTTTATTAGACAATTTATGCGAAATATAATTCTATACATCAAATATACATTATATTTTTGTAATTTATCATACAACTCAAAAAAAAAAATATTAAATAAAATAATTTTAATATTTGACTATTCGTGATTTTTTTATATTAAATAGTTATTATTTCAAACTAAAATTGTATCAATACGCTTTAATTCATTATTCTTAGTAATCACTGTTTATTTCAATATAACTCATCTAACTCTATAAACTCGTTATTTATATATACGAATCAGTAGAATGAGCGATAAACTAAAAATCATTGATTTTGATTATAAAATGAAGTTATTTTTATTGTTCATCATCGTGAAAACTCAATTGTGTAAATTTATATAATCATTGACTATGATATAAAATAATTACTACGATACATAAAATCCAAAGTACTATTAACTGTAATTGAATTTAAAATGTTGTTTTAAATTGTTACTTCTGATATTAAAAACGTAATAACTAGGGCTAAGAATATACATGGAAATTGGCAATTGAATATTGGTCTACGACATTTTGTTTTATAGAAAGCAAAACTAGAAATTCGTTCTATTCAATGGGAGTTTAAAAATAATGATTAAAAATGCATATTTTTCTAACTTTTAACAAATTTCAAAAAAAATGTATAAATCTTAATTTTATATATTTTTATGTT
This sequence comes from Rhopalosiphum maidis, assembly GCF_003676215.2. Classification (NCBI taxonomy): domain Eukaryota; kingdom Metazoa; phylum Arthropoda; class Insecta; order Hemiptera; family Aphididae; genus Rhopalosiphum; species Rhopalosiphum maidis. Next base: position 91,258,655 of record NC_040877.1, read on the forward strand.
TATTTAATATTTTCTAAAATCTTAATATCTTCATTTATTTCACAGTAATAAATTATATTAATTATTAATTTATACTCAATTATTTGATGTAAGTATTTTTTTTTTTTTTTTTGTGGAAACTAGCTAAAAGCCAAATTCTCAACTATACCTAAACTCTTTAATATAATAAAATACCGTATTTTTAGTATGGCCTAAAAGTATATTATATCCTAAATACGTATTAAATTGTATTTCTAATTAGTATTTTATATATTTAATAAATACTGGTTGTATCATTTAATAAAAGTACATACTATTTACTGATATACTATAATGCTACTCTTATTACTTATAAATAAGTAATAATAGTAATAACAAGTTATAATTTTATTTCAAGTATTAAATATTTTTTTTGTATATTTATAATTTACAAGATCTTATAATTACTATATTTAAAAGTTACAATTTACTAAATAAACAATAATTAAGGACTTTTATTACCATTTATTTTATAATCATTTCATAATATGCTCTACATTTTAAGCATTCAAGTATTTAAAAAAAATATGTTTAACTGAAACAGTTTCAATATATATTTTGCATTATATCTACAAAATATAGATTATAATATTTATTTTGAATTAAATTATTATATAGATTAAGAATGAATACTATCGAGTAGTGTATCAATCGTTTTATTAATCTAAAGCTTTATCGTTCGTTAGCGTTATTATAATAACATTAGGTTAACCGTTAATAATTTTCATATAGAGCGAAAATCAATCGATTGATTATTATTAATAATACCGGTTGAATGTCAGCATTTATCGTACGCGACAAATGCATCCGTGTCCAAAATTAATTCAATGAAAATCAACGAAAACCTACAAAATTGAATACACAGAAACATATTATTTACTCAACTATGCGCCTACGTGTATTATTCATGCTTCCATCATAACGCATTCGGTTTGTTGTTTACACGAATACACACACTAGGTACTCCGGCGTGTAGATTTCTGGTGGTGTTATTTTCACACAGTTTGCGAGAGAAAAAGTTGACACTTTGAACCCAGAAATGTTTTTTATGGATTAAAAGCATGAAAAAAACCGAGTAGAAAAAACAACGCGTGTTTTGAATTCGAAATCAAGGCCTGGTGTTGCCATTGCAAACACTGTCACTATCCGCCGGGAGTAAATTATTTTCCATTACAAATAATCCCTTCGCACTTTCATCCACAGCAAATCGGTTTTTTCTTATAATAGCTCTCCAGGGTGAGTATATTATATACACTTATGTTTTGTTTTATTTTACCCCTCCCACTTTTTCAGTTATCGTTTCACGTGCGGCACCATACAATCCGAGAGATGACTGCTAGGCAGTAGTTGTTTTTATGGGATTTATGTACATACGTCACTCTTTATATTTGCATTACGACTACGACGATGATCGCTCAACGTCGCGCTAATAAATAAGACCACAGACGCAGATAAACGAAAACACAATAAAACGTACATATACAATTTTCAAATTAAAACGTTTAAATTGTATTATGGCAGTGTGCCGGACGGGTTGTGTGTTCCGTTCCTTCGGGAATCCGCACTTGCACTAAATGCGATTTTCTCATTATCGTCACGGCAAACAATAAACAAACATGCGCACGTTTATATAAACTGATACTTGGCATTATTTTGATTCGCTGTAAATAGTGTCTCGGGACACTTAGACTCGTGCATAGCTTTAGTTTATCATAATTTTCTCGGGACACCTCTTGAATATTTTACACATTCCACATCTGTTTTGGTATAGTTTATAGACTATAGAGAATATTTTGTATCTTTAAAATATAATTATGCACCTAACAAACAGATACAACGTAGGAACTGAAAAACAATAAGAATCCTTGTTCCTACGTTTTTTTTGTTACATTATTTTCGAAGTCTGTACATTTTAGTTAATCGATTTCCAAATAAATGAAAATGTAAAGTTTATTTTCCTATAATTTACGAAAGTACGCAGGAATTTATATCTAAACCACCTTTTCACAAATATATAGTAATCAACGGTCATATTTAGATTTAAAACACGATTCAACACTTGAATTTGTATAAAATACTAAAATAAATATAAAATATTGTATAATTATTTATATAGATGATAATAAAATTTAAAAAAAAAAATATAAACTTTCTAATGTACTGAGGTGTTTAAAACTAACAGTAATAACTATGAATAAATTTACTATAGCTATTAATATTTAGCATTGTCACCTTCTATAAATTGCAACTCTATAAAAGCTTCCACATTTTCACAATGTGTTACTACTTATTACTTGTACATCGTAATGTTAAAAAAATAAATAATAAAATGTATATATTAATATATTATGTTGATACACTAAGCACTTCACATATCTTGCATAATATCCTATGTTTATTACAATATTGATTTTTTTAAATTGTAGCTATTACAATCAGTCTAAAGACTATTTTGAATTATTATTTATTTATTTTCTTCCATTATTTTTTATTTTTGTCCTTGCTCATTATAATTTATAGTTATTTAACTCAAAAATAACTGATTTCAACTTAATATACATAGAATTTCCAAGAAAATTATTTCTTCAACATTTTTCAATAAAAAGAAATTTAAAAAAGTATTTTTTAGTTTAAAAAATAAATTGTTATAATCTCAATGCATTACCTAAATTATATAAGCAATATAAGTATTTTAAAACATTATGATCTTTGACTAGACACACTTAAAATTGTCAAAAAGTTTTTTCTTAATCAAAGAACATACCAACTAGATCCAGTTTTCTACCATAGGCAAAATTACAAGGTAATCATTCTTGAAGTTGAAGATTAATTTTTTTTTCCTTTTTTGAACATTTTCTAAAAATAACTGTGAAAAATTCACTGCTCAGCTCAGAATCTAAAATTATATTTGTTTTAATGAACATTACAATGAGAAATGTTAATTTTCTCAATTAGTTTTTAAATATAGGTATGACGTATAAATAATAGTTACCTATACTTCAATTTTAATTCAGAATTGTACTGTAAATTATAATGAGTAAGGAGTTAATTTAATTCAATACCATGTTTACTTAGGAAACTTTACTATAGACTTCATCGTTATAATACTTGGTATTATGTCATTTAATCTGTCAATCAAAATAATAAAATTATTATGATGTATTTTGATAAATTAAATTCATAAATTATAAATAATAATTGTTTTACATAAAAGATCAGTTTTTTTTTTTATGTCTTTTATAGTAAATTATATGCGTTTGTTCTAAATAAACACTTATCAAAAATTATTAAATATATTAAATCGGAATAGGTAATTCATTTTAAAAAAAATTCTGTAAGTATATAATTTTAAATCACATATTATTTTCATTTTCGAGTACAATTTGATATATTTATATATTAAATGTATTTGTTTTTAATAACCACATTACATTCCTTTGTATTCATGCTGCATGAGTTAGAGGAAAATAATGCATACACTGAAAACTGTCTGAAAATGTTTACATAAGTACCCGAGGGATATCAGTAGGTAGACAACTTTACTAGTACAAAATCTATGTCGTTTATAATTATAATCAACGTGCGTGTACCTCATATGAAATGTTTTAATATAAGGTACCCACTTACTCTATATAGTAGTGGTCGGTAACCAACACCCGTAATAAACTCCGTACAGTCGACTATTATTTAGGTATCACGTAGGTAATACTATTAAAATAAATAAACTGTCTGTATTTTATCAATCGTTATTAAATGTCAGTGGTGTACTAATGATTGTAATTTTAACATTTACGGATAAGATAATATCCACAGTATACAAAACCCTAGAATCCCCAAAAGTAATATTTTGAAAAAATAAAAAAAAAATAGTGAAGAATATTCAACAACTAAATCACGTTAAAAATTATTATTTTCAAATTGAAACATAATATAATATTATAACGATAGATATATTTTGTATATAATATATGTTATATATATATATATATATTCTGTTAAGAAAGATACTGAAAACAAATTTAGTTTAGCACTCTCGAAAATTGTTTTTTTTTTTTTTTTTAAAAACTTACTTATGGCTTACACAAACAGTTTAATAATTTTTGACTTATCGTTTAAAACCATTTCCTGTTGATAACTAGGTAAAAATCAATTGTTTTACTGAATTCTTTAGACCGGAGTAATGAATTAGTTATTCCACTCATTTAGAAAGTTTATTTTGCATCATTGTTTTTAAAATGTATAAATACCTAAATTTAACGCTTAAAATTTTAAACGCTATACAGTATATCAAAGTAATTTTTTTAACGACCCCTAAATATGATACAAAAACCCAAAGCACAAAATATTATAGTGACATTTAAAGAACAAGTATAATATATAATGAACTAATATCTATTAGATTATCAGTGAACAAAAGGATGGTGACTATCAGTTAACACATACCATTATAACTAATTCAAAGCTTTTCTAAGATTCTAAACATGATTTTTTATGCATAATTTATGACTAATATTGACTGAGTTTATTGTAACTTCAATATTAATAGTGAACAATAAGCATGTGTTGGTATTATAAAAAAACAGTACCCGTTTCGATGTAGGTATCTCTATTATTGAGTGTATTTTAAATTTCATATTAAATAATATAACCAAAATATAATAATGATGAAATCAAATATAATATGCTTTATAATTAAACGAATTAAGCACTTTTTTAATAATAAATAAAACTATGGATTTTTATTTGTTTAGTTTCTAAAATAACCTAACCTAACTTAACCTAAATGTAACTGATAAATTCACAATAATAATTGTTATTAATTAAACAAGGAAAATAAATAAATACTATAATATTATACTGATTAAAAAATCGTTCAAAGCTTTTTTCAAATGTGAAACACTATACTACCAATATTTTATACGACTATTTATATTACTGGAGTACAAATATACACACAAATTTGATAGATTGGTACTAAAATTATAAAAATTAATACATACAAATTAAAAAAATATTCATTACCTATATGAACAACGTTTTATTTGGAATCATACGGTATTCTAAGAGTACTTTATACATATTTAATAATTAGGTGTCTTATTTTTGAAAATATATTTATGAAAATAACTTATATATGAGTAATATATATTATATAATACTGTATATGTATTTATTAGTTCATAAAAAACCGTTTTTCTTAAATTAAATCAGTTAACTCTTTTACGACGTATAAATAATTACATAGAATTGGAAGACGGCTTTTAGCGTTACACACTTCAACTACACGTGATTTTGTGCCACTTTGCATAGTTTAATACATTTGATAGGTTTTATTCTGATCGACGGGAGAAATGTTTTCGTATTTATTTTTTAAATTTAACAAATAAGAAGCAATTGTTGAGTGTAAGCCGATGAATGTTTTACATTGTTCCCGTCGAATGGCGGTGAACGCGTTCTTGAGCAAAGGAATAAGTAGTTGGCATTATTGTTCTGGATAAAAAAAAATCGAATCGTGTAGGATTTAGCAGAAATGGGAAAACATGGTTTAGCCACTTAATCATTATCGAGACACAAACAGCGAGAAAAAACAAAAACAGAGAAAAACTATGACTGTATGCGAAAGTCGCCTGAAAGAAATTTATTTCGATACTCAAACCGTATTAGTGATTCGTAAACGTCTTGCGTGTTTCTGACGAAGAAATATATTCGAATCAAAACAGCTCTCAGTCAATCGTTGAAAATAAAAACCTCGAACAATCAAACTGTAGGAGGGTTGAAAAATTGCCATTTCCGAGAGAACAACCCCGCATTTCGTCCGTGGCGAATAGGCTTTAAGTATGAAGTCAAAATGTTCGTTATAAAAAAAAAAAAAACATTATCATTATCATAATCCTCGGATTGATGACCCGTGACCTACACAGATGATGTAATACGGTTATACGGGGCTATAGTAAGTTTCACATGACATCAGCCATTTGTACGGTGCTGAAAAAATAGTTGTCGGAGAAAAAGTTACACTTTCGTATACTTTAAATCGTGGACATTAAAAAAATACTGCACGGTAAGACATTTTTAGGAACAACTACCGGAATGATTCCATTGCTGTGACAATATATGAACCGCATGACGCGAAAACGGAAACAGAAATAGAAATAAAAATAAAAATAATAACATTATGAAAATTAAACAGTCCTAATTTAATGTCCACTCGTTTGACGTTTTATCGCGAGATGGACGTCTAAAAATATCGCATGGCGTCGTCGGCGTATTTTTTTTCCTGCCTGTCTGCTTATTATATAATTATGTAATCGACCCTTTTGAGTGCTGGGCGTGCCGTCTGCCACAATAATAAATTATAATATAATATCGTACATTAAACGGGGAAAGAGGAGATCGAAGATTATGTACGAGGCTTCGCGATTTTTACGGCTCGTAACGTCGGTAGCGACGGTTTAGTGGTAGTTACACAGTCATTAAGTTAATAACGATATTCCGCTATGATATACGGAATAGTCAACAGACGAGTTTATGATGTGCATTATACTCGAGGGCGTCTATAATACGAACGACATTATAATATAACACAATACACAATAATAATAATAATAACTGTATTATAATGACTCAATTACATTAGATCTGTCCGAATCGATACGTGCCATAAACAATTACGACACACAAACGGTAAAATCACAGTACTACGCGTATATAGAGCTACGCTACCGTGCATATGTGATACGTTTTGTATAGTGTTTTCGTATATTATATGGTCCGAATTTATTTTATTACCACGGCGTCGACCACGATGACAGATGGCGTATATGTACAGTTATTCGCGACCAAAACGTTTATAATGTTATTAAAACATTCCATCGACCATAAACTAATAACGCTAAAACAGTGTTCGTTTAATATATTTGTACGTACACTTTTCTGTGAACCTACTCGGTGCGTTATTGTGAGCGAATCACATAATATACCTTTGAAATCAAAAACAAAACAGATTTACTTGTTTAAATTTATAACGTTTATACTTAAAATGAGCTTTTGATCAACATTTGATGTAATAGATTTCAATCCGGCTATAATATTGAACACATATTTGTATGTGGCATTTACTCGTTATATTTGATACGGTGTATATAATTTAAAGTTGTTGGTGATTATGTTCTAAAGATAACATTGAATAATGTTCAATACTTTCTAGAAAATATATGAAAAAATATTTTTTTAAATGCAGCTCTATTTATAATCATAATATTAGAAATATGATTAAGACAATTTATAAATATATGTATTTAAAATAACGATTTCACTGATAGAATACTCACATTTTTTTAAAGTGATAAGTAATTGTTTTAGTTGTTATATAGGGGGTTTGTTTGGCCTTAAGGGCATATTCACTTAGACCGTAAAGGTCAGTTGTGCACATGATTCGTCTAGTAATTAGGTAGGTAATCCACGAATATTAGAATTTAGAATCACACTAAAAAAAACCCTTTCATTTACAATTCCGCATATAATCTCAGACACAAAAAATAGTGTGCATTTATAGAGATTTAATAAATAACATAATAATACATTCTCTAGCTTAAAAAAAATACATAATATATCTAAATTTAACTAGGATTTTAATATACTTATATCTCTATATAATACATCACTACACAAACAAATCAATAATTTAGGTGCATTACTAAATTTTACATAAATGATAAATAGCATTTCTCGTAAAATCAAAGTCTTTTTTGAGTACCTACTTTCTATAAGTTTCTTTAAACATAACACAAAGAAAATCAATGCTAAATTTAAAAGAAGAAGTAAAATTAATGGTGACGTAAAAAAAAATAAGTTGATAGATTTTTATCATCTCCAAAAATTGTGAAATTTAAGAAACCAAATCTTCATTTATTTTTTAAAACTACTAGACGCTCCGAAGATTCAAGAATGACTTTATAGATTTATAGGCATTGGTTTTAAAAAACGTCCAGTTTTAATCAGCATTTCTACGACACAAAAATAATGTTGAAGTGAAAATTAGAACCATTGAAATATTATAATATAAAATAATATAATTTTAATATTTTAATTTACTTAATTATAAAGAAGTGAGTAAGAAAACTTTTGTACTAAAAAAAAGATCATAGTTTCATTCAATACATTTTATTATACAAGTAAAAAATTCAACTAGCTTGGTCAAAATTCACATATTGTTAAGTTTTTTTATGCATTTATAATATAGTATACAAATCACATAATTTCAATATCAAGAAAAACATATTTTTATAATATAATAAATAATTTTTAAGGTTATATTTTTCATCATTTTCTCAGTGATTTTTTTTATATAAGTCTTGATTTCATATTATTATACTCAATTCAATATAAGTGCTTGCAAAGAAAACACAATCTGAAGTATCGTTCAAATCTGTTTTTGCTATATCACATTTTAAGGGTTTCAGATGCGAAAGCATCAGTACTCAAATAAAATCGCAAAGAATTTTATAAATAACAAAAACAATATTCTTGTGTTATACGACTACAGGTTTAAGTGCCTTTCTAACATATTATACTAAAATATATTTCATTGAAGTATAAAGTTAATTAAAAAAAAAAATGTAAATATAGTATTTAATAATGTTAAATACGACTATGGATTAGACGATATTCTAAATAAAAAAATAAAAACCTTATTATTACATTTTTTTTTTAATGATGAATTTTGTTGAAGTAAGTGAATAAAAACGCATGGTTAGTTGTTATGTAAAGGGCATAGGTAATTATATCTTCTAACTATATTATTTAGGTATCTAGGTATATATTATTATAAACGTTTTAAAAACATCATCACGATAATGTAAGCTGACGTATCTCCGAAACTGATTAATATTGATTAGCTCAGCCTTAATGATAAAGCGGAATTTTGAACTCTAAAACACCCGAGAATTCTCGTCTAATTAAATTAGTACACACTTTATAGATTTCGGTTGAGTTGGAGAAACATATAGAATGGAACATATTGATAATTATTTAATATCGATTGTTATATTATGTGACACTCACAAGTGGGAGCAGGCTCTTGCAGCATAATACAATGTTATTCTTATTTTACCAACTTATATGCGTAATAAATAATAATAAATATGTAAATTAGGATATATTTTAAAAGAATGAAAAAATCAATACACAAAACTTGTGTAAATTCATATTTTTTGTATCGCCCCCTCCCTCTTCACAAACACAAAAACAAAAAATTCCAGCTTCGCAGTGATGTATTGTGTTTAGGCCATGTCGTATAATAGACATAATACTATGGTTAAACTTTATGATGGATAAAGTGAATGAGAATTGTAGGTCATTAGGTCTACAAGAAACGTAGCCTCTTAAAATAAAATAATATCAAAAATTTTAACATAAAAAAAAAAATCAACTAATCATTTATGAAATATATCATACAATTTGTATTTATTTTTTTGTATAAGATTATTTTGCTTTGTAATCTTACTTATAACTACTGCGTCATGCTTATTATTTTTTTATCTACGGATTGATTCTTTTATTATAAAATACTCATTATTCCAAAAAGAATTCATGTTTTTGAAAATATTTTTTTAAATAGTTTCAAGTTGTTAAAAAAATAACGTTTTTATTAAAAAATTATATTTTTAAATATTTTTATCCTTATATTTTTTTAAGTTTTTTACTTTTTTGAATGACAACAAGAGTTTTAATTTCATGTTCCAAATAAGAATATTTTTCTGAGTATTTTGATACATAAACATCAAATTTAGGGCGAGTAGTATGAGTTGTAAGTATTTAAAGTTTAGATATGCGGAGTGGAGTGGTATGGGATTACCCCGCAAAATGTTTGTCCAAAACTCCGCTTGTCTAAACTTTAAATACGTATAACTCATTTACATTCAAAAAAGTAAGAAACTTAAAAAAATATAAGGATAAAAAATATTTAAAAATATGATTTTTTTTTAATAAAAACGTTGTTTTTTAACAACTTGAAACTATGTAAAAAAATATTTTCAAAAACATGAATACTGTTTGAAATAATGAGTATTTTGTTATAAAATAATCATCCTGTATAGTTAAAAATTCTAATCTATTTATGGTTTAATTATAGTACATAAATGAATGTTATAATTAAATTATTTTCACTTGATTAAATAACATATTGACAATTTTAGTTATCATCCTATTTAGTTTTGAAATTAAAATTTCTATATACCTCCTTCAAATGTAATGATAATACTATCATACTATCGTAAGTTTAAATACTTTTATGTACCTATGTTTTAAATTAGATATTTGATATATTATAATATTTTAATTAAGTTGTGAATTTTTTTTTTTTTAATAATAAATTTTGTATTACATATGTAATATATCAAGTACAATTATTAATATAAATTTAATGACATATTTTAACAACGTGCTACATAATCGATATTTTTATTAAATCCAAAATAGTGTCCGAAAAACACATTTTTCCAAAACCATTTAAGTAAAAAAATTAATATCGTTATTATGATATATTAAATATATTTTAATATATATATATACGTATATACCTATATATGTATCTTACTAATGGATTTTCTTGATTCTTGTAGAACCAATTCGATTAACAAATATTTTACAATTTGGTTAAGACTGGAACAACTTGTGGCTTTATTGAAATTAGAGAAGCTTTGGATAATCTGGTGAATATCTTTCGACCACAACTAATTTATTAATTAAAGGTTTGGGGTTGGGGAGTACACTTTATAGTAAAAGTGACGAATAACTAACTCGGGAATCATATAAGCTATAGTAAACTCTTGATATGATATTATACAATATCGTTTTAAAGTATCATATAAATTATAAACGATTAAAGACAGAGTTTTTGGTGACGAGTAAAACAACACCAATAATATTGTAAGTACTTAGAGTTTCATATTTCACACTTTGGAAGTTAATAGCACACTTCACAAAATACATTCTATTATTGCCTTTGAAGTTTCATCGTTTTCAAAATGTAATCGTAGTTTCTGGTAAAGGTTCTAAAACAAAATACGACTCAAATTTAAAATTAAAAATGTAACTAGACATTTTTATAAATATGTAAATATCTATATATTTGAGATTCAAAATTAGCTTTTTAGATACAAATTGTACATAATCATTCATCATAAACATGAATATTATATTATATAGTATTCAATTGAGAATAGAGTAATTTGATTTTATAGATAATATAATACCATTGTTTCAAATAGAGTCAATTTGAAGTCCAATATTGGAAAAACTAACGTTTTATCATATTTGAATAAACATTTAAATATGCGAAACCAAAATAAAATTATGCTTCGACAATGTTTTTTATGTACAGAAATTATATGGTGAAGGATCAATTTTTCTAATGCTGCCACTTTATCCAATGTAAACTCCAATATAAACGAATCAACAAAAAAAAACAAAGACGAAATCATATTATTTTTTCGTTAGATTATAATAGTATACATCGCACCTATACTCTAACTAAATTTTTTGAAAAACTTATAGCAATATAATTTTGTATTATAAAGTATGAGTTATTAATTTAATCAAATTACTTATTCAAACTTTTTTGTCATATTGTATCTAGACCACAATTGATATTGTTTTTTAATTTTTTATAATATTATAATACCTCATACTTTTTATATAAATGGATCTTGGATTGTTATCTCAAATAAACGAAGAAATAATATAAATTTAAATAATTGAAAACTTCAAAATTGTAAAATATAAACTTTTAAAAATATTTTTTTTTCAATATAAAAGAGAGTTGATGAGAATTTTAAGGTGTTATTCCATAAATAATAGTTATTTAATCATAATTATAAATATATCTTGAGTTACATGAATTAAATTTCGGTACTCTTATTACTCGTGTGTATTTACTATTTCTAAATAGTATGGCACTGTCTGCTTTAGGAATAAACACTATAAATAAGTAAATACGAAGTTTTTAATAAATTTCATCAGATATCTTGAAAAGCACTCGAATCTATTAGTTAATAGTGTTTTAAAATATTGTACATTGGAGAAAGTATACTCAAAGAATAATAAAAAAAAAATTAAAAACAACCCATTCATAACTACCTTTATATTCTGATATCGGGAATTGTTCAATTAAAATATTGAAGTCGATGCACACAGCTTAGGACCATACAGGCTGTGAACGTTCAATGATAGATATTTTGAGAAACTATTGAAAAAATAATAACGTACAATTATGAATTGATAAACAATCCGCATCTTAGAGCTTCAGGGTTCAATTTCCCAAGATACCTATAGTGAACCACCGTATATCAAAATATCAGGGCCTAATAAGAAATTGAAGAAATTGTAAACTTCAACAAAATAAAGTGTTAACTCCTACAAATTATTGTGTTAACTCCAACAAAATATTGTAACAATAAAATAAATATGGCAAATAACTGCAGAAAATATTTTGTATAATAATTAAATGTACCTTCTAATGATATTTTTCGTTAGAATAAAGAAATTTTAAATTTCCTATACAAGAAAATCTTATAATATGAGTATCTTCGTAATTTGATAAAATAAATTATTCAAAACGGTTTGTTTAATACTTATTAAATATATTAAATTATTGTATCATGAACTTTATTAATACTTTTAGACCAAGGTAGCAACATAGATTTACGCATAGTATACACATTTTATCTAATATAATTAGATAGTTGTACTAAGTTATGATAAATTTAGCTTTTTGAGCTTTTTAGTTCCAAAATCGAGTACTCAAGTAAAAATGTTGAAGTATATAGGATATTAACAAAATTTTTATTCAGGAAAAAAAAATCAGTGTAAAAGATTACAGTAGTAGGTAAAAATATTATTCGTGTATGATTTTACATTTGGCCAAAAATTGGAGCTAGGGAAACACAAAACAGCGAATGTAGTGGTAAGCAATAAACCATTAGACACATTATCAAAGTTAGTCCCAAAACTCACTTTGAAGATGATCTAAACATATTAAACCCAGTAGATGCAAGTGGTTGAAGGAATTACAAATGCGTTGGTGATCATAGTTAATTATTAATTCATTCTCATTAATCTATACCATATGTAGTATCAACAAGAATTATTATTATTAGAGGATTATTAATCTATTAGTTATATTATTTAGTTTATTTAATTGCTTATAGTGCCTATTTAATTTTTATATACATATTATTTGGCATTGTTTTGCCAATTACTAACGCTTATGCGAGAAATGAAAACCTAATAATCACGAGCAAATATATAATTGTTTAAAATAACCTAATAAATATAAATTAATGTTTCGAAAATAGGATTATCTATAACTCATCTACTGAACATTAAGTCGTTAAGGTGTTATTAAATCCATAGATATTATACTGATACCTTAAGAGTTTTATGATTATATAATAATACACATGATACATTTATACAAATATTTAGTAAAAATTATAAATATAGAGCAACATTAGTTTATTTGAAGTTTCAAAAATAATATAATGATAAACGTATAAAATATGTTTTATTTATCTTGTTATACAGATATATTTGTGTTTGGTATACACTATAATAATATTAATAATATATATGCAAGTACGTTTTTTATAATATTTGCTTTACTTACCCGGTAATCATATTATTCATCGCGTAATATTTTAATTTATTGCTATAAGTATTATATTATATTCGTTGACACTGAATAAATACAAATATCATATTTTAAGAAGTGCACGTGTTGAGATCATTAGAGGATATTTTTTTTTAAGCTGGAATTACACAATTTCAAGATATTGGACTGAAATCTGAATTCTTGAGACTAAATAACAAGTAACTAAAATTAATAATGTATGGATATGCATACGTATAATACACGTTGTAAGTAATAAATTAATACAAAATAAGTTTACATAAAACTTTAAATACGGGGAATTAGTTTGTATACATGACGTCTAAATACATTTTATTATTTTGCAAAGTTCACAGTGCATTTAAAAAAAAGTTTAAAATAAAATCTTGAGTTTAGGCTTCTAATTTTTATATTTTTTAACTATAGCTTTATTTAATACAAATATAACGCAGTGTGAACAATGAACAGTGGATACATAGCGCAATGCACTTGTATAAAAAGACACAACACTAAATTGATTTTCAACAGAAATCTGGGGCGTAAACCGTCACATCTCAATATCCGATATGAACACATGCTTTGTGGTTCAAATGAAATGTAACATAAATAATTTTATCAAAGTTAATTATTATTTAAAAATAAAAAACAAATAGGTAATAAAAATCATAATAAAACTCTATTATCTAACCGGTCAAAGAGATAACAGTCTATTGTTATTCGTCCAGGGTTACCTGTTGATTGTTCTACACATATGTGAATCGTATTATAAATAACAATGAGTTTAGAAAACCACAAAAAATTATTTCAATAAACAAATTATCAAATTAAATTTTATCTTAAAATCATTTTATTCAAAGTAATAATAATAAAAAAAACCCAAAAAAATATTGTATGAATAAAAATTAACCGAATTGTTAAATTCTTGAATTATTTTATAGTATACGATTATGGTTAACAATACCATAGAATAAAAAACAGACAAAATCAAATATTAGTTAATATTAGATATTGAAATTTCCAAAAAAACAAAACGTGATCAATGAACATATTTAATTAAATAATTGAATCAAATGAAATCAAAAAGAGTTCATTTTTTTTAAACAATTTTTGTAATGGCGATTTAATATACTAGCATACTTTATAGTATGTTTAATGAGAGACAAGATACTGGGAATATTTATGTATTAACTGTGAAAAATTCTAATCAGATCAAAATCGAAATTTATAGCTACTTAAAACTTTTGAAGAACTGGTTCTGACTAAAAAGTATATATAATGAAAATTATTATAAAAGCACATTGATATAATATTACTAAATATCATTATATAACCCAGATACTCTTTCATCAAGAATCTTATGATCTCATATTTTAGAATAAATAATACCTACTTTTTATTCTGATGCATTCGTGTAAGAATTATTTTCCGTCGAATCATTATTAGCTGTTTATAACTCATTCTGTAAATTTCAGTGTGAAATATAAATAACGGTCTAATATAGTAGGTATGGTTGAGATATTTACAAGTTTCAAGTCAAACACGAACATACATTTAATTAATTAAAATAATATTATAAATTATAATATAAAAGTTATTTTTAAATCAAGCAAATAATAAAAATATTGAATAATATGTACAGGATGTCCCGCGAGGATTTACCCATTGCGATATCTCCTGAAATAATGAAGATATCATAATTCTGGTTTTTTAATAAGATTCACAAGGACAATAACTACAAATATTTCATGTTTTAATTTATTTTTATGTTTTTGTAAAAAAGTTAAAAAATGTATTTTTTTATTTAATTATTTAAAAAAAAATTGAAGATAGCCATTTTGTAGAGTTTTTTTTTTCTGAAAATATTAACGTTTTAACATTTTAATTTCATCAATTTCCTGATTTTTAATATTTTTTCTAGTGTCAAAAAAACTGCAAAATTATTATTATGCTTATGTCTTGCCAAAAAATGGGACAAGATAATAATATCAAAACATTAAATTAGGTATTTAAATTGTGGACTATGCCACACTCAAATTACCAACAAGCCATAAAATATTAACAATTACATATTTACACGTTGGCGGACAAAACACCTTTTTTTACTAAATTCAAAGTAAACAAAATACATTTGTTTTATCAATTTATTATAATATAACCGTATTTAATACTAGATATAACAAAAATGTACATATTGATATTTTGTACAATAGTTATTAACTTTATTTAAAAATTTAACAATGTTGAAGAAATAAAATGACGTTTATTGCGAGGCACACTGAAACCCGTTCGCCAGCCGTACAAGAACGCGGGCCACATATTTGATACAATGATACCACTATGGCACTATCGTATTAAATAATTCGCAGTTTTCTTCGAAACTAGAAAAAATATTAAAAATCAGGATATTGATGAAATTAAAATGTTAAAACATCAATATTTTCAGAAAAAAAAAAACTCTACAAAATGGCTATCTTCAATTTTTTTTAAATAATTAAATAAAAAAATACATTTTTTAACTTTTTTACCACAACATAAAAAAAAATAAAACATGAAATATTTGTGATTCTTGTCCTTATGAATCTTATTAAGAAACCATAATTATCATATCTTCATTATTTCAGGAGATATTGCAATGGGTAAATCCTCGCGGGACACCCTGTATGTGTACATCATTGTTCATGTAAAAATATGTAACATCAGTTCAATTGTTTAATGTTTGAAACAATTTATTTCTACTGGTTTTTAATTACTTTGTCAAAAAAATTTTATGAAAAAAAGATATAATCTTTGATTGAAAATAAATTGTATTGTACTTTTTGTATTTATATAAATACATAATATTATATACTTATGTTGAATAAATAGCGTGAAGTTGGCCCGCAAAAACTATACATAATATTCGTAATTTATGTTCTGTCTTATAAATATTAATGATTTTAAAGTATTAAAAATACTTTAAATATATTTAACTGAAAAAATTTTCTAATAAGCTATAACACTTTATTTCAGTTTTATAATAAAATGTATAATATGTATATATGTATATATGTATATATATATCATTATACACATTGCCAAATTTGATTTAATTGCTTCGAGATTAACAATAGTATTGTAGACTATTAATATACTCTAATAATTTGTAATGGTATTTGCGTCTAAAATTCTATACAAAAAATGACATTCAACGTTTGATAAATGATCACAAATGACAACTGACTACGATAGTGCACAAAGCTAATATTGAAATTATTAATATTATAAAAGTTTAGTAAAAAAAAAAACAAATCGCTTTAACCCCATCATTCTGAGAAATAGAATATTTTTAAAAAGTTTTGCAATGAACGAAAAGCATCAGATTGATTGTTGGAAACTTTATGTTTAATCATCATAAACAGTTCATTTTCTACTCCTCATTTATAACATTAATCGCTAGACAATTCGAGACGCTTTTTCAAGTGACCTCTATCGTTGAGTCAATATGTAGTCCCTCTGTGTATTTTACAAACCATCACGTTCTACAACGACTATAACTCACTTTCTCAGAATCCAAAACAAAGCAACCATCATACCATGTTATGCATAACCATGTCTCATATTAGAAATACAAAAGGATATCATCGCTAAATATACCTGGTTACATATACATTTTAAGCACATGTTTATTGATTAACTACAAAAAAAATTGACAATAATCGAAAAATAAATATAAATTTGCTTGTTTGAAATGAAACCTATATCATAAACTATATAATACTATTGCACTATATTATTTTTAGGCAGTTGGACGAGGTTAATTATGTAAGATTTACTCATTATGAATTAAAGACTAACAATCTGTGTTTTGTATCGTTATCCTATACGTATTTCACTTACAAAGAAAAAAAATGTTAATGATTAATCTATTTTAATATTATACAACTAAAATAAAATAAAGGTATTTTTGAAATACCATGTATGATATTGAATTAAATAATTAAATATTACAATAACGTTAGAACTTATTCTGTATTATATTCTTATACATTATTTGTCAAAAATATTATAGCTTAATAGCTTATAATTGTATAAATTATTATTACCGGTACCTATATAATATATTTAGTTTGAAGACCAGCATGAATATTCAATGATTGTTGAGGCGAAATGTAGTGGTTGTTGAAGTACTAGTATACTTAGTACTCAAAACTTTAATAGCAATGAAAACTTTCTGCCAAGAGTCTATCTCAAAAACTTCAATTAATTTCAAAAATATTAACTAGTTAATTTGTAAATTTATGTAACTTGTATCATGTAACTTTTACTTTAGAACATGTATTTAAGTATTTATTTAAGTATTATAAATACATTTTATTTTAAATATAAGTTCATTAAATTCTATATTTGTTTCGATAATTGTTTTCTCAAATCTTTTATAGATTTATAATATTCTCCAATTTATTATTTAATACTTAAATTATAAAATCACGATAATTTTGGAGTTTGTCACTCAATTTATTATAAATTGAGTGACAATTTATAATAAATATAATATTATTTATTTATTTATTTACAATTTACAATTTTTTTTCACATTTTATTTATTATAGTCATTTGGGTTACTATAGTTTCATAACAATTAACTATTATTCAATCAACTCTATACTATATAAGAAACTTTCTTTAATTGTCTCAAAAAATAATGCATAGCTTAACATTTTTCCATAAATCTGAACTATAACGATTTTATTAAAATAAGTACAATTATTATTAGAATATGTAGTTAAGCATTATAATATTATTAACTTACTTTGTACAATATATACTTTTTTTTGTGAAGTTCTAAAGACTTTTGCGCTTGTTAAATTGTAAATATTGTGAATTGAAAAGAAAAAAAAAATATTTTTTCTTTGTATAATTAATAAGAGGGTACATCGTTGCGTTGTATAATATAATCTAAAAACAATAATGTAGAATAACTTATTGTAATAACAAACAATTATTATTATTAGTTTTGTTCAATATTTTTCATTATGCATGTTATTAAAATTTAAAATGTACAATACTATATTTTTATAATAATAAATCCAGTCTCGTTAAGTATTTTTATTTAAGACTTATTGAGATTGGTATTAATTTTGTTTTTATATTGTATATTTTTTTAATATACTTTTTTTTTGTATTGAAAACTTTTAATTTTTAACTTTGTAATTTATATATAATGTTAAATGGTATATACTCTGTAAAATCTAGATATAAACGGAGAAGATAAAAATTAATAATATACCTAAAATATTGTTTTTATCAATTACCCAGAGTTGAATACAGTGTAGATTTTAGGTATTGGAACAACACAGTGTTGTTGATTAGCAATTATTTAAATCAACTTACTATTGTAAAAAGTATTTGAAGAAAAATTAATTGAAAATGAATATTATGATAAAATCAATAAAAAAATATTTATATTACAGTTAATTAAAATATATAATATTCAGTTTCCAAGTAGTGTCTCTATAATAAACATTAACTACGTATTTTTAGTGGCAACGCCGCAACGGAATAAGGAGGTTTATAGAAAAAACAAAGGTCATATTATGGATGCACATTTTAAAATAAATAGTTTATATTATAGTATAAGAAAAAATAAATATTTGGAAAAAACCGAATTTGAGTGCTTAACGAATTCAAAAGTTATTCTCAAATAGTTTATTATTAACTATTGTGTAATCATATTTAAACAAATAATTTTAAATAGTATATTTTACAACTGAATGTACCCACTAGGAATTTATTACAAGAATTGTTTTTATTTTTTATTCTTACTTCTATCTTATTTGAATTCAGTTACCTGTCTACTATTATAATGTATAAATAGTTTCATTTCATTGATTTATTGGCATTATTTGAAACAGACCAACATGTATACATTTTTTAACAATACGGATAAATTAAATAATAATCAAATATAACGTTATAATACTAAAACATAATATTATGTTAATATAAAAAACATTCAGAAATTAAAAAAAATAATGAACAATCTAAATTTGAATTATTCTGAAGGTGAAACGAGAAATATGTTATTATCATCGAAGTCTCAAGTCACACCGCATGATGTGACAATATTTTAGTGACGTGTTTTCCGTTATCGTGTAGGTAGGTTAGGTTATAGGTATCGAGTAATTGGAATATTGTTTCTCAGAACTGATTCGATTTTTATCGTTGAAGACAGTCGTCACGATTGCACGCAACGGAAGTGCGGCTGATACAGAAAAACATGGTCATGACTACAGCTAAAATCTCCTTTTGGCCCTTTTGCTTCCCGACACCCCTACGACACCAGGGGTAGTTCAGAAGTCATCGAGGCGGATATCGCGTTTCGAGATAATTAAACACAGAATAAAGAGGCGAAACATGTCATCCGCGACCTTTACGCGTAACGTCGTCGACCACCCATCCACCCAACACACTCACCGTAGAGACTCGAGACGGTTCCATTTAAATGCGACCGGCAAACGTCGCGCCGCCGTTGTCGGCCGAACGGTTGGCTCGTTTCTTCGTTTCTCGTGTGTCCAATTTATGGTCGAAGGCTTGATTATACTCCATTCCCTTCCATTAAACAGTCGCCAAGAAAACATGACTATACGAAGACGCAGCGCGGTAAACAACATTGACGGTAGTGGAATGAGGGTGAGGGGGGGGGGTTAAACGAAACCAGAGGAAACTCGATGATCAGCTGTGGTAGAGTGGGTGGAGGGGGCCGTTATCTCGTCGCGTTGATGTTTATTGTTCGAGCACGATAAAATAAAGGCGGAACCAAGTCGGCGGGAAAAAACTGACTCGACTCGAACGTACTTGTTTAATCAAAACCGACGGTTGTTTTAATTATGACAATTGTCGGCTTAAATGGGCCGGCAATTGGATTGACAAATTATTGTTCTCTTCCATAGCGCTCCGAGCACGCGCTCGTCGTCTTTTCCAACCTCGTCGCTGGAACGTGCAGGTCATGGCGCCTGATTTAATTTTCCCGGCCGAGGCGCCACCGCCACCGTTATTACGCGCGTTATTATTTTCGCGCCCGCGCGCACGCTGTCCATTAGCATAACCAGTCGGTTTCGTTTTAACTAGAACGACGAAAATAATAATAACAACAATAATAGGAATATGGATTATTATTTTTGTTGTTATTTTTGATGATGATTAAACGATGACGTCGTAGGTTGAAAGATAAAAACAAATGTTTAAAAACACAATTTACACCACTCGATATAATATAAAGAAACATAATGAATATTCTCTGAAGCGCATGTCTTTGACCTTATTTATATATTTCATTTCAGTTTATCCGACTTTTTAGTATGTTTAAATGGTTAATATTATATTGTTCATTGATATAGAAAATAATAGAAGACTTTTGTTATCACGAGTATTAGGATTATAAACTAAAATCAACACCCGGCTGGACACCAGCAGAGCATTTAGATATACGAGTACAACACCGACATTCTCCTACAAAATACTGAAAGTTTATGGCCACCATCAAAAGCATTAAACATTCGGAGTATAATAAAATTCAATGAATTATTAAAAACATATCCAATAAAATTTCTTTTCCTTTTTTAAGTTAATTAATTTAACTACTTACTTTACATAATATAATTATTCAGTATTTTTACTATACCACATTTTATAGCCAACTATCAAGTCACTACTTTTTTATTGATCTATTGGTATTTTTATTTTATGATTATGACATGTTTTTATCAAACTATGTACTATTTTATGTTGTATTAAGATTTAAGACTCGCTATGAGGAATTACGTTCTAAATTATTAATCATTTTAAAATCCTCCGAATAATATCGTTAATTTTTTTTTATATATATACGTATTAGGCTTAATTAACTTGATTTTAATCTTAACACTTACAGACATTGTATTCCACACAAGGTTAACCAAACGCAAAACCATATAATAATTTTCTGGAATCCAATTATTATGTAAATTCTTATTTGGAGTTTTTCTTATATATATATACATTATACCTACATCATTTTAATTGAGTGATTTTATTTGTACTTATACCTACAAGATTTCTATTAATATTTGTACAGACTTGTACTGTCTTTCGGTATGGTCAAAATTATTTTTCTTTGTATAACATTGTAAATCATACTTTTTCATACGTTGCAGGATCAGAGGTAGTTTTCTTGGATGAAATGTGTGCGACAAGTTTGAATAACTTATAACTTATGAGATTTAAAATAACGAAAATTCTTATAAACATTTTAACATGGTTACAATTTACATTTGAGACATTTTTAATAGGGCAAAATGTATTCGATAGTACATTAAGGTTTCATACTTAATATATTATACTGTTCGTCAGATATCTTAAACTCTTAAAGTTCTTAAATGTTCATAAATTCCACTGAGTTAACCTACAATATTATTCATAATTAAATAAAAAATAATTTATGATATACATAACCAACTAATTAATCATATTGTTATATGAAAATTATAGATGTATATATAATTTCTACAACATCCCACTTATACTGTTAGGTAAATGGATATTATCGGCTTGGCTAATAAGCTTGTTGAAATAACTTAATGAATGTACATTAATCTATATTTATTAAAATAAACCAAATTTACGAAGAGCAAATTTTCTTTAATTTATATCTATGCAAATGTAAGACATCATTGTAATTTTATTACGAGAGTTTCGGGATTTAAACAAATATATTTTTGAACAAATCACTTTGAATGGAATTATTTATGTGTTCGAATTCCCCCGAAGGGAATATTGTGTCCCATTAAACTTTGAACTGTTATGATTTCCAATTGAAAACATGGCATCCCGTTTACTACAAAGACATCACAAAGGCTGAGAGTGGACGAACGGTACGCAATTTCAATAAAATCATCATACGGTAGAGTGGCTTTAAGTATATACTTTTGATTTGGTCGTTCTTAGAAAATGTATATATATATATTATACATATAGGTTTCTGTATAATACATATATTATTAAGAAATAACATGAAACGACGTACGATTACCACCGCGTAACCGTGTCTACCTATCATTTCGGTCAACACAATATTACTCGCAATCGTATATATAGTAATAATTTGGTACATGGGGCAAAGACATGAAGTTATGGAAGTTATAACGGTCAGAACAGAAAATCAAATAATACACGCGTGCGAATTCATACTGGCGTATCAGCAATTATCATGTGGGTTTGAGTGTGTGCATGTATGTGGTTTTCCGTGACTTTTTGGTGAAATTTCAAGAGATTATTTTTGAAGTAGGTAAACTAAAAACAAACCTCGGGAGACTCGTCATGGAAAGCTGCACTTAAACGCGAAGTTAACACGACTTTTGACGTTCAGTGGAAGTTACGTCAGCACGTGAAATAGTGCGATCGGTTTTGTCTACCAGGGGGAATAAAGTGAATTTTTGATTAAAGGAATATTCAGTGTACGGCATTGCACGCAACAATTCATTGGAACGTACAGTTATAAGAAATCGTATAATAACGTGAATATAAGACATCACTTTACGCGATCGCCGACAAAAAATTTAATAAGCATATCCACCCGTAAATTCAAAATATAATAAGTACTAAACTAATATGTTGACGTATGTGTGTCGGACAGCAACCATTTGTTATTATTTATTATTGAAAGGCGAACCATAGGTCACGATTTGTACAACCAGGCACGTACAAAAGGGAGGGAGGTGTTTTAAAACACCTCCCGAAATTTTTGGGTTTTTGTATGATAATTTACTTATTCAATTTCAATGTTAATTTTGTTATATCAATGTTTATACTATAATATATTTAAAAAAGTATTGTAAGTATACCTAATTTTCATAAAACATTTTTGTATATTTATTAAAAAAAAGTTCTGCTTTTCTGATTTTTAAAAACACCCCAAAATTTTTTTCCGCATATGTCCCTGTGTACAACACACCCGTATAATATTGATATATATGATATCATCGTCGAAAATTGTTTACAATGATACTGTACAATTTTACAAGAACGTCATTATTACAAATTGTATTAATAACTATATATATAAGTGCATTTCGTTTTAATTACATCATATTTTAATCATTGTCATATTATGTCTCATCGTATCATTTACTGCTGTGGTGACCCGTGGGTAAATATTCCGAGAAGACTGAAAATTTTAACTTATATTACATATTATAATATAAGAAACTAATAAAATAATATAGGGCGCCGAGTAAAATTTAAAAATTCCAATGCGTACAGTGACGTGACGAGTAATGATGAGGGGTGCGGTAGCCGACGGCGTACAAATGAACCTATAGTTACAAAACTGTCCTATATAAACGGTGGTTAATACATCCTGGCCCTCCTCACAACACCAAGCTATGACGATACAGAATATGTTATGGCTGCACATCTGAAATGGTCATCCAGCTGTTTCACACAACTGGGGACCGATGTCGTTATATTTAAAACCCAAAAACTCGTCAAAGAAATTATCAATTATGTGACTTATCTACTATAATTATAAAAAATACGCATTTTTTTATTTGAATACAAAATATAATCTTATTTTAATTATAGATTTTTCATTCTAATTATTTATTAGTAGCTTTCAAGTATATTTTATAAGGAAACTCTGTTTTTAAGTCTCCCCAGATGGTCCGCCACTACTAGATAATATTTAAAACAAAGTATTATTGTTATAGGTACTATGGATATTAAACAATAATACACTCCGTAGGAAAATATTTTCCTGTATAAAATGAAATATATTATGCGTTTTTATTATATCTTAAATATTTTTAAATCGACATTTTAATACTCTGTAAATGCGTATTAAATGGCGTATATCTATGATTAATAAACACTTTTTTTTTTGTTTGGCAATAATAAACAACTATAATATCATGTTTTTTAAACACATATAAATTGTAAATTTTATCTTTTAAAATATTAACCATTTACCGATATTTATGTTCGAAAAAATTGCATTTATTAGATTGCTTTGCGGGTAAAATATGAGAAATAAATCACATTTCTTGGTTTAATAAAATACCCATAACTAGACTAAAGTGTGTTTATATTGTAGAAAACCGTTTAGCTTAATGGACGGTACATATCGTTTTATATACTTCCGCTATTTTTAAATCAATTTACATGAAATACGAGTTAATCTAAATACATCTAATATAAAAACTATATATTTCCATACTCCATATTCACTCAGTAATACGTTCACTATGAACAAATACATTTAAATACCTAGTTAATAAAACCACATAGATATATATATCTATATCTTATGTATTTTTTTAATATTACGTATTTTACATTTTAAAAGAATAATTCGAATTCAAATTAAATAAATTTTACTCTTTGATAAGTCATTATACTGATTATTCATTAATATCAATTAAGATCAAAAATTCTACAGAATTATTGAAAAGGTTAATTTAAAAAAAAAAAGTGTTTGATGCCATACTATTTATACTATGTTCTATAGTTCTATACCATTTTAGGCGTTTGAACAATAAAGTGTAGACAGTATGATGCTGATGATAATAATAATAACATGAATTAAATGAAAAAATAATCATTGTAGTGAAGGATCAAAGAAACCACCATACATATCGCGTATATTGTAGACACTCATATAGTTAGGTACATGAATATAAACATTGAAGCACAGCTATAAAAAAAAAATCTAATACTATTTCACATTCCAACGATTGCAATGGTATACTTGCAATATTATTAATATTATACGCATGTCTACCTATAATATGATAAATTATTTCTAAGGCGGTCGGCGGATATTCGAGTACTAGATAGGTATATATAATATTATACGAAGTCTCATACGTTATCCGGTACGTCGATCCATTGAATTAAAATTGCATATAATATATATCATGTACTTCATACGCGCATCATATTATATTATATATTATTTGATTATTACCATCACCGTCATACACACGCATAGGTACAGAGCACGCGAATAACGAATTGTTTGCAGCAAAGCTGTATCGAAACACCACTTGGGAATGTGTATTAGCCTGTACAGTGTTCGGTTTGTAGTACTTGGTGAAGTAAGGCTTTTATTATTTTCTTAACGAACAAAAGTTGACCTAAGTATTGTCCACGAATTCGTGCGTTGCACGGCAGATCGCAAGAATTTTAATTCTCCACCCACTCAATCATTACACATAATAAGAGTCAAAAACACTACTGACCTTTATGTGACTTTGGAGGAAACGAGTAGCAATTATTATTTTTGTTAATGGGATAATATTAACCATATACTTGGACTCCATATTAAATTATCGTCAAATCTATTATCTTAATTTTAACATGCACATTCGTAGCTTATAGTACAAGCACGTTACATTGGAATTTAAAGTTTATATATAAATATTTTTATTTTATTTGTAGTTAATTATAGAATTCAATTGTATTAAATATATATAAATACCTAGTTAAGTAGGTATAATGAAATTTATATTACGTTTCATTTTACAATATTTCATCTACTTCAATTAAATACCTACTATTTTAATTAATTTTATAATTGTATAGATATTTAGCAATAAATAAGTTCAAAATAATCTTAAAAATAAAGAAGCAAAAAAATAAAATTAATGATATTTAATACTTAATAATATATATATTATAGATATTTAAGTACATATGTTTGCTATAATATAATTTTCATATATTATAATATACGTTATAAATCTATATTATAGTACTTAAACTTTAAATTATGAAACATGTCCAATACCAAATATTATCTACACCTACAATAAATGCATATAAAATTAATATTAAATTAACGTTTTTAATAAATATTTTTACGTTTATTCTTATTTAGTACTAATGAATGATCTTTGATCAATTAATGTACCTAATTTTGATTATTATAAACTTCGATTATTAAAATCGAATGACCAATATTTCTAAGTCGTTACCGGAAAGACCCTACTTTTTGAAATATATGCCAAAAAGATCATAAATGGTGATGAATAATACAAAAAGAGCATAAAAAATATACATGAAAATTGCATAAACTTTATATGGGATGATTTACAAAAGCATTTAGTCCTTTTAAATACTAGTTCGAAAAAGTGCACCGAATAAAAACTTTTTGGAAATGTTATTTTGAATTATAATTTGTACCTACATACAAAAATGTATAAGACATTTTTATGCAAATAATAAATATTGCTCCTCAACATTTTGGTATTATAAGTCATAATTTCATTATTCTTATTAAATAAAAATTATCTAACTTTTCACCAACATCTTGATTAGTTTAAAATTTGTTATTGGTTATAAAATTAAAATTTTAATATTTTTAATGGGAACAATAACCAAGAATTTTAGAACAATTGAAAATTTGTTCCAAGCATTTATTCGACATATTATTTATTATCTATGTAAGTATTACTTTAATATTATGTTATCATAACCAATAGATATTATAAAAAACTAGTATATTATAATTTATCACCGTCATTCTAATTATGATAAATATATTTTATAAATATCACAATTTAATAAAAGTATGCTCTTTCTAGTAGAAATTAGTGCTAATTTAGTCTTATATAGTAAATAATATTATGTTATATGCTCTTTTAAACGACTGCGCTGTACTTCTAGATTTCAGGTAGGAATTTATTATTGACTTTTACCGATCACCGATTGAGAAAATTATTGTTTATCCGAATTTTAGACTGAAAAACGATTAAGCATAAAACACTTTATTGCGATACGATTGAGAAAAATTGTAGGCGTACCAAAGGAAATTTAAATACAAAATACAAAAGAAAACCTACACGATTAAGCATAAAAAACTTTGCAATGTTGCCATTTTTAATTTTACACTATATTATACAAAAATATTCATTCAAATAATTATAATAATTCAAAATATAAGATGCCCAAAAAAATAACATAATTTCTTAGTCAATAATCAATATGTAATATACCTAGTCACATTGTAATAGTATTTTAATCTGTTTTATTATAATAATAACAGTTTTGACATGAAAATAATAAAATCAAAATATTCATAAGTCAAAAATAGTTTTGATAGTAGTCATTTTATATAATAAATAGATTTGTTTGATAATAATAAAATAATACTACATTAAATTGCTATACCTTGGTATCTGTTACCAAATTGGCTTAAATATATTAATAAAGATTCCGTATTCTTACAATTTAAATATTGGTTGAAAGTTTAAATATTAAATAATAATAATAATAATAAAAAATTACAAAATGTTGGCAACATCACATAAAATATTTATGCTTAATCGTTCTTTACCGGAATTTCAATATTTCAGACAAATCTGAAGGTTTTATTTTAATTCTCTGTTTCAATAAATAGTTTAATAATAGTAATCTTTCAATTCTTTAATTTGTAATATATGTATTTAATATAAATATTTTTACAGGCTCAGGAAATTATTAAATTATTTTATAGGATAATAATCTTATATTATAATATAATACAGCTAATTTTACATAGGATAAATTTATATAAAATAGACCAACTAAACTAAATTTGTAATATGCTGCCTATATTTTTAATAAAATAAAATAAGTCATTTTTTTTTTTTTTTAAGTCTACTATCATACAAAATACAAGTAAGAAATAATAATATGTTTTTTGTAATATTGTTCTCACGCCAGAAATAACAGGCCACCAAGCCACTCGTACAAATGATTGTAAAACAAAAATAAATCAAGATGAGTACACTGTAAAAGGTTCCAATAGAATAGATGTCTATATATATTCTGTTAGCTAATCCTAGAGCTCACTCACTATTATAAAAATATTAAAATATAATTTTAAACTTAATTAATTAATAAATATATATATAATATTAGAATATTTTTCTCATATAAAAATAAATAACACGATAATGATTTCTGAATATTAATAGTTTAATAAATTAATGATGGTCGTAATAAAAACAATTCTAGATAAAATCACAGATATTAACATTCAATAAATATAATAATAGTTATTTATAATAATAAATGTAACAATGTAAATAACACATTTATTTTTCAATGAAATAATTATTTAAAAACTAATATATTTAAGTGATTATTTTTACCTATTACAAAATAACTGCGCAAATGAAAATAATTTATGGAAAATACGTGCTACTATAATAATACACCTCGTCATTTTCAAAAGTATATTGCTATACAGCTAAATAGTTATACTATAAATGCTAAAAGTGTATATGTGTTACACTAACTATGCATATAGTATATCTGATATCAAAAGTATTTCTTTGCAAACGTTTTTATAAACACGTCCAAAAACTTTATTTAAACACTTTATACTTTGAACTTTATAGTTAGTATAACCTCTATTAGTTATAATTATTTAAACTTTAAATGGATGTATATAACGGGTAAGTAATATTTATATTATTTTAATAATACATTTCATTCCTTTGAAAATACAGGAAAATAAGTTTCGAAATAAGTCATTATATGACTTCAAATGTCTACTAACTTTATTCATAAATTATTCCAAATTAAACCACATATCGTATATTAGTAATGTATCTGTTACTAGTAGTACAACATAGCAAATAAATATTGTTTTATTTTAAACATATTTTGTGCTTAAACCTTGTACGTCTTATAAAATTCAACATTTTAAAATAAAAAAAATTCCAAGCCACTTATTTTATTTAAATCGAATACAATCTAATTGTTTTAGAGTTACGTAAAAGTTGATTTAATATAAATTTCAAAATCTAATTTTGCTTATAAATTGTAAAAGCTTGTTCATCTTTTTAAAATAACCAAGTGTTCACTGCTCACTGCTCGGGCTAATTTTAAATTTAAGAACGTGATATTAAGTACATTTTTAAAATGCCTAATACTGTACATCGTATTATATGCGCCATACAGTTTTATAAGCTTCTAAAAAGTTAATAAAATTAATGTACAATACTTAAAGTATTTAAAATATTAATAAATGCAATTTATTGTATATATTTTTATTTATTCATATTTATATTATGTCGAATTTTGAATTTTCCAAAATTGACCAAACACCTGAGTTATTTTGGTAATTATAGTAAATTGAAATTTTTAAAATATTATTTATTAAAAAAACATCACAAAACACAATATTAATATTATACAATTAACTAAGTTATAATGTTATATATGACATAATAAAGACAAAGTAAATTAATGAATCCAAATCACAAATCTATAAAGTATAAATGGACTTTTCAAACAAATTCAATATATGATAATGAATATTTACTTTAATAGAACAAGAAAAAAAAACAACTTTATATCCTATAATATCCTAGTATACTAATAGTTCCATTCAAGCAATATATTCAATAATATCAATTCAAATACCTTATACTACCGTCCATTTTACGGATCGTTATTTTTGAACACTTGAATATTATAAAAAAAAATTATTAAATACTCTGTTTTCAAACATTCCTCATTCATTTTATATACTTGAAATGTTGTCAATTTAAAATCGACTTTAATGATTACATTAAATTAATATTTATTTATAATTTCATTCAAATACGAGATGTATTACATAGGTAAACATAATATTCGTAATAATCATTAAACAGTGTTCTTTTAAATAATGAACTTTACAAACTAAATCAACAAGAAATTAATGTTTCTATGTACGATAATTATTGTGTGTACAATATAGAAGTGTATACAAAACAATATATTTATAAATACCCACTAAAATGCTATTTACTTACATACACGGGTATCTTTTGAAATTAATTTTTTGTTAAAAAAAAAATACAAATATATTAATGAAAAATTACAAAAATGATATAAATTCCTAATAAAAATAAAAATAAAAATATATTATATGAAATTCAAAACTATGTGCTATAAATAGTTTGCGACGAGTATTTATCTAAAGTCACTGCAAATACATTAAGTCCCTTTTGCAGAATTTTCTTAATATTTATCTTAATTTTTTGACTTTTCATATATTAAATTGTAAAATGGTTTAAACATTCTTATTTTTTCCAGCACTTTATACCTGGCCATATAAAAGAATTAAGCATGGGAGAAAATGCATTAAGCAACCCTCAATAATAGGGTTATTAATACAAGGTATGCATGTTATCTTGTAAAATTTTGAAATTAATTCAATTGTAAATAATTAAGATTTACCATTTTATTATTTTAAATTTAAGAAAACAATTATTTTGAAATAGATGATTCAAAATAATTATTTTTTTTTTATTTATTAAGGCCCTCAGTGACATAGGCCATTAGGTTGTAATATATTTTTACTATTACATGATCTTATATTATTGTCAACTACTTATTCTAATTATTCTAATTGTGTAAATTTTGTTTTGAAGTTGGGCGGCTATGATGAAATTGATTGATTTGGATATTGACTGAAGATGATTGTGGAGAATTTCAACTAATGTTTCCGGCAGGTTGTTACTTGCTCTTAAATTATGGTAAATTCGGTATTCAGTGAGAATGGTTCAAAATAATTAATTACACATTTGTTAGGAATTTATACATGAAAACTCAAACGCCGAATTTTTAAAGTCAATTTTTTTTATATATTTCATTAAAAGTCCTACTTGTTGAATATAATATCTTCATCTAAATTGTGAAATTATATAAAATAGCATACTCTATTAGTCTAAAGAATCAATATATACATTAGGAAAATATATATTTTACAACTTTGATCGAATAAATAATATAAAATATTTGATCTTAATTATTATTAAAAGAAGAACTTAAAATTATAATTATTTTCAAACAAATGTTATTATATTTCATAAGATCAGAGTGTAATGCAAGAGCAAGATGATACGTTTCTACACTTTTTAATGCATTAAAGGAATAAGCATGTATATAAAAACAATTTATAATTTTTTTATAAGGTATAAATGCCTTAACAGTAAATGTGATATATGAATATTTCAGAACATGAATAGTATAAAACTGAATATACTCTAAGAGTTATGTACAAAACAATCCGCCTGAATATCAGTGATTAAATAGAATAATATCTAAATTTATATAATTGAAAAAGTAATAAAATCCTTTTTTAATGATAACTATCTGATATTACGTCTAACGATAGTCTAAAAACGTTCGGTTAGATGTGTAGATGTGTTAAAAGTTTAAAGAAACATCATTTCTGGTAAATTTGGTAAACTTAACCCCTCATTGAATAATTATTTTTAGGTTATTTGCCATTGACAAATATACATAAACTGCCAGAGTTGACTTGATAAAAAATGTTAAATAAACATGTATTTATTAATGACAATAAAGGTTGTATCATGTTAAATCCGAATGATGTATATTTTTCATATAATCATGCCTGAGATATAATCTAAAGATTGTAAAAAATAAGAAAAATAAGAGGCCATCGGTAGTTATGCAAAAATATTTATGTGCAAATATATAATACGATTCAGTGATACATTGTTAATAAATATAAATTATATATTATGATATAACATACACGACTTAAATGTAATAAACATAAGATTAAAACATATTAAAATAAAAAATAAATCATACGGTTCCATCGGCTTTTTAACTTTACCTCCAACCCATAGTTATTAATTATAATATATTTAACATTTAAAAGTTGAGTTCACTAACTGAAAGATATTAAAAACTATAACAATAAGTATAGTAAATCAGTAAATGTATAGTGTATATACATACTATAAAACAACAATTCAAAACACCATCAAGAGTTTTTCACTATTTTTTTTTGTATTTAAAAAAAAATAGAATCGAATATCGTGAACAAAACTAGAAATTATATTTGAAAATAAAAAAAAATTGACGAATGGTCAGTATTTCATTTATTTGTTGAATCATCTGAGAATAATAGAGACCGCTATTATGGATACGAGTTACACAATAGTATGGTTCATAAGTCGTAACAAAAATGTCTATATATATTTTTCTTACACATTAAAATACTACATAGAGCTTTTATGTTTTTATATACGTTTTCATTTTTATCGTATTTATAATGAATCCTAATCAAAATCACTGTTTGAGTTCGATTTGTTCTTTACACGAAACAATAAATACACGTCCGTGGAATATTCGATACATCCGTTTCATTTGTTTTCGAACTTATGACAAGAAAAAACTAACTAATCAATCGATATGAACATTAAACTCGCATTAAAAATAAATACATTTCGTTCGTTTATCGAATAGCAAACTTAATCATAAATGTACGCATAATATTGTTCAATGCTACGTATATTAAATAAAAACTAACGTCTTATAAACAAAAATAATTTAGGTTTTGTATAACCTAAACTAAAATGTGATATGCCTATTACTATTCATATGAGTAAAACATTTATTATAAAATTGGATAAGTGGATAACCATGTCCCGTAATTTATGTTTTTATCTGTAACTAACAAAAGTTATGTGTATTAAAAATTCAGCTGAGTTTTTTCAACTTTCAAGTTAAATTTAACAAAAGCGAATCATTATAATATTACCTAGTAACCTGGATTCTGGGTTCACTCTCAGTATCCTATTGATGTTTGGTTATAAATGTATGTTTAATTTTTTTTATAATTAATTATATTCATGTAATAGTGATTTATGATAATGTTGTTTTTTATCTTATGTTTAATCAATTATTTCAAACTTTTCATTTCAATATTTTCAATACATTTGTTGTACATCATAATATGCATTCATATGACATTGGTTGAGGTTAAAAATTGTACACCTTAAAATTAACATTTTGTGATCGAAAAATACATATAATCTCTAATAGTACATCTGTAAAAAGAAAGTTGAAATGCATTTCAGATTAAATAAAACATTCTACAGATCTCTTTAGTGTCATTAAAGCCGCTTTCTACTGTAAAAATGTATTTGCATAAGTACTAACAATTTAAATGGCGCATTTTATATCGAATAAAATAATAATATATATTAACCCTTTTATGAAACGATAGGTTAGGTTAGGTTGTCGATATTGAACTTAAATTATTAAATCTTATGATATAATATTATCATAATAATATAGTTCGTTTATAATTATTATAATATCTAATATTTATGAAAAAAATACAATTATATCAAAAATTTGTATTTTCTTTTGGCATTTTATATTTATTTTTATTGATACTGAATAATTATGTATAAAAAAAATGAATAAATTTAATGGATAATTTTAAATTTTATTTTAATGACGATGCATTTCAATACTGTGATTGTAAACAACTATTTAAATGATTTCAAAATTACGTAGCAGACATCACAGTTATTTATGTATTTAATTTAAATATTTTGATAACACATAGTTCCGTAGTGAACATAAATATATATTTAACGTAATCTTAAAGCCTCATCGAAAATAATTCTTGATAACTAACATTAGCTATGTTCTGACAAAATATTCATCTCAGTAGTAAAGCCAACACTGATACATTATTTCTTACATACCTAATATTTAATTTCTTTTTAAATTGTTGAATTATGCAAAGTTGTAAAATGACTCAGTTCTATGAAAAATACTATATTTAGTTATTAACTAAAAGATAAAATGTACTTATAATTACTTTTCATCATCTTTTTAAGATTCAAATCTCTGATTGTTGTTGAACCTCATATTTTTGTCACGGCTTCTCAGTTGATATTTGTTACACATCTAGAATCTTAGACAACATTATAAATTTAAAGGATATAAGAATATCTTTTACTTTAGAGTACTATAATCTACAAAATCAATGAACAAGTTTACAAGTGTACAATAGTAAAACATAAATTATTACAACCTGAAAGTGAAATATCATCACTTTTTATCATAATGTTTATTAGTTATCCATTAAGAATTCTCCGAGAATATAGTTTAAATACTTAAAGTTAATAATACTCCTTTTATAATTCATTACATCAAGTGGTAAAGTGAGTTGATTTCCTCAAAACAATTAAAATTGTAATTTGATACAAAGATTGAGAGAGGAAATGTAGAGAATCCATTAGTCCCTCTTTACCAGATCCCTCCGAGGCTTATTTATTTTTGTACCTAATATGCTACATTAAATCAGAGGTTTGCCTTTAAATTTCTACGATACATTATTTTGATTTAAAACTTTTATGGCTATAAATAAGAGTGATGCAAAAACTATTTTCACTATCTCACCGTCACCGTTGTTGTGGCATTCTATACTATGAATTATTTTATATATAACAATATGAGTAAATATAACTCATGAATTTAATTGTTTAAACCTAACTAGTAATATATTATATTTTGTATATGAATAAATAGATGTTATTATTTTAATAAGACACAAAATAATTAATCACAATAGTTTATTCTTAGATCGATTAAATACAAAAATTCTTTGTAAAAATTACCATTTCAATACCATTGAGTATTCGAACAGCCAATATTTGCCATAACGAATTTTTAAATAATTGCCACCGTTTTTTTTAACCTATTAATTAGAATTAAAATATTGATCACGTATTTTATTGTAAAATACTTATGTCTAAAATAAAAACTTAATTAATTTCAAGTATTTGTTTTAAAATGATTATTTTTTATTTAAATTTAATATAGCATACATTTGATTTTCGTTTTATTTAAAATTTTATAAGATACTAATCACAAATTAACAAACTTATATTGGTATATTACAGTATTCAAGATATTTACAATTAATCTCTCAATATATTTGCTTTACAATAATCTCATAATGCATTTGTTGTTTTTGTAAATATATCGTATGATATTGATGATTATAAATTGTTTTTACTACTATATTGGTACAATTTCTTGTTTGTAACTTGGTTTCAGGATTTAAAGTAATGGCCTAGGTTCACCGAAGCATTTTAGACAAAAAAATAAATCCAGGGCCCCGTTTTAGCCTAAATGTAATCGAATTTAATTGAATTTAACTCTGACCAAACAAAACCCAAACAATACTTGTTTTATTGATATAATCTCAACATTTATTTAGTCCCTTTAATACTCTAGTTTATAGACAATAAAGTTGCTAGTTTTTCTAACTCTTGAGTAATAACATTGCAACTATTATTATAGTAACGCCCTTATAATAACTAAAATTATATTTAAATAATTCGATTTACACTTAATGATGTAAAAAATATGTTTATAAAATGCATAATCATTTCATTTTGATACTTTTAATTGTTTTATTATACAAACTAGGCACCTATTTATGTACATAATACATTATATATAAACGCATAATTTACAATATTAATCAAAATTAAAATTATTTAAGCTCGCAATCAGTGTGCTCGTACACAATCAACTTTATTATTATATAATTTAAACCTCTTTTTATAACTGCTATATAATGACAATTTAATCGTTGTAACATTATGCGAATTTGGTTTTTGTTTCAATACGCATCGACTGCTTAGGTCATTAGCGAACAATATACATCAAATTACAATTTGCATAATTAATGATAACATTTAATCTGTAGTTTAATTTTTTTTTTTCATTATTTTAATTTGGATATAAAATATACTATAATATTAACTGTATTTTATTTTATAATCCGGTGTAGCATATATTTTTTTTTTTTTTTAATAGTTCATAATTTGAATTTCATTTAATCAAATAAATTCTAATTTAATATAATTAAAAATTAACTTTCTCTGTTTGATGAACAAATAATAGGTGAGTACTTATCAAACATAGTATTATGAAGTATTTTTTTACGCAATATTATTTTGTAACTTATCAGTTTGGTTTTGTTTTTTATTATCTGTCTTGTGTAAAGATTATTATGATTTTTTTTTAAGAACGTTAAAAAATATATAGAGTGATTTAACAAACATATTCACTTCCTTTTTTTTCACCTTCAAAAATGCAGTTATTAGAAATCTGATTTTTGGAACTTTTTAAATACATATACTACAAGAATATTTTTCAAATGTATAAGATTTTTTTGTATTTTTAAAACAATGTCATGAAGTGTTCTGTTACTTCACCTCCTCTTCTATTATAAAGTATTTAGTAGATTTAATTTTCTGAAAATATTAACGTACCAAAATAAAAATTTAAACGAGTGATTTTTGGTTCATTTGACATTTTGTATACTTAGTATAATTAATAGATTTACAATAATAGGTTGGGAACATTTTAAATATGTAAATTTATATATGTTTGTTGTTTAATAAGTACTTACCCATTCAATAAACTTCGAAACTACTCATCAACAAGTACTAAGAAAAGTATAATTTCTATTCGTTGAAAGAATAATTTGAAATGTCTAAGTATCTAAATTTAAATTAGTATATATATATGTTTTACTGGAAGGTGACTATAGAATTATTTTATTGAGTACCTAGTTAAGTAGACCCAAATCATGTATATTATAATACAAATTTACATTCAAAGTTAATTTTATAATTTAATTATGCTCTATGAATAAAATTAACAATGAAATAAAAATATATACATTAATATTTAAATATTTGTTCATAATCGAATAAAATACGTAAGTAACAGCCATCAATACATACTGGATATAAATATAATATTTAAATAAATAGATAATTATCATTGTTATATTTAAAATAATCATAGAATGAAAAAAGGGTATAGTTTTGAATTATGCGCATCGTCTATACCAACGTAAGTTAATTTGTTTGTCGATAGTTTTATAATAAATTATTGTTTAAAAAAATTAATAAAAATAAATCATATCGTATCACTATCATAACACAATTAATTATTAAAATATGATTTTGTTTATTTGTTTATTCACATATTTTAACAGTATATAACTTTATAAAATCAAAAATATATCAAGACAATATTTTTCATATTGTAATCAATAAATATAAATTGTGGCAACTAAAATATATGTTATATATATTAGACTTATAGAATTTACCTCCACGATACAATTAAATATTAAAATCACGGATGATGATATATATATATATAATAATATAAGAATATAGTGTGCTTGTCGAAGTTGTCTCTTATAAATGTTGGTTTAACGTAAACATGTTTTTGCAAATAATTTAAAAGAAAATAGGAAATACGAGTATACAATGTATATTTCATATTGAAATGCACGTTGAGCCATATTACTATTATTATATTGGCAACTCCTTGTGCGCATTGATTTTCGCCATGTCACTGTGTTAATCTTAAACACTCATAAGTGTAAATGCACATTATACAATATACATGTTTTTCTAACGTATAGAAGAATATATCACAAAATGGTATGCATATGAAAATAATTTATTATTATATTCAATGACTAACACATATATATATATATTTTTTCTTTAATATTTCTATTCAATTTAATATTTTAGCTGGACATTTTTAATTTTTTTAATCCACAATAATTACAATTCAAAATAAAAAAAAATGTGGTTCATTCACTCGTGTATGGTGTATGTAATTGGAAAATAAAATGGAATAAAATTGAGACTGATGTTGTGATGTTATACTTTTGTTTATTAAAATTAACAGAAAGAAAGAATAATATACGATGTAATAGTATATAACCTAAATTAAAATAAAATAGACGTGTGAAAAAGAAATTTAATTAATCTAATTTGCGAAATAAATGTTTAAATATAATTATTCAAGTATTAGCATCTAACTATTTAGAATCATTGACATAAAATAAAGACATCTTTGAAAACAATGTGAAAATTTAACAAAATATAATTGTTATTTGTTATAAAATAGTATAGGTGAAGTAACCCTGATTGTTTTTAAATGCAACACATATTAAAATAATATTCATTATTTTTATTAAATAATAGTATTTAGAGTATTACGAATAACATTATCAACGCTGTGATTATTTGGGTAATGACGAATGATAATAGACTAATGCATGACGATAACAAAAGGACATTTTGTATAATAGTTTTTAATTAGATGTACTTGCTATGAATTTCAATTGCAAAATTTTAGCATCATAATATTAAATAAGACAATAATGAACCGAATTTGCATGTAAATGAAGAATAATAATAGCACGTATTATTAAAAATCGTGCGCTAAAGTCCGAATAGAAAACGACCTAGTACAGTATATGAGACAAAATAACGACGGCATACCTATTATCTTGGGTGAATATTGTAGTAAAATATTTAATACTCTTTTTCATGTACAACCATTGGTTATGTTTTTATTAAATAAGATCAGTCACATGACTGCAATGTAAAAATATTTTCCCGATTAGGATTAATATATAAATAAGTAAATATTATCTTAATAATTACACATTCAAATTATAATATCATCAAACCAGATTTGAAAAAAAAATTATACTCTGTATAAATAATAAATAGTCATAACCATTATATAAAAATCCGTTTACTGTATAATATAAGTATATAGATACATTATTTCAAAGTTCTATACGCGAATAGGTTAAATATTTTATTATTACCTACCTTAAAACAACTATATTAATCACAACATTAGCATACTATGGCACATTGGACAAAAGTATATACATCTAGTACCTACCACGAAGTATTTAACTAAATAGTACCAACAACTTATACTATGAATCATATAATATTTTTTATAATATTTATTTAGAAAAATAATGATTTCATTAGTTTGAAAACCCTATCATTAACAGTCTTAGAAAATTAAATTAAATTTCATACATTTAAAATACATACATATGGATTATGAACCAATTTATTTTGGACTATTCAAGAATAGTTTGGTTTGAAAAAATGTATAAACTTTAACAGTAAATTAACTGGTATAGAATATCAAATGATTTCGATTTTCTATAGAAATAGAATATATTATTGAAAACGTGTTCTAAGGTATTTTCGAAATATATAGTTATATATAAATCTTACGTAATTAGACCTGTTAATTAAGTATTCGGGAATGAAAAAATAATATTAGCTTACTTATAACGTTAGCAATTCATGTTGAATCGTGGCACGCGTGCTGTTTTTGTTTGGACAACTCGGAGTCAAAAGTTAGAACGTGCTATAACTCACTAATAAACGTCACATTAATTACTTCAATTGTAAAAATATGTTAGACACACTGACTATAATTAACAATATTTTGAAGTAAATTTATACTTATTCGAAATACATGTGTTTATGTATATATCAATTATAAATATATGTATCATGTATGATCACGTACATTAAAATATTAAAATGGCTCAAATGGAAACTATATTGTCTTTGATTAATTACGTAAATTATAACCATTGATGATAGATTTATAATTTGAGAATCCATTAGGTATGTGACACACGCAGGAGTTCACTAAAGTGCATTTGTCGATTACTGATAGTGCAGTGTTTCTCAACCTTTGTATTAAAGCGACACATACTATTAAAATATTTCATATTGAACAACACAGTACAAAAAT
Organism: Rhopalosiphum maidis; assembly: GCF_003676215.2. Classification (NCBI taxonomy): domain Eukaryota; kingdom Metazoa; phylum Arthropoda; class Insecta; order Hemiptera; family Aphididae; genus Rhopalosiphum; species Rhopalosiphum maidis. The sequence goes on from NC_040877.1 coordinate 91,298,796, forward strand.
AAGAATGAAAAATAACAAATAAAAATATAATATAAAAAATAATGATAAATGTCGACAACTTATTTTTAATTATCATAGAAATAATACCGATAATACCTATTAATTGTTGTGAATCATGTCAAAAACATTTGTACAATTAGCGTCATTTAATATACTTAGATACATGTTTGGACTTATCCGGCGACACACCAGTATGTCGTGACATGCTGGTTGAAAACACTGTTATAGTTTAGTTACTAATATTGTGTAAAAATACCATTTCGATTAAAATGGCAATAAATAGTCGTATACATCTCGGAGATTCAACGAAAAGATATTATTAATCAAATCGGATATGAACAAATGTACTCATCGCTTATCAGCCACGCATCAACAATACTATGTGAAAATATAGAAATCTTAAATTCAAATACATATTTATACTAACTATCCCAAGCACTTGGCTGACCATTCAAAAAGTATTTGTCATTTCAAAGAAATTTGACGCCTTACCAATAATATAATATGATGCAAATTTGGACCATTTTTATTTTGATTAAATAAAAGCAAACAAAAAAAAGTTATATGGTGGTATTCCTAGTAAATCCAGCGAATTCAAAATTTAAACAGAATAGTTTACTGTTTCGTTAATATCAACAAAAACTTCGACCGATCTGAATGACATCCCATTGCCAGGCAATGGCTGTTATATTTTGAAATGAATAGCGTCAACATCGATATTTTTGCGGCCGAAATAGCCGCATTCTCCGTCAATTGATCTTCTACCATTCTTTTTAACCGACAGGTGTCGGCTATTTGTGAATTTCGTATACGTTGATCAATCTTTTCCCCTCGTCCACAAATACGTGGCATTATTCTTTAAAAAAATTTAAAAAATCAACACTATATCAATAACCTCACCCGGGTATAATTATTAATATTATTGTCAGTATTATTATTTAGTTACTTTTAAAAATTGTTAGGCCAATTTTAATTTTAATACAACATATTTAAACATTTTTTCAGAAAATAATAAATTTGATATATACACCACAATGGAGGTAAAATAAACTTGGATATAATTAGCAGTGTATAGTGAACATATAAAACAATAATAGAAAAATAAATATTAAATACATTTTCACTGAGTAATGTACCTATTCTTTATTACGATTTGGGTTACCTAACATTATAATTATTGAAACTATACAATTTTACCATAATATGCTGTATTTTTTTAAATAGAAGTTTCATTCGTTCATTCAAAATTCAACTGTTTTAAAAATTGTTTTTTTTATCCATATCACAAATAAATAACTTTGTATAATTTTCAAATTTTAAAAAAAAATTAAGTGATTTGTTACTTTTTTTATTTTAAACGTAGGTTATTAGCCCTATGTGACATTAAAAAACAACACTACAATATCTCCATTATTTTTCGAATTACAGCTACTGACTTCCCAATTAATTTACATACTGTATATATTTTTGAGTATAAATGTTATTTTAAGCAATTAAAAATAAAACAAAAGATCGTATACTACGTACCTAATCAAAATAGTATTTCGTATTAATATTCAGCATGTTGTAATTTAAAATAATAAGCCAAGTACCATCTAATTAATTTTCATTTTTTCAGTTCCAATTTTAGTGCCTTAATTAAAATCTAAAAATTAAATATTTACAATATTTATTAATAAGAATTCAAGCTAGCATTAAATTATTTGTTTTTATTCTTAGGTGACGACTTAAATTTTTGATTAAATTGTAAAATATTTTTGTTTTTGTTAACCAACGTAGTCTGTTAATATGTAAGATATATTGTAAAACTGTATAAATCCAATGAAAAAAAAATCTTGCTGGGATATTTTTATTAAAGTATTGCTTTATTAATACTATTTAAAACACGAACATTATATGTTTGAACCTGTTAACTTGACGACTTCATTTTTTTCTGTTATCTTACTTTTGCACCGTACCAACTTTTTATTTATATTATAGTTCTCCGAATGCTCCTTAAATTAGTAAGCACATTAATAAAAAATTATGAATAAAACGTTATTGCTTTCATTTATTTATTCATATCATTTCATTTCTCTTCATTGTGATTCCCTGTTTCACCTTACTGGCCGTATTTTTATGCAGCCGTAAATAAAATATTTTAGGCGGTCATTCTCCTGTCACTCATCACTACCGTCTACAGAAAAATTAAATATGCGATGTATCGACATAAAGATGAAATATAAACACAACAACCAACCCTCCATCTCCCGCTCAGAAAATAATAAAAAATTAAAATATGTTTAAATTCTGATAGTGTTTTTACGGATACGATCATACCTTACGTTAGAGATGGCGGCAGCGGCCGTGGTGCATTATCGGTGGTACCCGCTAAAACAACGACGTCAACGTATACCAACCACCAACCGAGAGAGCCGAGTGTTTGCGCCGAGGTTACCGTCACCGCATAACCGCAATTTCATTATTTACGTGACTAAAGATATTCGCAAACGTGAGCTCGTAAATTTCATCGGAAATGTCTCCCGCTGTTCGGCCCTTATCTCCGCTCTGTGTGCACGTCAGTTTTTCTATTTTTACCCTTCACCGTCTCTCACATGGGAATCCAGGAAATTAAATTTTAATTCCATTGGTCCTCCTATAGCTTCATGCCCGCCGGTCTCACGTTGCGCTGTCGGGGGTTAGTTGTTTTAATATAATAATATTGCCGAGGTTACCTACCTTTATATCATACACCAGTATAAACGCAAGAAAATGCTCAATACTTTGCTCTGGCGGTGGCGGCGTAGTAGGATGACGCTGCGAAAGGCCCCATTTCGATGAAGGATCCCCGTGAAAGGGTTTCGGAAGTCAAATTTAATCTAAATCAAGTCGATAATTATGTTTCGCCTAAATAACAAAAACTACGTAAATAACATATCACGGTGGCATATGAATACGCACGACATCAACCCTCGACACGATCGTTGCTTAACACCAACCCGTTACTCCACATACCTACACCAACTACCTTAGGGCTCTGACTTATACCCTCAATACAGCCTTGTTATTGCGCTTCATCTCACTTATACGGTTTCTACCCCCCTCCACCACGTGACAAACACCCGAATTAATAAATACGAGGGGAAAACAATTTACGCGTTTTTGATTTTCACTACGAAATCCTTACAAGAATATTGATGGTAGTACAGTAAAATTATTCGTTTTAGACACCGTTTTTTATACATCCCCAATGTCAGTTTATTTAATATAACGTTAATAAAATATTAAATAGACATCTGTAGGTACAAAAATACTAAGCCATTAAAAAAATATTTATATTAAAATAACTACTCAGCTATCTCTCTCTCTCTCTCTCTCTCTCTCTCTCTCTCTGATACCATATTTTGGTCCAAGACTAGAATATTGGAGGTTTTTTCCATTTTAATTAATTTATATAAAATAGTTTTTGCAGCAAGTCAAGTACGACATCGATGTAACGTTAGTACAGAAGTTTGTATAATGATTTTTGATTACAATTTTAGAAGTTTGACATTTGACAATAGTAGTTAATGGTTGGTGTCTATCTAATAAGCGTACAGTATGACGATTAATAAAGTTTATAGATTGATAGAAAAACGAAATTGCATCCGAATTTAGTAAACACATATATTTCTATATAAATCTTTTGATAGGTTATTGTCTGTTATGTTTCTAAATATGTGTGTTGAGTAACTTAATGAATATTGATATTAACATTAATATTATTTATAAGTTAAAAAGTAAACCAAAAATAGCTAATAAAAATTAAAACTAAGTAATTTAGTAATTTAAAATATAAATTTCTAATTGTTTTAATTAAGCCAATTTGGAGATGGATAATACTTATTCTAAAATTTTGTATCATTTAATTAGTTTATATTATGAAAACTTTAGTTAATAAATAGTTTTAACTTTTGTATATTTAACCTGATTTGAGTAACAAAAATTTACATTATCATTACATTTGAAAAAACCATAATTTTTTTAGTATTTTGATTTGAAACTTTGGTGCCTATTATATTTCTCAGATAATATTAACTACCTATTTTAAAATTAATTCGAAAAGACTATAGGCACATTTTTAATTTTATGTTATTTCCGTGTAAATATTTTCAGGTATTCCTAATAATAATAATACCATTGTTTGCTAAAATAAGAAAGTAAATTACATTAAGTATTTTTTTTTTTATAATCAATAAACTATTTTATATATCATTTTTTAATTTTTATATTTGATAGAATTTTAATAAATACATTTATTACATTTCTATATCGTTAATGGACAATAAATTTTGATCAATAATTATACATTTAGAATATAATACAAAACATATTTTACAATATAAGCTTTTTAAAATTAAATATTGTACAAACCATCTGTTGTACTGTCGAATGGGGCGATTGATTTCTTACATTATTTTCCTAACATTAGGCAGTATAGACACTTGGATAATTAACAAAATTAATTACAGATGCAAAACAAACGGAGACACAAAAGGTTTATGTAATAAATTACCAGCATTATGAACGGAAGGTATTGCACGACCATTGGTCAAGGGTTGTTTGAAAACTCGATTATACAAATTGAATAATTGTGTTTCGTAGTATGAATATACAATTAATATATCTATACCGACAAAAAAACTTATTCACACTTATTATTTGTACTTTTGTAGCCTAACAATGAACTCTAATATATGCAAACTAAATCTAACAGTTTTCGAACAATTTTTTTTTCGCATTAAAATATTTTTTGAATAATATGTTTCTCGTAACACATTTTAACTTGTATAAATGTATTTGCTTAAGTGTATGTAATATGTTTACGTTAGAAATTAATTATTAACGAATAGCAGGTATAGATTTTCATTTTAGTTATGGACGTATGATAAAAATAAAATGAAACGAAACGAAACACAAAACAATGACATAATTGTAAATTATCGAAAAAAATAATACAAAACATAAACGCTAAAAGTGATCATTTATGTCATACCTATTACCTATCCATTTTATTATGGTGAAATTGTGACTGTAGTTCATAAGCGCAAAATATGAACCAATCGCAACTCAAAAGTGGAAATATAAATATCCGATAAGCGCAAATACATTTTACAAAATTTAAATATATTTTATTAAAACCATAGTCATTATTAATTGAGCTTTTACAGTAATAATAAAATGAGTTGAAAAATAAAAATAAGAACTTTAAGTAGTTTTAAATTTAGAAGTATAATGAGTACCTCTTAAAATTAAACTTGAAATTTGAACCCTACAATTTTTAAATTGTCCAATCTGAAATTTTTTTAAATTTGTAAAATATGATACAATCACTAAACTTCACTGAACTCTATCACTGCTATTTTCGAAATATAAAAATACAATAAATTGAAAAACTAAATATAAAGAGCGTCAAATTTCAAACTGAAACTAATAACGACTGATGAGTACAATTAGTATATCAGATATTATAGTTTATTTTTGTCCCTTTATCCCACTACTAAAGTACAAGAGTACATCCTAACCTGACTTAAACAAATTTGCGCTTTTGAACTACCGAAAAAAATAGATGATATGCACTTTTGGGTATCCCCAGAAATCGTTTACATTTAGATATTTTGAAACCTTTTTTTTATAAAATTTTACAGACTATGAAAAATAAAAACAATTAAAAAAATTGAACTAATCATAACTTTGTCTTATATTTTTATAATATACCATCTTATAGCATACCAATAAATGTTTGGTATATCATCGACGAATATTTTAGTAAAATTATTCATTTGAACCAATGAATTTACACCATCTAAACATAAAATATTATATACTTTTCAAAAAAGCGGTTTACAAACTTAATAAACGGAACACCAATCATAATTGAAAATCGTAAAATTGTGTATACACATCAATATTTATTAAGTCGTTTTCGACTAAAAATTATTTAAACGAGACGCAAAGTTATAGGATGCATTAAACTAATGATGTGTGTATATAAGAATATAATACAATACAAATGTGTTGACTATCAACTAGTTTTTACTGTATTGAATATTTCCGTAAAACAAATTGTATTATTCTGTTTTTTCACTCACACACAACGCCGGTTTATGGTACACGTTCGGTTCACCGTTCATTTAACTAAAAGCCAAAAATGTATTAGTACGTATAGAGGACCCAAAATATTGTGTCCTAACCTTCTCGTCGTTATTTCACATTTTTCCAAACCAAATATAATTCAAAAAAAAATATTGACGAAAATTCAACATAAAATCGTGAACCGTACAATATTACACCAACTCCGAACCGTATTTGAACCTCCGACTAGGCTAGGCTACACGTTATTGATAATATTATTTTGAGTAAAGGTGACCGTTGAAATATAACTTTGAAGACTACGTACGATGATGGTTACATGAATCATACTATGAACAGTGTAAACGAACGGTTTACATCCTAATCACAAAGTTTATCAGTCTCTAAATTAATTAACGCGCTTTAACATGTACCTACCTATCGTATATTGTATACATAGTTAATAAATAACATTTTCTACATACATAATATTATAGTATGGTTTTAGTTTATAAATTTTACAGCACGAAGTTCCATCACTGGATTGATCTTTCACTCAAGTCCTCGGTCTTTTTTAAATATAGCTAATCTATTTGATCTTATTTTATATTATAATAATTTAATTTCAGGTTTAAAACAAAAATAAATATAGGATATTACTTATTTTATAATTATTTTGTATAAATAAATAATAAACATTAGAAACAGTCATTAATATTTATATTTTACGGATTTATTATTGAAATAGATAGATGGTATATTTTATTACAAACAATAAATTTATTTCGGTGGTTTTAGATATTTTTATAATGAATAATTTTTTTTTATATATATATTAATTTTGATTCTCTTTAGCTAGTTGCATAGGTATAGATATCTATTGAAAACTATTAGTAATTTAATATTAACTACCTATCTTAATATATCTAAATTATTAACTAAATATCCTTTTGTTAATACATTTTTAATTTAAAAAATACATATTAATAATTATGTTTCGTTACATTTATACCTATCAATTTATTTTCATTTATATTATTAAATTAAAAAACGATTAATTATAAAAATGTTGTAATGTTTAATAATATTTTGATTAATTATTGGTAATTTTTTTTTCTTGCATTCTACTCAAAATTCTGAAATATCATTACTAAATTATATTAAAGTAAATTGTATTTAAAAATGTATTTGAGAAATATTTTAGATCAAATGTGTAATAAATTCAATGAATAATCGCAGGAATTTTAAATTAATTAATGCTAAATTGAATAATTATATGGATTTACAAAATCTCAATAATAAAATATATTGTGCTTTTTAAAACTTTATTTATGTAAGAAGTTGATTTTATAAAGACATTTTTTTTTTTGCCTAATTCCTAAATAAAATATGAGTTGCAGTCTCGACTTTTTTAAAAGACGTATAGCCCGAATTTATGAGAGGTACAACGAGTTGTGGCCGCACAATAATGTATACATATAATATGTGGCGGACTGGACAACCGAGTACGGGGAAATTTCCCGCTGGGCCGCTGTTCATATAAAAAATCTATTTATTAATATTATTATTCTGAAATTATAAATTAAAATAATACCTAATAAGTAATAATTATGTAATATTATTAAACATAAAAAGCCAGATTTCTGATTATTTTAAAATGCGGGAGTTTTAATGATTTGAATTCAGCCAGTCCGTGCTTGAGATAACTTATTGTAACAAGTTTAAAAATAGAATCTCAAATAGTTATTTATTTTATTTTGTTTTATATCAATTAATTAAAATATTTAAAAATTTAAAAGCTAAATTATGTTTACAAAAGTATATAATAGTTATATATATATAAAGAGCCGTTGTATATAAAATTATGATTTTCCCGGGCTGTTTGTTTCTACCAGTCCACCACTGTAACATATTACATAATATATAGTACATACACATCAAAATATTTAAATTGGAATAATATTTAAAGTAATAATTTACTAAATTAATTATTAATATTACGTATTTTCCAAAAATTCAATAAATATTTAAATCAAATTAATGATAATTATATAATATAACATATTATTAATAAAATTAATTTTGTTTTGTCGGGTTTAAAATATTATATAATAATGTAAAAAAACAAAAGTATTTGTATGCATAATATTGTTTTGACAAAATTTAAAACTCAATGATTAAACTAAATCAAAATTATCTATTTCTTTTAGCTCGAGCTTTGTCATCTGTTCTCTAATGAACTTTTCTTTTTCACGTATTTTCTTTATTTTTACACCTTTACTAATTACTTCTGCATTTCATACATTTTTGAAATTGAACTTTTAGTAACACATCAACGAAATTATACATGATAAGACTAGTGTAAAACGATAAATAGGTAGATCTTAGATATATGTCCTGTATTGTATAAAATAATGTATTTTATAAGAAATATGTTTTCTAGACTAAGGATGAAAAAATAATTATTGAGTTTTATTATGTTTAATACTGATCGTAAGTAATATTCCTGCTCGATCACAATGTAGATATTTCGAATCCTTGTTTTAATAAAATTTTACGAAGACTGAAAAATAAAAACAATTAAAAAAATGTACCTACCTATATAGGTAGCTACCATCAAAAATGTACCTACCATCACTCCGTGAGGTTATAGATATTTTTCTGGTAATTCCCAGAGCGCTAAACTCTTACTGCAGCCAACACACCTTGACTTATGTCTTTGTATTAAAATAATTATACTCGAGTATTGTTTATACAACTAGGATATAGTTCTCGTCCCAATGGATTCGGTTCTCGTGTATAAAGAGACAAATTGCCTATGCAAATCTAGGTGTCCCGCATATTGCATGTTGGTTATGTAAATAAAAAAAACCACATTCAAGTCCCATCGGCCATTCTTTTCACTTGCAAATGAGCCGTATTTCTTTTTTAAAGAGTACCCTGTCCAGACATTACTCTTGGCTCTTGAACCACATCGCATACTTAAAGAATAACCCATCACATTTGAATACCTATACCTAATCTCAGTCTCTTTATATTCAGTCAAAACAACGTCGAAACTTCAAGAAATTGAAAAGATATACTTGATTAGTGACGGTTTAACGACCAGTAAGTAGTATATTTAAATTACAAAAGTTTTTCAGAAGTGTTTTGTTTACTAAATATATATACATATATATATATATATATATATATGTACATACTTCGTACCTTTTTTTATTATTTTGGCTCGTTTGAAAAGGACGTTTTTAGTGACTGACAATAAGCGAATGGAATGATCCTTTTCACTGACTATTGTGATCAATCTAGTGAAAAACTTTTTTAAACTATTATTATAATCCAGATAACTACTGATCTTCTGTTCATTTAACCATAGTATAGTCTTTTTTGTTGAAAATAAAAATGAAATAAAACTTTTTTTCATAACAAAATTAAACAAATAAGACATTTCAACAAATTTAAAAATAATCTCACTTAAAAACATGTGGGTTAATAAGCTAAGCTTATTCTTGTACACTAAATATATAACATAATATAAAAAAAATGAAATACCGCTGATAAGCACAAATATTTATTTAAAAACAATAACTTCCACTATGTTTTGAATTTCTAAAAATATTGTCTTTAATAATTTATATTTTTTATCAATTTAAGTAAATCAATGTATAAATTTAATTATTATTAAAACATGTTACAATGTTTAAAATTGTCAACATTGATATAATTTATTTTATTTTTCTAATTTACTATTAGTTTTATAAAATACAATTTTTTTAATTGTGCATTATGTAAAATTTAATTTCTAATAATGTCCCTTTGAACTTCGTATACTTTGTTAGTTAAAATCATTCTAGTATAATTTCAGTGTAAAAAACAAAATATAATACTATACCGTACAGAATTTAAATTGCATGTGTATATTTTATACCATATTTTGTACCATTTTATACATAACTATGTGAAAACATATACATATAAAACTAAAAAACACCAACAATTTAAAAATGTACCCTAATACTTATATTTCTAAATTATTATTGAAATCATATTTCATTATAAAACGATAATATAACTAATATCAATACAACACTATTATACAACTTTTAATTATTTATTTTTAAATGTAAGATAATTCACAAAAACAAATAATATAGTGAAATATACTGTATAAAATAATACGTAAATATTAACCTATTTTGATGTTACATAATGTCATAAATTCAAATTAACAATAAGATAAATTTAAATTAACCTATATTTTTTTGAAATTTAAACATTCTATAGTCTATAAAACATAAGCCTTTTATGCTTTTTATTCCTGATTTGCAGTCAATATAATATAATTTATCAATGGTATCGAAATCTGAGAAGTGTTATTTGCTATCATTTTGAACACTTCTACATTGTAATATTTTGTTGTATTTTTTATATTATTATACCTTATTATAATTTATACTCTTGTTATGTTTTTGTAACATAATGATTTCATAAGAATAAAAAAACTGTTATTTAAATATTATACTAATGCAAAAAGCTCACTAAAAAAATCTTAAATTATACTTACACTGTAAGTAATTAATTTGTATCGAAAACATCACTCGACACTTATATATATTATAAAAGTAAATTGTTTCTGAATTCTTATTTCTTGCTTCCAAAAATTAAAAATATTTAAACTCAAACTAAACTGATATTATGTTTAATATGTTCGTATATGTTTAATGGACTATGAATTTATGAACATTAAGTGGAATTGAACTTTGTGGAACTTATTTACCTCTATTTTTAATTTTCCGAACATATATTTTTATTTTTATTTTTTAATTACTTAAAGTTCAAAATTGTACCAAAAATTATAGTTATGTGTTAAAATAAACTGCTTAAAGGACTTTGAATTTTAATATTTAATATCTTTATGGAAATGATTCTCTTTATTTTATTCATAAAATTTAACTAAAAACTGTTGAGAAGACGCAAAATATTTGTGTGAGATATTTTACGCACTCCTTAAATCTCACTCTAACCTTTTGCTTTCAAGCTTATAAGCTAATAAAATTCCAGGTAATCCCCTAATAAGGTGCCTAAAACACAAATATTTTTAGACCATAAGTGATAAAATCTGTTAGTTAATAAATGTAAGAAAAATAAATAGAAAGTGACGCCGATTGACTGCATCTTTCATCAAGCTATTCAGGGCGTACCTATTTAGGATTCTCACATGGTTTGAGGGGTATGGATAATTTATATTTTTATAACTCACTATAATACATAATAATAATATGGTAAATGTCAGACAAGTGAATACTGATCGGATGTAAATTAGGTGTGGAGTGGGTCACTATTGGTGTATCAAATTTAAATTCAATGATATATCATTGTATACAAAAAACGATTCTGAGCAGAAACGGTCTGTCAGCTTATGTCACTAAGTATGTTTGGTTCATATTTTTTTTTTTTACATAAGAATGAAATTCATTTATTTTACTTTTATGTAATATGGTAAGTTGATATAATTTTTCCTAAAATATTACATTTATTATATTATTATTATATTATAAGTATTTAACTATTATAATAATATAATATTATACTATTGAAATAATCATATGTATATAAATAATTATTTTACTGGTGAATATTGAATGCCGTTAAAATTTAAACTTTAAATACTCATAAAAAATTTAATTTGTTTTCCGATAGAATATTAAATTTTAAAATCTTAGGTATAGAACAACAATTTTTCATTCAGAGTCAATTATTAACTTCAACTATGATTATTAAGATAATAATATATTATATTATGTTGCTTTGAGTAATAATTGGTACATAGAATAGAATAGTTAAAAAAAAAACAAAAAAGGTCAAGGGTCAAAATTATTGTGATTTATATATAATGTTACACAGAATCTGAGACACAAAACATACTCTAATTGTGTCTGCAGGTAAAATTGGTTTTTCTCATATTTTTGACATCAACTAGACTAGAGTATTAGGCTATTAAATATTATATTATGAGAGTATTTTAAATTAAATAACGAAAACTATTATTATTTTTTATAAATTGATATGTTCATTGACCGTTTTTAATTTAGGTGCGAGGATTTTCATTAGAGTTTCTAATTTTGTTAATATTTGTATCTTAATTTATTATATTATTAGCATTGTAGAAGTAAATAGTTACCCTCGCTGAGAAAATTGCACCACAAGCTGGACATTGAGGTGGATCTTCATTGTATATATGAAATAAAGAAATATTAACACTATAAAATAATAGTATTTCTGCACTAGGTGAAATGTATATCATAAAAAATATATATTGACTAAGTACCCCCCTCCAACAAAAAAATATATAATATATTTAATTTAAAAATATCTATATTATATTATTTAATTGATGATATGATATTTTTATATTATATTTAATGTTATATTGAAACATAACAATATTTATAGGTATTCTGTGTTCTGTGTTATATAAGTAAAATATGATTCTAGGAAATTGTGAATTTTGGCAGGTTTATTTTTAACACACTTTTAAGTGTATTTGTTGATATGAACGGAAACTGGCCTAAAACAAAATTTAAAGTTATTGACAATCATTTTGGCAGTTCTGGTATTTTTATGGGTCCATAAATTCAATATGATGATGGAACATTGTGGTGTATAAGAGCAATAAAAAAAAATAAACAAAACCAACGATCACCGCAAATCATAATACACAAAGGCCAGCTGACGTCATAAATTATCGTTTTGTATTATAACTTAGTACATCCATTTTCGTTGAATTACGTAACATATTATTAGTGCGTTGTATTTTGTATGTGTATTAGGCCATCCATTGAAATTTTAAAGCTAACCTGAACATGTAAATGGTCGCAACTTAATCGGAACATTGTTGTAAAAATATTATTGTTTGAACGTTAAATTTATAGCATTATTCGCATTAATTATATAATAGTAAAAAATAAATAAATAATTTGAACATCATCATTTATTAATAATTATTATGGTCTTTTCATGTCATATACTCGTAATTCCTAAATACAAAAGTCTATAAATATAAAAACATATTATATAAGTATCTATTAAGTACTTATTAAGGAACATGGGTTTTGTTTTATAAATTATTTATATAGATGTAATATTTTGAATTTTATGATTTTAATTTAGTACATTAATATAGTTAAGTATACTTAAATAAATACCTTTATTGTAAAATTGATTATCATTGAAAAATAATTATAAATGTCTTATTCAAAATATATTATTCAATTTTACTCAAAGAAGGAAAAACAAATTTTCTGTTTTCAAATTAAAAATAATAATTGATGTTTAAATGGATGTTTTTCAAATTGCATATTAAGCACTATTAATATTACGAGATTTATGAAGTATTTCAAATTTGCATTTTGATATAATTTCATGCTATTAGAATTAAATGTATAATGAATTGTTTCAATGCATAAACGAGTATAACAAATAAGTATATTCTAAAATGTTGTCTACTTATTTTTTATGAATAAAATTTGAAAGTGTGTAAGTATACGTAAAATTTAAAAATTCATAATAATCCTATATGACCATATATCAGTTTAATATGTACTCAGTTAAAAGAAGCATTGAAAAAGAATCTTTAAAAACAACAATAAGACTAATAATAAAAAAAGAAAAATATCCTACAGTTCTAGGTATCTATCTACATTAAAATAAATGTTATTATTTATCTAAAATGAGTATATCAAAATAATTTTATATTGCGGTTTAAATATAATGAAAATTGACTTTTTTCTTATTATCAAAGTTTTGATTGCAATGTCATTCAAAACATTTTGGGTGAAATATTTGATATACTACGCTTTGGATGCCCTGAGGAAATAACATAATGCAGAAAACTTGTGCAGTTACGTCTTTATGAAGAACTCTTGTTTTCAAACTTGATAGAATTGTGTATAGAGGATTTATAGGAGACTTGAGTTTTCTGAAACCTAAAAACTAAGATACTATACACACAATCACCGCTGTCATAGTTCAAACACTGATCGTATTTGATGCATCATACTTTAAGTGGTTTAAAACAAAAAAATATATAAGCATTTTTTTTAAGTTCTTAAATTAATTTTGTTATGATTTTGTGCGTTACGATATAAATTTGGAACAACTATCAATCAATCGTTGTCAAAATCTAAAAATCTAAGATTCAATGAACGTACATACATTTTTGCTTAAAATACGAATATTTTAGAACTTATTTGATAACTGAGAAATAATTAAAATTTCAATATTTCAATAATAAATATGCAATCATTTAAAACATTATATTCTTAAAGGAATGATGAATGTATTGATTTCACAATGATACATCTGTGTTTTTTATGTATAAATACCTACAAGTATAGGCATAGTGAGTTTTTCAAAAAAAAAGTTATATCGTGAAAATTTAAAATGTACCTATTGTATCTAGGATAAAGACCATGACAAAGGTTATTTCGATAGCAATCCATCCTTTTTCGATTTTAATGTTTTCCATTTCGAATGAGTTAGATATTTGTTTTGTTAAGTATTGTATAACATGGAGTAGCTTGCGCATACGATTAAAATCCTAGTTTAGAAATAAACTTTATTACAAGTGTACAGTAATAATAATTGGTTAAATTGTGTATTCTATAATATAATATTACTATTACATAGTTTAAAAAAAAAACGTTTCCACAGCTGTGTTTGTTTAAAAACATAAATTTAGATAAGGAAAAATAAATTAAAATTACATAAATTTGGAGCATGATATTATTAAAAATGATAAAAAAAAATACACATGTAAAAAGAATGGGTTCTTTTTTAATGGAATGCGGGTTGTTATACACCCATGAGCTACAAAGACGGAAAACAGTTTTAACCTTTAGAGTTCAGTGCCCGCATAAACACGCACCACAAGATATGGTGTCTGCATCAGCCATGCGTATGCACCCCTGGCCAACCGAGTGCGCGACTACATGCATGCAGCTTTTGTTTCGCGGCCGTGTCAAAGATGTTGACTTGTACAACATATTACGTGGCAACTCAACCACAAAAATAGCATTATCGTAACTAGCGGACACTGATATACACATAGGTTTCGTAATTTCGGGGGTGTAAATTTAATGTACAATTTAACCATACACTTGCATTGTCTAATACTGTTATTCGGGCCGTGAATTGTGTTATTTTATTGCGCCGTCGTGTCAGAAGCTTTTTTTAACTATGGATTGGTCGGTAGTTAGTACATATCTTTATTATGAATGACATTCAACGGAAAACTGATTAGTAAACACTAGTTAAAAAAATAAAAATAAAATAATAAATAATTTTGTAAATAATTACGAGTACAGTTTTCTTAATAGATGCTTTTTGGGTGATTAAAATAATTTCAAAATTACTCCTATATCCTTATTGCGTGTGATTTACGGCTGCAGGTAGTCATATACACTGTACAGAACGATCAGAAATGTATGTTACCAAATCCTGATCACTCTGCGTCATATTTTTTATATAAAGTTTACTATATAGTATATACCCTAAAATCTGTATAAAAACGGCTTTTATATGTCTTATTTGGAATGCAATGTGGAATTTTGTGGTTATGTACATTTTGTATACGATACATAAGTCACCAGATAACTCTTTACAGTCTATAATCAAAGTCACTGGTAATATTTTGATTTCTATATTAATTATTTATTAGATTTACCTAATAGAATTTTGAATTCCAAGTCAGTACGCATTATGTTTAATAATTTATATGTTTCACATATTAATTCCTACCATACGGGTCTGAATTGTGTTTACCGTATTTCAATTTTTCACCAAATTTTTTGGATTTTTAAATTCGTAGAACAACATTAAATGAAGGTCATCTAGATCAAAGTATTTACAGCGAGTAACTCGAAAATGGTAAGTCGATCCCGCCGCAACCACCGTCACGTTATAACACTCGTAACTATATCTACATAGTAAAGTAATGAAATTGGATATTATGTAGACCAAGACCTAGATGTAATTATTGGAAATAATTGAGGGGGGGATAATCTAGTCATATCAAAATATTTACCATTTAGTCAAGTTTATGTCGTGTATTATTCTATTATGAATTTATAACATTAATATTTTTCAAGCAAAATAAATCAACATTAGTCATATATCCAATGTAAAGACTGTACAACAAGTTATAACATACCTGAACATTTTCAAAAGACAAACATGGTCACAGATAAAAAGAAAACGATAGTCATACATTATAAATGTGATAGTCATTAGTCTATCTATGTAAGCTGCATAATCATCCGACAAATTATTAAAATTAAAATAATATGCCTTGAAACACAAATTATGTATTTTAATGATACCTAATATTGAAAACAAATTGTTGATAAATATTAATTTCGGTCATATTGAATATTAACGAACTCGATATTTATTTTAAGTAGTTTAATGCATGTGTGAATATAGGAAATGAAAACTCTCTGCTGTATGCACATTGCACTTTAACCCTCCAAAAAGTATACATCGCCAAATAGTACAAACCTTAACCTGTATTATAAACGGCTGGTGATTTAATTTCGTTTACTCGTATAACGAGAACGTAATTTATTTGGATTACACACACAATTGCTGTGTTTGTATGTGATATCGTTTACTCGTTAATTGGCACGTCAAGTATCGCACTGTCGCATGGCGAGTCGGCGGCGCACCTATATTATATTATAATATATACCGTTTGTAACGCTATACTACAACAGACAAACGGTTTTAATACGTGTATAGTTACCGCAATGGATTTCATTTATTACTATGATAGCGTATTATTATTATTATTATTATTATTATTATTATTTTCGATGTGTTTGCTTGCGAAGCAAATCGTGACAACATGTTGGCAAACTTCAAATTCGTTTACACGTGATTCGTTTTTAATGCAAATATCGCAATGCGAAGCGCAAAATGATCCAATTATATACTTCATTATTAAAACCAATTATTAAAATTTATTTTTGAGTGTGACCAATAATATATTATTATGTTACAATGGAAACGAAATTAAAAAATAATAATAATAACGAAACCTAGTTAATTTTGTAGGTACATAACAATTAGTCAAACGTTAAAAAAACATTAAATAGATACTTTTAAACAACAATATACGCATACCCCGTACTATCACATTTTATGTAGGTATATGGGTTGGAAATGTTAAATTATTCAATATCCGTTTCAACAAAACCGTTGACTTGGCGTTGACCGCGTGTCTAACACTTTAACATCGAGGAAATTAGAATTTCTTAAATGTAGTCCTAACTGAGTGTAGCCGGATACTATATTTCAGTGCAACGGGATAGTTAAAGCGAAAACCGACCGGATAAGGTTACTCATTGTTAAAACGTTAAAGGTTCAACCAGACGATCAAACGAACGAAATGGTTTCATCGAAAACCTAGAAAACGATTCAATGTGTAATAGATTCTTATACATACCTACAAAAATTAAAAATAAACCTATATATATATTGTGCATACTCAAAAATCATATAGCATGTGAAATACATATAACCAAATTAAATTAATTGATCACATTTATGTTCTAGAAGTTAATATTTTGTAAATATCGTATATCATGTGACACGCAGTATTAGTAACTCTCAATAACCATACAATTACATATATGTATATTATATATTATAGGTAACAATATAGAATATATATAGGTATATAATACAGAACTTTCTTGATTGGAGCTAGTAGCAGTAGATGCAATAACACATTATAATTTATAACAAGATAAAATTGTCCTTCAAACAGAATATATTGCCATTTCATCTAAGCAATTGATCATCCAGAAGTAGGTCAACTATACATGACTATATACGTGACTATATTACATTATTCAAAGTGAATTAGAGAACAATAATTAGCCAAACAAACCTATACATAAACCATCAGTTTACTTATTGTATTACAATTTCACATTTTTTTTCGTCGATACTTTGATATAACTAAATTTTCGGATTGGCTCATTTCATAATAAAATGCATAAATACATTTTTATAGTTGGTTTATTTTTAAGAGTTAAAAGTGTATATTGTATACATAATATAGGTTAATAAGTTAAGTATTGGATACCAATAATGCAACCGAAGGTCTTAAACTATAAATGCATAATTTTGATACTAAATTTTAGTTTATTGCTATATTATTTGTACATTAATAAATTTGCAATTGATTGAAAAAAAATTCTAATTTATTTATTGAAAATGGTCTTTCAGTTTAATTCAAATAATTCTAACAAAATTAAATTACTATTATTTATATAAAGAGATAATTTTTCTAATATTTACATAGGAAACAATATGTTCCATTTCGAAATTTATTTATTTTAAACGCACCTGTATGAAAACAATTGCATTGTATAATTAAATGTTTTTCTTTTGAAAACTATTTGTAAATTGAACGGGATCTTACATAGGGACATATATTTTATCTTGTATACTACAATTCTTTTATCCTTGACGAATCACGTTTTTATCAATTAAGAACGTGCGGAGAAAAAAAACAATTTATACTCTAATTAGAATTTTGTTCATTACAGTTAGCTATCGTGTATTTTTTTGCAGAGTAATAATACATTATAGTAGTATACTTACCTAATTTTGACATTTTTCTATTAATACCTACATAATATATATATATATATACTAAATATAATGTATTGCTTTAAAGTAGAACACTCATTTTTAGTCAATTTTATTATCGATTAAATTAATTTTATTATATGCATAATACATAATATAAATATTTATGATAAATTGTAACAATACATAGTTCCTGATTAGTATTCTACAAAAACAAAATACTTTTCTTAATAATATACAAACATCAAAAATTAGGAAAATATTCTATAGGTATTTTCATTTATTTTAAGCATTTATAAAATTTTGCAAACAGGAAATAAGTGAGATTTTATCTGTACTTACTGCGTTATTTGCACATTTTATCCATATCCAAATTTAAGTATCTTTATTTTATAAAATATAATCATAACTATTTGTTATACTTTTTTAAAAATTATCACGTACAGTTTCAAAAAAATATTCCACTTCTAGTTAAATTAAAATAATTCCAAAATCAAACACATAAATAAATATTTGCATTGGCAGGTACATTGATTGTTGAAAATTAATTAAGTATTGACAATGTTGGAATTTCGAATATGTAGTAATATTTTAAAGATGTTCCACACAAAGATTACAAGACATTCTAAGATTCAACAAGTGAATTTGACAACAAGTTAGACGTGAAACTTTCCGTACATAATGTTTACTAATTTATAACTAAACAGGAGTTTCGCCAATTGTTATATTCAATATCGTATGTAGTACAAATATTAATTTGATATACATCAAATTTCATATAATTAGTTAGATTGTGTTGTCAATAAAAATATTAAATTATTAAAATATAAATGTTAGGTTAAATATAAATATATTAAAAATAAATAAATAAATACGTTTAAAAATAACTTAATATTTATATTATAAATTAATTTTATTTTCAAATCAAAGTACACTCTAGAATAAATTTTAAATCACCCTCAAAATTGAAAATCGAAGCATTTTTAACACCACAAAAGATAATGATAAATAAGAAAAAAATATTATTTTAAAATCAGCACATTCATCGCTCCGCGCAGAATTTAAAAGGGTGAAACCGCTCTGCTGTAGATGCAATAGGTGTCAAAATATCTACTTTGTCATTGTCATTAAATAAGTCTCTATTTCACTATGATTCAAATCAATGCATACCAAAAACAATTCTGAGCGAAGACTGTCACCAATATTACTAAGTAAATTTAATTATATATTTGTGTTGCTATTTTAGTAATTTATATTACTATATATAATAAGTAACACAGTAAATTAAATTATTTTTCTGAAAATATTTAATTTATTTAATTTATTATTGTAATTCAATTTTGAATCAATACTATCTTGCGTGTGAATTTATTCATGGTTTAAAATGCAATCAATATCTAAAAATTAATCAATAGTTTTTGAATATATCATTGTATAATTTATATAGAAAATATAATAAAATAAGTAAGTTCCAAGTGTCCTCTAATAATATTTTAATTAAAACAAAACAATTAAAATTTTTATTCTTCATTTAATTATCTAATTTTGTCAAATTTAAACTTCCATTGATGTCTATAAAAAAAAATTGTGTCTATACATATATTTGTTTGGTTTTTGAATAAACTATCTATGAGGAACATTATATTAAATTTTCAAGCTATAATTATAAAAACTGAACATTTCATAAATTTTTTATTACAAAATAATATTTTGTAAAAGTTTGTAATATTGACAAATTTTGTTAAAATTTGAACATTAAATGGTTCCTAAAAAAATCATGCCACTATTTTATTTATCTTTAAAATGTTTAAATATCTTTCGTAACAACTAATATAGAACCTTATATTACATTTTTAAGCTTTTTTAAAAAAAAAATAGTTATAGTCTATAAATAGTTAAAAAATTATCTAATTATTTTGAAAATCATACCTAAAAATATATAAATCAAAATGTAAATAATTTTACACTTATATTTATATTATTTTTTGTTAAATAATTTTTCAATAGTTAGTTGGAATCATGGGCGGATATAAGCCAAGATAACGGGAGTTAGGGGTGGGGGCGATTTTTAAGACGAACATGATATTTATCATGTCTTACGAAATACGCATAATGAACTATGAAGTAATTACGTTAAAAACTTAAGCCTAAGACGAGAACGGCATTGTAATAGATTTAAGATTAATCTATGTATTAAGTACATAATAAATGTCAATCAATTTTATCGCAATATTAAGGTTTATTTTATATCTATTAAAAATAATTATCAACAATTTTATTCTACTCTATATATTTATTATAATGGTTAATAAGATGAATGGAATTCTGGGTGTGGTAGTGTTGGAACCCTACCTTTGCGTCCACTAATAATAGTATCGTTTATATAATATGTAAATAATCAAACACATGATCAATATTTTTAAATAAAAAGTAGCATAATATATTGTTTTAATAATACTATTAGGTAAATTTCATTTGATGAGAGTTGTAAGAAGAAAGTATTTATTTTTCTAAATAACATCATGCGTATATCACATACTTTATCACTAGATTAAAATAGACCCAACTGATCTGTCTACAAATTTCGTCTAGATACACTTATCTTCTTTAAACTAATTGATCAAATTAAGTAAGACAAATGGTGTATGTTCTGTAGTTTATTTCTCACATAGGTAGAATCAGACGTATTAAGTGAATTAATAAAGCCATAGACGAAACAGCTATCCAAAATATTCGTTCAAATATAAATGAATCTACTTATAATTTAGTGAACAAATTAAATTCACACATGCAACATTTAAAAATGTATAGAAGTTAAGGAATTTAATTTTTCAAAACGACAAAAAAACAAATAGATACAGTTCATCGATTTTAATAACTATAATAGACTCTGAAATATTATCAATTATATACGCAAGAATAATTAGAATTAATGCATTATATATCATGTATATCTTATACCTTTAAATAAAATTAATTAATTTAGTATCACAACAATGTGGTAAAAAAAAAATTAATAAATCTGATTTAAGTTATTTGGTAGAATAGTACATTCAATTGTACATACCAATTTTTTAGTTTAAGTATATCTGTGAACCTATGTACATCATAATATTATGTATAAGAGGTACATAGTATTTAGATTTTTACAAAATTAAGACTAAAGACCCATGTAGAGTTAATACAAAACCGATATAAACGAACGTTGTTCCCAGTATTCTAATAACACCTTTTAAATTAACTTATAAATTAAAATTCTGAGGACAGCAAATAAAACACCAATGCATATAGGACGAAATAATTACGGTTTATATTTATGTTAAACTCATATTATATAATCTGACATAAAATAGAAAATATTATCATAATACGATATACCCATCAAAATGTATAGTAATATCTAACACATTTAATTTAAAAAAAAATAAATATCGTTATGATTAATATAGTGACCATATTTTACGAGATAATAATTTTTACTCTTTTTTTTTTTGTTATTTCGAAATAACGACAAAAAGAAGATACATTATCAAACAAAATCACGAATATGATTTGAGTTGTGTATTGACCACACACATTATGGACACTATAACTATATGCATCTTTATAGTATTGGTATTTCGTTTCAGAAATTATGTGTTATTTACTTTATTCAAACGATTGAAACAATTAACCATTCTCTTTGTCACTAAAACCCAATAACTGTATTTAAACATTATACTAATGCACTTGTAAATATACATTATTTATTGATTTTTTTGACAATCAAATAAGAAAGTTAAGTGTTAAGCTAAAGTAACTGATATGTACCAAAGTCAAGTAGTATACCCTATTTACCAGCTATGCTTATATGCGTATATAGCTGGTATATAAGACGTAAAGTTAAGACCAGATGATTGATCATTTTATTTTTAATGTACTGCTTCCCATAAAGGTCGTTTCCGATCGAAGATTGATGCAAAATAGTGAATATTTTATAATACTATAAAAACAAATTGATCGTGTGACAAAAATCAAAAAAAAAAATCATTATTGTTCATATTAAAAACGTAGTTACTTAGTTGGATTATATTTTTTTGATAAATTGAAAAATTTCACACGCCACACGCGATTGAAAAATGAATACTAATCTAATGCTATTTCTAACTCAGCAGTTGGTTAATTATATCGATTTTTGTAAAATATCAAATACATTATTTATTTTAATCCTTGAAATTATACATTAACACTTAACATAATTTCTATGATAAAGAAACAATAGTAATAATTTATACCCATAAATCGTAAAACCACTACAACCACTCTTGGACATAATTTGTAAATGAATACTAAGTAATTTAAACTTCTGAGGCAGCTAATAAATTATAATATATGTTATATACATATGACAAATATACAAACCAAATGACAAATACTATATAACAATAAGGTACGAACATGATTATGTATTAATGATACGATTGGCAATTTATATAATTTTTTATAGGTTTAATTTTTTATAAAAAATAGTTATTACTTAACTATATAATTTAGGATAATTTGTATTTATTTTTATTCGATTTACACTTTTAATTTTAAAATCAAAATTGTGTATTTTAGACTAATTATTATTAAATTAATTTAAACTAATTTTAAACGCTGTAAGTTTGTCGGATTTTTTTTCTTTTGTGATTAGTATAGTTACCAAAAGTTTCCGAGAATATAAAAATATCATTATCACTCAAACGTTAAAAAAATTATTTTAGCATATAAATTCAAATTAATTAAGGATTTTTTAGAACCAAATTATTGTGTTTCTTAATTTATATTATAAGACTGAAAGTTTGAAAAGTAATTAGTTTTACTTAATTTTGGTTCGGTATTTTTTTTAATTTTATACATAAAAAAGTGAATATATAAAATATCAAATTAATTTTTGTATGAAATCAAAATGAATTAACACAATATAAGTATATAAAAATAAAAAAAATGTATGAAATGAAAAATATAAATCTAAAAAGTCTAGATACAACTTCCATAAGAAATAATTATTATTTGTATATATTGTAATACATATAATATTATTATAGTTTAATTTTTTAAATTAAGTATATCCAAAATATTACAACGCATGTAATTTTCGAATAATTAAATGGTGTATTATAATATTGTCGGTTTTGTATGATGTTTAATTCTATTCATTGAGTTGTGACCAATCTGGCGTAACAAACTTCACCGAATAATTCAATAATATTTTATGGAACAAATGTACGAAAATCGAATGTTCGTTTACATTATACGGACGATAGTATTATATAATACAAAAACACCCACTCGTGTTCTGTGAAGCAAACCGCTGTAAGCACAATACCAACGTAATAATTCCAATCTAATCTCACTTTGTCAATTAGATACGCTCGCACAACTCCTGTAAACATTAATATATTATTATTTTTTTATCCCGACCAAAATCGATAGCACGACATTGAAACGACAGCGTGACACACGCATTTCCACGTTAACTTCTTAACAACAAATAAATTATTCTCATTCAGAATAAATTAAAACATAATAATTATATTATGAGGTACGGACAATTGATTCAGACGGAGAATTTTATCACTAGTTTATTAATTCTAACACTTCTAGCAATTTTTCAGAAAAATATTACTACCTCGGTAATTATTGATCTTCGTTTAATAGAAGATTGATATTTTAATTTTCTCTATCGATAATATAATATTATTAATTCAACATAGCTTTCGGGTTATTTTACCAAATGTGCTTGCATTCTAAAACATTTCATTTTTTCATCTGTGTTGTTTTGAATCTAGTAAACTGTTAAAATTAATATTGAACAACTAAATGCACGCATATAGTAGGCTTAATATAAAATACCTTGATATAGCTGTTTCATATATGACTGTGGTAGTTGTATAGCTGCGTACAGGTATAATGAGAATATTATGCCATCCTCGCCATTTGTAAAGGAGTGAAATTATTATCGTTCATCGGCGGTTTTCTGTCATAACTTTAAATTATATAATGTTACCGGGAACTACGTCCTTCACATAATACTGTGGTGGAGCTTCATTGATAACTACTGTAAAACGGATTTATCTTGGTATTTTATGTTATAATACGTTTATGGATGAATGTGATGTAATTAACGGCGTGTTTATTTGAATGTGGTCGATTATTTAATGAAAATATGTAAATAAATATCTATTTTAAAACGTTTGACTATAATATTTGTAGTATATATACTATTGTAAATCAAGTTTAATATGAAATGTTTAAAATTAGGCTCGAATAGATAGAAAAACGAATATAGCTATATTTTATTGATGACAAATAAATACGTTGATACAGACAATACAGTTATTATCGAAATTAAATCAAGTTTTATACCATAAGTATATAATATATTATACACTTTATAAAACTTCATATAAAATAATATTAAAATAAGACATTAGTAAAGGATATTATTAACGCTCTTTAAGTATTCCTTTTAAGTTTTGACATCGTCACTTGATGAGTGAAACTCCTTTAACAGCTATAACCACCCAATGTAAGATGTAATCATGGACTTGATGATTTTACCAGTCATCGAGATGGTTCAGCTTATAAATGGTGTATGAGCACAATATTTTTATATTATTTAAAATGTGGAATAATAGAAACAATAATATATCACTGTTTATAGATTATACAATTATAATATTGAAATATAGGCATGAAGCGCAATACCCTCACTCGACTTACCAATACTTTTATAGCAAAATTATTGATGATCACTTCATGATTTTTACAAATGTACGGATACTATGCTATACTGTTATACATATATAGAAAGATAGTGCCATTTTTCAAATTGCTAAATTGGCACGTGTTAGACAAATTTCAAATTCGTTCTGACCGATGACAAAAAAGTATTTTATTATTTTGTTTGTAATACCTACTAAAAAAAATATTTAATTCGTAAAATAAATACGATTAGTTTTTCTTTAACTAGATATAATTATGTCTATGTGCCTATCTATAAAATTTAAGCTTTGTGACTACAGAAGTTTCTAGGGACCATAAGTGTGGGGAGAACAGTTAAAATAAACCTTAAAGAATTAAAACCATATTATGTGATAGTAAATAATAATACGGTACAAATGAATGCAGTTAATTTTAGTATCTATTGTCTACTAAAAGCATTTAAGATAGTTTAATATTCTAAATGTACCAACATACTTATATATAAACACTTATAACACAATATTATAATATAAAGTAGACAAAATAGACAAAAAGACTTCTTAAAAACTTTGAGTAGTGATCTAGAAATCTGCCCATGTTTTTCTAGTGAAAATAATTACAATTTTGTTTTATTTTTATCGCACAAACTATTACCTAGCTAGATGCAGAGAAAAATACAAAATATTTCAACAAAAAGTCATGAACTCCTGACGCTTTTTATCCCTCTAAGTACCTAGCGATTTAGATTACCATATTTCTGACGATCACCTAGCTTGAGAATACCTATATAATATATAATCATGGTGTTTATTCGAGCAGTCAAGAATCGTGTATTGACTTGACTTTCTCTTGTACCTAATCTTATAATATCGGCGGAGACGTACACTAGCCAAAATATTACAATTAAGACCGCTTGGTCGCTGAATGCAAATAAACAGCAATTAGTTAGGTATTCAAGTTAATGTAATAAACAAACATTTTTACCAAATGTTTTTGGTTCAAGTAAAAACGAACAAATAATAAGGAAAAATCAATTATAATTAATGTATTTTAAAATGTAATTGATAAAACCATCGATCCAAACTCAATTCTGTGGAAATAATTATCACTTTTTAGTGTTATGTGTACATCCTACAACTGATGAACCCGAAATAAATGTTTATATCATTTCTAATCTTGTTCCTATTTTCAAAAAGGTACGATAAAACAGAACATCATATTGTTTAAAAAGACATCATCGTTGCAAAACGGTTGTTTCGAAAATTCATGTTTCATTATAAAACTGCAGAAAACGCGCAGAATATATTTTAAATGTTACACGTGAATAAGAATAAAAGATAAAATTATTCCTTAAGGTAACAAAACGTAAAAGATATAAACAAAATCTCTTTGGCGTATACAATTGTTCATAATGTAAAAAGTTTGGAAAAAATCATTGTTTTCAAAACAGTTTTCGGTCGTTCCATAAGTAACACCAACGTTCACAACGATCCAAATTGTGGTTTAGCGATGAAATATGTAGTCTGTATAATACTAATAATACTATAATATAATGTATTAAAACTTATTATACAGGTATTTTAGTGTAATACAGTATAATAATCTATTGTAATTATGTTAGTCTCCCAAACTGTACTATCAGTACCTATTCAGTAATGTGTGCACTGCAGAATGAAAATAAGGTAAATAATAAAATTAATATACATTAATTCACATGTTACCATTTTATACATAATTATTAAAATTTTAAATTAATTAGTAAAATAGGATGTTTTTTTAAATAATGCGTTCTTAGAATTGTCATTTTGTTTAATATTGCAATATATTACAAATATATTTTTAAAAATGTCTTATTTTAATCGATTGGAAGTTATCGGTGTAAAGATTGCTTTGAAAATGTGTTTAAAACATTAAATATATACGGATGGATGTATATATAGTATATACTATTATACTTTATAGCAGTACTTCTTAACCTTTTTTGTTCTAGGGCCCCCTAAATTTAATGTAAAACTGTCAAGGCCCCCTTCAATCAGAATCATTAATTATTTTTTCTTAATAATATACTCTAATGTAAGATAAACTTTCCTGATTTAATAAATAATGATTAATCATATGGTCGGTTATAGTATAATGTATACGTTAAAATGTTATATTTATATAATAACTAAATAATCGAAAACATTTTAAATTAAATAAATATATCAAGGCCCCCCAGTCATAAATCCGCGGCTCCCAGGTTGAGAAGCACTGCTTTATAGATAGGATAGATATGTTTAAAATTTTAAATCACAATTGACGTAAAATTATTACCAATAAATTAAATTAAATTATCCAAAAGTAAAAAATTAATACTAAACATATCATTAGTAAGTATTTCAAAAACAATAAAAGTAACTAATAAAAGTAATTTGTATATTTTTACTACTCTGACGAGTGACGCCGTGATGGTTATATAATACAGTGCAGGCGTGCCCGGACTTTTCTAACAGGGTACACCATACAGTCATAGGATGCCTATGACCCACCCTAAAAAAAAACATATATGTAAAATGATATTATTTAAAATGTTAATAAAATAATGTCGGTAAACTTTCTGTTCTCTCCACTATTATTAATTAAAACTATAGAAACAATTTAAAATCATATTAAACTGTTTTTTTTTCTAACTTATTTCACTAGTAGTATTTTTAAGACGCATAATTAATTAAATTAATTGTATATTATAATATACAATAATACTTTATATTATGATTTAAGTGTATATTTAAAAAAATATGCATGTGCATTATGTTCCGATCCCTGGTAATAATATAGCGTCGCCGTCCGGGTAGTACCTACGTTTGACAACCAAAAGTAAATAATCCACAGATTACGCAACTCCGGGATAACCGCAGCACGTCCCGAGAGGGCTGATGCAAAGAAGCGATCGCCGGTCTATTCTCGTACACCGTTTTGGGAATATACAATTCCTCGGCGGCTCGACGATGAACCCACCGTGAAAACAATATATTATAACGCTATTTAAACGTTATCATAGGTCGCTATTGCATCAAACGTTTTTCTTCATTATATGAATATATCGACGGATTCTCCATCGTTGTGCTTGTGAACCTTCTGCCAAAACTTAAGAACTCACATATCTTGAATCTATATATTATTCAAATAACTAAATAATACAAATTATTAAATATTAATACAAGTATTCAACTTCTTATACTAAACAAATATAAGAATTATATTATAGTTATATTCAACAAATTATTTGCATAAATTAGATCTATAAAGGTTTATCAGTGAGTTTTTACAAAACATAAAAACAAAATTATAATTTTTTATTTTCAGCAAAAAATTACTACCTAACACTACCTAAGACTCGAGACAATAAGCACAACATAAATTTAAGTGTTATGGTAGACAAATATTTTATAATATATTATTAATGTTTTTCCGCATAATTAAGGAAAGAAATGAGTTTTTATAATATTTATTAAATTGTAAATATTAATATTCTAGGAGTAATTGACAATGAAATCAATATACATGATATTTGATGCATAGTTATACAAAATTTTATATAAAAGCTTCTTTTGCACGAGAAATAACAAAGAAAGTTGTAGCTACAGACGAAAAACCAAAATCGATTCAAAAGTAAAAGAACTTTTACTGTAAAATATTTATTTTATTTTTTTAATATCACGTTAGCAAAAACAATTATTCAAGTTTTGACAAACCTAAAAACAACGAATTGTAAAATAATTATAACTTTTTCATATTAGTGAATTTGAAAAAATAAAAATATTGCACAGTCAAAGTTCTTCCTTTTTATGGTCTTTTAACTAAATCAAAGTGGTTTTTGTTATGCAGAATGGTTTTTAACAATTTATGAACGTATTTTTATGTCATCGTTTTCTGATAACAAAAATACGAGAAAACATGGGGATTTCTCAACATGTAGATATTTTATACAATATACATAATAGAAATTATAATATTACACATTTTTGAATGATTAAGTTAAAATTAATGTGAAACAATGATCACATGTTTGAAAATAAAAGTATGAACAAATTATATGAAAAAATCCGTGAACATTCAAATTATTTCTTATCTAAAAAAAATTAAATGTTAAATGTTATATAAAAAAAATGCTAATATTTATGTATGTACGCTAACCTTTGTAGTTGATGCTTAAAATGAAAAAAAAATAGTTATTGTATAATAAATTAATATGTATAGGTATTATTATATATGTATAGATACAAAAAAGCGGTATTATATTAAAATTATTCAGAATCACTAATGTTTTTATCTGCTTCATAACAATAACAATTAAATATTTTTAAAGGGCTCATTGTATTAGCCCGTTAAGGGCTAAGTAAATATATACATATCACATATACCTATATATATTCGAATTAAAACTACTTTGATTTATCTAATTGGTCATATGTATAGTTTAATATTTATTATGGTTATCTAATTATTTAAGACACCTACGTTGTTCGTATCAACTGTTTTAAAAATTCATCCATCAATTTTATTTTTATTAGAACATTTTAATTGAGTAATACATTTTTTAATTAAATTTTATAGTTTGGGCAAAGCTATAAAAGTATTGGTTTTAAATTTTTTTTTCTTAATCTATCATAACATTTAGAAATTGAGAAGTGGAAATATGCTCAAATAGTCAAATATAATCTCCGAAGATGGATTCTGGTAGAAAATGTAATGTAATTAGTAAAACGACAATCTTAATGAAGATAAAAAATACAATTCATTAAATTTTAACCTATAAGGCAGCACTGTCTAGCGGTTAAAGTGAACTAGTCACGGACGCGTTAAAATAAAGTTCAAAACAAATACGGTAAATGGCGCTGTCGTTATCGTCCGAATGGTTTGATTGAATAATAGTATTAATATTATTATTATTTTTTTTTTTTTGATGTATCACCATATTACATGTTATTACAAGGTATTATTTATACAATAATGATACAGTTAAAAGAAAATAATAATGATGTTGTTGTGGAATGAAAATAATGGATAATTATTTTAGAGAGAGATAATAATAATAAAATATAAATTCAAAATTTAAATATTATCATAAAAACTACAATGAATGCCATAATATTTTACAAATTATTTATCCTTCATCATAACTTAAGTTGTTTCTTTCATACAGAATACAGGCGCTATATATTTATAAGCAAAATTGCAAGTCTTAACTCTTTAATACAAAAATTAAAAAATGCATTTAACTGTTTGCTACTTGCCGATAATTGAATATGGTAGAAAGTAATATTTTAAGTTATTTGATAAATTATATTGAAAATAATGACCACTAATTAAAAAAAAATGAATACATTTTAAGAATCAACGTCAATATGTATCTTTCCAAAGTATTTTTTTTATAATGTAAATTTAATTAAATTATATTGAACTTTTATATATTATAAATTAATTATTTGAATAATATGTATGTATCATACATCGATAATAAATACAATGCTGTTCCAACATTTTTTTTTTACTTTATTTAAACACAGTAGTTTTCATATCACATGCATTTTATTCGTTGGGTATTTAGTAATTTTTTATTACATACAAGCAAAATCAGGCATGTTTCATTAAAAAAACATGAACTTGTGTAGTTTTTAAATATTATAGTATACTTAACTGCTAGTACAGCCTTAACCTAATGATTTAGATAACTTGAATAACTTGAATAACTTCAAATTAAAATGTCAATAATAAAATAAACCTCTTACTATAGTTGTTATGTTTTATTTTTTTCTAATATCATATATACATACAAACAAGAATATGATACCTAGCATTAAGAATAAACCACCAATGAACAAAAACTGAAACAAAATAAATATTATGGTTAGTTACTGTTATATTATGTACCACCTTATACACATGCATTAAGTATCCAAAAGTAATTTAATATTTTTAAGGAAATATATAAAATACAAAGATTTTGACTTACCCTTCCGGGAATAGTAATATACATGATATTATATTGAATCAAAATTAATGTTAAAATAGTAACCACTATTAAAGATCCAAAAAAATTGAATTCTATTATTAGAGAATAACACTGTTTTTTTAGCTGTTTTGCAATTTCGGCGCTATAAGTACATAAACAAATTCAATTTAAATTAGTTATTAACACTCATTACTTTTAGTTAACTTTATCACTCACACTATTTTTATATTCATTAACAATGGAATTTAATTTTAAAATTAAATTCTAGGAATAGATTTTTAAATCGATAAAATAGTTTGGAACACTGCAGGAATTTTTCAATTTACAGGTATACAAAATAAATATAATTTTAAATGATTCAAGTATACTAAAACTATTACCTTTTTATTGGAAAATAATTAAAAATTATTACTAGTTTTCAATTATTTTAAGTAATAAAATATAACTTACTACCAGGCTATTCAAAAAATTATATTTTTTAAATATTATCAACAGTATATAAGTATATTATTTTTAATCTATTAACTATAATAAAAATTATTATATTAATTTAATATTAATATCTAATATTAGATTAATATCTTTAATAAAAAAACTACATGGCAACCAACATCAAAAAAGTTTTTTTTTTAATTCTCCAAAAACTTTTTCCGAAAAATATATGTTTAAACAATATATTATATGCTATAGAATATTAGAATATACTCAATCCTATCTTCCTATTGAAATATTTAAAATATATTTTATACTTACTAGATTACGACAAAGTGCATTTGACATATCAGACCAAATAATATGTATGCCAAATATATAAATTTAAGTTTATGATAAAAATAACATGACATCATAAGCGTCCCCATGACAATAGAACAAAACGCCGTGAACACATCACCATAACGCGCCCAATCACAATTTACTTTTCCAATTAGGTACGCTCCCGCAGCTCCTGTAAATATTAATGTAGACTCATCTTTCTAACCTTATTGAAAGAACTGTGGTAAATTTAGCATTAAATGGAAAAAATTATAACTTTGTTTATTATTTTTTTCTTTTGCAATAAGTAATTATTATGAGTTGATTATAAAAATATAAAACATTGAGAAATACAAACCACTTAATGTAACCATTGATTCAGCTAGTCCATTTGACAATACATCGTGATTTCCTGGTATTTTGATCACGTATGAATACAAAACATTTATATTAGATAAAACCTGTAACATTCAATATAATACACTTAATAAGCACTCAAATTCCAAAAAAATAACAGTTATATTACACCCATTTTTCATACACATAATACAGTATACAATAATTTATAGCATTTATTATAAATACCACTTATTAGTTATTAGTTTACTATTTATATTAAATAAGAATAATATCAATTATCACTGTTGGTTAAAAATTATGTAAAAAAAAATATACAAAATAATAGCGACTTTTAACTTAGTAAATAATATTTTCCCATAAAGCTTAAACAGAAAAATATGCTGAGCACACAGGTCCGTCTTATATATGTTTCGATATTATAAAAAATTTTTTCATTAATATAAACGAGCACAATAAATTTACCAGAATGTACGCTCCCATACCCACTATATACCATAAACTTTTTTTCAGTACAATCGGATTGGAATATGAAGATTTGAAATTCATCCATATTTCTTTCGAGAAAAATATCTCTGTTTTGTATTCTTTATCGATCTTAATTGTATCTAGGCAGAAAAAAAGAAACAAAATATAACAACTTTAAATCTATGTAGATTACAAGTGCGAGTACCACGGTTAGATAATTTTTCAAGTAAATTATAATAAGAAACAAAGAGATTATATGATTCACAAATCATACTTACTTCGGTTTTGTTCAATATTTTTCGTTTCATTATCTACACCGTGTTTAAGAAGTGATGAATTTTCACACGGATCATTTTTCTGTTTTATCGATGGAAATAAACAGGCCCAAATTATAGCTAACAACAAACCTTGTAACAAAAAAATGGGATTTACCTACATGTTGTATGCTAACATATGAATGCAAAACTATGTTTATGTGAACTTAAACAATAAGTTTAAATCATCTATTAACAATTTTTCAATTTTATAATATTTTTTAATTGTTTGAATAAAAACACTACAGTCATAAGTGCACATTGTGAAATACTTAGGTGTACTTAGTATCTGGTAGCCGTAGGTTCAAATAAGTAAGCACTCCCGGTTTCCCCGATTGCATTATACCTCGACACAAATCAATAAAATAAATAATAAAATATCGTGCTTAATTTTTTTAGATTTTTAATTTTTAAATTTTAAATTAACTCCAGTTATAAATATAAATTTTTATAAAACAAGTTTACTGTATTAAATCGTTAAATTAATCTTATATCGTTTGTGTCTGTGAATAGAAATAATTGTACAAAGTTATTAACACATAATAAATCGTCTATTTACTGAAAATGTTGCAATATGGCAAGATAGTATAAATCCCTCCGGTTGCGCTGACTATAATTTGTGCTGAGAAGTCTCCAACAACTTTACCAAGTTGT
This sequence comes from Rhopalosiphum maidis, assembly GCF_003676215.2. NCBI lineage: Eukaryota > Metazoa > Arthropoda > Insecta > Hemiptera > Aphididae > Rhopalosiphum > Rhopalosiphum maidis. Next base: position 91,332,813 of record NC_040877.1, read on the forward strand.
ATGGCAGCCGTGACAATACCAGTGGCCATTTGATATTGTTCTACATCATCGATTTTTGCGTACAAATAACATAATGCTATCATATTACCGCTATATATTGCCCCAATACCAAATGCAGACACCTGTATTATTATTATATAACAATACATCAAAAAGCATCAGTAAAATAACATATTAATAATGAACTATAGAACTACTATCTTTAGAATACTCAATTATACTAACCCTCAGCTGTGTAACACTGGGTGCACCAATCATTAAGAAATAAGAGACACATGGACAAACGGTCAAAAATATAATGTTTGGCTTGTACAGAAAGTAGTCAGCAGTCATAAACATTAACACTGATGTTAATAGCGACGCATATGTTTTGAGGTACTCAATCGTGGTGGCTACCTGTAAATATAACATGATATATTAGAATCTGAGCAGAGTGATCTAATTATACTAATTTATAAGTTTTTAATTTTTATAGTTGAAAATATTATCAGGGATCAGCTTCAATTTTGAGTGAAGTCTATAATTACATTATAATTAGACTGCATATTGACGTATAGTACATTTTATACGTCCATAAATTCTACAAAACCGAACATAAAACATTATTTTGTGCTTTTTTTTTTTTTTGTATTTAAATTAAAATTAAGGTCTATAATGAAAAGGTAGAAAATCATAATCACTTTTCGTTATAAATTGTGTTTATATAATATATTTTAATTGAAGCAAGACAGAAAACAATAAAAATTAATTAATTTTAACTCAGGCAAATTTGGGTAATATACGAGCTAGCACGAATAAAATAGTTTTAAATTTGAAGATTTTTTTTATTTGAAATACAACTAAGTATAATACTAGTAATATTTAAAATTTAAAAATATATAACATTATTTATTATTTTACTATGTGTATAAAGAATTAAAGGTATAATGGAAATATATAATTAAGCTATGTCTACTTTTTTTTATAAAAACTATGATTTCAAAAAGGATGAGGATAATTATATTACTTAGTAATTAAATATAAAGTAGGTATATGATTATTGAATAATAATTATAATAGTAAGTTGTAATCACTTGTAAATATTTTAATTAATTTTATGCCTGAACGACTGAACATAATTGTATTTGTTATAATTATAATATGGTAAGTAAATTATACAAACTCGACAAATCTTTAAGTTTCTGTGTATATATACAGTCAACTAATAGCGAGTTATGTATTTCTCTTATATTAACTACCATGATGTTCATAACAATTTTTTTTTATCATGAAGATTTTAATTATATACGTACCTTATAATAATATTAATTTTAAGGTTTCAAAAAGTAAACAATTTTAAAATAGATCATTTTTTCATTTGTTCAAAATTATGGTGCTTATTGTATTGAAAACTTCGTTTCTCATTACTTATTATCAAATTATTGTATTTAAATCAACATAAATCATATTTAATTACGCTGACAATGAAACTCATCTTTACGCCATAATAGATTTTTCACAACTAGAATTGGTACATAGACAGGTTTTTTTCTGAATCATATTATTAATTATGTATAATCTATTACAGTCATCAGCCAGACAAGTAAGTATTAAAAGTAAAATAAAAAAAACCAAAAGCCAAAAACCGTTTAGAATTAAAACAACAACTCTATGATTAAGTATATTAGTATTGTAATTACCTCTTTCAGAGACAAGTTTGCATCTGGTCCTATTAAATAAGCCGTCATAAAAGGTTCTAGTGGCCGAAATTCGAGTAAAAACAAATAAATGGCCACCATATATGTAGTTTTTTTCCATATTTTCATAACTGAAAACATTATTTAATTATTATTAACAATTTTACTATATTTTGTTTTATTTTACTAGTTAAAATAAATTTTTGTACTTCTTGTAAAATATATTATTTAATTGTTAAACGCTTTGAATCATATATACGTATCACATTGACGATCACAACACAACAAACTTTAAGTTTATCAATTTCAAGAAAAAAATTAATACAACACGTTACACAACTAGATATCGAGCTACATTGATTATGCAATTTTATTCTCAATAATTAATATTAAATTAATAAATAAAAATTAAAGATTGTATATATATATAGTTACGTACCTTCAGACTTCAGAGCTATCTAGATTAAGTGTAAAATATATCAATAGCATTTAGTATAGACCTGCATATAAACAACAAACTATCAAACTAATATGAATCATAAATCATTAATTCAATATTCGTACAATACATTAACAGAGACACAATTAATTATAGTTATATGAATACTTAACAATAACCGATAAATTAATTCAGAAAGTTTAAAAGTGTGCATGCTAATAATTACGTTGTAATTTTTATTCGATAATATTTAATAATAGTATAGGTTATGTTAAAGCTTTTACTCAGTATTAAATTTCTCATCAAGTCGTTCTCAACAATATTTACATCTTCATTTGTGACCAAAATGAACGTCATTACATAATATAGACACACATTTTTATGCGTTAAAATGTTATAACACTATCTCCGTAATTCGCGCAATAACCCGTTCCGACGGTATGCCAAATAATTTAAAATATTTAACTACTCCACCACGACTCGTGAGTTACCTAAATGATTATTTAAATGTGGTTATAAATAACTAGTTCAAAAATATTATTTAATTTTATGAATAACAAGACAATTTTGAAAATATATTATTATATATTATAGGTACCTTTATTAATATATCAAAATAAAATTATTTATTTTTAATTATTTTGATTCAACCAAAGAATTTCTGTCTTTTTTATCAAAATACGTTGAATTATATTTAAACCAGCAAACCAAAATCAATTTTATACTTTATGTTTATTATACATTAAATTTATAAAAAAGTATTTTCAAAAAAGTTTCCATTGATATTTTACATAATTTTAACTGAATAGTAATATATTATGACAGAAGTATGAAAAATATATTTATTTACAAGCATCTAACAAGGTTTAATACAATCAAGTCAATTTTTTCTCAACATTGTATTATGCACTCATAAAAATTATTGAAAATTAATCAGTGGTATATTTGTTAGCAATGAAGAGAGAACCTGACACTCTTTGACCTTTTATCAGAATTATTATACTCTGTAACTATATATAAATTTAAAAATTAATAAGATAATACAATATTTTTTATTATAATCGCATACGTAAAGATAATGCCAAGAAAAAATTATTTTATCTCCCCAGAAAAACATTCCTAAGTATTATTATAAACTTCATTGATGTATACAGGATGATTCCAAACAAAACTTACTTTCTTTCTAGTTTCTTTTTCAATATTTTAAGTTACCTATATTTATTTAATACTAACATATTTCCTTTATTTTTTTTATAAATCACATGTCTATTGAACGAATAATTGTATGATTCATTTTATGAATTAAAACTATAAATAACAGAAATAAATTGGTAAAGTTCCCAAAAATGTATAATAAACCATTCAACCAATCTTAAATTGAAATGCTTATCAATAAATACTAATCATTTATTATATTATATTTAATATTATTGTTTATCATACACCAACAATAAAAAAATATAAATTATAATATATGCTTCGTAAAAATAAAAATAAAAGTTTCCATTTAAATATTATAAAATTAGTTTATAAAGTGTATGTATTCCACTAACTAACATAATAAGGCTGGAAAAAAAGCAAACACAATATGTATCTAAAAATTATCAAAAATATAATTTCCGTAAAAAACCATGTGTTTTCCTTGTTAAAAGCATCACTATTTATGTTAAGTGATAAATAATTTCATACTTGCAATAAATTTATCAAAACCGCCAAGTATCATAACTACATCACCACTACTTTTTTCTGGGGTTTTATCTATAAAACAAATTTTTTAAGTTCTATCCACCCATTCCACCCCAGTGGTGGATTTAAGGGGGACCCGAAGGGACTCGCCCACCCCCCACCCCCCATTGGGATAAGTTAAATAAATATATAAATTATTGTCTATTTGTGTGTATTTGTTAATTACTGAAAAATTTTAAGATTTGCGTTTTGGACTATGGTCCTTCCCCCCCAAGAAAATTAAATCCTGGATCCGCCACTGATCCACCCCATCTTTATATCTTCATATACTTGCCAATCGCGCATATTGGAAAAAAATGAACTATACTAATTCTTGTGTAAATCTCTTTTACCATGGTGAAATTGGCACGGATGATATTAGTTAATTTAAAACTACAAGTTTTTTGATACTAACAACTTCCTACTGTCACATTTCATGTAACAATCACTAAACCCGTACCTTAAATTATCAAAATAACATAAGTTTTACTATTTTTTCCCAATTCACATAAAATACATAAATAAATATCAAACACAATTAATTATACTGACATCATATTAAAATAATAATATATCATACTAACTAATGAATATAATATTAATTATATTTATATCAACCATTATTAGACATATCTACTAATTTCTTACAATGAATTCAAATATGTTTTATTATGTTGAACAATAATATTAATAAACACAATAAATATCCTTCAGCTTACAACATTTAAAAATAGTGTTGTTCATCGTCGGTGCTTAATCAATCTGAGTTACGACAAGAAAAAAAATCCTACTCCAAGACAGACATCTAAACCACCAATGAATAAAAACCGAAAAAGTAATAGTGATATAAATATTATATAAATTATATTATGATAAAAATGTATAATTAATATAATATCAAGATATACATTGTACTATAATGTAACATAATATTTAAGTTTTAACTTACCCGCCCGGAAATAGTAATATCCGGGAAATTAATTTGAACCAAAAATATTGTCATAAAAGTAAATATTAATAATAACCCAAGTAAATTAAATCCATAGACAAGAGAATAACAATTATTCTCCAATCGTTTCGCAATTTCCGAGCTTGATGAAAAAAAATTATTTTAAGATAAATCATTTAGTAAGATTAGTTTAAAAATAAGTATTGAGAATGTTAATCTTTAACATTAATCATGATACCTAATTGTTTTATTTTGGTATTTTTTTAAATATTATACTTACCAATTTGAGACAAATACCATTTGACTAACAATACCATATAATATATACGATAAATATATAAAACACAAATGGTCATAAAAATAACATGACATCATAAGAATACCCATGATAGAGGTGCAAACCGCAGTAATAGCATCACCGTAATAATTCCAATCTAATCGCAATTTTCCAGGCTCCTGAAAACGCAAAATTTAAAAGTCAATAAAGAAAACAAATCAAAAAAAATAATTCTTTGGTAAAATTAAAAAGCACTAAGCAGTTATGAAATACACATATGAAAACGGTTTATATTTCAAGTTAAAATTTATATTGAATACACTTTAATACCTATAATAGCTCTAAAGTTATAACTAAATTAATTTATAACATTACCTATTATATTAAATTCGAAGTGTCGAAAAAATAATAATGACGCTATACTTACAAATAATATATAAACAATTGATATAAATATGATTAATGTAAATTATCATTATTTATAAAGGTCACACTTAATAGAAATAAAACATTTTTATGTTTAAAATTCTAACTTTAAATATTTATAAAAAAGAGTGTAACTTTAGATTTATTTTTGATATTGACACACCGTTTTCGCTTAAAATTGTTTTATGTATGCAACAATTTATCATTGGATTCAAAAATAAAACAACTTTTACATTACTACTCTAATCGATGGGGTAGCTGGTACACTCGAAATCTACAACACAGCTGCAAAACGACTTTCCAATTGCGCTTTAAACATTTTAAAATCGATGACCGGTTGCGCTCTATAAATTGTAGGTTCGTTTGACCAATTATTGCGCTCAAAACGCTTTACAATACGCCTGAATGGACCGGGAACATAAAATAATAATATGTACACCCGGATACCAACTTATTGCCCACCACTAACACCTAAAACTCTGATAATATATATGACACTAGAATAGCTGGGTGTGTAGTGATGTAAATAGCTCGAACAGCAGTGGTCGGGATTGCCGGGCAAATACTGTTGAGCTATATAATGCTTGTTATGAAGGATGTTTAAATGTTTAAGTGTGTAAATAGTATATGTGTAAGACTTAAAACTATAGAACACGGGTAACTCAAATAATGGTAACGCAGATTGTAAGTATGGTAAAAAATATATAATAATAAATAGTTACGGCTCTTTTGGCCCAACAATGAAAAATAATAATATAATAGTTGCCGGTTCGGCACAACCATTAATAACAAATAATATTATACAGTCAAGTATTAATAATAATGTATAATACAATTTTAACTGACACAACTTTATAAAATATAAACAAAATAATAATTTAGAAAAACTCACAAATTTTCAGTGCTCGGCTGGCCAGCTGCTACCTAATCTAGCCTATACATGGTGATTTTATTATCATAAACACTCATTATTTCAAAAAGTATTCATGTTTTTGAAAACATTTTTTTACATAGTTTCAAGTTGTTATACATACTACGTTTTTATTAAAAAATTGTATTTTTTAAAGTTTTTTACTTTTTCATAGAGTTTATAGAGTTTTAATTTCATATTCCACAGCAGAATAATTTTCTCAGTATTTTGATACATAAAAACCGAATTTAGGACGAGTAGTTTATGAGTTATACGTATTTAAAGTTTAGACAAGCGGAGTGGAGTGGTACGGGGTTATCCCGCAAAATGTTTGTACACTACTCCCCTTGTCTAAACTTACAAATTATTACCTTTAGGCTTTAAAATTGCAACAATTATATAATAATATTAAGTCTTCCGGGAAAATAAAATCATATGAAATACCTAACTCTCAAAAAAGTAAAAAAAAAATTTTGCAAAATTGTTTTATTGAAAACAAAAACTATATTGTATAACATTAATAGACCAAAGATTAAAAATCTCATGTCTTAAAATTAATGTCTGTTAAATAGTGCCCATTCGTACGTTTATTATATACCTAACCTAACCTAACGTTATCATTTTTGTAAAACGCCTTAACACCAACTGGATGTTATAAACCCACCTGTTCTATATAGTTCTGTCAACACTATATTTAAATGTTCACGTTTTTCTTGAAAACTCTTTTTAGACTTTAAAATATTATCATATTAGGTAGGTACCTAATTAAGTGTAATTATAATACACTTGTTAGGTTATTTCTAAGTGGACTGTATGTTGGTGCCAAAATATAATAAATATAGGAAAAAAATAAAAATAAAACAATTGAAATTTTGTTTGCCGTGCACTACGAACTACTATTAAAACAATAATTTGGTGGTTTAGAAATTATTGCTGGCCAGCGAGAGGGACGAATAAAATAAATATATCAAAATATGTAAAAATAAACATATATGAATAATAATAATAATAAATAAATAAAATGATTTATAAAGACTGTGAAAGCGACGGCAGTGGTGGTGATGGCCAGAGGTCCGCACGATAAAATTTGTTGGTGGATATTGACGGTTGATGGTAGGTGGTAGGCGTTGAGAGTTAACGGTAGATGGTAGGGTTGTTGATAAATGGTAAGGTGCACACAAGAACGCACCCACGAAAATATATAGACAAAAAAAAAGACTGCGAAAGTTTTACGGTCGGTAACTCGTCGTAGTAGTGAAAGAAAACGCTGCTCGTGAGCTGATACCAGCTGATGCGACTGGAGAGTGTATACAAGCAGGTAGGGAAGGCGGTGATATTTTTATCCTTACGCGAACGTGTATTATACCGTTGTGACGTACTTTTAATATTCAACAACACTAATATACATTAGGTATTAAGGTATCTGGTATACTATATAATATGGGCATTATTGTTGAACTATAATGTAGATGTTTAACTAGGTTTAAATTATTTATTTATATTTAAAAGGGTGTTAGCTTTTTACAATTTTATTACAAATTTACACATTTTAAATTTGATTATTCTCAACATAAAATAATAGGTATAAAATAACAATACTTTAAACCTTAAGGAAATATAAAATGGGAGTTCGCATTGGCATTTAATATAAGACGCCTCATTAGTTTATCAGATAGGTACCTAGATAGTTGGTGGTACGAGTTGAGATGAAGAATGGAGCGTTGGATTTGAAGTGTCTTTTAGGAACAATAGTTATAAAAGGTAAGGAAAAGCAATTTCACCACAAAACAACCCATATAGAAATTTATGTTCCAATATTTCTCTGTTACCAACAAGCGAATTTAAGTCAAAGAGATCAGCAATAGTGTATAGTTGTGGGATGCATGACGAACACCTAATAAAAAATCATGAGTAGAAAACATTGTGAGTAATATGCGGATTCTAAATAATTGAACCATACTCAAGAATCGGACAAATGAACTCTTCATTATACAAAATCAAGTATTTTAAAAATCATTTCAATATGAATCCTTTTTTATATTTTATAGTATTTGTTTTCCTATTAAACGACAAACTTTGATGTTTTATTATTTATTTATTTTGTATTATATAAGTATACGTTATTAAATTTAAAGGATTTAATTGCCTCATTATTGTATGGTCATAAGTCTTTCGGTCATGGCCGTCTGATTATAAGAATTAATTATTGAAAATTATTGTTTACGCTATTATACACAAATAAAAATATGTACTACTAAAACATAATTTGATATATTAAATTATTAAATTAAAAGTATTTGCTTACCCCTTCACCTATTTTTAGATTTAATAATGAATTTATTCAAACTCTGATTTTTGTAATTTTTAAATATACTTCCTTAAAAATCATATTTATGAATTATTAAAAAATTTTGTACTACTTAAAGAGTGTGCTGTGGTCATAAGAAATTTTTGATTTTTTTTTTCTTTTATTAACCTTGTTAGGTAATTTAAAAATGTTTTCTTTTGATTATTTTGATTATTGCTGATTGTTAAAACCAAATCAACCAGTAACAAACTTTGCTTTTTAGTTGGGTTTTTGTAACCTTGTGTTATAAATTCCATATGACGTTTAATTTTTTTATTGTAAAATAAAGACATTATTATTATTATGTCATGAAATATATTTACTAATTAAATTGACAGACCGTCTTTGTACAGAATCATTTATCCTGTACGATGATTTATCATTAAATTAAAATGTAATACACTAATAACAGTGATCCACTCGACACTTAATGTACAGCAAAGTGGTATTCACTTGCCTACTTTTTTTTTTTAATTATATTTATATAACATACACATTGACATTTTTAGAAATATAGATATTCTACTATGAAATATTAAATTAAAATTTCAAAAATAATGAATTCGAAAATATTATAACTATTACGCTATATTTTGATATTTATATCGCGATAAAAAATAACATAATATTAAATATTATATTATTAATAAAATTAACAATTTTATGAATATAGATATTTTACTGATATCTATATTACCTACTACCAAATACCATTAAGTAATTTTAAAAATGGTAAATAATTTTAATGATCTTTGAATAATTTATACGTGTTTATGGTTGTTTATGCAATGTACTTTAATACTGCTTAATGTTGAATCAGTAATTCTTGAATTATATTATTCACTATTATTTTATCAAGAATTTGATTTAGTTCTTAATAATTTACTTTATATCATTAAACCTATACTATTTAGGCTCTACAATCAGAAATAATTCGAGTTATTCAATAGAGTATAGACTTAAATTTATTACAATCCACAATAATATCTTAAATTAATTTATTAGGTATTTAAGTACTAAAATGATATAGTGATATTTATAAGCTAACAAACATCCGAAATTAAAAAAACTAAAATTAAAAAATTATTTAAGTATAAATACAGTTGTGTAATAACAATAGTGTATTGACGTATTGTGTATATACTATATTGATTTATTGTTTTCAATGTATTTATAGTCAAATTATTTATCAAAACTAATTAATAAAGTAGGTACGCTCGTACCTATCCATTGAAGTATACACATTATGAATAATAATTAATAATAATATTTAAATATAATAAGCAATGCATTAAATCTAAATATATAAGTCCTTTATTTTTAAAAGAATAGCAAAATATTACATTTGAATCTTTTGTATTGGTCTCAGATTTTGAGTAGAAGTGTAGAACAATTGCTAAGCTGAAATAGTGAAATAGTTTTTGTTTTTTAAAAAAATCTTCAATGTTGAGGATAGTTTGTATAGTAGTAAGTTTAATGCAGTTAGTTTGTTAGGAGAGGAAAGGTGAAATATGCCAGAACATTTCAAAATAAACAAAAAAAAAATTTCGGGAAAACACAAAATTTCAGCTACGCTAGTTTTGACAAAATCGGATTTTTATGGTTATAATTTACAAACTACATTAATAGAATATCTTATTAAAAATACAAGCTGATACCTAAGCCTAATCTACTGCTGATCTGTTCAGTAACCAATAGGTAAGTATAGTCATTATACGTACACGGTGTACTTACTAATTAGGTAGTAATCACAATTTTCAAATACAATTTAGAACTTGATAGATAAGTACTTACTAAAAAATCAAACAAGTAAATTACAATTTGCAATCAATAACCATCGTTATTGTAAGTTTCAATTTTAATAACATCACACGTTAAAATTTATAATTTATGCATAAGTAATAATAGTTACCTCTGAAAGCGAAACGTTTCCATCTGGTCCAGTAAGATAAGCTGTTAAATATGTTTCAAGAGGTCGTATTTCAACAAAAAAAAAACAAATATACCGCGACATTATACGTAGTTGTTTTCCAGCTTTCAATCGCTAAAAATGTGAAAGAAACTATTATGAACTCGTTTTTTTATTAAACTCAACATAATATAATATTTAGTTTTATATTAATAAACCTAATACAGTACGTACCTGCCTAATATGCTTATTGTTTATTATACCGATATCGGGCTACTACCCACCGGGTGCGTTCAGTTTAGACAACTTGAGTAGCTAAATAGCTGGTAAGTAACCATAATAAGTAGATAATAATTTGAATGGATCATAGATAGATACCATCATACCGAATGCAATTAAAATTAACAAGTTACTAGAAATAAATCATCTACTGAAGAAAATCATAATATTTATTGTATACGGTATATCTATTTATTAATATGAAAAACCTACCGAATAGGGTACAATGAATTATGATGATAACGTTTTTTTAAAAAAAATAATACAATACTAATGTATAATATTATATTTTATATAGATAAACTATACCAACTATATTATTAAGTAATGAGGTATATAGGATGTATCACGAAGTTCTGACAAAGTAAATAACTTGTGTTATAATTTCTAAATTAGAAAACATAAAATTTCTAAATTCTTTTAATTTTTTTTTTTCATAAAATTAATAGACTTTTACTAATCGTGTAATATAAAATTTTTTATTTTTATTTTCTATACAAAAAAAAGTAATAAAAAGTTTACAGAAAATAAAAATAAAAGTTTAAATTATGCGTGTAATACAAACAAGCGTCTACTAATTTTATAAAAAAAAATTGAAAAATATTGATTAGAACACAATTTATTTACTTTGTAATATACCCTGTACATATTGCTGACAACCAACCATTGATATAATTACCAAATTAGTGTAAAATTGAAATAAACATGTAATTTATCCACCATCCACTAACTATCTGTTTATTAAAATGTAATATATTCTGTAATATTTGCGGATTAGATTAAATTTGTTTCATTAGGCAGATTTTATAAATTCTAAGTAGAGCCGTTGCTGAATGTCTTGATTGTATGACATGTTTTTGTGTATATACCTACAGTAATATATAAGTATAGTAAAAATATACTTTGATCAGTTCGATTAGCAACTTTGAGAGTACCTAATTTATGATTGCAAATTGGACTATAGTTGGTAGTATATAGACTATAGAGAGATGAAAATTTAAAATTCCCTGCACTATGTTTTGGAGAAAAAAAAGATAAAAGATAAATTAAAGATATACGGACATTTTTATGCAAAACTAGTTTTTGATATTTGATATTTTTTGTTTTTTTTCTATAAATATCATTGATATCAATAAAAAATACTGTAAAAAAGCTTGAAAATTAAGGTACCTTATAACTTTTTAATATACCTATTACCTACTAATTGAAAAAAAAATGGCCGATAGGTAAGTGAGTACCGCTCTGCTATATAATATATATCAAGTGGGTCAATTTAAATTCAATGATATCTACATACTAATGTAATATATAATAATATAAATATATAGATATTTAATTATAAATTTTTGTATATACTTTTACATAATATTATAGATTGTCCTGAAATTCTTGAGTGTTTAAATTTTAGAGTTAACCAATCTAATTCCAAAAACAATACATTATTTTATCACTCCTCTACTTCTTCAAATTATATGTCATATACTCCTGCAAATATGCTTATACCTGCGGGTAATATTCAAATACAAATTTGGATTTATTTAATACCTACTATAGTCTACATTATTCAATTTATCAAATATTTTATTTAACTTTTGTTTTTAATTTATTTAATTTTTGTTTCTTTATAATGTCTATTTAATGTCTATTTAATAATTATATTATTGCTCTCTTTCTTTTTCTTGCCTATATTTATATAGGGTGATATAATCACTCTATTATTCTGTAATTAATTATGTTATTCATATCACTTTACATTTTATATTTTTAAATCATAACTATCATAATATAGCTATTTAATATTTATATATTATTTTTTTTTCTTCTTTTCTCGTTCCTCTTATTTGTATAAACGTATTACAATTATAACCACGGGCGTATTTAAAAATGTCTTGGGTGGGGGAGGGCACAAACAAAAAGTTAAAATTAATGTACACGAAGCGTAAAGTTATAAAATATCTCATATTTTTGTCTCAATAAACTATAATATGGAACAATGGATGGGGAGGGGGGACGGACCCCATGCCCCCTTAAATACGCCCCTGGTCATACATGATCCATGGAAATTGTATGACTTTCATATTTAACGGTCTCGGAGCCAGGAGGAAGGTAAATACTAGCTATTAGAATCGAAGTGTTGCCCTAAGTAATTGAAACAATCAACTGCTCTACATTAACACATGGTGAGAATATGAGATAATGAGCGTTGTTTAAAATTTATTTTTCATGGCCTCGTCCACGTAATTCGTCACTGATATCAGTGATATCTTTACACCTATCGCATCTAATAATTGTGTGCCCTAAGAGACCCAACTTAAAATCTGAAATATCGCTAGTTAGCCATGTTTCAGTTAAAATGAAAATTTTATTTATTACATTATGCCTTTGTATTTTATTTTATGTAATTTGAAATTTTTTTCTGTGGATAAAAGATATTATAAGCAGAATAGACTAAATCATTATATTCAAAGAACGATTTTGATCAGAGACGGTCTATCAGGTAGTCAGCCTATATTATCATGTAAATACTTCTATTACTACTCATTATTATAGTAATTTAATTTACTATTAATAACGTATAAATTATAAATAAGTAACAGCATAAAAGTGAAGTTAATATTTTCAAAATTTAGATATAAAAATAAAAGTTTTTGTAAATTTCTATTTACAAAATAGTTTGAATTTTGACATTTTCTTTTGATTTTGATGAATTAATTTTTTTATTTATTTAATAAAAGCCTGCAAACATGATTCATGACATTCATGTCATTGCTAAATAAAATTTAACCATGATTAGTTTATTAGTTATATATAATTATATACAATGATTTATATATTATATTATATAAATATATATATACATTTTTTTTATAAGCATTTGAGGTTCAAATGTTGATAAAAAACTGTTGTTTTTGCGGGATTATTGTCAGGTTCCTTTACATAAGATGCTGAGACTCAAGATAGAACTCTATATAGTAGATATATTGGTTTTTATTTTAAATTAAGCTTCAAAAATTCATGCCATTAGCTATGGTTTTTATGTTTGTTACTTGTAGGATATGATGAGTCGACTTTTGTAACACGGATTTCTATAATATGTAGGACATGGCTTCTTCGTTAAAGAACTGAGGTAGCCAGTGACGTACTAATGGATGGCGAGGAACCCCCCCCCCCCCCCGAACGTTTAGAATTTATGAATTTATTTATTATGAGATGTTAAGGTGAACAGACCAGTGATTGAACAGTTTAGGATTTGTTTACTTTTCTAATATAATCATAAAATGGCTTTTTATTTTATATATGTACAATAAGATTGGTATGCCAGTATACTTTAAAATTATAAGTAAGAAACCAATATAAAACCAATTTACTCTTAAACATATTAGTTATAGTTTATAAAAAATTCCAATGATTGAACACTTCAAGCCCAGTGTATGAACAGCTAATAACAAACTAACAATATTAACTGTTAATTTTTCATATTAGATACATCATTTTTTTTTAAATTAAAACATTTATTAGCGATGTTTAATAACTGGACGGTTTACCCTATATAAGATATTTTTTTGAACCCCCCGAAATTCAGGTCTAAGTACGGCATTCAGGTAACTACTCATCCGAGAGCTAGCAATGCCAGGCAGACAGTACTTGACCATAGTACTATTTAGTGACTACGACCAAACACTACGCCATGCCATTTTTCGTACGTAATACACATCGAAATAATAGTTTTCAAAGTCCAAACACGTCTAACATAATATGCAATATTAGATAATTAAAAAATATATATAAGATATATTGTCAATTATATATTATGTTTAATGTTTAAATTTAATGTTATTACTTATTAGGTATATTATTTGAATTTTAAACACATTTTTAGTATTCAACTAAAAATGCTAAACATTTGTCTTTGTATGACTATAGGAACTTGAGGAAAGTAAAAAAAATAACACAGTAAAGTAATTCATATATCAAATAAAAATATATTTATACTTATATAATATTTTTACTTGAATTATTATTATACATATTTTTTATTTTTACATTATTGATAGAATGCAATACTGAAGTACATTTTTTTTTAAACATCATACGTATTTTAAATACAATGATTAACAAATTTTGAAAAATAAACTAATAATCTAAGTACTACTCTTTGGTTTCAGATCCTCAAAGCATGGTTTTAAGAATATCTGAGGCTTTTTAGCTGGATTATTATACTCATGACCCTAAAAATTAAATAAATAAAAAACAATTTATCATTAAAAATAAATTAGTTAGAAACAGTCTTTTTATTTATTGCTATTATTTAATATTAAATACATAATTTAATTTGTTTTTGAACTCTTTTATACATTTTAATGTTAACCAACTATCAAAATATAGAACAACTTTTATAATTTCAAATGGAAAATTAATATACAATTTAAATTATTTACTTTATGTAGCAAACTACATATTTATATATTCTTTTAAAACACTTAAAATAAGATTGCTTATATTCTCTAAGAAAAAACTGTAAATAGTCTTTTATATTCTCTTAAAAATTAAAAAAATATGCAATTATTTAAATTCTATATAATACTATACTTGTTAAATAATAAATTGAGGTATATACTTTTATAATAAAATAATTGCACTTTAGTCAGCTATAATAGTGTCTTATGTTTTGAACGGTTCTATCTATTGAATTAAAACGTGTTTAAAATGAATCATTTTATTTTGCTCATTTTAAAATTTAAAACATGCAACATAATCTTAAAACAAAATAATTTGATTTTGGACATTTAAATAATTGATAACTCTATATTAATGACAGCCAACATTGCAAGTTAGCCATCATGTTTGCGGGCACATATCTGGAACCTCTTGGGAAAGGCGATTAATTTTTTTAGGAATCCTCCATAATACCCTTGTGCCAGTGTTCTTATATAAGAATGGTTGCTCATTATATATAATTAATAATAAATATTAATAATTAGAGATGAGAAGTTATAGGACTTGCATATTTTTGTCTATCCCTTCTATATATAGCTATAGGTGAGCTATAAACCCGTTTCATAATCTATGGAGTTCATTTTTGTTGTTTTTTTTATTTTGCATATTTCGGTAAATTTTTTAAGAATAGCATATTAAATGTTTTTTCATGCATAAAAATGCATATTTAGTTAATATAATCAAAGATTATACTTAAAATTAAATATTTTAATCAAATATTATACTTAAATAAAAATATAAAAATATCCTCTCGAACAACCGTTGTCTATTACATATCGACAATTTTAAGAAAGCTCTAGTTGTCCAATGCAACAAATTTACAGGTATGAAAAATAAATAAAAATTAACTATGAGTGTGACAATATTTACAAAAATTTATAATGTTTTTTAGATATACAGACATTAATTAGATACTGACATTTTTATGTTGTTTACAAATTATATTATATTATATTATACTATTTTGATTTTGATTTTTATTAAAAATGTTATGTATATTTTTTTGGCACATTTTTGTTTTTTTGTGCATATTTTGACAATTTTTCCTCCTATAAATTCTCATCCCTACTTATAAGTTATAAGATAAATACTAAAATAGACTATAATACGGTCTTTAGGGGAGGGGCGATAGCTCCCATCAAATACGTGCCTGCATGTTTGTTGAATAACACAGCAACCTAAAGTACTAGCTTTGCGTGTTATTTTTATTAAAATGATACAAAATAAAAATAATAATTGATTAATCCATTTACCACAAATGATTCAAAAAATATTTTTTTCAGGTAACCTTTGTATTAAAATTAGTAATAATAATTTTAAAATAAAAATAAATCAACATTTTTTTTTTCTCATAATTGACTAAATATTCTAAAATATGCTTAATAAGCTAAATATTCCATACCCTGTGAAATATTCTCTAATATGCAAAAACCAATTTTTTCATGTAAAATGTGTTAAATGGATCACCCACAAGTTTTACTCTCATAAAACTGTACCTATATTCTTAATAATATGTAAAAACATCTAAATCTGTACTATATTTATAACTATGCTACGGCTATTGAGAGAGTGCTTCTGGGTGGCATCCAAGATTT
Source organism: Rhopalosiphum maidis (assembly GCF_003676215.2). NCBI lineage: Eukaryota > Metazoa > Arthropoda > Insecta > Hemiptera > Aphididae > Rhopalosiphum > Rhopalosiphum maidis. Next base: position 91,349,842 of record NC_040877.1, read on the forward strand.
GTCCGTTCTCACACATTCCCACCACTTAAACCTGTCAAAACGCTAACCTCCATCAATGATGCTAACACACAATTACATAGTAGAATGGGAGAAATTGGGGAACGATATTGCTGAGCTAGCTCGTTCATTTGAATGCGCCAAAGAGTAGCGCTCTCTTAGTGGCTGTAGTATGGATATCTGTAGACTATTTCAAACTATAAAAACTCAAATTAATCAGAAATTAATTTTAAAAAAACTAATATAAAAATCCATTGAAATTTGTTTTGGAACGCTAAGTTAAAACTATTAATTAATTTTGAAAAGCTATTAAATAATTTTTTCAAGAGAAAAAATGTTCCAGATTAATATAAATGTAACACAATAAATTTGTCTTTTTTTTTATATATGTTGATCTATTTAATAACAAAATAGGTAAGTTAAGTTGGTTAAGACCTTTAAAAATAATAACTAACATTGCCAGGATTATAATAATATGTATCATAATTGTAAACAGTGGCGGGGCAAGAAGGTTCTAGTGAAACAATTGTCTCGAAGCTAAAATGGGTGGTGGGTGGTCAGTACTGAAAAAATATGGAGTACTTTTTATGATGACACAATCTAATAAATAAATACATAAATAATCATATTCATATGGAGTATAGAATTAATGTTTGGATAATTTTAATTGAAAGGATGCTCACCAGCGTATTGTACATTCAATGATAGGGGTTTATATTCCCTAGATTAATAAAGCAGTATTTATAAAATTAATAAAAGTTATTTTTATTGTAGTACCCGTAAGATGAATTTTCAGAATGGTACATTTGATATAAAATTATAATGGGGTTGTGGGGGCGTAGCCCCCTATGGCTTTGTGCAAATTAAATAAGTTGGTCGAATGTGCTGCAACTAACATTTTCTTGCTTTACTATCGAAGAAGTTTGCGCAACCACTGATTGTAAATATTAATTAATATGTTATATCTTTTTAATTTCAAAATATGTATCATAGTTTTCAATCAATATTAAATAATAATATAGACATACAGTAACCTTAAACATAAATAATATACAAACCTTTGACCAGTCATAGCCAGTACTGTAAGCAAATATTTGTCCATTGCTATTAAAACAACATTTTGTGATTGGTTGGTCAAGTGTCTCAGAAGACTTCAATTTTGTACGTGCGTCTTTATCCCAATAAGCAAATGTAGCATCAGAACCCACAGTTGCTAATGTACCATGTACTGGATGAAATTTGATATCATTAACCTGATAAAATATCAATATATAACATGAAAATACAAAAATTTTAATTTTACAAGTACATACAGCATAAATGTCTTGGACATTCATTGTTCCAGAATTATTTTGACGATGACATTTAAATGTAAAATTGTCTTTAGAGCTCTGTGGTTGTATATAATGAATACCTACACGTCCCTCAACACTTCCCAAACCAAAACCTAAAATAAAAACCAATTCATTTATTGTACATGCTAATATTGATTATTATTTTAACATAATTACTAACCAGTAGGGGATTGTTTTTTCTTATCTCTAAATATTGCAACACAACGATGTTGATATTTAAGAGGAGAGTCTACAGTTTTTACCATTTCAGGTTTTCCTTCTAGTTTATAAACAACTATACCCCTTGATGCTGTACCAACAACTGCCATAGGATAATCCTAAATAATAAAACAATTAACTATACAAAATAGTACAAGTAAAATAATAATTAAAAAAAGAGTAGTAAATATAAGACTAAATTAAGTATATTAATATATAATTAAGCAAGTAGATAACTAAGAATTTATATTTCAGTAAAATGTAATGTTATCAACTTACCACATCAGCACAATAAGCTCTTTCTGGTAGATTAATGGTCATCATGGGAACTGAACTTCTAACATCCCAAAACTATTAAATGAAAAATAAATAAAATATAATACTTGGAGTACCTATGCAATTTTTACTTAATAAGCCATTTAAGATAAATTATTTATCAAATTATTAAATACTGAAAATATTAATATTTAGTATAATGTAACCATGTAGGTAATATTAATGATATTTATTTATTATTAATATTTATCATAAAAGTTAGCTATAACAAACAGCTTATAATAGAAGATAATTAATAAAATTGTGAAATATAACCTCAAAAATGTCTATATGTCGTATAAAAATAATTTAATTGCACACCTTTAACGTTTTATCCCATGAGCCAGTCATGATACAAGTGTAAGAAGGCGCTTTGACCCAATGACAAGTCTTAATGGGTGCATCATGAGCTGCTACTTGTACTGTTTGATTGCTTCCTAAATCCCAGCATTTTACTTGTTTATCACAAGACGCCATGAAAACTTTAGTGCCATCATCACTCCAGCAAACATCTAAAATTGGCATGGTCATAGACTGCATGGATTTTGGCACGGTTTTGCCACTCTGTTCAACTTCCCAACATCGTACCTAAAATAAAAAAAAAAATTCAGATCCAACATCACTCTATATTTGTTTGTACATCTTACACTATTGTCCCAACTACCAGCAATGAGAAAGTTTTGCTGCATTGTAGCCGGACTGAATGCCATTGCCGAAATAGTGTCATCGGGAGGCTGTGTGACTTCAAAATCTTTATTAGGGTTTGTGGGCGCTGCCACTGACTTATTGGAAAATAGACTACCACCCAACATAGCCTAGAAACAAAGATTAGTTAAGCTAGTACTATGAATAATAACAAAATATCCAACGTTAAAATATAATATCTATCAACTTACCTTAGTTGTTAAGAGTCACGACTAAATTTAAATTATTCTTTCTTACTATAATAGTATTTTCCTGATCATTAATCCTCTGCAAGTTATAAATTTGAACTGAGCAAGTCTATACTTAGGTAATGTTCAGTAATCTATAAAACGTCTCTTCACTTTTTCAGAATACGAACCTGTTATCGGAATACCGCATTAGTGTATTAGTCAATTTATTAATATTTACTATTTAGTATTTAGTGCATTAATGCATTACCTCGCTTATCGTATTAATATACGTTATAGTCGTTACTCGTTATACCGCAACGCTCGACTCGTAGTTCGCCAATAATAAATAGGGTTACCAATATATTATACTGATACTGTCATTGATTGAATAAGGGATAAATATTGTTATCAAACTCGGTAACCGTTGGCAATATTTTCAGATAACAAAATGATAATTTATCTAATATCTATATTTATTATTATATAGTAAAACCTTAAACCATAGTTTATTAGTCGCTAGTGTTCCGAGTTTTTAATTCTTCGGTTTTCGGTGTTTTCACAAATCACTAATTACTTCAATTTTAATATTTTTAAATTTAAACACAATATTTAAAATTTAAAAACCATAACTATGTAAAATGTAAATACAAAATCATTATCAAGTCCTGTAGGCTGTAATTTATCAATTGTTTTTACCTCTTAATACTTTATTTTAAAAAATGAGTTGCCTCCTTAGTAAATTGTGCAGGTAAAATTTCTTTAAAACTAGAAAATATTAGTAATATCAATACCCTAACTGATTATATTTTTATTTATATTGACATACAACAAGTTAACTTTTATTTGTTAACTATTTATTGTTTTATTAAGTATTAAGTCAGCTGTTCAGCTGCGGAAATTATCTGTGCCTGCTAATACTCTTCTTGCGAGAAGATCATTCAATCGGCCAAATCATAATTTAAAGAGATTTCAAAGTCAATCAAATTCTCTTTTAGGACCTTCTTTATTTTGTATATCTGTAAGAATTCTATATAAGTATTTCACATTTGTAAAAACTTTATTTCCAAATAAAATTGTTTTCTTTTAGGTTTGCACTGGTACAGTTGTGTTAGCATCTATTATTCAATATGAGCGACTTCGTGTTAAGCAAATCAATACCTTTGAATTTTATAGATATGCTATCAAAAAAAAAAATGAGGTAGGTTACTATTCATTTAAACTATTTAAATTAATTTTTAATAATTAAAAAACTTAAAATAGAATAAGATTAATTTAAGGAATATGTTTTACATTTTCTATTGCTTAAATAAAACATAACAATTTATTATCATAATTTCTAATTTGATTAAAACTAGTTTTTTATATATTTTATTCAATTAGTGTACCTTCTTATATTGTATCATATTTTTTATTTATAGAGTTTTATTTCAAAGTTAAAAAATAATTTCAACAAACTAGAATCATCAGAAAAAGTATTTGGTACCATACTTTTATTAAATGGCATTGTTTTTCTCGCATGGCAAATACCTCGGTGGCAGCATATCATGATCAAATATTTTATGACTGATGCACTTGCTAGTAAGTTTATTTAATAAAATAATATGTACACATATAGTTTGTTGTAGGCTAGGTACATGGAAAATAGTCTTTTTGTGATGGGGTAATTGTATAGAAATTTATTGTTTGTACAAAAAAGAAATAAAGAATTATAATATGTAAACTGTATAAGTACCTAATATACCTATTTATTTAGTGAAGTTATGTTTTATCATTCAGTTTTTTCACACTTTGGAGGGCAGGATTATCAAAAAATGTCTTGCAAAACAAATAGATACGTTTATCGGAAAAATAATATGCTGTGTAGCTCAAAATGCCACAAAAATACATCATTTAACAATAAATAAATATAATTTTTTTTTATTAGTTATTTAGTTACAAATAATATGCTTTAAAAATAAGTAAATAAAATTAATTATAAAATAATAATAGTCAAAATTGTACAATAATATACAACTTCACTAAATAAATATAATAGTTACTTATACAATTTACATATTATAATTCTTTTGTTCTTTTTTTTGTTCAAGTAATTAATTACAATAAAATTAATATGTAATAGTTATTGTTTTTAAAAGGCTTAACTGCTCTTAATTTATTTGTCAATTTGTCTGCAGTAAGTCTGAAAACAGCAAGTAATTTAGAAAAATAAAAAATAGTTTTCAAATAGCCTAATCTTTTTGCAAAAAAGCTAATTTTTCATATGGTCTACAATACATATATATATATATATATGTGTGTGTGTGTGTAATATTCATTTAATTTAAATTATGATAAAAACTCATTGGCGAATCTCTTCACTTATTAGATAATAACTAAGAGTCTAAGAGTACAACTAATTTAAAAAAAAATTATTTTAGGAAAAATTCCAGTGTCGTCACTTCTTCTAAGTGCATTCAGTCACAGTTCTCCAGTACATTTCTGTTTCAATATGTATGCTCTTCATACATTTTGTCGAGGTACATGTTAAATATTGAATTAATTTTTTATTTATTTTTAACTAACATTTTATGACCAAGGTGTGATCCAACCATGGGGTGATATGGGACCTGAAGAATTCACCGCAATGTATATAAGTGGTTGTGTTGTTTCATCATTAGCTAGTATTATGTTTAGACGAAGCTTTAAATTTCCAGGAAATAGTTTAGGTGCTGTAAGTATAACCCTGTTTTAAATTTTTTTTATAAGCAAGTACTTGTAACTGAGAATTGATTAAATAGTTTTATTGTGTTTTTAGTCTGGTGCTATATTATCAGTTGTTGGATACTTTTCATTATCGCATCCTGATCAAAAATTGGGTATAATATTTTTACCTAATATTCAATTTGATGCAATTCATGTAAGTCTTAAAATATTTCATAATAATTATTTGACCAACATTTATTTTTATTTTAATTACTGCCAGTGAAAAATACTTTATCCACAACCAGGTTTTCAAAATAATCCTAAATTTAAAATTACTGATTAGTTCCTCTTTATTCAGTGTCAAAAATTATTTTAAATTGTAATTTTTTATTTACTGTATTGTAAAATCCTTAAGATTTAGTTTTTAATTATTATTATTAAAATATTTAGTATAATTATTTTATAAAAAACAAAATATTGATTAAATTGTTAGTGATAAACATAATTAACTTAATTAGAACTTTACTTATAAGACAACTTATATTACCTAATTGAAATACCTACAACATTAAGATTTTAATATATTTTCAGGCATTAACTGGCATAATATCATTAGACATAATGGGATTAATTTTGAGGTGGCAAATGTTTGACCATGCAGCTCATTTAGGAGGAACATTATTTGGAATGTGAGTAAAGAAACCAATCATTTTATTCAATAGATATTAACATGTTCACTGTACATTAAATTTAAAAATTTCAATTACACACATACGAGGTCTGTTCAAAATGTTTCTGAACTATCATACCTAAAAATAGATAAATTATTGAAGCCGCTATATTTCCAAATAAACTAGAAATGTTTATTACTATCTACTATTAAACTACTATTTAAACTATTTATTGTGTGTGTTTAATGTAAACAAGTCATGTGCATTGTATGATTTTTAAGATGACTAATATTCATAAATAACGAATCAGTATTAAATTAAGTATTAAACTATGTAAATCTTATAATAAGACTAATCAAATAATGCACAATGCTTATGGTGATCAGTACAGTAAAACTCCGATTATCCGGACTTATTAATGTCAAGGTTGGCCTGGATAAACAAATATCCGGATGACATATTAAAAATTATATAATTATATGAATATATTGTATGTATGTACTTATTATTAATATGTATGTACTATAATTTAAAATTTGTAACAATAAACAAATAATATTTAACTGAAAAAGAATAAACTATAAATACAATAACATATTTTAAAAGAAATTTTTAAGGCGTTAAATCTTTTTTCTCGTCCGATTGATAGGCGTTCGGATAATTGCAATTCTACTGTATTTAGAACTTACACAGTCTTACAACTAGTGAAAACATTTTAAAGACAGTTGGTATTCAGTTTTTGATGACTTAAGTTCAGGACATTCATCAACATCAACAGACAATACTTTGTAACAAAAGTCAATGAAATTGTGGAAAATTGTAACATTTTAATTGGTTCATGTCATAGAATCTTGGTAGAAAAACTTAAAAAACACATCATTGCATCCAAATGTGCCTCTAAATAGATGTCACATGATACGAAAGACAATCGTGTTACCATGTATCAAGAAAATTGTTAGATTGTGCAAATTGTGATGAAATGTCCATAAAGTAAATTATAACAGGTGGTAAGATGTGGATCTACGGTTATGATGTTAAAAACAAATTCTGATCATCACAATGGGTCAGCAAATTTCCTCCAAGACTAAAAAAAATTTGTCAGGTCAAATCAAATATCAAAGTCATGCTAACAATATTTTGACAGTCTGGGAGTTAATCATAACAAATTTTTTCTTACAAGAAACTGATGTTTCTATTGGAACTGAGCGTAACCAAAAATGTGTTAATTTTACAATGATGTTTTTTTATTATTATTTTTGTTTGTATGAAGATACATTTCCTAGTAAAAAAAATTTTCTAATCATCAACTTTGATGTTGGTTACTTTTAGAAAATTGGATTTAATTAATACTCTTGGGAGGTCAAAATTGAAAATTCTCAATACTTTTTAAATTTATAGGAAAATCTAAAAAAAAAATGAACATATTTTGTTAAAATAGTTGCTTGTGTTATCTTGGTTACTTAAAAGTAAACCATCTCACTTAAAATTATTTTTATTGTATACAGTGATTTATTATTGAATTAAAATTCAACACGTCATCCACTACAATGCTACTCAATTATGAGATACACTAGACTCCTATACTGTACCGCAGTAGTGGTTACACACTTTTTTGAATTCACTAGATATTATTTAACATGGATATTCAATACAATGATTATTATTAATACATTTTATGTATAGTGTATAGTTGTGTTTATTCTTACTTAATAACTCTACTGTTTTTTTTATAGATTTTGGTACAAATATATGTCAACATATGTATGGGATAATCGAAAATATATTGTAAAAAACTGGATAACCTTAAAAAAAATTATTCAACAAGTCAAAGATAAATGAAATAGTAATAATGTAAATTTATAAATGTTTAATGATTTTTCTATAAAATGTTGTTGTTAATAATATTGTTCAACAAATAAGATATTGAATGTCATAAATGTTGTAATTAATAATTTTGTTAAATAAATTTATGAGATTTTAAATTTTGAACGGAGCAATGTTGATGAACAACTAACTTGAGTAAAAATTATCTAAACACAAATTAAATAATTAATCATATCTATTAACATTGATCTACTAAACACCGACTGTACAGTATAATGGTGCCCACTTTTTTACCTTTTTATTTTATTTTGAAAATAATAATACAGTAAAATCTCCCCCAGCAGACACCTCCTAATAGCGGACATTTTTTTGGTGAACAGGGAGTGGCAGACGTTTACCCTTTATACTATTCAAAAATTTATCCATTCTGAATAGTGAATGAAATGTTGGTGATCAAGAATGTACGGTTTTCAGAGGTTTCACTATACAGACTCGATAATTTGGCAGATATTAGACCAGAGTTAAAACTGCTAGATTAACGAAAACGACGGATTAATGGAAGTTTACATAAAACACATTTTTACTTAGGTATTTTAAAAAACCTTAATTTATTTTATTAAAAGATACATGGATAAGTATTAATTTATTACCATGTTAAATTAATCTTTTTCCTAAAGGAACAGATTGTATATACCGTATAAAAATAAAAAAAAATATTTAATTTTTTTGTTATATTATTATTTATTACTAATAATTGACTACAGTCTACGACCTAACTCATCTAAGGTATTACTAATAAATAATTCTGAAAACATGAATCCAAATAAACAAAATACTGATTTAACTTGTTGAAAATAGAGGTCCAGTTGTCGCACACACACGCAGAATCCGGTGTTAAGAGATGCTGCTAACGTGAATACGTGATTGAAACGTATGCACTGGTGAAAAAGATGACATAGTCATGTCGACCAGAGTGGCTGATGGTCGCAAGCTTCTGCGTTTACAAGAAACCGGCTTTTCCTTGGCGGCATATAAGCACATTAGAAAGTCAAACATCTTACGCTTCATTGTCACAAATGCGTATCAGTTTCTAGTTTTCTACATGACCTTACAATGTAAATCGTATCTTTCAACAGTGATAAAGATTTATATTTGGACTTTTGGAGTAATCATTATCTGCACACGACTACCTTACCGTAATACCGTTATTTATTTATTATTCAAGCTGTATACAATAATATGAATATATCATTATAACAGGAAAGACTACTTACAAAGGCAACGTACCTATTTTTAATGTTCTTAATGTTGTGATTTCAGCATAACAAAAAAATTATGTTATAAATATATAATATTAAAAATATTTAAATATTTTTATTCGTATACGAAAGTAGATTATAACCTAACCTCATAGGTTTAAATCATTTCGTTGCTAATGGGGATAATAATAACATTATTCTAACTATTATTATTATTATTATTATTTTACACTTTTTCGAATATAAAATACAACAACAATACACAAATACAAAATTATACTAGAGACGTATTATAAGAAATAAATCTAATTAATTTAAATAACATATATTTTACTTATTATATTGTTCAAGAAGTAGCGCGTGCAATATATACACATTTAATTTATTAAATAGGTACTAATTCAATGAAGTCCAAATTGGGGACAAATGTCCAACAACTGCGTAGGATCTATGAACCATGTATCGTTGGACGAAATCCGTCAGTGAATAATTTGAATCACACTACAATAGCTGCTATCTACCATGCGATGTTTACATTAACCGTAAGAAAAATTCGAAAATGCGAAATAATAATAAGATATTCAAAATAGAAAACTGTAGATCGCTCGGTATATGTATGAATTACACTTACCCGGGCACCGATTTTCAGTATATATAGTGTTAATAATAATTATATACCTATGTATTTAGGTAACCAATGGCGTGTATAGGGGGGTTAGGGGTTCAAACCCCGTCTGAAATGTATGGTTGATGCGGGCATTGATTTTGATTGTATAATTAATTTGAATTTAAGAATGGAAATTTTTTTTAACCGTGTTAAATGATAAATACCAAATTACCAATTATACCCATAGACCTTATACTATAAGGTCTATGATTATACCACTAACACTAAAATTGAAATATGCATTAGATCAGCAGTTCCCAAACTGTGAGGCAGGGGAGGCGCAAGCCGTGTGATAAATATTTACTGTTAACTTATATTGTCATAAAAATAAAAATGTTTGTATATTTAAATACTATAAATTTATAATTTAATTTTTTATGGAAGCGCAATTATTTTTTTTAATTTTTAGGGTGGCGTGAACTAAAAAAGTTTGGGAACCGCTACATTAGATATAATAAACAACTACTGTTAATGGCTGTATAATATCGCCATTCTTTATCCCACGCCTGTACCATCAACACTAACTATCTACGTATCTAATGAACCATCTTACATTAATGCTAATTTATTTTATTTTTAAAAAAAATATTTTATGATTAATATGGTATTAAAAATGTATATTGTCATTGAAAAATGTAAAAAAATTTTGCTTATAATTTTAGAATTTAATAGTAGAATATATCATTACATTTCAATTTTGTTTTATTATGACTTCAAATTATGAAAAAAAATTTTCGAAAACCACAAAATATACATTTTTAACTATCTTTAAAGGATAGGTATCTAAATATCTAATTGAGTACTATACGTAAAATTTTATTGAAATTTTAAATGTAACAAACTTTTTACAATATTTTGAGACTCATTTTTCAGGGTGGTTTAATACTTTTCAAGCTAATAAGAGGTAATTTATTTATTATTAAAATCTGTATACTTTTAAGTTTTGAATATCTTATAATCTCTCATTTTACTCAGTATTACATTATACTCGTTAAAATACTATAATGTCAATAAAAATAAACATTTGATACAAGAAAATATCTACTGGTTTTCATTTATTTTATTTAAAAATTTAAATACTTAAAACATTTTTTTTTCAGGTGATTTTTATAGCGGTAATATTTGCGACTATTATTGAACACAGGCGTATGTTGAATATTTATTGGAAAACTTTGTCAAATATTAAATTCGAAATTTTAGACAAAATGGTTAGTTTGATCATTCTGTAAAACGTAATATTAAACAGCAGTAACATATATAGAAGCCAGTATACTATTAGATAGTTATATACTTATATATTTTATGCATTATAGCTAAATAGTATTTACCATAGTAATAATTAGCAAATAATATAACAGGTAGGATTTAATTTTTATATTTCAAAGTCAGTTATTCCCATATTTTTTACCTATTTACATAGGGCTGTGAAATGAACTCACAAGTGTAATCTAAAATAACAAATAACTAATAAGCATGCATTCAATTTTTTAAAAGTATACAAAATTAATTTTATTTAGTAAATTCTTTATTTTATCTTATATATACATATAAATACTAGGTCTCACTAAGAAGACTCGTGAGGGGTTCTAGGTGTTATAAATTAAATTATTTAAAAATAATACTTTTATTTGGTAGGTTAATTATATTTTGACATATTTATAACTGGGATATAACAGTATCGAAATATGCACCACCCCACTACTCCAGCCTATTATACCATAAGAAATTCTTGATTCCATCAATGTTAAATAAACTTGATAGAATTTATATAATTCTAGAACTGTTATAATTGTTTTGATACTATCTACTGCATACATAAAACCGTATGGCGTATATAATTCATTCACTAGGTACATGCATTATTGACGTCTGCATAAACCATTTATTCTATTTCTAATTTATCAATGATCGAATATATTCGATGTAATATTTTTTACATTGGGCGTAATTTTATCACAGATATTGAAAGAGAACACTGTACTATCATTCTGGAAATATCTAAGTAACGGGGAAAAAGCATTTGGTATTATAACTTTCGTAAATGTTGTCGTCTACCTATCCTGGAATGTGACAAAGTGGAATTCTACAATGTTTAAATATTTCATAGTTAATGAAGGTAAGTTCTGTAGGCTATAGCTATCTCTTATTATATTTTATAATTTATAATACTACATGTATTGATTTTTGGTTTACATAAAAATAAAATAGATCCGTCTAATTCCGTCATGTACAGTGTATACAGTATACCAATATTTATTTTTAAAAATAACTACGATAAAAAATATAGCCATTATTATTGGATTGGCTGGAGTTGTAGTGTTGTGTTTTTCTGAAATATTCCCGTAACGTGTTGGAAACATTACACATTTGCAAAGCAATGTTTTTATAAAACCATGTAAGTGTAGGAAACGTTTCATTGTATATAATGTTTATATTGGAACTTAAATGTAGGAATACAACTCATGTTTTTGTGAAACATTACAGAAATGTTCAGGGAATTCGGAATAAACCATTCTTATGTTGATAATACTTGATACTGGAACTTAAATTGAATATTAATGCGTAATGGAATATTTGTGACAGTTTCTTGCACGGTGGTAAAGCCCCAAAACATTTGTTTTTAAGGCTATGCAAGTAGATACCGCTTTACTGTACATAACCTAACCTAACCTAACCTAACTATTATGGATCTATAAGATCTGTTAAATTTGAATAATTCAATGATGTATCATTATATACGAAAAACGATTCTAAGAATCCTACATCACTATGAAAAATTATTACTTTTTGTACAATTATATAACTACAACTATCAACCCATAAAAGACCATCTACTCGTACGTATAATCTTCGCGGAAACAGGATACACTTTATCATTGATTATCCTTTAAATATTTTTCAATACTATTTGCAGAGCGTAAAATTGGTCTAATGGATCATAAATTCCAATGACTTACAATTTTTTAACTCATATATTTTGCGCATGCACACCATAACAACGCAATATCATTTTTTTTTTTAATGGCAACCCCTATATTGAATTATTGAATATAATTTTCGAATAAATCAATTTTTTCAAGTAATTTTGATCCGTCAACTTGTATTCTCAACTTAAATTTGGTGAAATTAGAGCTAGCTATAATTTTAAAAAAATGTATTAAATTTTATTTTTTTAATTTTAAGTAGGCACGTATTTTTCCGTTTTAAACATCATATTATGATACATTTTACATGTATTATTAAAGTAATAAATTATTTACTATTAATGAATTGTTATCTTATCATTCTAAGGTTAGAATTTTTATGATTTTATATATTTTTTTTTAGATTGTCTAATAGCTTCCATTTTTATATAGAAATGTGTTTCATAATATCTATATTCAAAATATCAAAATTTTACTTTACATATAATTGCATATTTTACCATTCTTTATTTATAAGTGTATTATTTGTGTTTTTTCTGTTTTTAAGTGCATAATTTACCATTTGACGGTTTTCTATACAAAATGCTGAATAATACCAACATTTTATATTTTATTAATCGAATTTGAAGTAGGTATAAGTTTGATTATTTGTATTTTACAAATATTATATACCTATTTTATATTTTATTATATTATAAATGTATAAATAGTAAATCATTTATTACTTTAATAATAAATGTATAATATATCATATTATGGTGCTTACTGTTTAAAACATAAAAAAATACGTCCAACTAAAAAAAAATATTAATTTAATACATTTTTTTAAAAATTATACCTATAGCTCTAATTTCGTCAATTTCGCCATTTTTGGGTTTAGAACACAATTTGACAAATTAAAATAACTCGAAAAAATGTATTTATTTCAAAATGAGTCAAAGTAGGGATTGCCTTAAAAAAGTAAAGTTGTATTGCGCATGCACAAAATACATAAGTTAAAAAACTGTAAGTCATAGGAATTTATGATCCATTAGACCAGTTTAACTTATGTTCCACAAACAGAATTGAAAAATATTTATTGGGTAATGAATGATAAAGTATACCCTACTTCCACGGCACACTGTATAATAGTGTATAATGTATATATACATTATACTTTATACTTTTATACAAAAAACTAATATATGTATAATAGCGTATGTGCCTCATCAATGACATAACAGACCTATTAATCCATTATAATTTTTGTATACAAACCAAAAGTCAATAGCTTATTTAAAACAAAATACTATTTAAATCATACTTCAATTATAATAAAATAAATTATGTATTTTTAGACCAATCAAATTCCGTTTGGTCAAATTTACTAAGTTCATTTAGTCACTCTTCATTAAGGAGCTTAACAGCAAATGTTGTATATTTATATTATTCACTGTGTAAATTAGGTAAGTTAGTAGTCGTTTAATAAATATCATAAATCATAATTTAATATAGGTTTCTGTAGATATCAAATTGGTACGGTTTAATATAAATCTTATATTTTAATATCATTGTTGATGTTGGAAGGTATCTATTTAATTTAAATTTAAAAAAAGATAAAATAACAAGTCAAAAATGTAATCTTAATTTTAATTTTATTTCTTAAACATTAATTAATAAAAAAAATTAAAAGTCATGAATACATTATTATCAAAAAATTGACATTTACCTACAACTTGTTTATATTATCAGTAAAAGCCCGAATCCCTAATATAATATTATGTACCTTATTACTTTATATACGTATAAATATGTTACGAATATTAATATACGAGTATTATTGTACTTATGTCAGTAAAACGATGGATCGATGGAAACATTGGAAACTAAATGTATTAATGTACTGACCAATTAATATTTAATAATTATTGTTTTTCAGAGTAAATGTACTAACCTAATAATAAATATAACATAAATAGTAATAAATAATAATAATAAACAATTTTTAAAATAAAGTCTTATTAGAAATTTACGTTTTAAATTATAAGTATCTATATCTTATAGGATTTATACGAGCGTGGCCGATCTCCATATTTTCACCTTATATGGGAATAGAAGAATTTTTCGTTTTTTACATTAGTGCGTGCTTGTTTTCATCTTTATCTAGAATTTACATTGAACCAAAACTAAATATGTTCAGCAAAAAGAGTAGACACGGAGCTGTAAGTGATCATCAATTGATAAATATTAATATATATATATATACATATATACTTGAATACTTCTATATTTATATGTATATGTGTGTACAAGTATTAATTATCTAATATTTAATCAAAACTTTTTAAATAACATTTTTTTCATGGAATGTTTTTGTTCATAACATTTTCCGCGTTGTTTTTGTCTTATAAGTCTGGAGCAATATCTGCTGTGTTTGGTTATATTGCATTAGGCTTTCCTAACCGCAAATTATTAACTATACCAATATTTGTCGAAGATCAACAAAGCCTTAGTGTCACAGCATTCGAAGTAAAAATAATTATTTATTTAACAAAATTATTAACAAATAATGTAATATAATCAACACAGGCTTTGCTGTGTCTGTTTCTTCTGATTATCTTAATTGTTTTCGTACTGAAATTTTCATGGATAAACTCGACAAGCATAATTTCAGGATGTATTTTTGGAATGTAAGTAAATCAGTCACTATAATTTATTTTTCTGAGAACTGCACAATTGTTTTACGATGTCGTTATGTATTTGTTTTTATATTGATAATAAATATTTCCAATTAATATAATAAATATAACTAATTTAACATTTATTTATGTGAGTGTAAGATGTAGTTTAAAAATGTAACTTCAGCAATGAATAATACACACGTTAACAATATTGTATAATTTGAAGTTTTTTATTAATATCATTTTCATCACTCGAGATCTAACATCTTATTGCTTTACTATATGGTACCTACGGATAAATTTGTAAGTTACTACATGAGTACACGACTACACGAGACCTAGCAGGTAAAAAAATGGATCTAGGACAATTGGTCCCCGTCATAATTTTATACCCGGACAATTAGTCCCCGGCTTAAAAGTTAAGTACAAAATATTTTTTTATCATTAAACATTCTCTAAAATTAATTTTCAATAATATAATACTTTTAGAATATAATAACAGTTATTTGTTTAAAAATAAAAATAAAAATGAACATAATAATACAATAATAAATTAATAAATAATATTATTATAGTCGAATATAAAAATAATTTAAGTATAACATAATAATTACAATTTATGAAAATCCTCTTATGAAAGTCTACACAAATAATTCAAAAGATCATCTTTTGAAAAGTTATTATTAAAATTATTACAAATAGAAACAATGTTTTTTCCCTGTCGCTTAAAGGTTTCAAAAAATTATTTAAAAAAAACATCATCATTATTTTTTGTGAACGATATCATTGTTGTTGAATTAATTATTTGTATCAATTCAATAAAAGTATAAATATTTGGAAGTTTAATCCTAACAATATTTTTAAATTTATTATTAAATGCTTCAAATTTTGTTATTAAAAATACATAGGTAATTTGTTTAAATTTTATATTACTTCAAAGCTTAACAATTGAATGCAAGGTTATTCTAAAAGTATTTTATTATTGAAAAAACATTTTAAAGAACGTTTAATGATAAAAAAATATTTTATATTTACTTTTAAGCTGGGGACTAATTGCCCGAGTATAAAATTATAACGGGGACCAATTGTCCGCATACCAAAAAATACATGTTCTTACACGATAGAATAATTAAGGTACGTATGTAAATTCCTACACTACATATTAATTATTAATATATTATATTATTATACATAATTATTCAATAATTTCAATTAATTTCAATAATTATACAAATTATATATTTTGTATAATACTATATAATTTATAAATTATCAATCTGATGATATTGTCATACTTTTAAATAATATAATAAAAAAAAGGTGGCAAGTGGGTAACGTCTGTTGTATAGTAGAGATGAGTAGATCACTATATAATGGTCAATGGATGTATTAAATTTGAATGACAGTTATCATTGTATACGAAAAATGATTCTGAACGGAGATGATTTGTCAGTCTAAGATAATATTAGTAGGATATATTACATTATTACCTATATTGGCTATATTCAAACTGTAATATATCGTTATTTTACTCGATTTCGTAAAAAAATAAATTGCATACGCTCATAAAACTTTTTCTATATTAATTATTAACGATGAAATTTTTTTTTTACATTTATTTGAAAGAAAACTTATGTTATGATGTTATAAATAACGTTGTATTAGGTTTTTTAACCTAAGGTATAAATCATAAAACTTTTACGAATTTTCAACTTCTAATTTTCACGATTTTAACATATTTCGTAAATATATATTTGAACTTTAAATGTTTATAAACAAAAATTGTGACTAACGATTTTTGATTTTTTTTTACTACGATAAGTACAACTTATAATTAACCTTGTATTAAATTTTAAAGATTTTTTGGATAGCCAATTTTTTTCTATAGTCATTTAAAAAAAAAAAACTTAGAAAAATCAAAAATTGCAATTGTCTATAAATAGCTTAAAAAAGGTCAAAATATTTTAAAAAATTAATGGTAAATATAAAACACTAATATAAACATTTGGTGAAAATTTCAAGTATTTACAATGATTCGTTTTTGAATTACAGCAAAATAAAAAAGTCGATTTTGACAAAAACTGATTGTGCGTAAAAATTTCTGTTTTTTCGTTACTTTTTTAGGGTTTTTCCTAAAGCTTTCGATCTAGATGATTTTTCCTTTTCAAGGAGGGGCTGAAATCATAGCATTATTTCTACTCTAAATCCTGATGACAGACACAAAAATATAAACAAAATAAATAAATCAATACATTCCTCGCTTCGTTCAGAATCTAAAAATAAAAATTATATTTAATGTGGTTCATTTTGGAAACTTATTAATGTTTAACATAATCGTATTGGTTAATTTTGTTTATTTAGTACTTTACAATTTTTCATTTATAAAATTTTCTTTTTTGGCATATTTTTAACTGATTTTTGTTTTTGTGTAATAACTGCAGATATCTGCAGTTCTTATTTTTATGTATCTTTACTTGAAATAGTTAGAGAATTTCAATAACGACAATATATTATTCAATGTACAATATAATATTTAAATGTATATGAAATATGAAAATGAATTGTATTATGATATTTTTATTTTTTTATGATAGTACCTATCATCAATTTGATAACTTATATTATAATATATTTATATAAAATAAAATATATTCTTTTTAGTTTTTACATACATACCTTTTTTATCGTGTAGGAACTTACACACGTTATACACTTCTCATAATATGTGGGAAACGTATGTAATTTTTTACCTGTTACTAGGAACTTATGATTCCCCGTACCTACTATCTAATATCTATTACCGAATACCTTCCTAGGTTACTAAGTTCTAGGTCACTTTATACGAACGAGCATTAAAAGTGCGAAACGCGGACATTAAGATAGCAGAACGTGTACACTTTTCTATTATATACATACAGTATATATATAATATAAATAAGTCTGAATTCATGAGTCATCATGACCAATTTTGTTAAAAATGTTATTAAGTTTAAATATTATTTGGTAAATCTAAGTATCTTCTAATTTCTAAATATTTACAATTCATATAGACATTACGCTACATTTTTTATTTTTTAATACCAAAAATAAAAAACTTAAAAATTGATAAAAAAAATTCCAAAATATTCAAAATAGCCAATTTGTAAACCTGATTTTTAGAAAAATTTAAATGGTAAAAACATTTATTTATGTCAAGTGATTGATTTTTTTTAATATCAATATTTTTGTTAAGTAAATTATGCAATGTACCTCTTTACCCGACCGTATAAAACTATAAAGTGTCCGCGTTATGCAGTTTTAACAATGGACCCTACAAAATTATTGCTTACCAGTCTACCTATCTAATAGTGCTCACTATTATTTCAAATACTAGTTATTCCTAAAATAATAAGCATACTATAAATTATAACTTGTATTACCTATTGAGTATTGGCTATTAATTATTATAAATTATAACTTGTAATACATATTGGCTATTGCCTATTACTGAAAGTGTAAAATTAATTTTTTTAATTTTTATACAGTTTTTGGTACACATTAGGATCGAAAATCATTTGGAACAACAGAAAATATCTAACAAAAACTCTTGAAAACAATTACATCTTTGTAAATTAATATAATAAATATATTGTACGTACCTAATATTAATACTTTGTAATAGCTAAAAATGAAAAAATCAAGAAAATTAAATGTATAATAATCTATATTGTAATTATAGTAATTACCAATAATAAATATCGATAAGCTAATATAATAAGCTCAGGTTTACTGCCCGGCACCTAAAAATATTTCGTTGTTTAGTTGTGATAAAGACTAACGTTAAAAGTCGACCAGTATCAATAATTAGTTCTGAGCAAAAGTCAGTTATCCCAAATTTCCGTCAACCGTAGAATATAGATCAATAGCCATCAGTAAACCGATCTAGTCCATACTGTCACGGGGACGTCATGGTCCACTCTCTCAATCCCTCAAACAGAGCAAATCATTAAGCCATTAGTATTTTTATCATACTGTATAGGTACTTTTTAAATCAGGTAGATTTGAACAAAAAAAGTGCTTGAAACTTGAACTTGTTATTCAGGTTTATTTTTGTTTTTCAAATAAACTAAACATTTTTATAATTTTATATCTTATTATTGTTTCAAATTTTATTTTATAGAATAGAAACAATAAAGTTGGTTTTAAACGTAGGAAAACACTATATTATTTTAATTTAAAACCCATCAAAAAATAAATACACACAATTTAACAATAAACTTGAGTTAAAACTTTTAAAGGAGTTATTAAAAAATACAAATAAAAAGACCATTTAAATAGTACTCGTATTCATAAATAAATAAAAATATGTGTATATGCGCGCTATACATATGCGTGTATATATATGTGTGGCTTTATTGTTCTAAGTTTTTGTTATTTCATCTTTATCAACAACTACAACGTTGAATAACTGGAAGTCTAGATCCTAGGCCAAATAAATATTAACAACAAGTTGACATGATTTTTTTTTCTTAAATTCAAATTTTTAAAAATTAAAGGTTATTTAAAAATGATGAAATTTTCTCTATTTTTAAACGATATTATGATGAATTATAATGAACTACGTTATATTAGAAAAAACTCATCGTCTTGCCCTCCAAAATATTTTCTTTTTTTAATTTTATAACAGGTATACATACTCAAAATTGAGCGAATTCTACTCAGACTGCGTAAACGAATTTTGTCTATGTTGTTCGTGTGTAAGATGGAGGCAATAACTCAGCGAGTGCGACGTCCTCTTAACGATCATAAACAGAATTGACACTTTGACAGAATCTGATATACAGTGACGACGCTAGCCGCTAGGAAAGGGGAGGGCAAATTCCCAGAGCTCCATGGTCTACTTATTTTATTATTAAGTATTTACCATCTAGTTCCATAATCATTAAGGATCTTACCAAAAATATTGTCTAGGGCCTCAAATTACGTAGTACCGTAGTGCCATCACTACTGATATAGTTATAATATAAATATAATATCATTATGATTATTGTTCTACGAATAACTACATTTATGCGACCTGTTATAAGTCATAATTCATAATTTATAATATATATTTGTACATTATACATTGTCTTATTCTGTGATATGACTATATATATATAGTATATACTATATATTAAAAGATATATGTATATTATGTATAGCTGGGAACATAATAGGCACTTATTTTTCTCAATATACATTATAGTACAACATAATGCAAATTTTTAGGTTAGGGTAGGTTAATTTTTAGAAAATGGATTTTAATTTTTGGGAGTGAACAAGTTCTCCGTGCACCCTCCTAGTTGTGTCAATTTATGTGTGTAGTATTAATTTTATAATTTCATTTAAAGAAAGTAAAAACTGCATACGAGCTAAGCCTACCCGGCTTAATTACCCATTAAGCTATATTAATTATTATATTATATTATATTATTATGTACCTATACCTATCATAATATTATTCATATTACATGATCGGTGGGGAATGTCCATCGGTCTTTAGTCAGTAAACAATTTTAATACAAGTGCATTACGATTTGAGTGTTGACAATAAGACTATTATAGTATTATATATTATGTTTGTGTAGTAATTATTTATTTAGTAATACACATAATACCTATGTATATATTATATATACGATATACCTATACATAATATAATATATGTGACATGTGACAATATTCAATGTCTTATAGACATCTATATTATAATATTTACATACAGTGCGCACATATATTAGACTTTGGTTGTCTACTTTAGATATGTTTAGACTTTCTTCAGATGTATATAGTACTAATAGCGAGTAATTTTAGCAAACTAATAATATAGAACAATATAAAACAATTTAAATATCAAAAAAAATTTACTTTTATTCAAATTTCAAGAACTAGTTTAAATTAATTTGATTGATATGGTATTAATATACCTACAGTCTATTATAGTGATAACTGATAATACAAAATTATAGAAAAAGAATGGAATAAATCATAAATCTATTATAATTTATGCTTTAATTTAAAATTATTCTGAGCATCTTTTTGCGGTTTAGCGTTTAGTAACTACGAAATTTTTTGATCAATTTACGATTAAATTACTATTTAAATCCTTTTTAATAATGATACCAGTGGCGTAGGTATATAGAGAGGGGTTTCCTAAGCCTGGGTCCATAGTGAAATTTCAGATTTAATCAAAACATTTTATTATGCATTTGCTTAATTTACTGTATATATAATGTAATAATAAATATGGATTTATAAATTAAAATTCCTCTATTTGTATTATTTATGTCATAATTAAAACCACCCGGCCACCTAAAAAATGTTCTAGTTGTATATATATGCAGCCATGCTGATGGTAAATTGATTCATAGTGAAAATAATTTCTAAATACGCCACTGAATGATACATTATGTTAACCCTTGAATTTTTTAAGATTTGTCATTAAATAACAATTCCTATTTGGCAACTTAATTTATTTTAGTTTAATTATTTAATATTTGACATTTAAATGATGACAATGATGTGTAACATCATAGATGAAAATATAAAATATTTCATTTATGCAACACCGCCCCGAGAAGGTATATTTTGTATTGTAAATTTGTAATAAAATTGAAATGATTACAGAGCTATACGTTAATATTTTATAACGACATTACGACAATATATAATATAAATACATAATATATTACTTTATATAACATTATGTATACGCTGTTAAATAAATAAATTTGAAGTGTTTATAATGTTTATATACATCTTTTATAATAAATGTTACAATAAAATTGTAATCTTTCCGCGACCCTGTTTATGTTAATAATATTAGTCCCCTCCCCCTTTTAACAAGCCAAATTTACCCCTATAATGACGACTAAAGGAATTTTACGATTTACGATACGAATTGTTTTCAATCATATATAATATATTATTATACTTTATATATATTTAACAGCAAGTCGTCAAGTCGTATATGGACTACGGGCATCAACCATAATATTTCCAAATTCTTAATATATCAATATTCAATATTACAATAAACTAGCATTTTCAATAATTTTATTCTGTATTTCTGTAATATACGTACAACATTATTAAACCAGTAAAAAAAAGATCAAGGAGGATCTATGATCAGTATGATCTTTCTTCCTATATCCCCCTCCCCGTAAATACACCTCTGCAACACACATTACCTACAAACATTTTTGTTAAAAATAAGAATTCATTATTTGTCTTAAACTAGTTTTGCTGTAGCTGTATCTAGATAGTAGATAATATGCACTTTTTAGTTTTTTTTACATAGTATGCACGAATTTTAAAACAAGAAATTTCTGGTCATTGGTCAATAGTCATATTATATAACACGCATTGCTGTTTTTATATAAGTACCTAGGTGGCTAGGTCCTAGGTAATTATTAATTTGTATATACTTTTTACTTTTTTAGGCACAATTAGCTAATACTAATCAGTCATTATAAAACTTTAATATAATCATGTTAGAAAAAAATAACAATAGGTACCTAGTACCTACAATTAATTACCAAACGTATGTTAGGTAACTTCAAACTTGCTTATAACTTATTGCTATAGAGCTGCAAGGATTTCAATGCACTTTTCATTTTTTTTCAGAAGTTGCTCGCCCGGTCACAAATTTGTAACGTGTACTTTTGAATGAGAATAAGAAAATTAATTTTTAATTTGACAACTTTTGATTTTAACGTCATTTTCTTCATTTTTTTATTATAAATTGTTTGTTTTATTAATTAATTTAATCAAATAATATTATTTATAATTTATTAAAAATAAAAATAATTTACCTGCATTTTTAGTGCATTAATTAGGATTTTTATGGCATTAAATCATTTTTTTTTTTTGGTATTTTTATAGGGTTTTATAGTTTATAGGGTATTACATTCCCACTTCCCAGCTCCCAACCCTATTTATAAGTATATAAGCACAATTTAAATGCACTCTTGCTAACTTGTAAATATGTAGTGTGCATTGAATAATTAAGTAGAAATAAATATTATATAGATTAAGATGAAAACGGAGGATTATTAAAAGTAGGTAATAACATTTTTTTTTATCGTTTATTTGACTTATATAACCTATACAATGTTTAATATAATAAGCATAATAGATGGTTAGAAAGAGAAAACAAAATATAACAGAAGAACTTGAGTGGTTCCCCACTGGCGACACTTCGGCTTTCTTTTTTTTTTTAAAGAGTTAGTCAAGGAGTAAGCCGCGGCACCATTTCCTCTTTAATTTTTTTGGGGGGTTTCCACTGTTTAGTAATAAAAATAAAAATTTAATATAGAATATAACTAGATGAGTATAGATAATTATCTATAATTGTGTACTTTGTTCATGGATTTTATCATGGTATCCACATCGTGATATCGCAGTGTTATCCACCATTGATTTTAAAATGTAATATAAATATATTTTAAAACCAATGTATCCACAAATTAAAATATATATTAATTCGTGACAATATAAATTCTATGATCACACTATTCACACTAACAATGTTCCCTGGAAAGTAGAAACAAAATGTCCATAGACGTGAATGGTCATGTGGACAACTGCCTTAAAGGCCCGCACGGCGCACACACTGCAGCAGTGCAAGTACAATTCTATTGTCTTCCACCGCGGTGGTAAATTATTATGTTCCGTTAGCCGGCAGATAAATAATAGTATATTTTAATTTTTAAGTAGCTTTAAACGCGTTAATGACGAATGTGAGACGTGAGTTTTTGACTATCTTGCATTCTGATTTAATTTAAATCATTTAATATTCTATTAATCGATTGTGTTATAATCGTAGTGTGAGTGTCGTATTATTGTTGATGCATTTGTGCATTACTGTCATGTACGTACGCGTGGACATTTGACACGTGCTTTATTAATTTGAATGTTATTGGAATCCATTTTTAGGAAGTTTTTCATTTATTTTGTAACGTTGATTAGCTTCCAAGTTCTTCTATTATATCAAAATGGAAACTGTTTATCCCAATAACGATGAAATACAATACCGTAAACAGCATTTTGGAGGTAAATTGTCTAAAATATAATGTTTATGTTTTACTTTTACAATAGACTATAAAATGTAATTTTATAATGGACAATATTAATATATTAATTTTGTATTTATGTCATATTTATTATTTTAATTATATACTATTTTAAATTTTAATATTTAATATCCATGAAGTGCTATTACTGAATAGCTCCTTCAATCAAGCCAACCTTGATCTATTATATATATCCTCCATCTATTGTACTTATTGTAAATATATTTTACACAGATTGTACAAATAAAAATAAATATGACAAAAAAAAAAATTTCTATATATTTTTTTTTATAGTTTGTATAATCATAAGTATTACCTATCTCGTTACTTATTCGCATTTTATTACTATAGTATATAATATAATGTTATTGGCAAGGATCTAAAAATAAAATGTCAGTATAAACTAGGTACTTTATTTGTTTTGATATATTCCATTTATGGAAATGTTTTTGTTAATGATTATTTACTACTTATTTCCAATTAATAAGTTTTATTTGTTTTAACAAATACAAAATATGTATGTTATGTAGACAATTATTGAGTAATTATAGCAAATAAATGTATTATAAATTATAATAAATGATATTCTTTAGGAATTCAATTACAAAAAAATGTTTTCTTTTCAAAAAAAATCTAGGTAGTGCCTACCAATTTAAAATTAGCTTGTAATTTTGTATTGTATATTGTAGTATTAAATCGGTTCAAATTTAAATGTAAGTAGTAAATAAGAAATACAAATAATAAAATCAAAATGTAATTTAATGGTTTTATTAGGTCGGTATCCACTTCAATTCCCTTATCGTATATATCTATTTGACTTATAAACTATTAAGCAATTACTAACTTATTAATAGTATATTATTAATCATTATTAATTTACCATGAAAATTGTACTAAATTTAAGTTAATTAATTACCTAATTGGTTTTATGAGTAATAGGTATACAAATAAAATAAAATTATCTTTGTTATGCAATATAGGTATTTACATTTTAATATTAACATACTCTTAACTTAACATTCCTTAAGAAGATTCAAATAATGTACCTACAGTATAATATTATATATTTATATTACCTTTGCAAAATGTATTAACTTATATTAATAAAAGGCTATGTGTGTTTGTATGTATGTATATATGTGTGTGTATGTATTAACAATCCACTATCTAAAGTCAAGTCTATTTACTTGTGGTTCTAAATCCTATATATTCCAATATGCCCCTTTAAACCAGTTTTTAAATTTACATTTTAAAGAGGGATTCACGAAAAATAAAATAATTATTATAATTTATAATTGTATAATTTTCATAGACCTTAATATAAGGTATAATTTTAGGCCTGTATTTTGTATTTAGTCAAACCCATCCAAACGACTGTACCTATTTAAAAAGTTAAAAAATCACATAGTCATTTTAAATTTTCCATTTTTAAAATTTTTACAAAATTGTTGAATCAATTTGAAATCATAAATAATTTAATATTTACAATTTTTGTGTATTTCATATTTTATGTATTTAAATTATAATCGTTAAATTATATTATGAATGTATTAATTTATACTAAGAAAATGTCTAATTCTAATAAAAAAAATAGCAATGTTGAGGATATTAGTGGTATCAATCTTTGATAAAAATATTGCATTAGTAATGTAAAAAATAATAATATATCACTGTAGGTATTTATAAATTATTACTTTTTAGTATAATTTATTTTATGTTACTAGTTATTGAAGACATTTTGAACAATAAAGTTGAATGTACAATTTGTAACAATGATCTATTAAATGAAATTATTTTGAAGAAAATAATAATGGTTCATCAAACTCATCTATTCCTATGTTGTCAAGTAAGTTCTATCAAAAAAAAAATTTCAGTTTAAAGCCAATTGTCTGAATATTAATCAACCGAATGTCCAAGTTATATAAATGAACAAAAAATATAAGTTTACAATGATACAGACTAAAAATTCATAACAATTTTTATAACAATAGCTATTTTTGTTTAATATGTAAATACTAATGTTTAAACTTAAATTTTATTTTTTAGAGCTGTTACTACAAATTATGTGAAGGAAATAAATATAGTTGTATATTATGCACATCAAACAAAGATCTATCTAATTGTGTAAAATGCAATCTCAATGTTTGTAATGTAATTAAAAATTGCATTATTTTATTTCATTATTATTAAATTTAATTTCAATTAATTTGGAGAAAAAAATTAATTATTTTTAAAGTCAATTCTGTTTAAAATAAACTTATTTACTTTTTTAGCGGTGTGTTGAAAACTATAACATTGAATTACTATATAATGGTGTTATAAATAAATGCTTTACTTGTGTACCAAAAATGTTGTGGAAACAAAGAGCTCAAGCTGCCAATATGTTAAAAGTATTTTATTCTCAGTTGTAAGTAAATTTTATAGATTGAATATTCTAATTATCTATTTCTAAAAACATCTTATATATATATATTTTTAATAACTGTAATAAATATGAAACTTTTTAGTTTTAATTTTTAAATTTGTATGAATTACTTTTTTCTGTTATAATAATTTACTAAGTTACTTATATGTGTATATTTTATTTATTTTTAGATGTATAACTGGTGGTTTATCAGTTAATGAAACAAAACATGACCAAACTATTTTGAAGTACTTAATAAATGAAGCTAAAATTGGGAAAAATTCTATGATAAATAGTATTAAAACCAATTTATGCATGAATTTAATTTTAAAATCATATAGGTCGTTTATAATAAATAAACTTACAGAATTTTCTTTTGATGATAGTATTCCTGTTGATGAACATTTAAATGGATTGTTTAATATTTTTGAGTAAACCTGTTCTACTTTAACCAATTTTAAGAGCATATTTAGTATAAGTTCACATTTAAGTCATACTGTATCTGATATGATGAAATCCTTATGTTTTGACGATGATAAACTCATATTATTCAGTAATTCAAGATTAAATGAAAATTTAGATAAAGTTATAAAAAATAATTCAAACAATCTATCATTAAATAAGTCGAACATATTATGTACTACAAGAATTTTAAGATCACAAAATAAACACAAAGTGGATGGTGATAATTTAAACTTAACAATATCTCCAAGCTTGCTATCAAAATCCAAAGATTTATATAAGAAATTAACTGTTATTAAAAAACAATTAAATATAAACAATGAATCCACTACATCAAGTATTATTAATAACAAGCTCTGTAATGAAAGTCAAATTGATTTAGTAAATTATAAAATAACTGATGATAATGATAATGAAATAGTAGAGTATAATATGAGAAAATTAAAAAATCAATAAGGTAAAATACTTATCTAACTTTTTAATAATATAGTTTACCTGGATGATTTGATAACTGATATTTCTATACATTGAAATATATTATTTTTGAATACACAGAATATACAAACTATGAAATTGTAAAATATTTTTATTGTTATAAGCTTCAAAATAAATATTAACCAAATATATATAATTTTCTTCAGTTTAGTTTTTCTGGGATTTAAGCTTGATATTATAAATAACCTTATTATTTTCACTTTTAAATAGGTAACTTACAATGTTTAAAATGTTAACATTAATTTTAAATGAAGCTTTTTTTAGTTACTTAACGTTGTTTTGTTTCCCCTTTCATACTGTGTTATTATAATAAATTAAATATGTTTGTATTTGTATTATACATTTTTCATTAATATTATCTAGACAAAAATTCAAGCTAAGAACTCAACCAAAAATCAAAAAATACTTGGTGACAAATTGGATGTAAAAATAAATGAAATGTATAAGTTTATTTTAGAACAATAATAAGTAAATGTTTATATAAAAATGTAATTCACATTTATTTATTTTAGGCTGATTTATTTAAATGATAGTGACAACAGTTCTAAAAATTAAATCGGATGTAATATTGATATTAACCATACTAAAAATACAAGTTTGAAAGAATTTCCAAAAAATAAAGTTAATAAGTCGGACAAAATGTGCCAATTTATTAAAACAATCAATTAAATTGTCTTGGGTATTTATAAATTTAATTTGTTGAAACAAAATTGCTATTCAATATCAAATAGCTATTGGTAACTACTGTGTTTATTGAGAAAATGCAACTCGTTTGTACATTCAAATTAACATTCTCTGCTGTCCCGAAGTCTAACCTAACCGAAGATTTCTTTCATCATGCTACTCGATGGTGGTGATATTGTCGTCAATGCGAAGCAATTGCACTGAAAAGTGGTAGGAATACATAAAAATAGACTGGTTTTGAGCATCACATAGTTGCATTCTTTTGATGAATGTAATATAATTATTATAGTTATAATAGTATTCAGTGTGTTGCAAGGACTATTAAAAAATCATAACAATTAATACAGTTTAATTGGGTGGCTGACTTGAATGCTTGAACATAGGAACATGGCATTACTACATTGCATACACTCAAATAATCAATCTTAAGGGGTGAAGGTATGACAAACAAATATTGCCTAACTTCTTCTGGACAAGAACTGAACATTGCTAGTATAACTCTTAACTTGAATAAAATAAACAGGACCGTGTTTAATTTAGTCAAGATTATAAAAATATCAGTATATTCTTCATTAGCACAAATCTGGAAAGGGGGAGGGGAAGAATGCAAGCTGGGCTGTTGTTGAAATAATTAAGTGTTGTTCTCAGTAGTAGCACTGCATAGGTGTTAACCATACGCAGTACCTAGAGCAGTGGTTCCCAACTGTAGGAGAGATTCCCCCAGGGGGGAATTTTGTGACAGTCTGCTCGAGGAAAATATAGCAATGATGGAATTACGAAAATAATTATATTATTTTACAATGTTTTTATATTCAATAATTTTTTCTTATACTTAATATTATTACTTCGTAAGCTGATATATAATAAATTTTTAAAATTATGAAAATAATAATAGTTTATTGTTGTATATTGTATAATATGTAGTTATTTTGTATGATCTATTTGTACTGCTTGTAAAACAAAAATTTGCCTAAACTCTAATTTAAGGAGGGGGCAATGATATTTTAGTAAATTTACAAGGGGGGTATAGAATGAAAAAGGTTGAGAAGCACTGACCTATAGGTTAATATTGTTAGAGAAAGTTTAAAATAAATATTTAAAATTTTTAAATTTAGTACTTGTTTATTATATTTTAAACTTTATTATTTAAGCCCTAATGATAGTACATTTATATTAACTATTACCTAATCTAGTATTTATATTACTTAATTTTCTCTAAATGAACTATTGGATTTATTGAATATTTAATAGTTTTGAGTTATTTGTAAATTAATTTATACTGTACATAACA
Source organism: Rhopalosiphum maidis (assembly GCF_003676215.2). Lineage (NCBI taxonomy): Eukaryota > Metazoa > Arthropoda > Insecta > Hemiptera > Aphididae > Rhopalosiphum > Rhopalosiphum maidis. The sequence goes on from NC_040877.1 coordinate 91,379,700, forward strand.
AAAAGAACTATTTTAAATTATAATAAATAGCACCAATATTTAATGATATTTTCATTGTTTTCAAAAACAAAAAATAATTTAAATAAATACACTCATTAATAAAGATATATTGAAAAATTCTTCACTTCCCAATTATATATTAAAATATTAAATTTTAATAGTATTAATTGTTAATGGCTAATTTTTGACTGTGAAGTATAAAATAAAAACTAATTTATACTTTGAATTTTTAAATATATATAATGTTTGATACCTGTATTAAAAAATATATTTTTTTAATATTATTTGCATAGGTGATGTGATAAATTCAAACTTAATTGATTTTAAGAAATGTGATACTGATTTTTATCATACAACTTTTGAAGAAATACAATTAAACATAAATTATATGGATACTATTAATAGTTATGTTAAATTAGAAAGTAAAGACATCGTTGTAAGTCTTACTAATAACTATTAATTAGGTTATGTATATAATGTATAAAAAAAAAACTATGAAGTTATCGTTCTTTATTTTTTTTCTGCTTGAAACTGACAAAAATTTGGAAATGTTTTTGCAATACATCTCCAATGCTGCCATAATTTATTGAAAATAAAATAAATATATATATATTACAAAACATTGGTGTAGATAGAACAGCCCCCTCCGTTTCAATCCTTACAATTATTTAAACATTTATGATTTTATGTCTAAATTGTATAATTCTTTGTTTCCTGTGCATGATCTGCGCGATTGACAAGGCAATTATTATAGTTCCTAAAACTTATTTCTACAATTTGGTTTTAATTTAATTCAAAAGGTAGTTTTTCATCTTGCTACAAAAAAAAGTTATTAATATGAATTGGTGGTAATTATTAAATTTTATTTTATTTCAAGGTAATGCCTGATTTATCATCTGATAAACATAACTTATGCAAAACAATCATCTTAATTTATTATACCATGTGTTACTAATGAAAATAACGATTCTGGTATTGAATTTAATAAAAAAAATAAAGGAACAAAAAGGTCATTATACTTTTTTTATACTAATGAACTTATTTTGAATATTTTAAGTACTTTTACAATATAATACAATTTTTTCTGTTTAAACAACATAATATTTTTGAACTTCTATTGAAGGCATTGAGGCATAATATTTAAATGAAAATGTTTAAGTAGAAGTATTTAACTAATAGCTATTTTTAATTTTAAATTGCAAATTGTATACTGTATTGTCTATATTTAAATAAATTAAATTTGTTATAATTATTATCAAAAAAATGCGTATATATATATATAGCTATTTTTAATATTATCAACTTTATATTGATTAAAAAAGAGTTAATTATAAAAAAAAAATATATTTATATAAAACTAGACATTTAATTTTATTTATTTCATATAATATTAAATATTATTAGCTCTAGCTCTTGAAAAATATTTTGTAAATATTTATAAGTATTTTTTCCTTATCTTGTTATTTAGAATTTAATTTAATAATTTGTTTTTGCTATTATAACTATTCGTTACAATTTGCTAAAATAAAAGAATTTTTATGTTGAATATAGAATGCTGATAACATCTAACTCGTCTAATGATTCAGATTCATCAGTAAAAAAAACAAAATAAACCCAATTCCAAAAATCTATCTAAAAAAAGCATATTTGATTTATCAACTAGCAATAGCAGCAGCAGTTCCGATGAAATTTCATCTTCTTTAACAGTTACAAAATGTAAAAGAAAATAAGTTTTTATATGAAAACTTCCATTAAATACAATTTAATCTTTAACAAGAACATATTTTGTAGTAGACAACTGTTTAATGAAAGTTTTGATCAAGATTCTGATAATAGTAAAGTATCTCATCATAATGTAAGTATATTTATGTATAAATTAATTTGGTATTATTTTTAATTTTTAAATAATGATGCTCCTTGTTACCACTATTTTTAAATTACAAAATATAATAAACACTTAAAATAAATGTGTAACAGATAGACTTGCCCAAAAAAAAAAAAATTATGCTACTTAAACGTATGAAAAAATTGTTTAATATTATATGATGAGTAAATAATTAAAGAAATGTATTCATGTCAGAAAATTCTTAAAAATCATATTTTTAAAAAAGTTATTACGTTCCAAATTAATTTAATCAAAAAATATTGATATTTTAAAAAAATTCTAAAAAATAAACTATTTGATTTAGATACATTTTTTTACCATCAAAATTTTTCTTGTAATCAGATTCACAAATTAACTATTTTAAATATGTTAGGAAAGATTTGACTATTTATGTTCTGATTCATTTGATGATTGATAAAAAAGATGTCAACCATAGTTTACATTTAGTTTTATTAATGTCCATCTGTTTGAAAAAACTCATACAACTTCAAAATGCACAAATAAATAACATATAACCATGATGTTACATACTTAAAAAAAATTTGTTATATGTTGTGGTTTTTTTAATTGACCTTCCAAAATATACCGTGGCTACTGGCCATGCATTTGAAACTTGCATAATTTATAAGTTTTGCAATTTGTTTAATTAGATATTGATAAAAGGACGAACAAATATTCAAATATTAATAATACAAAAGGAACTCAGTAAATCCACTCAAAATGCCATAAAAGAAGAAGAATTTCGGAAAAACCGCATTCAAAAATGTCAAAAGCTAGTATATATACTATGTTTTTTATGAATTTCATGTATTTGTTCATTTAAATATTTTAGTATAATGAAAATTGTGATGTACCAACACCCTTGGAAGCAGAATTCTGTAAAAAATAAGTGCTAGATTTTGATGATAAAACAAATGAAGAACTTATTGCAGTTCATCCGGATCTTGTGAAGTTTCTCAAACTACATCAGGTTAGACGAATGCATTCGAATAAACAAATATGATATTGTTTAAATTGATTATTTTATTCTTAAATAAATAGGTGTGGAATTCTGTGTTTGAATCATTAGCAAGGACTAAAGAACATAAAGGAAATGGATCAATCTTAGCTCACTGTATGGGTCTAGGTAAAACACTACAAGTATGAAATATTATACATTCCTCCTAATAATCTTGTACATTTTACTTAGTCTTTCAAATCATAAGTAATTGGTTTCCAAGTGTAATATAAATTATTTTTAATTATTTGATTCTTTATAATATTGTCATACTAGAAAAAATTAATTTTGATTACAATAATTAAAGTTAAAAAAAAAAGTAATTATCATTAATTGTATTTTAGAATTTGGCTATGGTATTTTTTTTTCTATGTATAAATATTTATAAATAAATTAAATGATTTTTATTGATTTTTAATTTGTATAAAATAGAAAGAAAACTATTAATTTATATGAACTAAATTTTATACTATATTTTAAATGTTAAAATATAAACTATTAAATAAAGACAATGCTTTCTATAATATCTACAGCAAAATAATTAATTTTTTTTCAGATTATATCTTTAATTCATACATTATTTAGGTACCCTGAAATTGGTATTAAAACTGTATTAATTATTACTCCCAATGCAACAATTGAAAATTGGTGTAAGGAATTTCATAAATGGTTATATGATATTGATGAAAAAAAAGCATTTTTTTGTACTTAACTTAGTAGAGTAAGAATATTATCAAAATATTATAGCATTTAATTATTAATTTCAAATTATTTAAACAATTTTAATTTTAGATCTAAAACCTATGAAAGCCGAAAAAATATTATAGATGAATGGCGTGGAGAACATGGTATATTGATTACAAGCTATGAGTTGTATAGATCAGTTGTTAACTACAAGTATATTGACAAATTTCCTTCAATCTTAGAAGGACTTGTTAATCCCTAACCAGATTTAGTCATATGTGACGAAGGACATGTACTTAAAAATCATGTCACAGCAGTATCAAAAACAGTTAATCGTATCAAAACACTTAGAAGAATTGTGTTAACTGGAACACCATTATAAAATAATTTAAAAGAATGTATGTATTGTATGTAAATTATCTTAGTTATTATCAGTTCACAAAATTACTATTTCAATAGCAAATTAAAAATCGAATTATGTAATAATACATATGTATAATTATGTCAATTAAAATAATTATCTATCATATAAGACAAGCACCACTATCATACAAAAATTTTAAAGGGCTTCAGCTTTACCTAATTTTAAAATTATTCACCTAATTTCTATGTTTATCTCAGGTTCACTCATACCCTAGAAATTTAAATAATTTTACTTAAGTTGATTTATTTCCCAATATTTCTATAGATCATTGTATGGTTGATTTTATTCAACCAACTTTATTAGGATCAGTAAGAGATTTTACTAACCGTTTTATAAATCCAATTACTGACGGGCAATACTTAGATTCAACTCCACTAGACGTAGAATTGATGAAAGGAAGATCACATGTATTGCATAAAATGCTTGAATGATTTGTACAGGTATTCTTTATTATTATGTTAATTTTTACAATCAAGTGTAGTCTTGTTATACAAATCTAAAGTTGGTGATATTTCTAAATATTGTAATAGTAGTATTTGTTTTAACGGTTTACAACAATTAGTAAATTCCTAGTTTAAATTTAAAAATTGTTTAAAATAATTTACATTTTATACTATTATTATAAAACTATTTATTTTTTTAATTTTTTTAGAGATTTGATTATAATGTTCTTACACCTTTTTTACCTCCTAAACATGAATATGTAATTTATTTGAAGATAGCTGATAAACAAATAGAATTATATCAGAAATATTTAGATTCTTATAGACAGCCAGATTTATTTACGAATTACAATATGCTTCAAATAGTTTGGACCCATCCTAAACTATTAGCATTATACGCCAACCGAACTGAATCAAAAAGAGAAGTATAATTTATAAACTTGTTTTTTATTAATTGTCTAATAAAATATGTTTTATTTTTAGAAACAAAAATTTAAAGACACTAGTTATATTGATTCTTATTCAAATTCTATTGAAGAAGTTGAAAATAAGAAATAAAATAATTTCACATTATTAAAAATTGATTAGACTTATATATAAGTTGATATTGTAATAAACTAATAAATGTTTTCTTAAAGAAATTATAAGTATTAATTGTAGATATTTATTTAAAATGTATTATTTTGATGTTTAATATTTCAGTATTGATAATTTTAATTTTATAGATAGACAAATACCAGTCTCATTTCTTGACTCAACAATCACGAAAAAACCAAATACATATCTTAAGTGGTGGAAACCTTATGTTTCAAAAACTGATTTAGAATCTGTGTATCCATATTCAAAGTTTATAATGATGTTTTCATTACTTTGAGAATGTGAAAAAATTGGTGATAAAGTGTATGCATAATTTATATTTAACATAAGCTTACAATTTAAATTATTCTTTTTGTTAAAATTTTAATCCAGGTAAATATTGGAAAATGGATTGGTGATTATCTATATTTTCTTATACATAAGATATAAATATATGATTGTTTATAATTTGTTGTGAATACTGTGCTTAAGATTAACCAAATTTTTAATACTAAACAAAAACTTTATTTGTTTGGGAACTTAAAAAATGTCTACTCTATTATAGGTTATTGTTCAGTCAGTCATTATTTACTCTTGATCTCATTCAGGACTTTTTGGAAAATGCTGAAGATAAATCTGATGATAAAGGGGGTCCTTATGGTAAATCTTGGAGTCACGGTGCAGATTTTTATAGAATTGATGGTTCAGTAAGTTTAAAAGAGAGAGAAGATTATTGTGAAAAATGTAATGATATCAACAATCCTAGGTATATATTATTATTTTCTAATATTTAAGTAATTTTTTTATAATATTTACTATGAAATAATTAATTTTCAGGTTGCGACTTTTATTATTGTCAATAAAAGCTTTTAATTTAGGTATTAATTTAGTTGGTGCTAACAGAGTTATTATTTTTGATGTGACATGGAATCCATCCCTAAATGTTCAAAGTATATTTCGTGTATTTAGATTTGGGCAGACTAAACCATGTTATATTTATAGATTTATTTCTGAGGTAAATAAAACAACAAAAAACTGTGCTAAATACTACATAAATTGTATTTTATAATGTTTTTTTTAATATTTTTCATATTTGTATTATTATAATTTTTCATTCTAAAATTTTGAATATATTATTGAATTACTTTTTTTTTGTTTAATAAAAGGGTACAATTGAGCAAAAAATATATGAACGTCAAATATCAAAGTTATCAATGGCTTTTCGTATAATTGATGAACATCAAATTGATCGTCATTTTAATGCTAAATGTTAGGAAGAACTTTATAAATTTGAACCAAATACTACTAAACCTAAATCAACATTAAATTTACCTAAGGTTCCTATATTAAATGATTTTTAAATATGTTTTTACACTATTTTTAATGTCAATGCTAAAGGATCGTTTGATGGCTCAATTAATATTAAGGCACGAAGACCTTGTTATGAACATACTAGAACATGACTCATTACTACAAAATAATGAAGTAGAAGAATTAGTTGAGGATGGTAGAAATGCAGCATGGGAAAATTATAAAAAAGAAAATAATTTAGCTAACGTTTCTATTAAACAATCAATATTACCTATATTTTGTGGATCTGAAAGTGACTAGGAAATAAAGTATATATATTAATATTATAGTATAATTCAATTCTAATAATAAATTAAAAATTTGTTTTTATTTCATATATATTATTGGTACTCAAGTCATCTGAAACTGGCGGCAGATGTGTATAATAATGTACTCAACAGAACTTAGTAAGCAATTATAATACTCTATGTTTGATTTAAAATTTTACTTAAATTGTGAAGTTATACAATTTTTTTTTCTAGTCCTTAAACGTTATCAAGATTTACTGTTATGTGTTCTAAAGTAAATGATGCTCAACATGTTAAGCAAAAAGTGTTATTTAAAATATGTTATAGATACATAACAGTTTTTTTTTTACTATCAAATAAATGAATACTTATTAATTTAACACTTAGAATGTATATATATTATTTATTTTTTAAATATATTCTTTACAAATCAAACTGTTATTGTGCATACTAATATTTAATTCTATAATTCTAAAATCTTATAAAAAAAAAAATTAAAAAAATTTTATATGTAATAAATGATTTTTTTAACTTTTATTTAAGTTTTTTTAATTTTGAAATAATTATTATTACATATTTTTAGATTTAATTGCTACATAGAAAGTACCTTAATAAAGTAACTTATATTAGACATTATTAATTATAACTATGTTTTTATTATTATTTAAAGAAAGATCTTAATATCTCTAAACATTGAGTTTTTTTTTTAATTGTATATGTTTTATCTATAAACAAAAATTGTATACTGATTTATTAAAAATTAAAAAAAATGACATACACATGAGGTTTCTGTCTTACAAATGTACTACTTAGCAAATTTGTACTCAGCTAAAACAATTTTTCTGTTAGTTTTATAATATTAGTAAATTTTTTATGTTACCTAACCCTTGAATCACCATTAATAAATATAATTTTATAGTTAAGATAACATAGGTACTAAAGAAATTGTTGACAAAAATGATAAGTATACCTAGTATTTGATTTGTATAATTATTAATTATATAATTAGGAATCTAATTTTAAATGTATCTGATACCAATGTTTGTGTTTCTATACTCAATAAAAAATTGTAACCATTGCTAATAATCAAGGCTTGAGGTTTTGATTATGGTAATTATCATAACAATTGTTTTTATCTCAGATAAATAATAATTAATACATATATTTGGTTTCCACAAAATTAATAAATCTGTTGTCATATATAATGTAAAAACAATAATACTTCTAATACATGTACTTTTATAATTTAAACTTCTCATGATTTTATTGTATAATATGCTTTTTACATTAAATTTATAACAATTATTATAATATTAACATAATGATTTTTGTAACATGTCTTTTGTAGACAATTTTACAAATAAATTGAATATACTTATGAATAACTTATTTACAACTATTGGTCGATTGAATCTAATTATTCTAATTAATAAGCAATCAGAAAAAAAAATACTATTATGTTTTATATAAATACAAACCATACATTTTTTTTTAAATTCAGAATTTATAGTATATCGGTTTGTAATATTGAATTTACTATGAACATTCAAACACAATTATTGTTTATGAATAATAGGAATCTCTATTTTCAAAAATAAAATGCAAATCAAATTAAAAACGACATTTTATTGAAGAATTTTTATATAACGACAGGTAATAATAAATTTACACCATAATTATTATACATATGAATATTTATGCATCAAATAAACTAAATCTACACATAGTATGCACAGTAAAAAATAAGTTTTACTGTTTTTATTTGTCACACGACGTTTTTATAATTTAAATGTACCATTGCAACTTATCTGAGCCATAATTTTAAACGTAATGCATCCACACCATTCAAATAGTAGCAAAATAGACGTTTATCTCGTACAAAGCCTAAGTTTTCATATGATTTTAATGCTGGTTTATTAGTGATTTCTGTTTCAAGTACAACCTGTAATGAATACAAAAATATAATTTATTAAATAATTTTTAAATCAAACCAAATATTCGATAAGATTAATTAGCATGTGTCCAATATTACCCTAAGAATATAATAAATACTTTACTATACTAACATTTAATAAAATGAGAAAGGGAAATGTAAAATATAAGTACCATAATTATAGATAAGCCAGTGGTTTTGTTATAGAATTGTAAGTTCTAACTCATCAAATTATAAAATGAAAAGCACTTATATTATTTATCAGTATTTAACTATTAAGCTACTTAGCTTAATTGATATTGATTAAATAGTTTAAGAGGATTTTGTATTTACATATGCTGTGTTTCTCTTATTAACACAAAATAGCAAAATTTACATTCAGAAGAATCCAATTTTAGTATTTAAGTGAATTGAACTATTATACAATTTGAAAATAAGAATATTATCCAGGGCCACAGGCTTTTTTGATATTATTTAATTTTAAAATTATTAAACATAATATTATCCAGGATAATATCATATCTTTAAATGTTATAAATGACAAATTCATTCTAATATTAAAAAATATAACATTAAAATAGATTCTTCTGAATGTAAGATTTGCTATGTTATGTGCTAACTTAGTGCTAGTAACACTAAGATAACATGTAGGTACTGCAGTCTTAAAAATATATTTTTTATAGTAGTAAGTCAAAAATACTGATAAAATTACTATAGATTTAGTTAATGTTTATGAAATTAGATATTTGAACAAATATATTGCTACAAAATTGCTTAATTAAATATATTTTATACATAGGTATCTAGTATAACATAAACCTAATTTCATACACATAATTATAACATTTAAAAAATAATATATTATTAGCTAAAATTGTGTAGAATATATTTTTATTATATTAACAAAAATATATTTAATATAAATATAATACAAAATCAGATTTTGGATTTAATAAATATAGTGCTATACAAATAGCTATACTTTATTCAAGTTCAGAAGATAGTTTGATCAAAATGTGCAGGGGCGCATACCTTAAATACTTGGCATGCATACAGATAGTACACTCAGAAGTAATAATTGTGTATTGCCTGATCACCACCCAACAAAAACTTTTAACCACCAGGTTAGCTTCTTAACTTAAATAGAGTATAGTCAACATGGGTGGCAAAATGGGGCATTTATCCCCATCCCCGGATCAGGCACGTATACAAAATAAACATAAAAAAATAAAGGGGGGAGGGGGTTTACAAAATATGGCAATACAAATTGTACCGCATACAAAATAAAACAATTTCTTCCTAGTTACTTAAAATTATTTCAGGGGAGCCTTTAAGCCCGCCTCCTGTATAAATACCTGCCCTGGATATCATTATAATATAATAATTTTGAAAATTTTAACCTTTATTATTCTTCAAATAAACATTTCATTGATATTTTAATTTTAATATGATTTTTTTTTTTTTAATACACCTTGATGTTTGATTTTATTATTGTAAAATTTTAATGTTAATTATAAATAATTATAATTAATTAATTTAAAAACTAAGATTAATATAAGAATAAGAGATAAATGAAAACATAATTTATTGAGATGATGTGAAATAGAAGGTATCTGAGCAACAAACTTTTGTGAATATGTCATGATAGATTTCATGATGAAAAAAACTTATATACAATATATATAATATTGAATTTTTTCATCTAATGTTAGAGAATTTTTAGGACAATACTTTTTTTGTTGAATCTGTCTTAAAAATTTAAATTACCTATTAATTATTCTGATACTAAATTATAAAATAGTAATAATCAATTAAAGCCACATGCAATCACATGGTGGTTAACAAGTTAAATGAATTGAAAATGGTGCTTTTTTTGTAATTTGCTTAAGATACACGCAATATGAGAATTAGATGTTTTTTTCAATTTAACAAACAAATTAATAAAGTTAAATAAAATTAAAAAATTTAAATGTGCGAGCAACCTCCTTGAGATTGACTATCTTTAGATTTTGATTTTAGATTACTAAATACAATATATATATAAAAGGAAATCAAAAATTTTTATTGCTTAAATTTTCCAGAGAAATTAAAATCAAAAATATGGGAAAGTCAATTTTAAGTATTTAACAATAAATCAAAACCAGTAAATTTAATACTTCATCAATCTGTTGAAACACAAACATATCTAATGTGTTACACAAAAACAATTATTGCTTTTGATCCCTTAAAGTCCATTATCAAGAAAATTAGATATTGAAAAAAGTTATTTAAAATTAATCTTGTATTAATTAAAAATATATTAGTTTCATATTTAATTTAAAACTATAAAGAAAAGTGAGCCATTCATGAAAATACTTCAACAATTCCTTACAAAAATTATCCTTAATCCTTATGAACTTTTTAAACTAAAAATAATATTTATTTCAATATAGAATTACAACTAGATTACTTAAATAATTATTCATGCATTTAAAATATTGATTAGTTTAAGCATTTAAATTCAGAATGATTAAATTAATCAATATAGAATTATGAAACAAAAATATTACCTCATCAGCTCCATCATTCACCATGGCTTCTATTGCATTCAATACTAAATTAGAACCTATAATATAGGCATATTCTTTATTTAAAAACATTAATTTAGTTTATTAGATCATGTAACAAAATAAAATACCAATATGCTGTTTTCGGTAATTCTCATCTACTGCCAACATTGCAATATAACCTCTTCTAACTTTTCTGTGTGCGTCTAACTTACACACAATTGCTCCAACACTTTTATCTACGTCTACAGCCTAGAACATAATATAATAACAGACAAAACGTTTTATGAACTGTGTAATCAGATGTTGCAGTTTAAGAAAATGGTTATATGATTAAAACTCACAAGGAAACATAGTTTAGGCCAATTGTGTATAAAATAGCGGTATGTGTAGATTGAATATGGTTCAGATAAGTCTTTTTGTATTAACCGCATTATGTCCTTCATTTGTTGCTCGTTTTTATAACAAACATATTTGACACCGTCAATTTGCTGTAAGCCTTCGGCATGATCGCTATTATTTATAGCACTAGACGAACACGACGGCTTACATTGACTAGACGACGATGAGGAAGTCAACGATATAGAGTTCAAACAGGGCAAATTATTTTGCGCTACATCGCCGCTATAGACATTATTTTCAGATATCGATAGCAGATTCACATCTGCAATTAGGTCGGTGTTTGAGTAAACGATAGATTCATTTACACGGTTGACAACGTCAGACAGCACTACAGACTTGTCATCATCTCTTGTGTCTAGCTCGTGGGATTGAAGTTGTACGTCTGCCATTTAAGTTACCGTTTAATTCCGGCATTAATAGTTATTATGACATATTACTTATTGATTCGAAATGTTATGCATATTGAAATGTAAGATTCAGCTAAGAAACTACAGTATACATCATTATTATTATTATCATTATTGGATTACAATTGATTATGGTTTGAATCTTAACACATTCTCATGGAAGAAACAAGTAAAGTGGAGTCGAATTAGACAAGTTGTATAGTATACCTTATACCACAGTACAATATAGAAGCGAAATACTCAATCAGCTGATCGGTTCACCTTCTGTCCTACGGTTGCTTATACCCATGGTTGAAATATATGTAAATATATAATATGTATATTTCAACTATGCTTACACCCACGATTAAAGATATACAGGTTGCACATCGACTACTGCTAAGGTGATATACGAAATGACTATTGCAATAAATAAAGTGTAGCGCTCCAAGAGGAAATATTCCATATTATAAATGTTTTATTTGAACAATTAATAATTATCAATGATGATAATTGATTCATATTTCATAATATTATTATAAAAATAATTAATCAACAGTAAATAATGACAATTTATTGTAAAATAACCATTAAATTATATTTTATTTCAATGTTCTAAATGTTGACACATGGACACTAGTAGTTATTTTTTCAGCTGTTTTATATAATCACTTTGTAAATCAATCTGAGAGCCGTTTATTATAGGGCGATGTGCAACCCGTATATCTTTAATCGTGCTTATACCTAAACCTAATACTATAATATTATATTAATATCACGATCTACTCGGTTTAGTGTCTATCTTAGTCCGTGTATAATATATAAAATATAAGCATTTAGCATTATAATTTATAAACCTTGGGTTATACTTATACTAGGTATTATTATTATATAGTGATTGTTATACATAGCTGACCCGGCAAACGTTGTCTATAAAGATCTTGCATATGGCGTTGCCCGTGAAAAGATTAAAGAATCATGACTTAAATATTCAAATTTCAAGCTTTTTGTCGAACGAAAAAAATGTATTGACCGTGCTAATTAGTAATTGTCTAGCGCTATAATTAAATACATATTATTTATTGTTTCACACATACGCGTAATACATGCAACTCATGATTTAATGATACTTATTTTATAATGGTGCGTGTGTATTAATCGATATAAACAATAAAATATTTTTTTTAATTGAAGCACCTCTTTACAGATCATGTTATTCGTTCTTCTATCTGATACAAGGATGGCTAATTTGTCATAGGTGAACTCGCTCTGGAAAATGCCATTTATAATTGTCCATGTGGACCAAACCATTAAACCTAGATATTTGAGATGTTGGTAGTATATAATATACATCTCTACTAATAGTGTAGGGATGAAATATGAGATAATTTTACTCCGACCCTACCCTTAAGGAGGTAAAAAGAGGTAAACGTGTTTGTACGTTGTATCGATATCTTTGGAATTTTGAAGGTTATGAATTTGATTTTATTTCCAAATGTTGCCTATTAAAATACCTAAATATCAATGTTTAGATTTTCCATCTCTATAATTATTATTTATGATATGTATATCTTATATTGTTATATTGTTAGGACTGTTAGGAGTTTACTGAGTTTAGGACAACCAATATAGTCATATAGAAAAGATTTCTTGTGTATTAGTAGAGCGTAGCAGACACCTCGAGTCATCGTGTAACTGAAATAGATGTATTAAATTTAAGTGTTTATGTGTTTAATTCAATATTAAAATAATAGCAAATGAAAAACGATTCCAAGTAAAATCTAACCTAATCTAACCAGGAAGGGGAAGCTATATTAAAATAATATGTATATGTCTTATAAAAATAATATCCCATTTTTATACAGGTAAATAACTAGGTAGTGAAAAGACTATTGATCTAGCTCACTAATTGCCGCTCTATTTCTAAGGATATTTTGTAGTTTATTATTTATATTAAACTCTATTAGTAAGTGATTTATTTGATTTGATTTTTTAGCCTGTTTACTTTATGGCATAATCTAACATTACTAGACAATACAATAAATAAAAATTATGACATTCAAATTTTACATTAATAATTTTTCTTTCCATCTATTGACACATTAGTAGTTAGTTATGTGTTATGTGTACCTACGCCGTACACCCGTCCACGAAGCTCAGGTTAGGTTAGGTTACGAACACGTGTCCCTGACTTACATTAAGACCATTAAGTGTAGGTACTCCTTTCATTATTATTAACATTGTGGTATTTACCTATTACATTACATTACAACTATTAAAATACCCTCCCTGCTTTTATATGTTCCAATTAACCGCGTTAACCGACGACCGATTACACTCACACTATACCGCGTGCTTAGGTAGGTATACAGTATATCAGATATAATATAGTTATTTTGAGTGGGTTCAAAACATTCTATTTCCTCGAGTGACAGGTCTTTATAATGACGTAATATTAATATTACTAATATGGTATTAGCGTTGGAATTTAAAAATGTGAGATTTTCAGAGCCCATATTTAATTGAATCTAGTAAAAGGCAAAGAAAACAAAACTAAATTATTTATCTTAAGTTGTATTAATTATATTAATTATATTATTAGTTCTATAATAAGATCAATAACTGAATCTTATAATGGGTGTCCTATAAGGATTTTCTCCTAAAATAATAGAGATATCATCATTTTCTTTTTTTCTATACGACTTACGAGATCCTCGAGATCAAATACTACTGCAAGTATTTCATATTTTAATTTAATTTTATGTTGTAATAGTTTTTTATTTAATTATTTAAAAAAACATCAAAGATAGTCATTTTGTAGTTTAATTTTCTGAAAATGTTGACGTTTTAACATTTTAAATATTGAACGAAGTGAAGAATGTATTGATTTTGCAACGATATATGTTTTTTTTTTTATTTTTATATTTTTTTGTGTCTGTCATCACGATTAGGAGTAGAAATAATGCTTCGATTTTTGACTTCTGCCCCTCTTTGAATAGGAAAATTCATCTATTTGGTTCTTTTTTTTTTGGGGGGGGGGCAAAAGTAAAATATTTATAGTAATTTTCGAAAGCGTTAGGAAAAACCCTTAAAAAGTGACAGAAAAATGGAAATTTTTACACATAATCAGTTTTTGACAAAATTGATATTTTGATTTTGCTGTAACTTAAAAATGAATTATTGTAAATACTTGAAATTTTCACCAAATGTTTAGATTATGGTTATCTATTTACGATTAAATGTTCAAAATATTTAGAATTTTATTAAACTATTTATAGACAATTGAAATTTAATACAAGGTTTATTATAAGTTGTACTTATCGTAGTAAAAGTGTTTGAACTCTGAAAGTTATTAGGTAGGTACGTATTAAAAATAATATAGACGGTGAATTATTAAAAAAAGTGTTACATATTATGGTAGATGATAGTATAATATAGGTATTTTAAATAAAAACCTTAGATGTACTACGTACAATTTCACTTTGTTGGAGAGTAAGACACTGTAACTCTAATTTTAAACTATTTTATTTAAAAAAATGTTAGGTTAGTTATAGTCATAGGCGGAAATCCATTGAAAAAGTTGGGGGGCTTACGATTTTTCTCATAAACCAAAGCTGTTAGAAATATATTAATCGTATGCAATATGTATGTGTTATGGATTTTATTTTCATTTTCATTTAGTGAGATAGATCTCTAAAACCGGAGAGCGAATTTTGTTGTTCGGGGTCTTGTTAGATTCACATCGGCTAGGAGAAGTGCAATGAAGATTTTCAGAACTTTATATTTTATAATTAATTCACTACAGAGCTTCAAAAAAAAATTAAAACACATTTTATTGGGAATTTTTTTTATGTTTTTCAGCTTTATAGCTTTGTAGCGAGTTAACGATTGAAGATAAAGTTCTGAAAATTTTCACAGCACTTCTCCTACACTAAGTGAATCTAACAAGACTCCAAATAACAAAACCCGTTCTCCAGTTTTGATAATTTACCTCTCCAAATTTAAATCTAGCTAAAAATAACAATTTTTTTAACTGTGAAAAATTATTATACACGGTGATTCTTTTATCATAAAACACTCATTATTTCAAAAAGTATTCATGTTTTTGAAAACATTTTTTTACATAGTTACAAGTTTTTAAAAAAACAACGTTTTTATTTAGCAGAATAATTTTCTGAGTACTTTGATACATAAAAATCGAATTTAGGGCGTGTAGCTTATGAGTTATAAGTATTTAAAATTTATATGCGTGGAGTGGAGTGGTACGGAATTATCCCGCAAAATGTTGGTCCACTACTCCGCTTGTCTAAACATTAAATACGTATAACTCATTAACTACTCGCCCTAAATTCGATTTTTATGTATCAAAATATTCAGAAAATTATCCTGCTTTGGATTGTGAAAATTGAAATTAAAACTCTCTGCTGTCATTCAAAAAAGTAAATAACTTAAAAAATATTTAAAAATATAATTTTTTAATAAAAACGTAATTTTTTTAACAACTTGAAATTATATAAAAAAATGTTTTCAAAAACATGAATATTTTTTGAAATAATGAGTGTTTTATGATAAAAGAATCATTGTATATTGTATTTCCAAATTAATATAATTATATATATATATATATATTGTTATATTCGACAGACGATAAAACAAATCACTATAGGACAGAGTTCCAACTTATAATTTTAATTTTTGTATAAAATATTATGTAAAATATACAAACTAATTTATAATATAAAATGTATTATGTGTTATATTTCTTGTTTTTTTTAAGAATATCATATAAAAAAATGAAACTACAAAATGTTTATGTTTGCAAGAATGTTTTTAGGGGGCTTGGTGGGCTTTTTTTTTTTTTTTGGGGGGGGGGCTAAGCACCTCAAGCCCCCCCCCCGATTTCAGTCAATACTTATAGTCTTTGTTAAAATATAATTTTTAATATCTATTGCACTCTTATACGTGGGCGATGCCGACTGAAGTCTAGATATAAAGTCTAAATTGTAGGCTTTATAATGAGTGTTATATATATATATATATATATATATATATATATATACAGTGGCGTCGAAGTTTTTAAAATAATAAAATGAGATCGGGCAATTTTAAAATATTTGTTGTTATTCAAAAAGTATAAGTCGTAGAAACTTGAAACTTTCACTAGTATAGTTGAGAAAAATAAATTACGATTTAAATATAGGTACCTAGTAATAATCTATTCTGTGGTAATATTATAATATATCCTAGAGACCTAGACTGACAAATCATCTCCGTTCAGAATCGTTTTTCGTATGCAATGATACCTGTCATTGGCCATTGCATTTAAATTTAACACATCCACTAATGACCTATGCTACACCTCTTTTATAAGCAGAGCCTGCAGTGGCGTAATTTGGGAAACATATCAGAGGTTGCAAAAATTACTCAGGATGGTCAAAACCCGCGGGGGCTTTACCCCCACACTTCCCAACATTATAAAAACAAACAATGTCTTACTAGTTAATATGTTATATTTATATAAAATGAATTATAAATCTATATACACAAACAAACATTTTATTGTATTTCATTGTCAATTATATTCATCAATCCTCTCAGAATCTAAGATACTAAATAAGTTGGACTTCTTTTCTTGCCTTATTTTAATTTTAATGAATTTGAATGATTATTTAGATCGTCAGCCACCAAGGTCAGGGTTAGACTAGGCCACCAGGACACCGGGATTTTCCCGGTAGGCAGCCTTGAAAATGAGCCTATGGGGGCTGCAGTAGGCTAGTTATTTGGCGCCGGTAATAAGCAGTGCGGGGGTCTTTGTATGTGTAAAAGGGGCTTGTTAAAAAATTATTTCCCGGGCCGTTTGTTTGAGCTAGTTTAACCCTGACTATGGCCTTGTATTAAGCAGTCGATAACAGACATATCACCCACATATAGTGTAGGTATAGATTAATTTCCTAGACCCCTGAAAAAAAACAAATAATATTTTATAGAATGTAATATAAATATTAGAATCATGTTATTCAGGGGCGTATTTAGAAATGTCTTAAGGGAGGGGGGCGGCACAAACAAAAAGTTCAAATTTGCGTACATGGGGCGTAGAGTTGTAAAATATCTCATATAATAAAAATAAGTATAAAATACAGTGAATGGGGGAGGGGGGCACGGGCCCCATGGGGCACCTTCCTTAAATATACCCCTGATGTTATTGATATTATTTTTGTATTATACACACTATTTAATTAGTTTAATTCTTTTTTTTTTATTTTAGTCAACACGTCAGTTTTTGTTTTTACGTTTTGTCCGATCACCATTCACCAGACACCAAGGAATATCTGAAAATTCGAAATGTGTATGTGTTTATTAAGTTTTTTTTATAATAATGAGATAATGTCAATGTGACTAATACATATTATAATTTAATTTTAATTAGTCAACTATTAATATTAGATAAACTTGATGGCGTCTGTCGTCTGGTACATACTATAAAAAAAGTCTATAGTACTATATAGTATAATACAGTGGTACGATAAATGATAACCCGTTATCATTTTACCATTATAGTTTTTCTTTTAAGGTTTCTTATCGATTTTTGTTGCGACGTCGTCTCCCTGACCATCACTACACGAGCTGAATCGAGAGCTGAAGTGCACAACGTTTACCGTCTTGTCGGTCGTCGCGCCCGTATCCTCGTGATAATAGCGTGACACTACACTGTTTTCGCATTTGTTACTTTCTTACTCACTCACTCACTCCCTCTCTCTCACTCTCTCTTAATATACTTCTATTTTCCATATTTTTTCACGTAATTTTCGGTTTGTCCAAGGACTTTCCGGCCGTCATCTCATTATAATACGTAGTACACATGATAGCACGTACCTACACAAGCACGACTTCTTTGCGTCTGATTACTTATTATTTATCATTCGTTCCGGTGGTGGTCAGTTATACAGTTTGTGTCATCGATACCTATTCTCAGACCAGCTTATGAGTTGTGATCACTGCTGTTCAGTTGCTTAGTAGTTCACTACACAGCTGTTTGTGCGGTTATACTAATCGTTCTATTGAGAGATTCTATACCATATCACTCCTAAACCCCATGTAGCTCGCGCCGAGACAAATTACTCGAAACGGTTTTTAATTTTTTTCAATCGATTTATTTTTTTCTCGGGTGTCAACGGGCCCGCGACAACGACAAGCTTGCCACATCAGTCTATAACATACATAATCGATCCGGCGACACCGTCGTCAGATACGATATCCAGTATTCACAGTATCAATCGCACGGTTTTCGTCCGAACGCAGAAAGTAAGTCCAACCGAATATAACGTTCTATCTATTAAGTACTTATTTATAATAATATATATTTTCTACAATAGTTGTATTTTATTTATCGTTATGAACCTTTATCCGGTAGTTTTTGTTGCTTTTTGTCTGTCACACGACGAACCATTTAACTTCTTCCGCTACATCAAATGTCAACTCGTTTTTTTTTTCGACGATTCGTCCCCAACATAGGTGATTATTAGTGCATTTATCCGTGTCATCCTACATATCCTAGGTCAAGGTGACATTTACATAAATCATAATTATTGATGATTTGTGTTTGAACCGTTGGGCCCCAAATAACCCAATTGACACATAGCTGCAATAATTAATACATGAATAGATGCCATTTTTTTCTTATATAAATCACTACCAATTGTTAGCATAACATTTTAACAATGCGTTGGTGTATTATACTATAATTATTTATTGCCATAATAAAATTATATTACTTGCTTAAATATTAAACATTTTATATACAAATAAACAATACATTTACACTTTGTATCATATTATTATACTTTGGTCTAACCTATATTAGATATTATATTATTGTAGTATACCTTATTTGTTTTTATTATTGTATATTTATTTATTTATTATTATTATTATTACTATATCCATAGACGATAGACCTTTAAAGAATAATTAATTTGTCTATAGGTTTATCATGTTATGCATATTGTGTCAGGTGAATATAGGCTTTCTATCATATTATTTCACAGGGACCTATATAGTAAATGATAGTGTATTAGTGTTGTGATACATTGATACTAAATTATCAAGAAACTCTTAAGAATGTATAATTATCAATTTATTCTGATTTCATATGAGTAATTATCTGATTATTTCTACAGTTAATTATTTAATACTTTTAAATAATTGGATGATAAATATTTAATACATAACACGTGTCAAATGTAAAATATTGCTCAATATTAATTCCCATAATCTAACAATTTTGCTTACATTGATAAAAAAGAAAAATTAGTTGTTATTTAAATTACTCAATTATAAAGTAGGTAGTTAACTAGAAATTATATCAAAATGGTATGTGAAAAAATTAATATCAACTTATAAAATAATCAATATTTATTGTAACTCAACATAAATTTAATATCAATAAAATGTATTGGATTATTTTGCTTCTAAACAATATTTTGTCTTATAATGAGAAAAACTAAATGTCCTTGTACCGCTTTCAATTGATGTTTGGCTTTGTACCAAAAAGTAAGATGTTGAATATTCTATTTATAAAATCACTATTTGTCTTACATAAAATTGTAATGAAAATTAAAGAACGAGCATATATATTTTATGTATCCCTATAGATCAGTTCTCAACCTTTTTATATTTGCGTACCACCTAGGTACAGTTTGAAAATTTTTAGATACCACCTGACCATTTTTTTGTTTGCTTATTAGTAATGTATACGTCTATGTTATATGTATAGAATTTTATTTTATTAGGAATTACAAATTATATTTACGTACCCTCTATGAGCGTACCACAGGTTAAGAAGCGCTGCTAAAGATAGTTTAAACTTAAAACAAATACAATTGAAGAAAAATTCATAGGATTTATTAGTAGTTACTAGTTATTAACCTCATATTATCTAAGTTTTTACATCAAAAATTTTCTTTTTCGTGCATATACTAATAAAATGTGAAATATTGAAATATATGGATTATAAACTTCAATATTGTATTTTGTATATTTACATTTACATAATATGTATATTGATAAGTTACAGTAGTTAATAGGTATGTATTCTTAATCAATTTTTAATGATGTTATATGATGAATTACCTATTGATTAAAAACAATACTTAGATACTCTATGTAAATACTTTAATTATTTAGCTGTTTTTTAAATAAATCAAAGAAATATTTCTCAACATTATTGAATTTATTATTTAATTGTACCTAATTAAATTTATATTATTTTTGAACTTTTTTATAACTTATTATACCCTTTCATTTTTATAATACTAATACTTTTTCACTGATTTTACTAAAAAATCCAATATTTGTCTATTGTAAAAAAATATGTACCTTTACTTGTAATTTGTATAGTTAAATGTTTTAATCCCATATTCCACATGAAATCATAGTCATATTCGTAAAAATGTTAGACATTCATTATTTTGAACATATTTTTGTTACACCATTTTAAGTGGTTAAAAGCTTATATTTTTCAAAATAAATGTATTATTATCCTTATAATTTTTAATAGTGTTATTTTTTTTAATAAAAACATGTTTTTAAAAGTAAAATATTTTTTAGAGTAATTTTTTTATGTATAAAAATTTAAGTTTTGTCTATTAGATTATAAGTTATAAGTATTTAAAGTTTAGATTTTTTAAAAAATGTTGTTTTATAATGAACTAAAATAATTTAAAAAATATTTTTCAAAACCATTAGTGTTTTCTAAAATATTGAGCGTTTTAAATTAAATGAGTCATCATGTATTCATAATTTAGTATACAAACCATATAATAAATCTTTGTCTTAAAGTATTTTCAATATTGATGTAAAAATTATTTTATTATTTTTTTGTATCTATTAACATTTATTAATGATTTGTTTAGGAATAATGCATCGAGCACAGTCAGTTGTAAATCAATTAGTTCCTTGTGTGCCAACAATTGTTGGTAGACAAAAATTTGCAACATGGCTAATAGGACCAAAATCTAGATCTCTGATAAGAGCTACTCAATCATTACCCGTTTTAGAGAATAAGTATTCAACTAATGTTAACCAAGAGCAATTTCTTAATGGTACTTCAGCTTCTTACATCGAAGATATGTACAATGCATGGTTAGCAGATCCCAAAAGTGTCAATGTTGTAAGTAAATGTTTAGATTTATTCAAAATATAATACTTTTTATTGCTTATTGTTTTATATTTGTATAGTCTTGGGATACCTTTTTTAAAAACTGTGATGCTGGAGCACAGCCAGGTGCAGCGTATCAGGCACCACCATCATTGGCTCCACCAGGCAAAAATGAGGTGTTGTTGTCTAGTATATTACCTGCAGTTCAAAGTACAACAGCTATTGGTGGAGTATTTAGTGAAAAAATGATTGATGATCATTTGGCAGTACAAGCAATTATAAGATCTTATCAGGTATAATATTGTATGTTATAGTGTTATAGAATCTTATGATTTTAATTTATGGTATGAAATATTAGATACAATTTTTTTCATAAATAAAAATTGAAATAGTAAATTATAATATGTATTTATATTTATGCAATAATAGATATGCAATGGTACTAATAGTATCACATCTGGTCCTTAAAAATATTTTCAGATAATTGACAAAAAAATATAACAATTTCTTATCCTCTTCAAAAGGTCCTTCTTAATTTCTCATATAAAAATTATTGTAGTCTACTTCAATCTTAGTTTATACATGTTGAATATTTATGTATATTTAAATTTATTTCCAACACCGGATTGGCAAGGTATTTCCTACTAATGTTTGTATTAATTTATCAGTTATATATATAAAAAAAAATATGACCAAACACCACTCATAATCGCCCCATATTTTGAGCTGCCCACCAGGTTTACTAGGTAACTAGCCAAACCAATGTAGTCCTGTCTTACATACATGTATAATGTCACGCACAAAATTAATGTTTTTAGGGATCTTAGAATAAATCCGAAATAAATGTAATATCAGAAATATCAATAATAAATAATCATAATGTAACATTTTAGCTATACTTTTATAAAAATATAAACACATTTATAAATTTGAATAGTTAAAATTTAATTTGGATATTATATTTTAATTATTAAGTACAATTTAATTATAATTTAATTTAAACTTTTAGTAACTTGTTATTAGGGTTTGGATTTGAAGGCAAAAGCCTTTTTTTTTAATAATAATAATAATAATAATAGAAAAATAATTTTTATAGAAAAATGTGTCATTAAATATTTAAGACGATTGATGTATTTTTTTTGCCTTTTTTTGGCTTTTTTACTTATAAAAGCCTTTTTGTGTTTAATTTTTAATCGACTTAATAATTTTATGCATAACATGCGTTTTAATGGTACAAATCGTTAAGATCTTCTAAAGACATTGTCGTTTGTTAATTATTTTTAACGGGTTTTATTATCGATATCACTAAATACTTTATCAAGTATTTGGTATGGCCAGTTAATTTAACGTTTATATAAATACCCATACTACCTATCTACAGTGCTCGACTTGGCAAAATTAAAGTAGGGATACTCTGTTTACTTTAAATAAAAAAGCGTCCCTATTACTCATTTAACGTTATTGAGCCATGGGGCCTATGCCTCCATACCTCCTAATACCCCTATTTAAATCATAAAAAATATTTATAAATAGGTAATCAATTAGAGAAAAAATTAGTTAATATAAAACATAGGTAATTAGTAATTATTGTACCTGCTATATATATTATATTAAGAAATAATAACTAACTCAAAAGAATAATTTAAGTAAATAAATAAAAAACATCAATTTTTAACTATTTATTTTTTTAGATGCACAATTTTGAAATAATCCATAAGACAAATTATGATGGTATCTCGTGCGTTTCCCTTAAAATTAATAGTAGGGGTACGCTAAAATTTCTGAAAAATTAGTTGGGGTATTCCGTCCTTCTGCATCCCCTCCAAATCGAGCACGCCTATCTATAGATTAAAATATGTTCATAATGCAGGGATATTAGATTCAAAATTATTTGTCAGTCTGCATTACTGAAGACAGTTTATCTAAGTACATGATAGTGAATTATTTTTTTTAATACAAACTAGTTAAAATATACAATACGTATATAAACTATTTAATTTTCTAATAAATGTTGTAATTGTTTTTTTTTTTTTTTTTTATTAATTATATTGTCTTTAAAGTCATACCCTACTTATTATTATATATCTATATGTGATATTTATTAATTCAACTAATTTTAATATTTGAATAAGCAGTTGGTATAATTAAAATATTTCAACATTTAATAAAAACTAATTGATATTATAGTTGATATTTTTAGTAATATAAATGTATTATTTTTGTGATACTATATGTATTATTTTCAATTTATATTATTAAATTTTGGAACTTTAAAAATGTTGACTGATATTTTTTAAATGTATATTTTATGTTTTAATTGATAATAATATTGATTATATTATTTATTATAATATTTTTTTGGAAAGCTAGACATTATAAACAAGGAATATATTACTTAAGTTTTATACACTATAGGTTCGAGGTCATTTTGTATCTCAAATTGATCCCCTTGGATTTACGAATGCAGATTTGGTAAATGCTCGAAAAAAAGGTAGACCTCATGATGTTGTTCTAAGACAACATTCAATTGGTAAGATTGGGCTAAGAATGTAAATAGACATTTAAGGTATTTTTAAATTGTTTTGTTTTTATGTTATCAGTACTAGTGTGTGCATGTCTAAATTGAGTTTTTCTGTAACCATAAGTAACTAAATTATTAACTATTAATTTTGATCAATTGTGTAATATAATATAATTATTTACATATATATTATACTAATTTTTATTTATATATTTAATAATTCTGTACCAAATTAAATATTTCTAAGAAAAAAAACCAAATGATTTTTTTGTTCAGATTAGACTCAAAATGAATAAATATAAAAATATTAATAAATGTTTTAGTGTTATTATAATCCAAGGCCCATGTGTGAGCATGTACAAAAGTTTATAAAATTTAGGATTTTGGGGGGATAAAATCAAATATGTGGGAAAGTTGATCTCGAATAGATTTGACGACAAATTCAAATCTGTATTCATAATTCTTATCACTTCATTATATCAATTTGTACGTTGGAAATAGAAACGTCTATAATCCTATGTGTATTAAACAAAAACACAAAACCACTGCTTCAAATCCTCTTAAAGTAAATGGTATATTACATAATATACATTTTCTATCTAGTAACAATAATAATAAATAATTAAATAAAAATAATAAAAATAAGGTAAATTACAAACATGAATGAAATTTTATATTATTATTGATGAATAATAATGTTAATTATTTTGTATGATTCAAAATCATTGTTTTTAAGAGATAAAACTTTTACATTTATTATGAATTTTACTATGTACAATGACATTTTTAAAATAGGTTTGTAGATTCATTTTAAGATGGTATATATCTATATTATATACTATGATCCTATTCATACTGTTTATGATTAAGTTGTTAATATCAATAATAAAATAAGTATAAATAATATTAATGTTATAATAATTAAATACTAATCAATTTAATAAGTTTAATATTTTTAATAAAAATGATATCAACTTACAGTAATACTAAAATTAAAATAAACAATTTAACTAGGTACCTATGTTAAAAAAAATATGATAAATACTTAGTGGTATTAGTTGAAAGTTCATCTTTACTCAAAATTGTTTTTCTTATACATTGATACAACATTGAATTCAAATTTAACACATTTATTACAGTGACCTACTAGACATCTAATAATATATAGCTGAACAATTTGTAGTTTAGGCTTATCACTTGAAATTTAAAATATTAGAAATAAGTTTTGATTTACAGATATTTCATTTTAGTTAAAATTTTTATAATTTCAAAAAATTAGGTAGTTGTGAAAAAGTTTTGGTGTATCTCTTGACTTACAATTTACTAATATTTGTATTAATTTCATTTATTTTTATATTTGTAATATATTGATCAATTTAGTTAATGGGAAATTATTTTTGTATAGTTTCTTACTATGTTTAACATATTGATCAATATAAATTATAATATTAATTAAAAAAGTTTGTTTAACAAATATACAATTTAAAATCATCTGAAAAGTTTTTATAATTTATGTGTTATAAATATTATTGTACATCATTATCAATATACATTTTAATACATGCATACAATTTTTATACTGTCTATTTAATTCAAACCATATAATTAGATTTAGAATTCTGAACTTTACCATGTTTATTTGTAATACGATTCAATAGAAAATATGATGTTTAATTATTATAGTCTATA
Organism: Rhopalosiphum maidis; assembly: GCF_003676215.2. NCBI lineage: Eukaryota > Metazoa > Arthropoda > Insecta > Hemiptera > Aphididae > Rhopalosiphum > Rhopalosiphum maidis. The sequence continues at coordinate 91,405,940 of NC_040877.1, forward strand.
GACAATATTCATACTCAATTTAGTTAGGTATAATAAATTGGGTGGGTACATAATTTATTTGTTTTGAATTTTACTACTGTTTGATAATTTGATAATTATTTGTTACTCTAAAACAGTAAAACATTTAATCATTAGCTTAAAATGTATTAATTTAATACAATTTTTAATTTTTACTAATATAAATTGTTTGTTTGTTTTAAATAAATATGTTTGTGCTTTTTTTTTTTTTTTTGGTCGTCCCATTAGATACGAGGACATCATATTGCACGCCTTGATCCTTTAAATTTAAGTAAAGTCGACCAAGATGATAGACTGCCCCAAGAGATTTTATATGGTTGCTATCCTCCATTTGGTAAGTAGTACAGTTCGCATTGTACATTAAAATCTTAACTGCAATCTTGTGTTGGTTTATTAAATTTGTTTTGTGAGTACAGATCATAGCTATTTAATAATTAATAATATTTAGTTTATTTTAATGCGTAATTTGCATGAGGTTTTAACTAATTTTAAATTTATATAAATCTCAATATATTATGTAGTTAAAAATTTATTACACTTGAAATTTCATTTGATTAGCCCTGAATTCAATATTCAATCTATGTATATTAGGTATTATAATTGTTTTAACATTTATTCAATTTGTTAATAACTTAATTTCTATTGCATGCATGTAATTGATTAATAAATAATTTTTAGATAATATTTTTATAGATTATAAATGTAAAATGTATATTCATTTTTAAATATTTAAAGAAAATAAACACTAATAAATAAACTTCAGATTTTATGAAACTTTTAAGAATACTAATACATATATACCTTATTTACTGAAAAAATATACGTTAGGTAACAACTTAAAATATTAAACTTAAAAAATGTAAATTTATCTTTTATTTTTAGATAAATGTTATATATTATTAATTAGATTTTCATTTAATTATATTTTAGTATAAAAAGAAGAGCGATATTTTCAAATTGTTTTTGTTAATTTATAATTATACATAATATAAATGCATACAATTTGATTTGTATTTAAATTACTGCATTTTGTTATTAACACAAACTATTAGCCATTCTTTCCTAATTTATTAAAAACAGGTTCATAAAATTTGCTTTTTGTTCATTGCTGCTTGTTTTGTCAATCTTGCTTTTTCATATATATTTATAATTTAGCTCCAATTTTATAACGACAAGTTAGTATCAGACCATTAAATTCTATTTTTTACTAATACTCAAGGCCCTATACTTTTTACAAATGAATGAACTCTGGTGACACATTTTATATATATCAGGAAAATAATTTGTTTAGAAAATATTAATCAACATTAATTTGTTAAGATATCAAACTCTTTAATTATTTAATAATGATTTAAATAATTTTGAAAGTTATAAAATTGTTTTGTTAAATTTCATAAAACAATTTGTAATCATTTATTTAATGATGTAGATTAGTAATACAATTTAACTTATTAGATATTATTTTATTTTAGTTTTAATAATTTTATTCTTAATACAATGATCTTTTACTTTTCACTTATAAGCACTTATTAGAAATAATTATTTTAACAATTTTTTTTTTCATTTTTCACTAATTAAGTATTTCTATTTTAAACTTAATTAATATTTTTATTGATTTTTGGACTTGTTTTTTTTTAAACTGAGAGTTTATTTGTAGGCAAACCACCCGATAATACTACATATTCTCAACACCTACAGAATAAAGTAGCCGAATTAATGGGTATGTAGTAAGTTTGTGCTATTTATATACATATTTTTATTATTATTTATGCATGCTATACATTATGATGATTTTGTGTGTGTTTTGATTGATTTTTAACTAACATGACTATTTATTTAAATTTTGCGTATCTGTATAATCTCATTATTTAGGTGCACCTTCACGAAAAGATAATGTATTTTTACATTTGTTTTATTATTACTATTATTATTATTTTTATTGTTATTTTTTGAGTTAATTCAACTTCTTTTTTCTAATTAAATAACAGAGGAAGCTGATATGGAACGTGTATTTAAGTTACCATCTACAACATTTATTGGTGGCAAAGAAAATGCATTACCATTAAAAGAAATTTTGAACCGTTTAGAAAATACGTATTGTCGTTCAATTGGTGTAGAATTCATGTTTATTAATTCATTAGAACAATGTAATTGGATTAGACAGAGAATGGAAACACCAGGCATAATGGAAATGGAGAAAGAACAAAAAAGGCTCATATTAGCCCGACTTACTCGAGCCACAGGGTATAAATTAAATTTATTAATTTGATAAAAATTACAGTATTTAGAATTTATATTCAATTTTACATGCATCTTAATTATTCCTAACAGCATAATAATTTTTTTTAGTGTATAAAATGTTTGGGTTTTTTATTAGATTTGAATCCTTTTTGGCTCGTAAATGGTCTAGCGAAAAACGGTTTGGCTTAGAGGGGTGTGAAATTTTAATACCAGCTATGAAACAAGTTATAGATAAGTCTACTGAATATGGTGTAGAATCAGTTATTATGGGTATGCCTCATCGTGGAAGATTAAATGTTTTAGCAAATATTTGTCGTAAACCTTTAAGTCAAATATTTACTCAATTTGCCGCATTGGAAGCTGAAGATGACGTAATTTATTATTTAATTTTTAATTTATTCACATTTTAGAATGATTACTAAATCTATTAAAAACCAAATTATTTAAATAAATATTATTTTTAGGGATCAGGAGATGTGAAGTATCATTTGGGTACCTACATAGAACGTTTAAATCGAGCAACAAACAAGAATGTACGTTTAGCTGTTGTAGCCAATCCATCACATTTAGAAGCTGTAGATCCGGTGGTACAAGGAAAAACTAGAGCTGAACAGTTCTATAGAGGAGATGGTGAAGGAAAAAAAGTTAGTATTCTAACCTAACCTAACCTAAGTAAATTATATTGTAAAAATTATAATTAATAAGTAAATATAAGATATAACATTATTATTAATTAAGAAATAATTACTCCATGTGAATGGCATAGTTATAAATTAAAATTGCACTTTTATATTTTTAATATAAAATAATCAAAATAAAATTAATTTAAATATAAATGTGGATATTAACCACGACATTACAGCAGCACATCACCTTCAATAACATTTAAACCAAAGACATTTGGTCTACCAACTAGATATAAAAATCACCAAAAGTAAATCATCTCAAGTTACTTTTACACTTTGCCCTGATATTTACCCAACCATAAAACATAAGACCAAGTACCTAAGTATTATTTTAGATAAGTGCTTTACTTCCTCATCTAAACAACAACAAAACAACTTGCTAATAGCAGACTCAATATTTTTTGCTCCTTCCTAAAGTCTATGTACAATTTTAAAACTACAATATTATTATACAATACAATGATCAGACCTAACTGGTCATATACCATACAAATTTGAGGACCATCCAACTTTCCAATAGGTCCAGTCTTTTCAAAATATAACTATCTATACTTTAACTAGTGACCCATGGTACATATCCAACTACTCACTTCATAAAAACTTACAAATTAAAAATGTCTCAGATTTTATTAAACTCCATTACAAGTATTTACAACCGTTTCCTTACTAAATTTAACTCGAGTATTAATCTAGGGTATACATTGGTGGCCCTATTTTTTTCTGTACCAATATGGCTTAACTCAATTTTATACTGCACTGGTACTGTCAAAATTTAATAAATATACTTAAATAATAATTATTGAAAAATATTTTATAAATAATATATTATTTTAATCTTTATTGTAGTTGATATTACTTGATAGTTGTAGATTATAATCACGGATCAAAATTAAAAAATATATTTATCACTGTCTTATTAACTTTTTAAGATTGTGATATAAATATAAACTATTAAAAATTAGTAAAAATCAATTTCACGTTATTCATTTTGTTAATTATTTAAGAACTCTTCATTTCAAACTCCAAATTATTTATTAATTTTCAGTTAACTATATGCTGACAGCTTACACTATTTTTTTTTCTATAATATATTGCTTACTTCTTTATTAGTATATATATGTTAATATCAAAAAATGTATTTGAATTAATGATATTGGTCATTATAAATTAAGTGTTAAAAGTTAAATCTATGAATTATATTTATAGATAATGACAGTATAATAAAGATTCAAAGTAACATAATAGGCAATATAAATATAAATGCTTGCCTGATTATTACTATTAATTTAATAGAAATAGAATTATTTTGAAAAAAACCTATATTATATTCATTATTTGGGCAAAGAAGTTATGAATTTTGAAATTTCACATCTATGATAAGGTATATTGTAGAAACAATTTTTTGAAAAAAAAAACTAATGTTGCATCTTGATGTGTAGATTGGTTGTGAGACTTTTGCAAATAGGCTAAAATGTATAAAAGAAACCCCCCGCCCTATCTTAAAAAAAAATATATATTTAACTATTTTTACTGTATTTTGATGATGGTGGAAAAATTTAGCAGTCCTATTTTAAAACTGAATTGACATCTCTGTACTAATCCCCTTATTAAATATATAGCTACATTTTACATCCCTAATAAACTCTTTTAAAGATTTAAACAAAATTGAAATTGTGATTTTTTATACTAGTGATTGTAAATTTAATTAATTAATGTTAGTAGGTGGTTATCAATAAGTATATTTCTTAAAATTCTTTCAATATATCATTGATGTTTATGTATTATACAAATTACTTGTTGTGTTATGGTTTACAGATTGTTTTATATTTCTTAATAATATATATATATATATATATAAATATGTGATAGTTATATAGTATATTGTATTTAGTGTATAACTAAGTTATTATTGTTTTTAATTAAGGTAATGTCAGTTTTACTTCATGGAGATGCAGCATTTTGTGGCCAAGGTGTTGTGTATGAAACGTTTCATTTATCTGATCTTCCTGATTATACTACTCATGGAACAATTCATATTGTTGTAAACAATCAAATTGGTTTCACCACTGATCCGCGACATTCACGATCATCACCGTATTGTACCGGTAAAGTTTTCAAAATATATTAACATTCATAAAATATGAAATGATTAAATAAATAATTGATTCAAATTAATTTATATATGCACATTATTATACTGTAAAAAATAAATATATAATACCAGTTCAGGGGACTTAAGGTGTATATGTATTTTATGAATAATAATAGGTTACCAGAATCCAGCCACATTCAATACATTTTTCTACAATATAAACTTAAATCATAAATTATTAATTCTTCAAAAACATGTCAACATTTGTATAAAGATATAATATGTACATTAACTTATATTTTCTTTTTTAATATTAAGTTAATGCAGACTAAAAACCTTTATCATCTTCACCTCAAATAAATGTATATAAAAAAAAAAATAAGTATCATATTGTATATGTTTAAATCAGTATTAAAATAATATCAAATTAAATTTTAAATATTATATTGTTTGTTATAGATGTTGCTAGAGTAGTAAATGCTCCAATTTTCCATGTCAACTCTGATGATCCAGAAGCAGTCATGCATGTCTGTAATATTGCTGCTGAATGGAGAAATGTTTTCCATAAAGATGTTGTCATTGACCTTGTAATTATTTAGTAATAAATATATATTTATGTTTATATTTAATTTCTATATTTCAATTAAAGGTAAGCTATAGAAGATATGGTCATAATGAAATAGATGAACCCATGTTTACACAACCTATTATGTACAAAGTAATAAAAAAAACCCCACCAGTTTTGGACAAATATGCAGAAAAATTAATTGAAGAAAAAGTAGTTACAAAAGAAGAAGTTAAAGTAATAAGTTACATTTTATATTTACAATTTTTACAATTTTAAATATAAAAATATTAATTTATATAGTGTATAATTCTTAATATAATTACACTTTATGTTTTAGGACGTTTGGGATAAATATGATAAAATTTGTGAAGAAGCTTATTTGACTTCACGAAAAGAAACGACCATCAAATATAAAGATTGGTTAGATTCTCCGTGGTCAGGATTTTTCGAGGGTAAAGATCCTTTAAAAGCTTCAAAGTCTGGAGTTAAAGAAGAAACATTAACACATATTGGTAAACGATTTTCATCTCCTCCTCCAAATGCTGCTGAGTTTGTTATACATAGAGGTATATTTAAAAGTATTACTCATTTATTATACTTTTTTTAGTGAAAGGGAAGGAGTATTGGAGATTTAACTAATAAAATATATTTAATATACCACAAACAGTTTAAATTATTAATTTAAGGTTTTACTAAAATTAGATGATACATTAATACAAATTATACTTTTTAATATAAAAATTTGATTTTAGGTATTGAAAGAATTTTAAAGGCTCGCATGCAAATGGTTGAAAATCGTACAGTTGACTGGGCATTGGGAGAGGCAATGGCTTTTGGATCTCTGTTAAAAGATGGAGTTCATGTTCGATTAAGTGGACAAGATGTTGAAAGAGGCACATTTTCTCATCGACATCATGTACTTCATCACCAACTTGTTGACAAAGCCACTTACAGACCTCTGTGCAATTTATATCCTGATCAGGCACCATATACTGTATGCAATAGTTCTTTGTCTGAATTTGCTGTGTTGGGTAACTTTTTTTATATTTTAATTTAATTAATATATGCAAGCAGTGGCTTGAACTTTTTTTCCTCGTGTCATATTTATTATTGTTTTACCACCGCCATCTATTCTCTTAAAATCCCTTTTTTATTTTGCTTATCAAATCTTTTCCTAAAGACTTAATAAATTCTCCCCTGGATATAAAATTAATAAATTCGTTCAATATTTCTATTTAATACTTTAACACACCTAAGGTACTGTTGTCCATTTGTTTATTTATTACTATTAGTTATTAGTTGAGCGCGGATTTATATTCTCTTAAAATAGCAAAAATATGATGCTTATATTCTATTAAAAATTTGAATATATGCTTTAAATATTAAAATATGAAAAAATATACTTTTTTTATTAATTTATTTTTTAACATTAAAATTAATAAATATAAATAATAATTAATGAATAATAACATTGTTAAAGTAAATTAGTATTCACTCTTTCAATTATAGCATCTTAATAACAGTGTGGTCTTTAATAGGTATAGATAAAAAAATACAAACCTATGCAAGTACAATGCATTTCAAATATTTTTTTTTATTATTTGATATTTTGTCTGATTTTGGGTTTGATAATTTCGATATATTTAATTTAAAATATGTCATGTTTCAAGGTTTTGAATTAGGATTTTCAATGACTAATCCAAATGCTTTGGTATGCTGGGAAGCACAGTTTGGTGACTTCAATAACACTGCTCAATGTATAATTGATCAATTTATTGGCTCTGGGCAAGCTAAATGGGTTAGACAATCTGGTCTTGTTATGCTACTGCCTCACGGTCTTGAAGGAATGGTAATACATCAATATATTATTATTGTTATTGATGTTCATATTTAATTAATTTAAATTTAATTGTTTTTGTATCTTTCAGGGACCAGAACATTCATCAGCCAGACTTGAAAGATTCTTGCAAATGAGTTCTGATGATCCAGATTATTTTCCCCCAGAAAGTGATGAATTTGCTGTACGTCAATTGCATGATATTAATTGGATTGTAAGTATAAATTTTATTTTTTATTTAAATATTTATTTATAAAAAACATGCTATTTTTTCTTATTAAGGTTGCAAATTGTTCTACACCAGCTAATTATTTCCACATACTTCGTCGTCAAATTGCTCTACCGTTCCGTAAACCACTCATTATGATGACTCCTAAATCTTTGTTACGTCACCCTGAAGCTAAATCTAGTTTTGATGAAATGAATGAGGATACAGAATTTTTGAGAATAATCCCAGAAAAGGGTACTGCAGCTGATAATGCAAGCAATGTTAAACGATTGATATTCTGTTCTGGAAGAGTATACTACGATTTAACCAAAGCAAGAGAAGAACATAATCTTGTAGATACTGTAGCTATTGCTCGAGTTGAACAAATATCACCATTCCCATTTGATTTGGTCAAACAAGAATGTGCCAAGTACCCTAACGCAGATATTTTATGGTCACAGGAAGAACATAAAAATCAAGGACCATGGCCTTATGTACAACCAAGGTTTCACACAGTATTGAACAACACCAAGTCTATTGGGTGAGTTAACTTAAACATTTTTTGGGGAATATAAGAGTATTATTAGAATAGAAATATAAACATATGTATGGTAATATTATTTGGTGGTTCCAGTAGTTTACAAAGCATATTTTTTGTTTTGTTTTTATATTGTATTAGTATTATATTATTATATCTACTATACAATTAATTTAATTTAAAAAATAGTACAAAATAAATATTTTTACATGAGAAGAAACAAGAAGAATTTTTTTACAAGTTTATGACTAACTACATAAACTTATATTTTAATTGCCTTACTTACCCTACTTATATTTAAACAAAATACATCCAGAGAGAGAGTAGGTATAGGAAAAAAAATAGTATTTTGTTATTTGTGCAGGCCGTTTGTTAAAAATTCTGACGGATTTTTTTCACGAATATTTTCTTCGTGGTCAAATGACGGTGTTACAAAAACAAGTTTATCCGACCAGAAAAATTCAACTCAAAGTATTAGGTGAGATTTCAATAAATATGTTTATTTTAAATTCTGAGCTAGACAAGAGATGTATTGTTTAAGAATAATTGAATGATGTTAGTTTTTATTTTATTAGTTTTCATGTTGTGGAACAGTAAAAATGATTACAATGAAGTGGTAGTGGTTTCTGGTTGAACATTTAATATAGTTGGTATTTTTATGAAGGGCAGATTATATTAAGTTAATACAAAGCTGCTCATAAGTTGTTTAATTTCTTAATTAAAACATTGGAAATGTAGTCACAATATTTTTTTATAACCGTTTAAAGTATTTTAACCTAACTATCTATTCCATTGTACACTGTTCACCACCTCACCCATCTGGACACATATAAAAAGTGAGCATACAACATTTTTTTATTGTTCAAATCATGTGTTAAATTTTCAATACATTTTTTTTTTTAAAAGCACTTTTGCTATTTTGCAAAACAAATCTTTGAATAAATATCAATAAAAGTAGTGTTTTTTTACAAAAAAAAAAAAAATGTATTGAAAATTTAACACATGATTTGAACAATAAAAAAATGTCTAAATTCACTTATTTGAAACATGTGTCTAGAGATTACCAAAAGTAGTTAGATTCATACATTTTAGTTTTAATTATACAATTTATTAATACATAAAACTATACATCTTAAAATACATATACAAGGGGGAGGGGAATAAACAGTGTTTGGCGAAATTGATGTGTCGATATTAACAGTAGCCTTCAGAATCGATATACACCTTAGGGCTACTTTGACTTTAGTACTCTTTAGTCTTTATAAATACATTCAACAATTTTTTATATTTTACATACTTGATATTAATAGTATATATATATATTACATGTTGATGAAGTTGCATCAATGAAATTGGTGGCTCCTGCCCTTAATCTAGATTCTTAAACTAATTTGTATGGTTTCAGATGTTTATGATGTTTGATATCTTAAAAGAGTTATCTAAGAATGGGATTGATTTGGTGATCTAAACTCGTTTTTTATTTTGTGAGAAAACCTTTGGATTTCATTTGTTATTGTTACCATTATCATTTTGCAATGCGTGCATTCGCCGTTTCATTCGAACCAGTAGAATGCAATGATATTCTGAAGGTCGATTTTTTCATTTTTTATAGCCTTGTATGACATTGATGTTAGATTTACTGACATAACCCCACAGTTTAATGCCACAAGTCAAAATCGGTTTTATAATAGATACAAATTGTAGTAGACTTTGTTTTCAAAGTTTTAACTTTAAATGGGGTCTGACTAATCAAAAATTTTTTTCTTGTAGACTCAATGTCTCCCATTTAAATGAAATTTAAAGTGTATTTTTAGGCATTTAACCTATAATATTTTTGTGGAGTTGATGATTGATTGATTGAGTATAATTCAAGTATTTTTGGGATTTGCATAACGTATAGTCAATGTGTACCGATTTTTTGCATTTTAATTGCCTTATTGTTGACAAACAGCTATCTTTGTGGTGTTTGGTATGTAGTAACTATAGATAGGCCCCAAGACACTACTCTGTGGTATTCCTATTGGTATATTTTTTCCATTTAGTTACCAATTCTTTGTATCTATCTCACAATTGATGTTATGTATGATTCAAGAAGTGTACATCAGATATTACAGATAATAGACGGTATCCGTCTTGATAGTATTTAAAGTGTAGGTTAACAAAATGAGTAACATGAAGTTACCCCGCAAAATGTTGGTCTGCTACTCCATTTACCTAAACTTTAAATAGGTATTTATAAATACTAACTACATAGATAAGGTATATAAAATATTGATATAAACATTTGGTGATAAATTCAAGTATCTTTGGTTATTTATATTTAAATTATAATATAATAATATAATTGAATTTTTTTAAAACAGGTTTTGTGTGAAATTCCTGTTTTTTTCCGATTATTTTGAAAATAACTTGGAATTTTTAATTTTGATCTCCTCGAAGTACCAACTATAGTTTCACAGTTCTCCTAAAAAAAGTTGAAAATCAAATAATTTTTTTACTATTAATTACATAAATAAAATAATATATATTGTAAAATCAATACATTTTATTGCTCTTTTTAAAATATTAAAATATTGGTGTTTTTAATAAAATAAGTCAAGGTTAGGTTTAGGTTAGCATAATGTATTATCTTGTAAGTACTTAAAACTGAATACATATAAAATATATTATATATAATTACTTTTAATGAGGTAATGAGTATAATGAATGCTTAAATGATATAATAATATATTTTTATTATCTAAGAATGAGTGTTTTAATTAAAAATATAAACAAATCATCATGAATTGAATGATTTTACTAATCTGACACGGATTTGATTAATATTTGTTTTTTCTAGAAACAGATGATTTTTAATACTTTTACATGTTTTGGAAAATATGTTTATTTACTACATATAATTGAAAATTATTGTATTTGTTTTTATAGTTATGCTGGACGACCAACAGCGGCATCATCTGCAACTGGAAGTAAAATGCAACATTTGAAAGAGTTAAAAGCACTTCTCGATCGATCATTCGCAGTTTAAAATTAGTAAATAAAACATAAATTATTTAAATATCAACATATTATCCAAGTATGTGGTAGATGTTATAAATCAAATTCTCTGTATCCTTAAAATATAATATGCCAACACTTTATGTATGATTCAAATTTATACATACATTGTATTAAAAATTGTTAATTTATTATTTAATAAAATGTTATTAGTATTTAATTGTATCATAGTATTTGATTTACAGCTTTAAATATAAGTACTTTTTTTTAAACTTACTTAAATATTATCAATTTTAAAAACTTATTTGTTTTTAATTTTTCGAAGAGTTTTGTTATCACACCTAAAGATTTTAATATCTACTATAGACTTTGTTTATTGAATTCACAAAATGTTTGCATACAAAATCAATCTAAATTATGTACTTATACTATTATATGTGAAAGTATTTATAAGATAGTGAATATTTAAATTGACTACCAAAAATGTATTTAGTTAACTGAGTCTTCAGTATTGTATGTTATGTTATATTATTATGGTAGTCGTTAATAATTTAAATAATTTAATGATTTATACCTACTACAAAAGTATTCTTTTAAACAATCACTAATGTTATTGACTTAATGCACCAATTACCTATGATCAACTTGTATGATTAAAACTATAAAGTGTTATTCGTTAAAATATATTTTGGTCCACACTACAGACTTTTAATTTATGTGTTGTATATTTATATGTTACATCAGAATAATTTAACATTCTGGGAAGTCACGTTTTATCTTAGCACTTTGAGATGTTTTTTTTTTCAAAATGCTATCTGGTAAAGTAATTGCTATTACTACATTTTTAATTGCCCCCTCCTTACCCAGTTATTATATACAGAAATCTGAGGGGTCTTTATCTTACTAAAATTATTATATACTTTTTTTAAAAATATTTATTAATTTGAATTTGTTTAAAAATTTTGATTATTAAAAAAAATTAATAGTTTACAATAAATAATTAAAAGAAAAATATTGTGTTGCTTTGGACCCCCTAAACAAATGGGCCTGAGTGTATAATAACTATCAATTATGGCATTATCAAACATGTAACTGAAATGGGCATATGTAAATTGCGCCAAAAGCAACATAAAGAAAAAAAAGTGGGCAAGTGGGTATCGCTCTGCTGTATAGTAGAGATGGAGAGTAGGCCATTAGTCACTATAATGGATGTGTTAAATTTAAATGCAATGACAGGTATCATTGTATACGAAAAACGATTTTGAACGGAGATGACTTGTCAGTCAATGATAATTAGTAGGATATATTATATTATTACCTATATTTAATTGTAATATATCGTTATTTTACGCGATTTCGTAAAAAAATAAATTTCATACGCTCATAAAATTTTTTCTGTATTGACACTAGAGTTTTTTTTATAGTTATTTGAAAAAAAAGTTATGGATAACCTTGTGATGGGTTTTATAACCTCCTTAGGTATAAAGCACAAAAATTTTATGTATTTTCAACTTCAAAATTCCTTGCAAATTTTAGCGATTTTGATATATTTCATAAACATTTGAACTCTAAATGCTTATAAACAAAAATTATGACTAATGGTTTTTGATTTTTTTTTTTTACTACGATAAGTATAACTTATAAACCTTGTATTAAATTTTAAAGATTTTTTGGAAAGCGTAATTTTTTTTATCGGCATTTCAAGAAAAAAAATCGAAAATTTCAATGGTTTATGAAAAGTTTAAAAAAATTTTAAATATTTTGAAAATTTAATCATAAATAGATAACCATAATATAAACATTTGGTGAAAATTTCAAGAATTTACAATGATACGTTTTTGAGTTACAGTAAAATCAATAAATCGATTTTGTCGTAAAGTGGTTATGCGTAAAAATTCCCGTTTTTCCCGACGCTTTTGAAAGTTATTGAACATTTTTTACTTTTGATCCCTCCTCTCCAAAGTACCAACTAAATAAATTTTCCTTTTCAAAGAGGGGCTCACTTCGTTCAGAATCTAAAAAATAAATATCGATAATATTATTTGTAAATTATCAATCGATATTTATTTTCATTAACATTAAGTCACTAACCCTTATCTATATAAATTTTACACCAACATTTGAGAGGCCATTTATTATTGTATTACTATACATTATTTTATTCATCTTAATAGAATTAATTCTGTTTGTTTAAAATGTCTAAATACATATTTCGTTTGTCTAAAAAACAAAGTATGAATTAAAATTAAACCAAATCAAAAAAATATGTATTTTAAACTTATTAATAGAATATGATAATATTAATTATATGATCGTTATTTCACTTTAATATTAATTAAATACGTTATATATCCTTATGAAATAATAGTTTCATTTCAAAAACAAAAATTAAGTTTATTTGTCGTTTGATAACCTATAGATATTATATAATTAAATATTCAGCCTTTAGTGAAAAAAAATTACTAACTAGATGAATTTTCCTATTCAAAGAGGGGCTGAAGTCAAAAATCGAAGCATTATTTCTACTCCAAATCGTGATGAAAGACACAAAAAAAAAAAAATAAAAATAAAACACATCATTGCAAAATCAATACATTCTTCACTTCATTCAATATCTAAAATGTTAAAACGTCAACATTTTTAGAAAATTAAAGTATAATATATTATTATTAGAGCCCGGAAGTTCATCAGTTCATTCATTTGCATATTTTTACTGAATGTATCAAAAAGTTGCTGGATGAGATAAAAATTCGAATCACAATTTATTGAGTTCAATAATGAAATTTTAGTGTGAATATTTTCGCATATTTTAAAATTTTTTTTAAAAGATATGCATATTTGAAAATAAAATTGCATTTTACTATGTTATTTTTTTTTTATGATAAAGTCGGAATAATAAGTATATGTCAACATTTATTTGTTGAAAAATATATCCTTAAAAAACATTGCCAATATAAAATAAAAATCTGATTAAAATTAAAGGTCGTTGCTTGGTAGGGTTGATCGCTGTTCATTTATGTTTGAAAACCTGTCAAAATCCCTAATTTTAAATTTAAATTTTTGAAGTAAATACAATATATTATATCATATTATTAAAATTATGCATATTTCCCCCCTACTTTTTAATTAATATTTTTACCAAAAACGAAAAAAACTTAAAATAAAAATAAAATTCATATTTTAATGATTTAAATAAGCACATATTATTTGCATGCATATTTTGATAGTTTTAAGTGTATAAACTTCCAAGCCCTAATGGCCTAATTATTATAATACTCCTATACAAGGTTCCGGTTTAGTTCTTAAAATTATAAAATAAAGGTTTCGATTCCAATTAAAACCAGTAGGTACTTATCGGAAAACCCAAACTCTTGTGGGTTAAAAAATAGTTTTTTTAAAAAGTGCGTCATTTACGAACGTTAAAAAATTATTTGCGTCTCAATCAATGAAACTTTAACAACCGATAAAATGTTTTTATAATAATTATTTTCTATACTCAAAATGTATACCAATTGTGTACCATTTATTAATTTAATTTTTGTACCCGTTTTGTATTATTTGAAGTTTATATTTAAACATAATTTAACTTGATACCTATCAGGGACGTCATTTGGGGAGGATCAGGGTGTGCGGTTGCACACCTCATATTAAAAATGGTTCCAATTGACTTACGCCTTGATGAAATAATGTACGATTATTAATATTAATACAATTAAATTATATTTTAAATATTTTAATTTTTATATTGACACTTATCAGTATTGGTAAAATAAAAAAAAAATTAAAATTAAGTTTACCTTTGTTGTAAAATTATGAAAGACATAAAAGTGATAAAAGTGTATTAATATTTTAATTTTTAATAAACACTTCAAACGAACAAACAATGGATATAAATATTATTTACATATTATTATATTATAATTTAATTTATTATTGTCTTTTGAATAATTTAAATATTCGTTAAAATAGTTTCGTATATGAAAACAAACATGTTTAAAAATATTTTATTGCTTTATTATAATGAAAAAAATCAAATGTCTGAATCATATTATAGTTAACCTTTCGTTAATGATTTATTAAATTTAATAATAATAATTACTTTATATCTATTGTTCATCTTATCAAATAGAATTATTTAATAATAATACATTTTGCTTAGGTATATAGTAAATATGCTCTGTGCAGTAGGTATATTGCAGTTAAAATGTTTAAGAATATTTTGATTAATTCCCTCGTTACAGTTATAATGGATTGACGTTGATAAAATACCGTTGAAACTAACTCCAAAACTAAAAACTCTTCACAAATATAAAGCATATTTAAAGCATAAGTGAACCAAAATGAAAAATGCATTTATGCTGTGTTTATATCTACAAGACTACAAATATAAATATTTATTTTATTTTTTAATTCACTTAATATGCTTTAAATCTGGTTTAAAATTGGGTATATAATATAATTATTATAAAAATATTATGTAGATTGGTTACATTTAACTCATTTAAATATCCATAGATTGTCGCAGTAAAGTAAAGAGTTATTTGTTATACTATAATTTTGAAAAATCTGGTCCTGATTTATTTTTCTTCCGTGCTTTAGACATAGTTAATAAAATGTCCTCGTTACATTTTTTTTCATCAAGTCGTGACTTTAAATTTAATAATTTGTTATTCATTTTAAGAAATAATGATATATATATATATATATTCAATACATTATATTCAGGGTTCGGAACTAGCACTTAAAATTTTTAAAATAAGCGCTTAAAAAAGCACTTAAAAACATCATAAGCACTCAAATAAGCATTTAAAAAACTTAAATTTAAGCAAAAATATTTAATAAAAAAAAAATAAACTCTTTTTACATGATAAAGCAAGTACTAGACATAATTTGTAACTGTGCTAAAAATTATATAATTTAAAACTACAAAAATTATTAAAACAAAATGATTAGGAAAAGTTTCTAACTAAAAAATCAAAAAAAATCAAACTTCACTTCCGAGACATTTTGCGTTATTGTTTATACATTTTTCGATGTATTTTCTATAAAAAGTAGAAAAACTGATCAAAAAAGCAAAAATAAGCACTTACAAATTTCATAATAGAACGCGTTTTAACATGACATAAGTACACTTTCATAGCACTCTGCTACATTTTAAGCCAATCCATAAAAATAAGCAAATGCAAGTCCGAGCCCTGATTATAATCAATTATTATGTATTTTTATATGCTATGTATTATTGTTGAAATATTATCTGTAATTATTTAAATTCTTTAATTTAATGTCCGTATTTAATTATATAAAGGACCTAGGTTCATTAAACTGTCTATAAATAAAAAATAATAGTAAATAATAGCGAACTATTTGTTTTTGTTGAGTTATTATTGGACACTAGCTACGACTGTTATACTTATATATGATATTATATACCTAATACCTATTCGGATTATTGCTATTTAGTATTTCTTATTTAAATTGCCAAGTCAAATTACGTTATGGTTTGATGAGTAATAAAAATTAATACAAAAAGTTTGTATACTTTTATTATTTTACTTGATGTTTTATATTTGTCTATATAAATTTCGGTAGATACTATGATACCTCTATTTGGCGAAAGTTTGGATTTTCAGGTGGTCGAATTGAGTTTTAAGGGACGTAATGCTTATCCCGAGGCTAATTTTTTTTCTGCAGTGCCTTAAAATCCAAAATGGTGGAAATCGACGGGATATATTTGATTATAATAAACAATTATTCATCATTATCTCAAAATGTGTTAACGTTTTTAAAATTAGATTTTTGAAAAATAAATAATAAATTTTCACTATTTTGTACTATTTCATGTTCTAACTTCTGAATGACAAAATAATTTTAAGTTCATCCACCGGAGCAACAAGCAGATAATTATTTAGAGAATATTTCGGTGTATCTACCAATAAGAATCTAATTAGTAGTAATTGAGTATCTATATTTAAAGTTTTGATAAGTGAAGTGATGTACTTTACTCAGCCTATCTAAACTTTAAATGTTATTTTTATGACTAAATATAACTTGTATGTGCACGCGGCATGCTTAATATAAAATATGTATACATTAAGTAAACTATAATGAGAATTATCATTAATTATTATATTAATGATTAGAAGAATAAATTAAAGTCATAATCGTTGTACGAAGTATACCGTATTTATAAACATATTATACAAATTAGATTTAGAGCAATGTTTCTTCGTGAATTCGCATAAGATAATAAAAAGTATGCTGTAATACGGTTATTATTGTGGGTGGGTCAATCTGTGAAGAAGGAATAAACAGAGGACACCGTTCAGTCTTGCAATCTGAGGTTCTACTGATTCTAGGATAGCACGGGGTCCATCTCGCTAAAATGACAGAAATCCCGGTTGAACGGCGTTTTCGAATGATCGACGAAGATAAGTCGGAAAAACTACAAAAGAACAGACCCGGTTTTCAGATATCTGCGCGTGCCAGCGGCGTTATCGCAACACATACACATTTAAATATTTAGAATACGTGTACTTTGATGTGGTTTTTCGGTGTAGCCAAAGGGATTTGGTTACGGATCACGGATCACGGATGTATTATAATTTATATAATATATACAAGATGATTCAAAATGTATGTTACAAATTACAGCCGTTTTATAATTAAATGTTTTATTTTTTTTTTAAAATAATTATTATTTTTACATGAAATTACTAAATTTAATAAAATTTATATTATCTGTAGACCTTCTTTTTCTATATATATATAAAACAGTAAGCTGACTGACTAGTTGTTGACATAATGATTATGTTAAATAAAACTATTTAAAAAAGCTTCACAAATACAGTTAATAATCAATAGGCAATAGGTAATATATAAAATCAAGATTAATAAATAAGATGTTACATGTACGGCTGTACGTCTTTAGAATATAAATATTAGATACCATATATAAGACGTATACTAAATTACTAAATAGTAAATAGACATATAGCCGATACATATGTGCAGGAACGTATACAGGGGGAGGTTTGGGGTTCAATCCCCCTCCCGGTCAGGTTTTTGTATAGGTACGTGCCTGAATATGTGCGTTTATGATGATAAACAGATAAAAGATTGTTAAAACTATAAAAGTTATACCTATTATAGTATTGTATCGAGTACGGAGTAAGACGCACTCAGGTTAGCGGTTTCGTTTCGACTACTTAGTTAGTAGTCACTACTACGTACCGTATATCAGGGGTGGCCAACTTTAATAGAATTGCGATCAACTTCCGAGATTTTCTAAGTTGTCGCGATCGACTAAAAAAAAGAAAAAAAGTTGTCAATAAACAAAAAATATGTATATTATATATTAATATGTACATGCATGTTACACTTCTTTTATTTGATATCTGTGTGTTATCTTGTTTTTCATAGTTATTTATTGCTTTTTCTAAATATAATTTTTATATTCGTGGATATAAAAATATAGAAGTTTACAGAAAAAAAAAATTTTATTTGTTTTCGGAAAAAAATTCAAAAATTCAATAAAATGCGAAAGAGTGTCGCGATCGACTCAAATTCATCTCGTGATCGACCGGTTAGGTTAGGTTAGATTGACTGGTTGGCCACCCCACTGCCGTATATTATTCTGGAATTAGAATAAAAATTAATTCTGTTTCCAAATAAATGATTCTATTTTAATTTTTTTATAAACGTTCTTTATAGACTATAGTATACGGCTGAAATAAACAAAATTCGATTATATTATTTGCATGAGCATAGTACTCTGTTAGCAACCGTTGATATTCGATTTTAAACAATCATTTGTCTTATAGTACTCAGTACTCACTGGATTGTATTTTTTTGACAAAAAAACGTGTTCATAAAATATTAAAAAAAAAAAAAAAATTAGTTTTTTCATCTTTCTGATAGAAAGTTATTTATTACGTAAACTTTAAGTAAACTTTTATGTGTCACACCGCAAGTTTTCGAGAAATCGATTCAAATGGAAGGATTACGTAAATCTATAAAATTAGATCTGACGAAATCAGTAATCGAAACAGATGAAAGTGAAACTGTCGCTGAAAGAAGTATAAATGAAATACCAGAAAAATAAGCAGATGATTCGCAAATGAAGATACAACAACTTCGTAAATTACTTTGGAAGCATACACAAAACGCTAACATAATTGGTAACTGGTTTCTGGTATGTTCATAATCTATATAGTTAATTATATTCATTATACTACTAATAATAATATGTATATAGAGGGCCGGATCTAGGGGGAAAGCGAACTTTTCCGGGAAGTTTTGATCGGGGGCGCCAAGTAACCAAAAAATAAGTGAATATAACAGTTTTTATTTATTAAATAGAGTATAGACAATAGGCTATCTAATAAATAAAAACTGTTATATTATAATACTCTCTATATTATAGAGAGTATATCTTTGTAGATAGTACATATTAAGTTAAAAATAAGTTTAATAGGTCCAATAATAAAAAAAAATAAGGAAAATGGAAAGATTTTATAGCATGAAAATCACTGTTTAGGATTTTAGGAAATTTAACCAAGTGTTGATCGCATAATAGGCGTGACTAGACGTCATTCGCAGCGGCAGCGTAACGATTGAGTAATGACTGGCGCCACCTTAATGAACATAAAAACATCACGTACTTAACACCGTATTATTAAGGAGGGAGAAATTCTAACTATAAATACTTTAAAAAAAATATTGTTACGATAGATTCTAAATATTTTTTAATTGAAAAATTAAAAACATAAGAAACTCTGTGTAAATGTTCAAGTTTTTTTACCAAGTGAATAATTTCTAATAACATTTAATAAAATAAATTAAATTAAATTTTAAATGACTATAATAGTTCAAACACAGTCAACATAATTCTAAAATTATTTTGTAGACAGAAAATCATCGTATAAACATTTGATGTAAGTTTCAATTATCTACGGCCATTTGTTTTCGAGATACATAAAAAATTTAAAAATATGATATTGTGTAAATTGTCTATTTATTGCTTTTCCAAGTTCTTTTGAAGAATATCTGGAATTTTTTACCTTTCCGAAGTACAAAGTAAATTCTATTTACTATTCAAAAACCAAAACTACCCTTAAATTGGAAAATTGAAGTATTTTTTCTACTTTTTATATAATAATAAAAACATGTAATTAGTAATTACTACGTTTATATGCAGCAGTTAATACGCATTAACTCCATTAATGCGCATTGAGTTAGTCCGAGAGTTAGGCGTATATAAACACATTTTTAATTATGAGGATTATGAGGATTTATTATTTAATTCGATTTGTCAAATCGAATTAACTCTTACTCCGGGATTAAGAAATGCATGTAAACGCTTTAATGTGAATTAATATATCAACGGGAATTTTAAAATGTCAAATTATAATTATTTTGGTCATGGAATCCAAAGTATAAAGCATGGACTAAAAAACATTCGTATTAACTTATAATTTTATTCAACATCTAATTTTGATATTTTAGATTTAGGTGTATATTAACCTGCTCTCTAGTGTAAATTAACTTAATGCGTATTGAGTTAATTCGCATTAACTGCTGCATATAAACGTAGTAATCATATCATTATTATTGTAAAATCTATAAAATCAATGTATTCATATCGTTCCGCTCAGAATCTAAAAAAAAAAAATGTATGTAAACCTTAGCTGAAGTACTGGACGCCCCTTCACTCAAGCCGTCAAGCCCTGTTAAAATATATTATATGTATTATTTAATGTATTTTTGTTATAAACAGATTGTAACTATTCGTTTTGATAATAAAAAAAAAATGTAATGCATGCTATTATTCTGTACTTGTATATAACCCAACCTTACTTTTTCAATAATTTCAATAATATTATAATTGAATTATTAATATTATCATAATACAGTATAATTTTTTTGAACTTGACAAATATTATTTGTTTACAATTTCATAAACTTCTCTTATTTTATTATCTTAATGTATTGACATTATTACCAATAATTATTCTACCACATTTAATCATTATTCTAAAACATATGTTTAATTTATTATAAAGGAAAGAATAAAAAATTACCTCTTTAATAGGCGTTGTTGTTTTCAAGCTCGAAAAGCTCCTTTCTGTCGTGGTCGTTGAGACAAGCAATATACCAAATATTTCAAGTAGAAGTTTACACTTTGGAAAATATTTTTATTACAACTTTCTATAATTAACTTTAGGATGTGGAAATTTTATACGATTATAATTAAAATAAATGGTGTCTTTTAATGTTTTAACCGAAATTTGTTTTCAGTTACGGCCTAAGTATAGCTATATGATATTAATTCACCCATTTTTAAATCCACCACTGATGGTGCCGGAGTAACGTTATCCTAGTATCGTCAAAGATAAATATAAAATTTGGGGAAATGGGTGATGTAAAAAAATTAAATGAATTAAAATAGCTTAAGTCTATTTAAAATTGTATTACTATCATCTATACTTACGTGGTGGCAGGTGAACATTATTGCAATGCCACCATAGAGCAAACTTGGGAATTTGTTGAACGATAAATTATCGAAAATTAAGTAGGTACTTATAGGCTGCTATAATAAATTATACTATAATATTTTTCCAAATGCCAATATTATGGGGATATTGTTCTTGTTGTTGGAGGTACTCAGGTAAGTTACATTGTATAATATACATCTGAGAAAAATAATATAAAATCGAATTGTTCATATCTTATACTTTTGAATATATTTTAATATAATTATACAACAACAATATTCTGTAATCTTTATACAATACATTTTATTAAAATCTACTTTGTAAGCATTGAGACAATTAATAAATGAGCTTATTTAATTTATATTATATGATAATATAATTATAATTGAGTATCGTACACACTATTATTATATAAATACGTTTTCATTCATAGTTAATAGGTACTTAATTTAAAAAAAAAATGATAATGATAATGTGCGATTAATTCATTCATCCATATACATATGTATTATGTATATATATAAGGATATTTCGGTGTTGATCCGGAAATGTTCATACGATTATCCGATGATATTCGTTTTTAGTAGTCCTGTGGAATACACGTATGCGGATTAATTATAGTACCTATACAGTATACAGTTTTTAATAAAATATTATTAAATTATTTCGATAATAGCGTAGGTTATAGCCTAGGACTATAGGAAACTAATACTATTGATAAATATATTAGAGTGATCAGAAATAACAAGTATACAAGTATAAAACTATTAAAACCGTTTAATACATTTTTTATTTTACCATTACAATTAAATAGAACAAAGTCATTCTTTTATCATGAACCAATCAATATTAAAAATAGTATGTCATAATTTCTAAATTTCTCGCAATTTCTAATATTGATTGGTTCATGTAAAATAATCACTTTGTTCTATTTATTGTATATGGGTGGGTATCCTATTTGTTATTATATATGCTAATTAGTATGAACAACAGATTGTTTTTCAATTTATGTGTATTCTTTAATTGATAAGAACTCGTTCCCCCAATACAATCTTTGCTTTTAGAGGATAATGTAATATGTATATTTTTGTATTATTTATGTGTTGTTTGCAATTATTATTATAAATGCTAGAATAAGTACTTATTTTTTGTTTACATTTTTAATGAATTTTTGTATTTTAACCAACTTTCTAAGATCAAAAATCGACAACGTTACAGCAATTCAACTAAAAAATTGCAAAATGCGCGCGATTTTCAGTTTTTTGACTGTTCCTAACTCTGAAAATAATTATTCTAAAATTCTTTAGGCTTGACATTTTCACCTCTACTTATTAAGGTGGTATTTATACGTTATTATAATTTTTAATTCTATTTCATTTTCACTTTAATTTGAGTATGAATTATTACTTAAGGCAGAAAAACACGTAAATAAGTATGTTGTTTATTTTGTTACATTTAAATTTAATGGATCTATTGGAATTAATTAATAATTAGGTAATAAAAAATTATTATCAAAAAAATATAACGCAAAAAATACTTAGTGACATAGGCGGATAGTAGTGCTCTGCTTAGTCCGGTCTTAATCAGTCCGGCCCATGGACCATGGTCCGGTTTAGTTCGGTCCTAACATACAAAAACTATAAATCATTGGTTTAGTCCAGTTCAATATTTTTTAGGAGTAATTCAGTCCAATCCTCAGATAAAATGTATTATTTTCAGTCCCTTCCGGTTTCAAAAAAAAAAAAAAATAGTTCAGTCCGGTTCGGTTCGGTCCCAATAACGATTCTTAAAATCTAAGTAAGTTATTTTTCGTAATACCATTGATTATAAACACCAAAGATAGCTTACTTAAAAACAATATCTTCCATTGTAATATAAAACGCATCATTGTCCAGCCTGAGCTAATATTGACTGAACCTTACGGTCTGGTCCGTTAACGGTCCGAAATGTTTTAAGATCGAACCGGCATCCGGTCCCGGTCTACTCTATATGAATAAATTTAATAACTGGTCCGGTCCGGTCTATAAATAATACGTAGCCATAGGTTACCGAACCGGACTTGGCGACTTTAACATTTTTCAGAAACTATAATTTAATATTCCACCATCCCATCTACCTAATTTTTTTTCCATTTTTATTTTTAAGTATATTGTAGTAAATACTAAAATATTAGTTTTTGCGTTATTTGATAAATATGGAATAGCGTGTTACGTTATGAGTTAAGGCTTAATCTTATTTTGAAATAATATCATCATCGTTAACGTCAAACATAAATTCCACTTCCCCATCTTAGACTCATATATACTGTGGCTACACTGTTATAGGTATCAAGTTTTATAATTAAAAAATGATATTTAGCATTATTTAAAATCGGTTAAAATCAGTAAAAAAAAATATCCGCATCCAGCAAAAAACATATATTATACTATGTTAAAAAACCAATATTACATATTTATATGTATGTTATGACATCTCAGAATGTGATTGTGGAAAAGACAGCTAAACTATGAGACTTAACCTAAGGGCCTTGGACATAAAAATTTAGATTTGACTATATAATGTACTGTTATTAATATCACTTATAAATATTATTTATGTATTTAATTTAATTGTATTGTATTTTAAATGTTACTGTGTTATTGTTGCTATACGAATATATTCATGTTACAATTTATTATACTTATATTTAACTTATCATAAGATCTGTTAATCTAGTTGTATCTTACTATTTTTTTCTCAAAAATCGTATAGCACTACCTATATCTAATAAATAAATAAAATATTTTATTTTCAAACATTGGCCATTATATAATTTGTTAATGCCTGATATCGTTTATACTTTATACTAATGTTTGGAATTTACGTCATTATTAAAATTACATTATTAACGGTAATAAATACATCAATATTTCGCAAGTTTGTTGGTCGCAGAAAAATCCACCATACTTTACAAGATGCAAGGGCTGGTATTTTGAATTAAAAACTTAGTACAGACCTTACGAAATCAAGCTATTAAGTGAGTTTGCATCTATTATGCTGATCCATTTATCAGTAGTATAGTTACTTTATTTACAGTTTAAAAATGTCTCTTTGAAAAGGGTGGTTTCACACTTGAAGTTCTTAACCAGTAACCCTTTCTCCAAGATCAAAAACTAACGGATTACCGTGTGATAATATATTACTGTAAGGTTACCGTAGAATAAATGCGATCAGTTGATCTGTCACTCGAGGCCATTGCATGGCGACCAGACACTGTGTGTCGGTCACTTTGAATAAGTTGGCGGCGATGACAGTACGCGCTGACCGCGAATAGAGCCGCGCTAAAGACTACTATGGTCGCAGTGACAGCAGCAAACAGCGCGACGGCCGCTAGAGCGCCGGGGTCTCCACTTATACCTGTGTTGACAGACCCGACCGACCCATGGTTCCACCGATCACATGTGGTCGGTGACTCGTCGTTGGGGGCACCAGGACAGTTGACCACGCCGTTACACACGGCTCGGGCTGGTAGACACAGTCGTTCGTCGCCCGGGCACAAAAACGCACAATCATCGTCGGCATTAGAGGTTCGCCTTGCGGCACGCGGCGTCCCGTCTGGGTTCCGTGGCAAGTGGTTCAGTTCGGACCAAGCGATCTTAAACTGCGCCTTGTGCGGGTAAGCGTTACCCACGAATCGGACGTGGACGTAACGCCGCTGCCGACGCCGTCGCTGAGACTCTGTGCTAGCTGTTGGCGACGACTTGTCGACGGCCTCTTCGACGTCCTTGGAAGTCAATAGCGGTAGATTTTTGAGCGCCGTGGCATTGTGTCCGCATGCCGACATGAACGGGTAGTCCACCGACCTGGAAGGCAAGTACACCTCGAGCCGGCCATCCTGACAGTCGTCTGTCACAAAGTTCACCTGTGTGTTATAGTATAATAGTAATATTTTTATTATGCCTAAATTGTTTTCTTTACCTTTATATTAATTTTATATTTTAAAACTTTAGTAATATTTGCTATAAATTACTATATATATTTTAATATTTAGATATTAGAAGTCAAATTTTCAAAATAATAATAATTATGATAAAACTATATTATTTTATTTATTTATTTATTTATTTATTTATATTAATGGACGAAGCCCTATACAACAATTTAAACAGAACAATTTAAAATTTAGATAACAGAGAAGTTTAAACAACATGTTAATAATTCAATAATAATAATAATAATAGGCAAGTTAGAATAAATATAATACAAGTAGTAACAATAATTTTCAATATTATAATATTTTATGATAAATGGTGCGTTTTATGTACAATGTGTTCCGAGAAGGGGTATATAAGTGACCGACAAACGTTGTACGAAAATATACCTAAAAGGATTAGAAATACCCTTTATAGAGGGAGTCTAGCTTTGTATTTTTAAGTTATGATCACTATAATATTATATAAATTCCTGAGCACAAATACAGCGATTACACCAAAAACGATAATTTTTAGGTTAATAATAGGTAAGAGGTATTGTTACAATTATAGTTACCTGGTTAAAATGTAACCACAAATCCCGGTCCTCACGAACCCGTATCTCCCAAATACATTCAAGCGTTTTCGGTGGCTCTACAAATCCCATTGCGTCAAACCGTGGAAACACGAGTTCACCCTCGTCAACCGGCTGTA
Organism: Rhopalosiphum maidis; assembly: GCF_003676215.2. Taxonomy (NCBI): domain Eukaryota; kingdom Metazoa; phylum Arthropoda; class Insecta; order Hemiptera; family Aphididae; genus Rhopalosiphum; species Rhopalosiphum maidis. The sequence goes on from NC_040877.1 coordinate 91,432,282, forward strand.
TGACGGAAGGACCACACAGAGGACCGTGCACAAATTCGTATTTAGCTTCAAACAACGGCACGTCGTACTTGAAATAGCTCAGGGCCGCGTGCAGTGGGTTTAGATTCAACTCGACATTCAACGAGTTTCCCGACGAAACAAATTTTATTTCACCAGTATGCGAGTCGGATGTCGTTCTCGTTTTGTTAACATTGTTGAACAAACAAAGACCGTTGTTTGTATTCGATTGATTGATAATTGTCCGGTTTAGCCCAAAACCTGCATCGATTTCCTCTGGTTCCCATATCAGTAATTTGTCACGTTCGCTGTACCAACAGTCGTTATCCTTTTCAATAGGCGTCCTATAATTATGGTCCTGAAAACACGCGTTATAAAATCAAAATGTTGGTACTTTTTGAATTTATAGTATTCATATATAAGTAAAAGGTAGATAACAATTAATATAAAATATGTACAATTTATTAAAAAAATAACATTTATTTAAAAAAAATAAATACCTTAAAATTAATAAACTCAATTTTCAAAACAATGCGGGCGAATAATCGTACGTCTGTCATAAATTTATAATGACAAATGATAGGTTGAGATTTTGCATCAGGATCCGTAACCGATCCTTGTCGTTTGTAGACCAGTGTATTCACTGGTGATCTGAAATATCCTGACGAAGGTTTCCAACTAACGAATTCTTCATCGCACACTGTATTTGGTATAGCTGTACCAAACTTCGTGTCGTTGAAAAAATCATAATGAGCCCAATAATACAACGATGACCTAAAAACAAATTATACATATAATGAAATGAATTATTTTATTTATTTAAAAACTTGCTTTGATTAATATTGTGTACGATTATTTGTATTAGATTTTATTTATATTTATTTCAAACTAAATACATACTAGCTAACATTAAAAAATAGGTATTAAAGTATATAATAAACTTTAAAAATTATCAAATTATTTTTAAATTGTATTATATATTTACATGGTGGAACTATAGTTTATTGTGTCCTATTAAAATATGTTAGAAACTGGGAACTAAATACACTCGATGAGTAAGTTTTCCTAACTTGTTTGTATTAAATTCGATATGAATAAAACACTATACTACTACAGCGAATCAATTTTAGTACAAATTCAAATGTACTTATTGGCTATTTAAATTAATTCAAGACTTCCTTTAGACCAGCGGTTCCCAATCCGGGGGAATTTAAAGTCTGATCGGGGGAGGGGGAATATGGTGATAATGAAATTAAGAAAAAAATTATGTTATTTAATTTTATTCTTACCCTGAATAACTACCGGTTTTGCTTTCGAATCGGATAAACATAGAATTTCCCGTCGATATGAAATCATGTTTTTCAGCTGGCTTAGAAAACGTATCACAAAATGTTTTTATGATTCTCGTATCGTCTGGTTCCGCGGCATCGTAGAGCGTTAAGCTTTCCCCACAATCACCGGTCCAGTCGCTCGTCACAGGACTCTCTATACTATTTACTCGAAAGCTATAATATCGTTAAGTATTTTTAAGATCATTTCTGCAGTATTAGTTACAAAATCAAAATATTATAGGTATGTATACCTAATAATAATGTAATAGGCAATAAACTATCATTCAATCATATTATTTTATAAATATTATGCTTAGAGCGAGTTGAGTTGACATACCTGGGAAAATAAACTCGAACTACTTGATTTGGCAATCCTAGTAAATGATAAGTGCAGGACGTGTGTGGAGGATACCAGTGAGCAATCGACATGAATATTCCTTCAGTATGGTGATCTCTGCTCAAATGTTCGCTCGATAATATCCAATCGCAAGAACCGTTTTTTTCACCGGCAGTCTGCATGTGACCGGGTATATTACCAACGTTAAAATGAAAGCCAGTATTTAAAAGTGGGCCTATATTAAAATAATTGAAATAATTAATAACAAATAATTTGGAGTAAGTTTATTCACACGTTTATTATTATTGTTTATTACGAGCGTATTTAGCATAAAAGTATTTATCTAATACAATGTTCATCATAATTAATAGGTAATAAGTGGATATAACCTATATTAATTAATAATAGGTGAAATGTTGACAAATTTTGTTAATTATTATGATAATTTAACAGTGACGTAAATTGGAATTAATTTTGGGGAAGGGGGTGAACCATTACTCCTTATATACACCCAAGGGCGCCCATATGGGGGCAAGGGAGGGACATGTTCCGCCTGGAAAATTTTGGAAAATTGTTTACTGTGATCAGAATCTATTTATTTAGATAGATAGAATAGAATTTAAAAATTTAATTTAATATACGAAAATCCATAATTTGTTCACTAAAAATCGGTTTATTTACTGTGGGATGTGGCAAAACAGGTTATAAGCTACACAAGTACCACGCTATTTCGTTTTTATTCTTTGGATAATAATTAACCTACGACATGCACTGTAGAACGATCAGTACATTACGAAGGGTAAAGACATGAACGAGATTTACAATGAATGAAGATAGACTTGATGGATTATTTTATGATAAGCGTACATAGGAAACAAATTGATGATAAAAATAATGAATACATAGAGCAAGTAATATTTGGTGTTAATAAAGAAATTTACAATTTTTATTTATAAAATTAACATTTAAAAAATATAATTTATGTTTTAAGTATCCAATTTATGTTATTAATTAAATACAAATTCAATAAATTACTTTCGTGGTTAATTGGTTAAATAATTTTTATTTCATAATTTTCCAGTTTGATATGTATAATGTTAAATTGTAAACCCCCTTCCTATCTCATAACCATTCCTATTTAAAAATGGATTGATAAATTAAAATTTTGTCCCCCCTTGAAAACTTTTCTATGGGCGCCCTTGTAATATACCACCGCTATGTATCAATATATTATCTAATATTGCAGGTAATATGTAAAATAATTTTCTCTTATTATTTCTTATTATAAGAGAATATTTTAAGCTTTTAAAATTAATAATTTTTAGTTTTTAAGAAATTATAGTACAATTTATTTTATGTATTTATTTTATTCAGCCAAATCAATTTAAGTTACATAGTTTAAATGTATAGAAAAATTTGTTTTGCAGTAAACAATACAACCATCATGTTGAATCATCGATTTAAAAATGTTATGTTTGGGATAGAAATTATTAATAATTAACATTTTATTATACATAAATTTATTATATTATAAGATCTAAATATCTATAATTAACCGAAATATTACAATAAAGCTTATAAAGAAGAAAATTAGAATCTTATTTCGAGTTTGGATACTTGAATATATAAGTACAGCTATATAACTACTGTTATGATAGGTATAGGTATAATAATTGTACATACTACATAAAATATATATTTACCGAATTAAAAAACTTACTAATTTAATAGTTTTAATTGTAATTTTTAAAACTTGATATCAATTATAAAAATATAAATAAAACTGTACCTGCAGTTGATGTAACAAACTCCACAAATAAATCTTCACTCGTACCAACAATTGAGTGGGGAAATTTTCCCATTCCACAAAAAGTTCCAATTTCTGGACTAGATGCATTTTTACCATCATAGATTTTTATATAATCATATGGACAATACTCAGCTCCTTTAACATATTTTAATTGTTTGATAATCGATACTATCATGTAGTTAAAAATGTTTTGTCATTGAAAATTAAAAATATTAAAGAATTGTCGCTAACGTATAATTTATTAAAATACTGTTGATATTTAATAATATAAACCACAATAACAAAATAATATACCACAAAAAATACTTATATTCAACTACATTATTTTATTTTTTTCACTAAAGGCTGAATATTCAATTATATAATATTTATAGGTTATCAAACGACAAATAAACTTAATTTTTGTTTTTGAAATGAAACTATTATTTCATAAGGATATATAACGTATTTAATTAATATTTAAGTGAAATAACGATCATATAATTAATATTATCATATTCTATTAATAAGTTTAAAATACATATTTTTTTGATTTCGTTTAATTTTAATTTAAAAAGTTTGTGGATAGATATAAATTAAATTATAGAATTTTAATTCATACTTTGTTTTTTAGACAAACGAAATATGGATTTAAACATTTTAAACAAACAGAATTAATTCTATTAAGATGAATAAAATGATGTATAGTAATACAATAATAAATGGCCTCTCAAATGTTGGTGTACAATTTATATAGATAAGGGTTAGTGACTTAATGTTAATGAAAATAAATATCGATTGATAATTTACAAATAATATTATTGGTATTTATTTTTTAGATTCTGAACGAAGTGAGTAATGTATTGATTTTACAATGATGTATGTTTTATTTTGTGTCTGTCATAACCTAACCTAACTTAAATAATGCTTTGATTTTTGACTTCACCCCCTTTTTGAAAAGAAAAAATTATCTAGTTGTTACTTTGGGGGGGGGGAGTCAGAAGTAAAAATTTTCCAGTAGCTTTCAAAAGCGTCAGGAAAACCCTGAAAAAATAATAAAAACGGGAATTTTTACGCATAACCACTTTACGACAAAATCGATTTATTGATTTTACAGTAATTCAAAAACGTATCAATGTAAATTCTTGAAATTTTCACCAAATGTTTATATTATGGTTATCTATTTATGATTAAATTTTCAAAATATTTAGAATTTTTTTAAACTTTTTATAAACCATTGAAATTTTCGATTTTTTTTCTTGAAATGCCGATAAAAAAAATTACGCTTTCCAAAAAATCTTTAAAATTTAATACAAGGTTTATAAGTTATACTTATTGTAGTAAAAAAAAATCAAAAACCATTAGTCATAATTTTTGTTTATAAGCATTTAAAGTTCAAATGTTTATGAAATATATCAAAATCGCTAAAATTTGCAAGGAATTTTGAAGTTGAAAATACATAAAACTTTTGTGCTTTATACCTAAAGTTAAAAAACCCAACACAAGGTTATCCATAACTTTTTTTCAAATAACTATAAAAAAAACTCTAGCGTCAATAAAGAAAAAATTTTATGAGCGTATGAAATTTATTTTTTTACGAAATCGCGTAAAATAACGATACATTACAATTAAACATAGGTAATAATATAATATATCCTACTAATTATCATTGACTGACAATTCATCTCCGTTCAAAATCGTTTTTCGTATACAATGATACCTGTCATTGCATTTAAATTTAACACATCCATTATAGTGACCAATGGCCTACTCTCCATCTCTACTATACAGCAGAGCGATATCCACTTGCCCACCTTTTTACTGTTAATTTTTCAAAAAACAATTTATGGATCAAATTTGTAAAATTTAACAAAACAATTAAGTTTTACATACGTTTTTCAAAAAATCATATAAAATAGTGAATTACTACTGTAAAGAATTGTTAAATCATTTTTATAAGAGCCAAACTTATTTAGAATCGTTTTCTGTAAATATAATAGCTTTTAATTTTCATCTTTTTCTAGAAAACATTGAATAATAAACACTATGTATTTATTGTAATATTATTTAATATTCAATGTTTCTAGAAAAAAATAAAAATCTTATTAATATTTGGTTACCTGAAGTGATCGGCCTCATGGGGCATGTGATTATATTTTCACAACGCTGACCGTCCACATTAAATTCTTCGTTTTGTATGTATAGACGGATAAATGGATTTTTAGTGTTCAGCCAATAATTGCACTTCAGATTTCTTGGATACACTCCTGGGTACGCTGGACTTTGGACATAACACGTTTGCAGTCGACATTCTTTAAATGTCCTATCACAATAGCTCCTTTAATCAATTTAAATAAGACATGACAAATTATTGTGCAATAAGTAGCATTACTTTTATGGGTCAGAAATCGGAATTGTTAAAATGTATTCATTTTATTTTAAAAATATATTATACAGTCTATAATTATTATCGGTTTACATATATGTTTACATACTATAATCAATATTTCAAACATTCTATAGTTTGAAATTCTGGCGGTAATTAAAGTAAATACTCTGTCTTTTGAAAGTATTGCGATGATTTGAAGAAAAACAATGCATTTATGTTCACTCATAATTATTTGGAGTAAAATTTAGTGAAAATCAAATAAACAACAGGAAACAATTTTAAGTTTTTACCATTCAACTCTTGGTGATTCTAAGTTGTTTCACCGCGATTTATTGTTTTTAAAATTTATACTTTTATCATTAATAAAATAATAACTAATAAGCAATAATCAACTATTATAAACTTACAGCTCGTTTTTTTGAACATGGTACCTATTATCGAATTATTATAATTTCTGCATATTTCTAAAATTTATTTACACGTGTCTTATCATTCTTATCGTATTTTAAACTAATTAGCAAATTAAAATCTCAAAGTTTCTCAAAAAACCTCGAGTTATTGAGCCAAATGTATTTTGTTACTCTTACCTGTGATAACTTGTATAAAGTTTAAATATTAAATTTTAAAATAATATATAATATAATTGTTATAAAATATTTTAAACATGAATAGAGAAGTTCTATGTACTAGATTATATGCTAAAATATAATCAAATTATAAGTGAAACATTTTTGATTTTTTTTTAGTTATTTTTCTTTAAATGTTGATAAGAAATATTTATGTTACTGAGTAAAAATATTTGGAAATTGATTTCAAAGTTACTTTTTTATAATTCATTAATTTACAAATTCAAAAATATCGAAAATATATTGTCACATTATAAGTGCTTAAAATTTAAATTTTTAAAATGTACAAATTGTTTTAACTAGAAATTTATAAAAAAAATGTTTATTTAATGTGTATATAAGATTTAAAAAATTAATATAAGATTCCTCATAAGTTTTCCTACCGCATAAAAAAATATTTGATCATAATATTTTTAATTGACATTTAAAATTCAAATTTAACGAAATTATATTTTTAAACGATGATTAAAGATATTAATTGTTTTGTTGACTTGTTATAAATCAAAAACATTTTTTTGCAAAGATTGAACCTATTTATGTATATGATTATAAGTATTAGTATACTAATGATATTTTCAAAATATGTAAATATGAACCTATTCACGCTATTTTATGGTATTTACAGTAAGCTGTTATTATAATAAATACAATATTTTCGGAAAAAATTTACTATAAATAAAATAAATTATTGAAATAGCTTTATTAAAAAAACCATAGCAATGTATATAGTCTGATAGGTCGTCTCCGTTTGACCGTTCAGAATCGTTTATCGTATACAATGATATATTGATAAATGATAAATATATCATGTAATAACCAAATGTAGCACTACAGCAAAATGGTACCCACCTGCTTGAATTTTTTAGTATCTAATTTGTTTAATCATATCTTAAATAGGTACTAATTGTAATAAAATAAATATAAAATATCTAATTGATATTGTTCTAACCCAGGGTTCAACAAGCCTCTTCTATTTGGATAAAGTTCCGGATGCTGTCCATATCGTAAGTAAACTTGAGTTTCTTGTTCAGCTCTTGAATCGAAACTATAATAAGTTTGATCTGTAAAGTTATTTGTCTGAAAAATAACTCTAACTGAACTCGTTTCCGACAAGAATGTTTGTGGCTGTTCAATTTCACCACAATATGATCCTGGCACTTCTTTTTTAGATGTAATTGTTGCAGCGTTACCTTTGCCCGCATGATCAAGTATCTTAAATTTAAAAAAATGTATTTGTCACATTAATTTTAGTACACATAATTAAAATTATTTTTCAGAGCTTTTTTTCTTGTTATTGTACGTTTATGATAATCTCTTTACTTTTACGTGTTATATTATTTTTTTCATATGTATATTAATTTCATTAGAAAACGAAATTTTTACTTAACTTGGTTATCTATAAGGTCTTTTGATTTTTGTATATTATTTATTTATTAATAATTATTTTTACACTAAATATACAACTAAATAAGATATTAGAAAATTAGTTTGAAAACATGTTTGACCATCAAGAAGCATTCGTCTCCCAATTATTTCAGACAATCCATCACTCGAACTGACTAACTATATATAGACATGTACATAATTATTATACGTACCTCTACTACACACATAATATAATATTTAAAATTAATTATTATTTAAAGTTCTCTGATTAAATATATTTGTAGTGGAAGTTGGAATCAAGAATAAGAAAATACATCAATTGAGTAGATTACGTGTGCACTATTCATTTTGAAGTATAAGGGTCCTTCTATATAGTAATTCGATTTACGCCACGTGTTAACACTTCGCCACTTCAGAAACTTACTGAAATAAAATGCCATTTGAGTGAATTATTGTAACCCTCAGGGGAGCCATAAAGTTCACAACTATTGAAACTTGAAAGAAACTATCTGCAAACTTATACTAAAGTTCACGAATTATTTACTTCCTTATCATGGGACATTCAATAATTTATTCGAATTATTTACGAACCGAGATTTTATTCGTAAGTGTACAATATATAATAGATAATACATTTACAAAGTATTATCATAGAAATAAAATGAAATAATATTTATAAATCATATTGAAACCTAAATTATATTTCTATATAACTGCAAAAAATAAATAATTACTTATTCATTGTAAATTTTGGTTTGTCAACAATAGCTTTGGTTTAAAAATTTAAAATACTTTAATTGTTTAAATTATTATAGTATTTTTCTTCATCTTTAAATATTAAGGAATACCCATTCGTACTTAAAATTTAGTTTGTATATGCTCTTTTGGCATCAATAATTAATCACCAACCATTTATTAGTTAAAATAAAAACTTGTATACTATTTAATAATAATACAATAAATCAAAGCGGCAAAGCGTAATCAGTAGTTTTTAAAACGATTTTAATAATTCTTTAATCAATTATGAGTGACACCTGTCATCTATATAACAATTTAGGATGTATAACAAAAAAAAAATACATGAACAAGGTCACATAAATTATAGCATTTTGTATTGGTTGATTTTTTAGTAACGCACTGGTAGGTTAGGTTTATATTATGCATAGATTAATTATTATTTATAAGATTTTAGTTTGTATACATTAATCAAAATTATATATTATGGGTGTAACCGTTTTCCGCCAAAATGACTCTCGCTCGTTACCACCATGACTGTTTTCTGCCAAAAATGAATTAAGATATTTTTTGAGAACCCCGTATATTAGGTATATCTTGTCATTTTTTTTCATTGAAAAAATCATATATAAATTACAAGTTAGATATAATGATTAGTTACAGATTTGATCATAGACGGAGATGGGGGCTTAGCCCCCCAAAATAAATAATTTGAAGTTAAAGCCTCCTTAAAAATATTGAACAAACAATACCGTAATTTTGTTCAGTTAGTAGAATTTTTATCATTATTTTATATTCTTATATCAACAATTATATAAATGTACTTATAGTACAGTGGTTCTCAATCTTTTTAGTACCGCGGCCCAAATTTACTCCGAAAAATCTTTCGCGACTCACATGGTTTCACTTTTCAAAAAGTAGTTATAAAAAACAAAATTTGTACTATATAAATATGTATAAATTTGTAATATATATTTAGTATTTTATAGGTTTATAACTAATTTAAATTAAAAATAATTATGATATAATAATTATTTAAAATAATGAATGAATGGTAATTATGCAATTTACCTTAAATCGAATTATTTTTATAATTAATCTATGTTTTGTTTTATTCGTATAATATGTTTGAATATGATGTATTTTTATAATTGTTTTCTTTTTATCATATACAATTTCATAAAAATATTACATTAATATCTGTTGATTTACTGTTATATGTATTTAGAATCTTACGTTGAATTTTTAAAATTTAAAATTTAATTTAATTTCTTTCTTTTTATTATTAATCATATTATATAATTCAATAACTCTCTATCTCATCTCTAACACAAGCTCTGCTTAAAGAAGATAGATAATTGAAAATGTTATCTTTAAAAATAATTTATTGTATATTCTTTTTTTTCGATCAATAAAAAAAAAAAAATTATACAATAATTCAAAAAATTGTTCACGACCTACTAAAAATTGACTAACAACCTAACTTTTAAATCCAAAATCATATTATTTATTCTTTAAAAATCTATCTGTAATTTTATCTGTATTCTATGTCTCTATGATGTGTGTCGGTTCATAAATGTCTCAATTCTCTTCAGAATTGTCTTGCAAATCGTCAAATGCAATGATTTTTTTTTAATTAACCTTTGTGATATTATTATAAAAACATATTTGACAAAACCTAATATTTAATAATTATTTAATAAATACTTTCAAATTTATTTTTTTATTTTAGTTGTATAGTTGTATCTATTTATAGTTTGGAATTGAAATAAAAATGTCTTCAAATAAAAAATTAAAACAAAGTTCATTGAAATCATTTATATTATTGCACCAGTTGCGTGTCCATCAGATCAGACAGTCGAATCTCCAACATTACAAATTCTTGAACCACATACAACAAAAAAACGTTCTTTATCGTCCAATATTGATCAATCAAATACATTTTTTGTCGGATTTATTAGACCCCCCCCCAGAAAAAAATTGAAAATACGCCACAGCTTTGAGAAACGTTGACACTAGTACATTACATACATATTATTTACCAATTTATTATTTACGGTAACATACCGAACAATTAAGACATTAATGTTGATGATATTGAAGATATTAAAAAGAATATTTCACCTCAAGTATTTCCTAATCTTTATAAAATGATACAACTTGCTTGTTCTGCTATACCTATACATCAAAAAAAAAAAAAAAATTTTATGCATTTTCAATATAATATATTAGATTATTTAATTTAATATATTATATTAAATTAATATTTAATTTAGATTAAAATATAATATATTGAAAAAGATAAGACTAAAGCTTTAAGTAATGAAGCTATTTTAAATACTTTTAACAAAAAATGTAATAGAATAATAAAAATTAAGTTAAAAATGATAATAGTATTTTATTAATTATTTTTTTTTTATGTCTGTAATTATTTAAGTTATTATGATAAAGAGAACAATTTTTATGAGTGGTTTAATGTAAAAATTAGTTTTTTGGGGGTGTGGGGGCAACGCCCCCACGGGTCTGTTTGACATCAAATATTTGAGCCCCCCTCAATATTTCACAGGATCTCCGCCTATGGATTTGATTAACCTACTTCCTGTTTTAAGCTTATTGCTTATACAACTCGTGCCTTGTGGTGGAATTATTATGATTAGTACTAAGTTATTATTATTATTTCATCGCAACGTTAGCCACAGATAATTTACGGGTTATTGTTCGTTATCAGTCGGAATCTGTCCGTTTAAACCATGGTGTGTGACACCGTTAACAACAAATTAAAAAAAATTTCTATAATGTCCAAGAATATTGAAGTGATAATAAGTAACCGTGGAGCGAGGAAATCTTATACTTATGCTAATATATAACAATTTTAAATTTATAGGTACATGCAGCACAAAACGGCATTACTTGGTAAAGGTGCTACAATAAACAGTACGTTCCTAAAATGTTTCCAAATAATAATTAAGAGTAAGATAGGATATAGTCTTGCAATGGGACATCTATTGTATATATTATATAATAATATTATGTTTTTCAAATTAATTCTGATCATGTTATTTGGGCATAATACGCTTCCACCAAAAGTGTATCTTTCCCTTTTTCATCAATATCCGTTTCCACCAAATAAGATCCACCTAACTTAACCACGTTTTTATCAAAACAAAAATTTGTATACTACGATTATGTATTAAAATCTTAATTAATACAGTAATAACTAATAAGTTTATTTAATATATACTAATACTAGCTTGAAAAAAATGATAAATTATGGTATACTTACGCTATGTAGTATGTATATTATACTCATATAGAGTTAACGCAAGAACATTTAAATTATTTGGAGAGTGAAATTCGAGAATATTATTAAGATGATTTTTCATTTATAAAAGCACAAGGAGTATGCCAAGGAGTGCCAATTATTTTAGAATCAATAAAAATATGACTAAAAATGTAATAGATTATAGATATCATATTATCATACATAATACATAAAATATATATTATATTATAACATAAATAATAAAGTTATCATTCAATTATTATAACTTACAAGTTATAACTGTTATAGTGATGCTATTAATTATTATTGTTATAGATTATCGTTTAAAATTGTTTTAAGAAAAAATAATATAGTATATGGTATAGGTACCCGTGGGGTGTGATTTAATTTGATTTGAAGAATGTGAATATTGTCAAAAATATATAAGTATAACCCCTTTTCGACAAAATCGATTTTTTGATTTTGCTGTAATTCAAAAATGAATCATTGTAAATACTTGTAAATCTTTAAAATTGAATACAATATTTATTTGAGTTGTACTTATTGTAGTAAAAAATCAATAACGTTAGTCACAATTTTTGTTTATATGCATTTAAATTTCAAATTTTTATAAAATACATCAAAATCGTGAAAATTTGCAAGAAATTTTGAATTTGAAAACTCGTAAAATGTTTGTGATTTATATTTAAGGTTAAAAAACCCAACATAAGGTTATCCATAACTTTTTTTTCAAATAACTGTAAAAAAAGCTCCAGCGTCAATATAGAAAAAATTTTATGAGCGTATGAAATTTATTTTTTTACGAAATTGAATAAAATAACGATATATTACAATTTAAATATAGGTAATAATATAATATATATCCTACTAATTATCATAGACTGACAAATCTTCCACTTGCCCACCTTTTTTTTTTATTTTTATTTTATTTTAATTTTTAATGTTTTTATACACAATTAGGTGTACCTATTAAAGTATTAAATACTGTATAATTATCTATAATCTCTATGTATTTTTGAAATAGGTATCTCACTTTCCACTTTCCATTGTACTGCATACAAAATACGGCACCTTTGTCATCAAATATTTAAGGACTGCAATTTCGAAAATTTAAAATATCTTTTTTTTATTAATATATATTAAAAAAATAATAATCATGATTTACATTTTATTAACATTACCTGTATTAGGTACTCAATAATAAAAAGTATAAACATTTTAATAATATGTAAAATAAAGAGTTAATAAGCCTAACAACAGTAAGTACTAACTAGTAAGTAGTAAGCGACGGCTGACGAGTAAGCAATGATCTATAAGGCATAAGCATATTAGTAAACTAGTAAAGTCGTAAGTATTTAATACCGGGTACCGGTATAATAATAAAGTATTATTATTTATTATTTCAACTATGTTATAACTATTCAGATAAAAACACAGACTTTTATCTATATAATAATTGTATAGATGTCTGTGGATAGAAATTGTGAATTTGCGTTTGTTGTTGTTGGCGCCCCTGTCGAATGTCGATCCGTTTCCGTAACTCAATACACGGCGTTCAACATACGCTCCTCAGTTCTCCCTGTTTGCGGTCCACGGTGTTTTGTCGTTTGTTTACTGGTTAGGTAAATCCTAAGTACCGGACCGTATTATTCGATTTTTATCCGAAAACCTTACGTTTTTTAACGTATAAACTAATTCCAAGATTCATTTCACATTCGGTCCTGTAATCCTGTAGTGTGACTTATTAGCCGCAAAAATGGTGAGTATTTTAATTGTACAACGATTATGTTTCCGACATCTTGTCATTGTGTACTCAGCAATACGATTTGTGTGTGCGAAATCCTAAATGTTACTATATATTTTCCTTTCTTCATAATTTCGTAGAATGTTTAACAATGTAATATTTTCTTATTTTGTATATATTATTATGACTTGTTTTATCATTTCTCGTCAAAACTTACGTAAATTAATGCAATTGAATACAGTTAAATTGCGATAACTCGAATTTCAAGTAGAATAAAATAGATTTTACTTAAAAAATTTTGAGTTATATTTAAGTTATATAATAATTTTATAAGCATTTTAGAGGTAAAAAAAAATATGAGTTATTAGAAGTTATTAATGTTGAATTTATCGCGACTGTTGTCTTACAGGTAAATTAAACTTATAGTCCTTATTGGCTTAACATAGTTCTGGTTATACTTTATTCAGACATTCAGTAATTAAACAAGTTTATTTCTTTATACTAGTTACCCACAAATGTATTCAATTGTTAATTGTTTTATTTGATAGTATTTTAATTGTACCTATGTATTATTGATTTGTTTACTGTGTGTGTCTTTTATCATGAAATAACATTAAACATTTTTATTGCTTATAGCCTGTCACAAAAAATAACAAGATGATGCAGCACATCAACTATAGAGTGCGCGTTATATTACAAGATTCCAGAATGTTTATCGGCACATTTAAAGGTATTTTATTCTATCTTTATGTATAACTACTGTTGACATTCGATCATTTGACTAACAGTTTTGTGTTTAATAGCCTTTGATAAACACATGAACTTGATTTTGGCTGACTGTGAAGAATTTCGTAGACTGAAAAGTAAAGCCAAAGTACCTACAATACCCGCAGAACCGAGAGAAGAAAAGCGTGTACTTGGTTTTGTTTTATTACGTGGACAAAATATAGTATCTATAACTATTGAAGGACCACCTCCACCCGAGGAAGGTCTTCCTAGAGTGCCACTGCCAGGTGGGGGTGGTCCAGGATCTAGCCGCGCTGCTGGACGAGGGATGCCTTCTGTTATACCATCAGCGGCTACACCTGGTAATATTTTAGAATTATATATTTATTCTTTAAATTTAGTAAACATAGTTTTTATATTTTTTTTTAAGAATCGCACTGGTTTTTATTTAATTTAAAAAAATAATTATTAAAAATAAATTCTTGCAATTATTTTCATCAAACTTAAGATAGTATTTTTAATTATACCTTGTACATTTAGTTATAATAATTAAATGTATTTTGTACCAAAATTACAAGTCATCACTTTAGAGGTAGGTTATAGATAATACATAGTTTAATATACATATAGAATAAATATTTATTTAAGTTTGATTTTTCTTCTAAATTATTAATTCAACTATTATAGAAATCCAATTGTCACATACAGAGATGAATTTCTTATTTATTTTTGTTTTAAAATTCTAAGTTATTTATTTTATTTATACCAATAGGCTTACAAGGACCAGTGAGAGGTGTTGGAGGTCCTTCACCAGCAGCAATGGCACCCACTAGAGGTGCTCCAGCTCAACCACCAATAAGAGGGCCACCAATGATGGCTCCTCCACCAGGCATAATGGGTATGCATAGCATATAGATTATTTTTAAACATATATTATTTACTAAACATCATTATATTTATAAATTATAACATATTTAATAATATTTTAATCATGTGTTAGCTGGTATGCCACCAATGCCTGGTATGGGTCGAGGTGGACCACCACCAATGCCAGCCAACAACATGCGTGGTCCTCCACCTATGATGAGAGGTAAGTAGTATTATATATTAAAACTAATTAATATTTTGATAATGTACAATAATTTGTATTTAGGTCCTCCAGCTGGCCCAAGAGGATATTAGTGTGTAATACTAATGTTATATACTGAAGATTTGATATGACTAAATAAATAATCATTGCTTAATATTCAACAATTGTATTACCATTTCATAAACAAGTGATGTTCAACTACATATTTTGTTTAATACTGTAAATTCTTTTAATTTAATAACTTCTGCTAATAATATATTATTCCATGTACTAGTATATATATACATAAAATATATAAGTATGAAATTGAACAGGTAAATGTACAAAACAATCAATGTCTATTGGTTATTTATTTTGGTTCATCTTTGTTGGTTTTTTTTTAGTATGTGGACTTAATTTGCTAGTTATTTTTGTGTGTATCGCATGTATAATTTTAAAAACAAACTTAAACTATTTTCCATACGTCATATTGGCAAGTATTAATTTACTTGCTTATATTTTTGTACATAAATTAGTATAAATGCTCACACATTGTGTTGTAATATTATTTTTAAGATATAATTTTATCTCATCTATAAATTACATAGAAAAAAATCAATCAAACAAATTGAAGTAAATTGAAAAAAAAAACAATTATATTAGAATTATTTAGAATTACAATTTTTGTGATTGTTTTAATATATTTCATTTATATTCCAAAATTGTTTATAAATAAATGTTTACATTTTTTTTTTCATATAGTGTTGTGTAGCAAATATAACATACTATCAAGTCATAATTAAACTAAACTACTGTTATTTTATCTACAAATATTTTAAATGATTATTATGACTTAACGTACATATTGAAATTTTAGTTTTATTCTTAAATTGTGGAACCCAGTTCAATAACAACATTTAAAAAATAGTGAAAATTCAATCTAAAGTATTGTAGTGGTGGCTATATAAAAATATATGTAGAATTAGCATCATAACTATAATTTATATACGCTATTATTAAAGATTGTATATTTAGAATAAGCCATGGTTACATACAATCACATCCATAAGAGACATCACTCTCTGATGTGGTCATGCTAATGTTGAAATACCAAAAAACAGTTTTCTGTTTATGAATAATTCACGCGTTTGAATTTACACACTTGCAATTGTCTTTTTACGCTGCAGTCGCCACTGAGTATAAAACATACTAATTATAATAACTAATTTAACAAAATAATAAAATATTGTGTGTACAATACTTGAATTGCCTTGTACACGGAGTCACAGTGACCTAGAATACTAGATTAAATAAGGGGTCAGTGGCTATGATGATGGAACTTGAATTAGTGTAAAATAAACTTGTGTTGAAAAATAATGAGAGGTAGTAAGCACATATAATTGATGAAATTATTTTGAATCAAATAATGAAGTAAGAGACAGAACTAGTGAAGTTGAATAATATGATTAGCTAGTAGAGGCCTGCACGGTCCGGTAATTTTTTTAAGTAAACCCGGCCCGGAAAGGTTAATTTTTTATTGTTTTTTTTTTTATTTATGTATTCATAAACAATAATTATAATTTACTTATAAGTTATAACAACATATTTATAATAAAAACATTTAATATAATTGATATATAAAATTTTTTCAATATCAAATATCACTTTATTATTTATACCTTAAGTCCTTTGAATAAAAAATGAAATAGTATATTATCACTAAATTTGAAGAACAATTCTCCATTTTTCATAGAAGCCTAGTCCGGCTCGTTAATTTTTGTCCAAAAAAATGCCCGGCTCGGCTCGACCTAAAATTTTATAGATCCTACCTGGGCCAGGCCAATTCCGGACCGGTCCGGGCTTAGCTCGGCCCATGCAGGTCTTTAGTAGCTAGGTAACTGTGGCTTAAAACTCAAATGCCTTCCGTCATGACTTATGAATTATGATCGTATTCCAGTGGTAAAATAAACGAAAGCAATATGCCTATATAGACTGATTGGAAATTAATGTAATGAATTTAAATATCATTATCATAATAAATGTCATAACATACACATATAAAAAAAACCTAAAATTTAAGCTCATTGAAAAAAAATCACTATAATTAGTACCATCTGGGGATTCTCGTCAACCAGAATACTTGAAGTACTAAACATACATTTCCGATACATAGGCGCTAATATTTTTTGAACATTATAATACGTATATAATACATAAACACATAATATAATAAAATTAAATTTTCTCCCAAGTAATTAAAATAACGCATACCTAGTTTCACGCTTTGATTTGTTTTGTCGAAAGCATATTTAGGGATATTTTCAGTACCACTTCACTAAATTTTAAATACTTAGAACTACAATAGTTATTCGAATTTTGATTTTGACTTTTGGATAAGACACTTGGTTATTTTATTTATTTATGCGCATGAAAAATTTACATTTTTTTTTATAAATGACAATAAATAATTATTCGTTGGGTCAAAATTCTTGAAAATGTATTTCAAGTTTCCCACATAAGTTGTTCTAAAATCTATATAAAAATATTAAATATACATTGGTACAATTTTGTTTATATGCATTTAAAGTTGAAAATAATTGCAAACTATTTTGAGGTTTTAAATTCATAAAAACTTTTCTTTTTATATTTAAGTTTTGAAAATGTGTAAAAAATGTCCTCATAAGTCATAAGTAGTATATATAGAGACTAGAGACCGTAAAATCTAAAAAATATAATATAAAGGCGATAATTTATATAGACATTCCAAGTTTAAATTTGGACAAAATTACTTAGGTATTTAAACAATAAATATCTATATTAATTATTATTTTATTATAACTTAAGAACATTTTGTGGTAACTCAAAACTTTTATATGTATGTTATTATTCTAAATGTTACTATACGCAATAATATTATTGATTTCTTTTAGACATTATCTATTTTTACTGTAGGTATATTAAATGTTGAGTTATATAAGTTGATATAATATAGTATAATTAATATATATTATTACAATAATTAAATATTAATAATATAAATATTTAGTGTGTCACTGCTTGTGTATCTTAAACAAAATGGTATTGGATTTCCACCGCGCGTATGGATGTTACCCATCTACCGTCATTCTGATTTTTGGAGGCTGCATAAATACTCCTAGAATTGGAATAGTAAAATTTATGAATTATCGTACGGTATATAGCTGGCGCTCATTGGCTCCCTATATTATAGAGTCATAGAGGTACTTAACTAGCCATTTAGGTAAATCATTATTTATTACCAATATCGCCAATATGAGTTGACTGTCGCTAGGGACGTACACAGAGGGGTGTTTTGGGTGTTCAAACACCTCCCGAAATATTTGGGTTTTTGCATGGTTATTTACTTATTCAATTTTAATGTTAATTTTTTTATATCAATGCTTGTATTTAAAAAAAGTATTTAAGTATACCTAATTTTCATAAATTTTTTTTGTAGATTTATTCAAAACAGTTTTTTTTCAATAACTGATTTTCAAAAACACCCTCCCAAAACTTTTTTCTGTGTACGTATCGTATTGTCACGACTCACCTGTAATGTGTGTCATTATCTAATTATTGTTCCATGGTCGCGACTCGTGGAGTATAGCGAGATATGTGCACGCACGAGTCACTGGGGATTTTTATCACAAGGCCCTTCAAATAGTTGAATGATTTTTTTTTAACAGTTATTCACTATTGCTTTAATAATAATGTTAAGACTTGGCATGCGTTTTTAGGTAACTGCAGGTATAGGGGGTGATTCTTTTATCATGAACGACTCATTATTTCAAAAAGTATTCATGTTTTTGAAAACATTTTTTTACATAGCTTCAAGTTGTTAAAAAATCAATGTTTTTATTAAAAAATTATATTTTTAAATATTTTTTTTATCCTTATATTTTTTTTTAAGTTTTTTACTTTTTTGAATGACAACATAGAATTTTAATTTCATATTCCAAAGCATAATAATTCTTTGAGTATTTTGATACATACAAATCGAATTTAGAACGCGTACTTTATTAGTTATACGTATTTAAAGTTTAGACAAGCGGAGTAGTGGACAAACATTTTGCGTGGTAACCTCGTACCACTCCACTCTACGCATCAAAACTTTAAATACTTATAACTTCTACTTATAAATTACTCGCCCTAAATTCGAGTTTTATGTATCAAAATACTCAGAAAAATGTTCTGCTTTGGAATATGAAATTAAAATTCTATGTTGTCATTCAAAAAAGTAAAAACTTAAAAATATAAGGATAAAAAAATATTTAAAAATATAATATTTTTTAATAAAAACATTGATTTTTTAACAACTTGAAACCATGTAAAAAAATATGAATACTTTTTGAAATAATGAGTGGTTCATGATAAAATAATCGCCCTGTATACGATCTACAAAATATAAAAATTATAAATTTAAACTTTAATTTTATATTTACTTTTAGTTACTATAGGTATTATACTCAGCTGTACATAGCAATTTTTTTTGATATTGAATACTTTATTGTAATTTTTTTTTAAATATATTTATAAGGTACATATTCAATTCAAATACATCATTAAATTCACTTATCTATCCTTTTCCATCTTTATGTTTGCTAGTGAAATTAATAGGTATTAAATGTTTATCACAAATTAGCAGCCCATAATTGTATAATACGAAGCTGCAGAAGTGTAAGCGTTAAACACTTTTCTAAGAATGCATACTACTATCGTTTTGTGGAACTTTAGTAGACTTAAAGGCAGTTTAATTCAATAAAATGTGGATCATAATTCATAGGTACAGTTGTATGCCAGTAAACCAAGGAAAATATTGTCAATAGCCTTAAACCTAAGGAATTTTTATGAAAAAATGCAATTGCTCTTGCGTATAAACGTAGGCATTAAATAAGAAGTAATTAAATCAAGTATACCACCATAAAATGTATAAAGTCCCTTTTATAATTTTAAGCGTATTATATTAATTATATATTATTATAGTCTTCTGGTCTTCATCCAATGGTTGCAGTTGTAAATGTATAATAATACTTTTATATTTCATTGATGATTATTTCTGACTGGTCTATTAATTATTATTGTTTCAAGTAAATAATCTTGTTAATTGTTAGTATTACGGCAAAATTTCGTTTGTATTTTATGGCTTGTTAAAAACTTATAAAATTCTATTAGATAAATTAAGTTATACAATTTATTTTTATTTATAAAGAATATTTATAATCTGCGTTACATAGCACAATTAATAAGCATGTATGATAATTTAAGCACATTTTAACTGTGAATAATATGAAGAGGGAGACCAACCAGTGATGGAACCTAACGTGATATATTATTTTTTTTAGGTTAGTAAATCTCTATAGTATTTTTTTTTTTTGAGCCGATGGATGGGATTTATGGGTGAAGTATTGGATGAGATTTAAGATATTAATAGGTTAGTATAATGGGAATGTAATTTGGAATTAAAAGATTTGTAATGTTTGGTGGCTGTATAGTTTGTCAACTGATTCGATTTTTAGGTCAGAGTGTAGTGTGGAATTTGATACAAATCAGGGCGTGGAGGTTATCATACAGAGGGTAATTGACTGGAATGCTTGTATGGTGCGAATTTGGGACGGCTTAGCATAGCCCCAAATTTGGTTCATATATGCCCATAATAGTCGTAAAAGGGATTTGTACATAATAAGCTTGGTGTAGATTGGGAGTTTTGATTTAAGATTGAACGAAGTAGATGTAGTCGGCTGTTGAGGGTTTTCTTTTTACCTAATTTAAGATGGGGTTCACAAGTTAGTCTTTTATCAAGTTAGTGTAATGCCGAGATATTTTACATCAAGAGATGATGAAATTTGAGTACCCTGAAAGTAAACAGGTGGAGGGTCTGTTCTTTTTAAAGTAAATGGTGCATAAACAGATTTGTCTGGATTTATTTTTATTCGCTACTTAGTTGCCAAGTTCTACAATTTAAGAAAACATTAAGTATAATATAGGTAATTGAATTTGTTTAATAAAAATTTTTTGTTAAAGGTAAATAAATTATCCATGTATAGGTGTTAGGTTATTGTTGAATTTGATATAGATATAAATATAACTAGTTTATTCGATTCTTTTGAAGAGTATTTCCGAACGATTTAAAATAAATAGGTATAGTTACTAGTTAGATGCAACTATGCAAGAGTACAATATTTTATTAATTGTGAATCCACTTTTATTTTTTTATCCACATTTTGTACTAATAATTACAGTTGAGACATAACTACAGTACCTATTGATTAATATTTTTAATCTTGTGCAAATGATAATCTTCTTCTTTTGGTCCTTAATATAATAATAATTTTTACGTCCAATTGTCTCACGTTCAAACGGTTACTTCCATTTTTCCTAGATCGCCATTATATTATAATAAATAGATCGCCTTCGAGTGATAAAACAAAGTTTTGACAATTTTTAGTAGTATACTAGAATTTATTCATTTATTTCTACGCCTGACGGAAGTTTACAAAAAAAATACAAGTGTAAGTAAATATTAAAGATAACAATTAAATTGTATAAGTAACAATTATTAATAATGGTATACATTAAAGTGGTCAAAGGCGTGCAATGAATAGTAATAATATATATATATATATATATAATATACATATTTTAAAATTAAAAACAAAACATTGTGTGATCCGAGTTAAAGGTTTAACTTACACTGCACTTGGACAATTGGACTAAACATCTATAGGAGACTAGGGTCCGAGTTAATTATACGCATGGTTATTTGGATAGGGTCGTTACATAAATAGTTAATTTTACGAGTGCTGATTTCGAAAACCTGCTTGTTACGGAACCTAATCCTATTAAATGATGAAATGATTTAGCTTTTAAACCAAAAACATTTCAAATTGATTTTGAAATAGGAATGATTGTTGCCAATAGAGATTTATTTGGATATAACATAGAAATAAAATGATGCCTCTTTCATTTTGGGCAATCTATATGGCGTCAAGTACAAGAAGTTGGATTAGTGCACGATTATACACACAATGGTGAAGTAAAAAAAAATTGTTCGAAGAATATGTGCCTAAGCTCTGTGCTCTGTATATAATAATATATCATAACCTACTTTTATTTTATATAATATATCTACTGACAATGTATTAATAACCATTTAAACATGAAACATTTGTATTTACTTTTATTTTTTAATAAGTCGGCAAATTGGGTACATGTAAATAAATAGTCGGCGAACTGGGATGTCGGCGAATTGGGTTTCGGCGACGTGGGAAGTTACGCTGCAAAGCCTTCCAATACCAAAACACTTCAGGCCTTTTAATCTATCTGCCTACGAGTAATAACATTCTCCCATTGTTACTTCACAAACAATAATCTTCATAAAGACCTAAACATTTTTACACTCAATCTATTAGCAAAACTATATTACTCTAAATTTCACAACAACTTTAACTCTCACAATAACCCACTAATAAAACAACTATCCTCTAATTCACTTCCTGGTAATGTACGCGGAAGACTCAAAAGACAGTGGCCTAGAGACCTACTAAAAAAAAAAAAAAAAAATTATAATAATATTTAAAATGTACCCGGTCGGGTAGTAACAAAAAATTATTTTATCGAACTTTAAATTACTATATTTGAAATCTAGTGCAAAAGTATAATTCAAAATAACAATTATTAAAAATTTAAAATAAAACTAAACAAATTGATGACATTGATGATATTAAGCAAAGAAAATCCGCCATATTTGTGTTAATTGAATTAAAAAACATAAGTTGTGAGTAAACAGGTTTGTTTTGGCATTGTATTTTTGTTGTTTTTTTGGAACCTAGTTAATACACATAATATTAATGTATTAGTATTAATAATAATGTATATATATATTACATATAGGTATTAGATTGTTATTAATTTTTTGTATATCTCAATATTTCATTAATATGTAATATTTTGATAATAATATAATAACACGTTATATAAACTCTTCTATACAAATACAAATTTTTATTAAAATTTGAGTTTAAATTGTTTGGTTTTTAATTACCTCTTGGAAAATATATTGATGATTTATAGTTATGACTAATGTTCATTCTCCCTATAAATAATACAATCCCATATTCTATAACCGTTTTAGGGTTAACATAATACATTGTTGAATAAACATATTAATATATCAAAATGAAATTTAAATTTGAAAATTATAAGTTAGTAATAAAAGTTTTTAAAAGAGATTGTACGTTCCAGACTTTCAGTTACTACAACATTAAACGTAACTTATTATTCTACTCTATCTACAATAATTGACACAAATGATAAATGTAAAATAATTTCAAAATAATTACATTGTTTTAATATCTTTTGGAGATTCAAAAATTATGAAATTATAAATAGAAATTTATCATTTTTGCCTTCAATATTGTATGTATATATGAATAAATAAGTATACATATATATATATATTGTAAATACGTGGATAAAAGTAATTTCCAACAACCGGCAAAAACTTGGGTTTTATCTTCTTTGAATGTAAAATACTTAATTTAAAGTTTTTTTTCTTTTGATCGAGATGGATGTGAATTATTACAAATGTATCTAGAAAGTAAGTTTTAGTTTTATATATAAATATAAAATAAACTTACAAATTAGAGTTTATTTGAAGAATATTTTTAGATACTCAATAATAGAGTATCTATTATATTTTCCAAATGTGTTATACGATACGATTTAATTGAACTTTATGGTGTTGGTATATTAATTAATAATTATTAGTAGTCAGTTATAGCCATGTTTTTACGATTAACAATTAGACAGGAACATAAAAAAAAACCATAAAATCAACTTAATATTTTTGAAATAGCTTAATAACAGTGCATTCGAATTGCATGCCAAAAAAATAAACATAAATTGGAATGTCCAAATATCAAATTGCATGCCAACTCTTAAAGGGGTCTGTCCGAATTGCATTTTACCTTTATAGAGGCTTGACCGAATTGTATGCCGTGTATGTGTATCTACAACTTTATCTTGATTTATCATACACTTATGTGCACAATTTAAACTTGATTTTTGATTTTTTTTTTTAAATACATGAATAGACACTGATTAGTTTCTAGATTGAAATATTTTTATATTCAAGTAAACATTTGACCAAATTGAAGAAAATGACACTGAGAATATTTAATAAAACAATTTAAGTAATCAAGTGAATATATTTTACATTTTTACATGGCATTTCAAATAAATAATAATTTTATAAAATTTAGTGGAGTTTTTTTGACAATATACAATATTGAATACCTATAGTATAAGTATATATATTAAAAATAACGAAAAATTACGTTACAATAAAAAAATAATAATAAAATATATTGTCTATATTGAAATATTCAATGTTAAATAATAGAAATTTGGAAAAGTATTATTTTATTTATTTTATTATCGGTAATGCCATGTATGCCAGCTTTTAGAAAACTACATAATATTTAATTCTATTTATTTAATTATTTTGAAATTCCATCATTACTAAACTTATACATTTTTCTTTATCTAATATTTCCCGACATCTATTATTTAAATTAGAACTACGCATTGTTACATACGTATATATCACATTGTACTTATTACTTGTCAAAATATACTACGATTAGTACAGTTTGGTAAAATGTTTACTCGGATATAAAAATATTTCATTCTAAAAACTAATTAGTTGTAACAACCATTATTAATTGGACGTCGTAAGTACATTGCGCGCGAGCATTCAATAATTATAATTTATAAGATACTTTATCAATTAGTAAAATTGTTCGTGATTGAGTTTTAGTTATTTTTATAATAGTGTTAAAAGTATAATGTAAAATAATATTTTTTTTAATAACCGAGAGCTGTTTGCCGATATTATTAGTTAACTATACTTATTGCACAGGGATGATGTACAAACAATGATCTACTCTACTATGTTGATATGGAGCTTCACATGGCAGTTGGCCTCTCTTTTGGTTTGACATCGGACCTACCCGGTTTGAACTGTATCGCTATAATTAGCTCTACCAAAGTTCAATGTTATTGTAAAACTTTAGGAAACTAATGTAAAATCAAACATTGGGTGTCTACATAATTTATTTTGTACAGTTTAAAGATTTATAAAAAATTTTATATGTATCGTATTATGTTTATATGGATCAAATGGTTATAAAAGTTAATTATAATTATTGAGTATGCATTATATATTTGTACGTGTAATTAGAAACTAAATATAATAGTAATATATATTATAATATTATAATTTATTATTATACATAGCGTATAACTTACGCGTACAAGTCTGTATCAAAATAATCTAAAATAGAAAGTGTTCATAATTATTAATTTAGTACTAAATAGAGACAATTGTATAATGAAAATGTCGATAAGAAATAATTGGATTATCTAAAATAATATATACGGTTTATAATTTAAAATTAAAGGATTTTGATTATCTACTTAGATTATTCTGTCTTGTATAGTTTTATTTTTTTCAGATTTTTAATATTTATACAATTTATTAATACAAGACATTTTCTGTGCCATGTAATTCGTATGTCTAATTATCCTGTAATCTATACCTCCCAATCCATTTAATGCAGGAAACTCATTATTTTAGAAAACACTAACGTTTATGAAAATATTTTTTTTTATTATTTTAAATAATTAAAAAACTCCATTTTTGGAATAAATTATATTTTTATTAATTTTTATTGTTATCGTTAAGTTTTACTCGTTCGAATGATAACATATATTTTAAACTTTGTGCTGAGTGGCAATAATGTATTAAGTTTACACAAGTGCTTTTTTTTTACGTGGATACAATAAGTAGTCGATAAAATGTTTTGATTTTAAACGTTAAGGGTGGTTTTGAATCAAAAATTGGGTCTAGTTTGTACTTTAAAAAGATCAAAATTAAAAAATTACAGTATTTTTCAAAATAATCGCGAAATTAAACAAAAAATTAAGGGAAAACTGGACGTTTTATTTAAAACCAGTTTTCGACAAGATTGATTTTGTTTAATTCAAAAACGAATAATCGAAGATATCTGGAATTTTCACATTTTTGTTATCATTTTCTTTACATGGTATAATTTTCAAAATATTTTGACTCTTTTTTTGCTATTAATGGCATGATAAATTTTCATTTTTTTTTTAATATCAAAATTATTATTATAAATCTTTATGTCAACATTTTTGAAAATATATAATAAAATCTCATTTAAGTTGTTTTTATATTTAAAAAAAAAAATTACAAAAATAAATAGGCACAGTTTTTTTAATTTTAAATTTTCAAAAATTTCTTCAAATTCACAAAAATCATTAAATCAAAAGTATTTTGAAGTAAAAATTTTATAAATTATAATAAATTTAAACAAAATTTATAATATGATAATGTAATACTAAATTCCTTATGAATAATTAATACTGTGATTAAAAATCTAAAAAATATACAAACACAATTATTTTTTTTATATTTATTTGTAATTTAAATTTGAACGAAATTACATATGTTAACAGTGTTATAATTACCTATTAAATTATAATTCAAAAATATTTTTCGTGAGTACTAACTGCATATTATGAATTTTATTATACGTGATGACATTTTCAAAATATAAAGATTAATTATTTTAAAATATTATCTGTTTATATTATGAACATTATTTTATGGTATTTACAATAAAGTATTATTAACTCAAAAATTAATAACAATAATATAATATTGTATAAATAATAAATATATATTATATAATAAATATCTATCATAAACTATCTTTGTGTTTTCTTTTAAATTATTCAACTAATATACTTACTATGGTCTATGACGTATATAATATTACAACAATTTTAATAAAAAATCTATTATAATTAAATAATATAAATATAACTAAATAAAAGTTGATCTCAGATTTTGAACTTGTCATTTTTTATACTTATAGCTATGTAATTATTGTTACCACAGATTTATTATGTTAAAATATTTCCGAATTTTTATTAAAAAAAATCCAAGACTCTTTTTCATTTATTTATAAAAAGAATATGTGATCTATAAAACAAAAGCCTAAGATTTATAAACAATTATTAAAAATTTTAATTTTAATTTAAGAAATAATAAAATAACATATGAAAATAAAGTTATTGAACTTAGTTCATTAATAAATGATATGCACTCTTATAAAAAATAAAGAGTAGTAAAAAAAAAGTTTTTTGACAAATACTGAAATACATAATTTAAAACCGAGGAAGTTTTTCTGCTGAATAGTGAATATTAGGTTTTAAGTGTGTCTCGACATTGATACTATTATGGATGTATTAAATTTAAATTCAATGATAAATCATTGTATGTATATATTGTAAATAATAATCATATAATATTAATTATAAATTGTAAAAACAATTTGATTGTAGACGGTGTATTAGCCTGATATTTCTAAAGATATGTATAATGTATATATATGTATATTACTTTTAGAAATTTATTTTTTCTAATAGTTATCCGTTACTTCATTGGGTTAAACTAATTTTTGAGGAAAAACAAATCACATTTAATATTTAATAATTATATTATTATTATGGGCGTAATATTACATCATATTTTCGTTAGTACTATTAACTAATACTTTTAGTTAAGGCGAATCGCTAAATATGTATTACGAGAATAATATGAATAAGCATTGTTTTCATGGTATAAATTGTTTAAAAGTATTCTAAATATTTCAATGAATATAGAAATTAATAGAATACGTTATGCTAAATAGTTATAACTTATAAGTATTTATGATAAATATTTTTTAAATTACAATTATTTAACTAAGATCGTTGTTTTTAATTTTAAGAGTAATCCTGAGATAATTATATCAATATAATCTTATATATTGTAATGAATTTTCAAATCTTTAATCACAAATAATTTGTGTGACGAATTTTATCAAAATTTGCTTTAAAAAATATTGTTACTACGTATGTTCGATATTTTTTAACTGCTGCAAACTTATGAAGAAACATCCATGCTTTTCGACTTTTTAAAGACATTTTAATCAATATTAATCAAAAACCTAAAAAAATTTGAAAATATTTTAATTACAATTTCTAGTTTCTTAGGTTATTTCTTTACAACAAAAAACAAAACAATGAAAACTAATGTTTTACAAATATTTCCCGTTTCTGGTGTTATGTTAGTTTCTTTCTACAAAATAGTAGTGGGAATCTTATAATTTTACCCCTAACGACAAATTAAATCTAATTTTCAATTCAATATTAAAAATTCATCGCTCCATTAAGATGATATATAACAATATACGGAATAAGTACCTACATTTTGTGATAAGAATTTTGCTATTACTAATAAAGTAATTTATTTTACTTTTAGTAACTTTTAGTAATAAAATGTTTAATGTTTAAAATAATATATGTTTATACAATATGTACATTACCTATATTATTATGAAAGCTTATTGTAAATAACAAAAAACAGTGTGGATAGGTTCATAAATAGAAAATATTATAAAATTGAAATACATCTTTTGAAAATTTCATTGCGTATAGTAAAATTCATGATATACATCAAAGTTTTAAGTCTACTAATAATATTTTTGAATTATAAAAAAATCAATTAACATCATTAATTTTTTAATTATAATTAAAATTTAAAATTTTAACTTAAAATCCATATTAATAAAAATTAGTGTCTATGTATTTTTAAATTTTTTTTATATAAAAATAAGAACAACTTATGTAAGGTCTTTTATTACATTTTCAAGAATTTTGATCTAATAAATTCTTTTATTCCTTAAATTTTTTTTTTGTTTTTTCCTAACTTAAACGAACCTAACCTGGGAACCTTTTCAGCTTTCTCTTATAATACAAACTAGAAACAATTTATCGACTGTACACACACACACACACACACACACACACACACACACACACACACACACACACACACACACACATACACACATACACAAAACACAAAACATATCACTGTAAAATCTCAAATAATATTATTAGAGATTGTATAGTACATTTAAGTATCTTAAATAAACTATAATATTTTAAGTATTACAAAAATAATATTTAAGAGGCGTTTTGTAAATGTATTTTTTCTTAAATGATGTTCTTAAAATATAAAAAGTTTTGATAATACAATTTTACATTTAAAATTACAATGCCATCTGGGATTGTACCTTAAATAATTTCTATTGTACCACGTAATAACAATAATTTATTGAACAGGATAAAAATAAATAAATCATTATATATACTGAAAAATTGGTTCTATTTATTTAATTTTTATATACTAAGCATGCTCACCTCTATTTAAGATTCTGAACGGAGCAATGAATGTATTGATTTTACCATGAAGTTTTATGAATCGTTGAAAAAAACCCAAGAAAAATATTGACCGAGGAAAAAAAGCCCACGGATAAAAAATCCACCGAGTAAAATTTACAAATTATAATATTATATTATAATTATAATTCTCCATTTCGTCTTATAAATTATATTATGAGCTTTATATTTCTTTTATGTTCTCATTTGTTTCTTTTTCGTTGTTCAAGTTAAATCTTATGAATTGTAATGGTTTAAATACAAAGGGAATGTACCTTTCAATAAATTGCATTTTTATAACTCAACTATATTGATTATTATATTGATATTTTGACTGGTTTGAGCAAAATAAACTTCATTTTATTTATATTGTTATGTACTTACTAATAAAAATTTAGTAAACTGCACTTTATTTAAATTTAGTTAAAATATTAAAATATTTACCAATAGTTCGGTAATAAAAATGCAATTCTCTGAACGGCATATAGTACTTATAAACATTAAAGTAGGTTAGGTTAGGTTTATGATATAAAAACCAGATCTATATAGTTTAAAAATATTATATCGCTTATAGCTAGTTAGCTAGTTAAAGTAACATCTAAACAGTTCATGAAACGTTATTTGCCACTCACCCATTGTTCAAACCCGCCTACCGTTTTTACAAGACGAACCCTTTATAGAAATCTTAACGCGTGTTTAATTCGGTGTAAATGATTTTGTAATATTGCGTCATTTATAAATTGTATGTATATTTATATAATATATTATAAATAATACATATTATATCTGTGTACCTGCATATTATTATTTTAGGTATATATACAAACAGTGTGTATATTATAAAATTCGATGCTTACATTACTTTTGGGGATTTTACCTTCCCCTCAAGGGTATATCTTTAATGTACAAACACACATTAGTATGCAATATATATATATATGTAGGTATATCATATTATATTAGTAGTTAGTACCACAGTCATATATAGGACCTACCAACCAAAGTCGATATAATCTAAAGTATCGTGCTCGTGACTCGTCCAGTCGGCTTATCGCAACAATCGTTTTAATGCGCGTTCCCTCTGCCAATTAACTCTGTGGACGACAAAACTTTTTCCTACTCGAATTCTACAGATATTTTCCTATCTAGAAATGGATAAATAAAATTAAAACGCAAAAAAGATCTAATTAGAATTAGTAATTAAAATTTCTTTTACATGCTAAGAAAATATATATTACCAACGTATATGTTCAATCATAACGGTATTAAAAGTAACGAGAATAAATAAAATTAAATAAATCATATAAAAAAAAAGAATGTGGAAATATACATAGTAGATACGTGTAAGTAATATTCGTCTTGCTAAAAATGTTCATTTTGGTACAAGACGCTGCATTTAGAAATCCAATTATGCATAATTATTAGAAAAATATTCCAAATGAAGTTTGATCAATATAATCAGTTTAAACTTTTTACTTTTTTTTGTAAATAGTTTGAAAAGTAATTTAAATAAATAATAATCAATAAAAACTAAATATTACCTGTCTATACTTTAACTTAAGTATTTAATCTGTGTATAATTTTAAAAAAGATCAATTTATTGGCACTATGAAAAGTGAAATATATAACTTGTGCATTTACAAGTATAAAAAGTTACTAATAGTGAATTATGAAAATACTATTTAATGAATTATATATAATGAACATTTCTGAGATATTTCGATTGTATTTATTAGAAACAATACTATTGAGACAGATGAGAAAATTGTTCACTGTCTGTACTCTATATATACATCGTTGATTGAGTAGAGAGTAGGCGAATCTTTCTTTTCCTCCATGATAACGATAACTAGTTAAAGATACTAAGATACAATATTTTATAATTTTAAATGCGTGCATTAAAATGTAATCTATTTATTTATTTTGATACTATCTGTCTACCTATATAAGCTATTAATATTATTTATCTACTGGTTAGGTTAATACCGTAAATTTATATTCAATATTTAAAATATATTAAAAAGTACAAAAAACTATAACTTATAGTTTTAAAGTGTTATTATACGTTAATTTTTTCTTTAGATTCTGAGTGGGGCAATGTATTTTCAAAATATTAATTTTATTGTATTATTACCAATATACAATATTAATAGAAAATGTATGGTTTTTTTTTATCTAGTCAGATAATTGAATACAGTGGGTAATTCTTAAAACTACAATCGCATAACTAAACATGGAGTATGATAAATATTTATATAATTTGAACAGATAGTACATTTTATTTTATCATGTTGTTTATATAAATACCAATATAATAAAATGTAATATTTTCAGGGTTAAACCATAGATTTAATTCTTAAATTGCGCATAAAATTAAGTTTTTATGCTAACGTTTTATATATTAATAGGTAACATTGATAACATTTTATACGGTGTCTAACTATATTACTAAATAGGGTTATATCCCTCTGTTTTATGTTTTATGTAAAACAACTTAATTAAGACAGATATGTTATTTCCGCTTTCTGTTTGGACTAATATATTATGTGGAACTTTTGAACACTTGTAAAATTATTTGAAGCACATTTATTTTGCGTTGATAAATGATGTAAATGTTTTCGTTTATTTTATTTGATAGTTATATACTTATATATACTTTATTAATACAATTACAAGATTTTAAGGAGCTCTGTATTTTAGTTACACTTGATATAATAACCGAATGTGATATTTAATTAAATATAAACTATAAAACTAATAAATATATTTTGTATTTTTAATATATACATTTATATAAAAGGTACATTTAAAAATTTAAATAGCTGCAAGTATATGCAGCATTGTAATTTCCTTCGTATAATTGTTCTCAACTGTTATTTAAAAATGCATTGTTTGAAGTACTTATTTGTGGAATTAAATTAATCTAAATGAAAAAAATATCTATTAAATTTGTACCACCTACTTAGTTATAATTTCTTAGTCATTAGTTTATTATATCTAAATTATTTAGACGTGTGACGTGTCATATATTCATAATTTCTAACTGATCTAAAAACACATTTGTTTTTTATAATGATAATTTATACCGTGAGCATGGAATTAATTAAGTGTTATGGGGTCAGCATAAAACACAAATATTAAATGCTGTACACAGTTAGATTCACTATGGCAGGATATTCACCGCGTTTTTTGGCTGCGTTCTCCGTACACGAGACAGTATATGAGTATATACAGTATTATGAGATCATTGCTGCATAGTCCCTAAAAGGGATAAGCTTTAATCTCATTCCTGGACCCTCGACCGTCGTTTATACCTGCGATCACAATATTTGTACAAAATGGCTTCAAGTTTTTCCATTAGCTTTAAATATTTGCCCAATGCTTAAGTGCGAGCATTTTAAAATTCTGGCAATCAATAAATTCTCAAATTTGGTGATTAGGATTAAAATAAGCGCATTATACATGAATTGTAGGTATGTAATAAATTTTGATTTAAAGTAATTTTAAGTCATTGGGAGAATTGTACTGTCGACAGATATTTAATTTGCTATATTTCATATTATATTCAAGTTGTGGACAAAGTTCCCTATGAATCGTAGAGTTAATTCTGAATTCTAAAACATCAATACTTCTACCAAAATAGGAATTATTATTTGACCTGGAGATAGTGCAAATGTAATTTTGCATTCGATTCACACGCAAAATGTTTATATAAATGTGTATATATATATAAGAAACAATAATAGTGAATAATGCGATCGAAGAGAATGGGGTATCGCCAGAGGGGCGCTCAGATTTTTTTTTTATTTCACAATACAATTTTTTTTTATTTCCACCAAAAATTGTATTCAATTTAGTTCAACTTATAATAAAAGCGTTTCGTAATGGTTAGCTCTGGGCGAAGAATTAAAGAAGATAATAAAAAACATATCTAAAGGAGGTAAGGTTTTTGTCAATTTTTTATTTTCTCATTTATTATTTATTTTATTTTTAAAACTTTGTTTTATATAAGAATATTATATATGTGCGCACAATGTACATAAAATTATTATTATCATGAATCATAATATAACCTAACTAAACAAAGATTTGGATTTATTACATATATGTGATTAAAATGATAAGATCATTTAAAATACTAGAAGTGCATTATTTTTAGATTATTTTTATCCATAAAAAAATGCATAACACATTATGGTGCAAAATAATATATATATGTATATTGTATAATGCATATATTTATTCTGCATATATTTTATACATATGGGTAATATTAATTTATCTAACATAAAAGAACGCAGCAATCATCGTTTACATTATTTATAAAATATTAAACAATTCCTTATACTAATCAGTAATCGCTTACTGAATATAATTAAGAAAAAATACAGTCTTCTGGAATAATATTTATGACAACCGCATATATTTTACAGCTAAAGTATGAATGCTGGTAAAATCTAGGATTTACCGGTAGATCCTAGGTTCTATCGACAGTATAGTCGTATAATAAATAGTAACTTATTATATCTTGTTTCAATTTATTTATTATTTTCAACCGTCAGCTAAGTACAAAAGCATTTTTTTTCATAACTATCTTTGAATCTTTAACTAAGTACACATTGACTTCTGTTCTATGTAATAACATCTTTATAATATTAAAATACGATAATATTTACTTATTTTAGACTAGAAAAATGTAAATCAATATAGTACGAGGATAAATTGAAAGTAATACACATGTGATTGTGGAACGGAAAACAAAGAAAAATAGTAATATCAGGCAAAGCAAAAACAATATTTAAATATACCTAACTCTTAAGATTTAAAATAATATATTTATCTTTCAAAGCTTAACAAATTTCTTCTAACGTGTAACAACTAACAAGTTTTTTCATCACGTCATTAAAGAAATCATCCAACTTCTCTTAAGTCTAAGACACGATAATGGCCTTCATTGTCCAAGGTATTATGATTACCTTTGAGTGAGAGAGTAAGGAGGGTGTGGAATCGGTTCAAACTTTAGGTTTCGCAGAGAGTCTTCGGTTACGCGCGAGGAAGTTTCCCGAGTGCGTCCCGAAATTACCTTTTTTTTTTTAATGTTCCGGGTGCATCCGAAATAAGGACGAGTGTGTCCCGAAAAAAGTCATATTTTTGAAATAACCCTAGTTAGTGCATCTCAGTTTATTTAGAGGTATCCAATTATTAACGAAGTTAAAATGTAATGCAATTTCCCCACCATTTCCAGTGCTTCACAATCGTAGCTGTAAAAAATTAAGTACCTATAAATTATTATAATTTTAGATTTGAATGGGCATTGCGTCTAAAACAAAGTTTCAACATAAACAATCTAAACACTAAAATACTTGAAAATTAAAAACTTATTTATCTATAAATTGATTACTGGTTAAAGTAATTGATTATAATATATTTTATGTATATATTTTATTTTATATATTTTTTTATTTTTTTTTATATTTTATATATTTTACTGTAGTATCAGGAATTTTATGAAACGTTATTATTATGACTACAGGGAACGGATTTAAATACTCTAAAAAACAAGAAAAATGCCCTAAAAAAATACTCTTAAAATTATTTTTTACGTGGAAAAAAATTATTTTAATTATATACATTTTTATTTTTACGTATTTAAGTGTCTACACGTGTCAACAATAATTTCATCTAGAATCATATTTATCTGATCGGTAAAAATATAATAAATAGTAAAAATAGAAGTACGACATATATTTTATGATAAATAATATTTAATTTTATTCTTTTAGAATGAATGCTAACTAAATTTATATCGAAGTTTATACTTTTCTACATAAAAATTACTTAAAAACATAAAAAATGCAAAAAAAGTTACATTTTTTAATTCCTATTGATGTATGAAACTATGAAATGAACTTTGTGCTTGGAAAGCAATGTTTTCGGACATTCAGAAAAAAATGTAATTTGCATTTAAATCCGTTCCCTAATTATTACGCAAGTAAAGTAACTTGTTGAATTTGAAGAAAAAAATATATTTATTTATTTATTTATATTATAATTAATATAAATTGTCGATAATATTGCGGACGCACTCGGGCTATGAAAAATGTAACCAATTAAAAACGAGACGCACTCGGGATATCCCCACGCACGTGACGTGGACATGCGTTATTGTGTTGCAAGATTATTAGCGCTGGGTTGCTCCTAACCCGACCAAATCGACATAGAAAGTATTTTAGAGTATCTATGTACTTAGAAGAATTTACCGTTAACCCTCATTCCAGATAATCAGTCACATAAACTTGGTAAGCATCCCAAAAGTCAAAATACAGTAAAAAAGAGTTTTCTTCCGATGGTTATGTTTTGAACAAAATTGTATTAGTTATAAATTCACAGTAAAACTATAAACAATATTATCATCATAAAGAGCGTTTAATTATGATGGATTTTTGTAGTAGTCACATTTTCAACAGTTAAAAATTTGATAATAGAGTGATGTTTAACTTGCGTTATCAGAGCATTAGAACACTTACTTCAGTTATACTTCAGCTACTCAAAACTAACTGGCAAATGCCACGCCTTCAAACTGGGCATGTGTGTTGAGGGGAAATGTATTATTTCCTAATGCTACCAAGCACGCTTATGTTGGTATTTTTTTCTACAAACATAATATGTTCATTACTTTTCAGTCTATCCTCGTAAATTATTATTTACAAGTGTTGGCTATTTTCAAGTATAAATTAAACCTTGTTCGAGTAATCTAATCAAGATTATCTAGATTAAGATAACTATGATGCCGAGTGTTATTATTTTATATTTAGTCAAAAATCTATTTACTAAATTTTTTTAGGGTAATTCAAAAACGAATAACCGTACCTAGATATTTGAAATTTTCAAAAGTGTCGATAAAAATATTTCGTTAGGTAAAAATTCTTTGAAATTTAATGCAAGGTCTTTTATAAGTTGTTAATTTACTAATAAGAAAATATCAAAAACACATAATGACAACATTATTTTATTAGCTTTACAAATATAAATGTTGATGAAATTCGTAAAATCTCAAATAATTGCAAATTATTTTGTTGTTATAAATTTGTAAAAATTATATTTTTAATTCAAAGATTTGAAAGTTTAATAGGAAAGTCACATTTATTTTTATAAGCGTTTGAATTCAAATTTTTATGGCATTAGAAATTCATTCGTAAAATACCCTTTTTTCCTCAAATTGTTTTTGATATTTTCTTGTGTTTAAAAACAAATGTCATGGATCCTTTAAATTTTCATGAAATGTTTATATTATATTTTTCTAGATTTCTAAAATACTTTTGTCTCTTTTTAAGTAATTTATAGGTATGAGAAATTTTCCATTTTTTTAATTTTCAATAATTATTGTCGATAAAAAATTGTCATAAAAAAATTTGAAAATTTAGTCTAAGGTTCCTTATAAATTCTTATTATAGTTGTTTGAAAATATTAAAAATACATAGACATAAAAAAATAAATAAAATTATCCAATCCTAAAAACTAATAGTAAATTAAATTACTTTATTATTTTATTAATAATAAAAAAAATTAACAAGAAATTTAGGTTCTCAGTTAGTATACTACAAGATATTACAGATTGGTTCCGTTTAGAATCGTTTTTCATTTATAATGATTTATTATTGAATTCAAATTGAGCATATTCATTACAATGATTCACTCGATAACTACTTTATAGTAAAGTGATACCTATTGGATCGTCTTTTTATTACCTACCTAGTTGTATATTTCTGATTATAAATTAGTATAATTAATATAAATTTTAGTGTATTAAATTTGTTAATATTAGGTATTGTAGTCATTTTTACATCTGTACAATTGTATTTTAGTTCTACATTTTAAAATAATATTTTGGAGCATATATTTTCTAGTTTTGATACTTTATGTTTTAATTTTCTTGCTTAAGTAATGCATTGTATTATTTGTTCAATATTTATAAAATAAATATAATACTCAACTGATAAAACTACACTTTAAAGTATAAAGTTTTTGGAACGTCTAAAGCTTAATACAATTTGTTATGAACTGAAATAATTAAGAGTGGAACTTAATTCCCCAGATAGTCGTTAGGTTAAAGAGAAACTCATTTTTATAAACATATTTTTTTTGTATAATAATAAGTTTTTATTGTTGTAGAAAAGATATTTGTGAAACCATTCTTGAAATTATATTCTAAAAATGATAACAATACCAAATTTTAATGAATAAGATTTAAGATTACTTAAATATAATATTTTTACTTTCCTTAAGTAACCTTATTATTATATTTAAGTCTCAACACCTTTATTATAAAGCGTATGTAAACATTCATATAACAACTTATTATAGTTTAGTTACATTCCTTAATATGATGTTAGTTTTAATAAGTACGCATATATTAGTGTTAACTACCTGCATGTATCCTCCTTGACAATATGTTCCATTGACTAATACTCCAAATTTAAATTTTTTAAATCTAATTCGAAGAATATAGTCCTTAGGCGTTCCTTTAAATGAACGAAATCTGTACGAACAATAAAGTGGTTTGCCAAAATTCGATGACGTTACTTCCGGGCTAGTAATATCTTCATAGATATCAACAGTCTTATTGCAATGATCTATTCTACCTAAAAAAATAAACACCGAATTAGTAATGGTAGTTGAATATTAATCAACTTCATTGATTTATAGTTAGTTTTTAGATAAATGTGTTTGAAACGTTGACTGTCATACTGCCAACGGCAGTCGCATGTTGGTATTTTCTACAAAGCCATGTTCTATTATGGGTGTCATTCCATAAATGTTCATTGTCATATTTATAAAACAATTAGTCGAATAAAATTCCAATATCATTATTTTTGTTATATCTTCTTACGTAAGAATAGTAAATTTAAAGTGTGCGGTAGCTGGCGACCGTATGATAGTCAGTTGTTATGTGACCGTAGGTGATTGTACATAATATAATTTCATGTGATATTTTAATTTTAATTTGACTTTTAATAATGACGTCTCGTTCAAACAAATCTAAAGTAAATGATGATACAGTACGTCAATTATTGGATACTGGCGATAGTGGAAGTTCATTAAGTGAATATATTTTTAGAGATATTTTCTTCGATCCGACTGATGAATAGATAAATATACCTTCGTAACCGTTTTAGCCATTTTAAATATTATTATCATCACAGACAAATCTAGATTACAATTTTTGAACCCCGATGTATGATATAAAAAAGTTGTCAAAAATTATATTTTTATTTTAATTCTATAAGTTTTCAATTAAATTTCTCTTTAAGATTTTGCCGAATCAAATGTTTGCATCATTGCATAAATTTCTCATTAGACTGATATTATTAAAGAAATTAAGAACTCGCAAGTCTATTGTTTTTAAAATCTAAATTTTTTTATTCAGAGTAAGGATTAAAATTATTGGATATTTTCTTCTACATATAATATTATAATAAATGATCTCATAAGCGCTGAATATAATCCAAACACAACACAAAAGCGCAAAAAAATACCTTTTTAACAAACCATAAGTGCAAATAAATTTTAAAAAAGTAAAGTTTATTTTATCAAAACTATATAGTTATTAATTAAGCTTTCACAGTGATATTAAAATGAGTTAAGCCATTTAAAATTACATGATTTTAGTAATTAGTATAATTAGAATGAGTACTATAAATTTTTGTAGCTCACAGTTTTTAAGTAGTCCAATCTAGAAATTTTCTTTTCCATGTACAATTTTCATGTATTTTATATTAGCGTAGTCTTTAATAAATACCATTTGATATAAGTTAATAGGTTTTGTTTATATGGTATGGTTATCTTATCTTAAATAATTATCAATCGTTACCGTAATTTATTACGAAAAAATACGATAGATTATTATAATATTTATTAAACTAAACTTCAATAGAAATTAATGTTGTTTTTGTAATATAAAATACTATATATTTAAAAAATAAATATAAAAACATCAAAATTTAAACTGAAACTTATAGTGTAATCGGTACATTATCTATCAGGTATACAATTTAGTTGTCAAATTAGTTAAAATAAGTAGTTACAATTTTTTTCCTAATACCGAGGACCAACTTGTGATAAAAATTTAATGATATCGTAATTTGATTTGTTTCATACTGATTGTATGCCAAAAAATATATAATTTTTGCTAGATCTAAAAATCGTTTATTTTTATAGATATATTTCAAGAAAATAATTAAAATGTACATTTAGTAAAATAAAAATTAAAAAAAAATACAAAAGTCATGTGTATCATTTATTTTACTTTGTATAGGTATATACGGTTTGTAATTTGTGTATATTTCAGTTAATGATAATTATTAATTAATAATAAATAGATATATAAAAATTAGTAATATTATAAAATTATGAATAAAAATAATTCATTGTAAAATTGTAATTGTTATTAATAGTTCATGTTCATAGTTGTTAATTTATGCGACTAAAATCAATAGATGTTATAAAATTATAAAGTTATACAAATCATTTTTCAAATCAAATAAAATAAGAATATAGGTTACTCACTTTTTTTTATACATACTTGTAATTTAATAACAAAACTAAGGTTTTTGTATCAATTTTTTTTTGTTTTTTATTTTCATTTTTTATTGAAAATATTTCAACCGATTTATTATGTATAAGACACGTGTAGGTATTAGTGTAGTTTTCAGCATGCTGTAAGTCTATAAATGATGCGAACTCAATAGAATTATCAGGTAATTTCTAATTTTTAATTATTGAAATTGAAAATGTGGCACAAATGACATGTTGTATTTTAATAATTTAGCATAGATTACATAATATGTACTTATGTACCTAGTGGCAAATTAGAAGTACTAAAAGTTGCACAAAATACTATCCTTTAAAATTAATATCTTGAAAGAACCTTAAACTTGCTGTTCCACTAATGGGATTTACCACAAAGCTAACAATCCTCCACGGAAAAATTAATTGTTACGATCCTACCAAAATCATCTCCGATGAAATATGTGAAGCTAAAAGATTTCTTGATGGCAATTTTAAATGTAAGATCGTTGTTTAGCGCTGGATATATACGATAATGATTTTAAGTCTTCAATGATATAAACTTTAATATATAATTGCGATTTAAGAAACAAGATGGCCAATACAAGGAAACCTTAAAATAAATAATTGGACCTAATTCTACAGTGGGGGCTGGATTATCAAGTAGGGTTAGGCTTTGTTATAAATAACAAACCATTATCTAACGTTAAACGATTTAAATCATTTAATGATAGAATGTGTTATTTTAGCGGTTCCCAAACTTTTTAGTTTTGCGAATCACTAATTTTGCAAAAAAAATTTTGAGGCCAACTAATAACTAATAGCACACCTATATACGTACGTATATAATAAATAAAATGTTATAAGGTATATAATAATATTATTTTAAATATATGTATATGTTAGTAAATAGTTATGTTGATATAATAATATGGTCTACGGCCAAGTTCCACGTTGCCGGGGCCAATGGGTTAAGAACCACTGTGTTATTTAGAATTAAAGTGTAAATGGTATAACTTAGTTATAATTAACGAATATGAATCAATTTAAGATAAGTATAAGGTAATTTATAAAGAATCCTATAGTGCTCAACTTGGCAAAATTAAAGTAGGGGGACTCTGTTGACTTTTAAAAAGAAGCGTCTCCAGATATAATCCCTTAATACCCCTTTTTAAATCATATAAAAATATTTATAAATAATCGATTAAAAAAAAAAAAAAAAAATACAAGTTAATAAAAGGTATATGATTACTGTTCCTATTATATTTATTATAGTTATAAATAATAACAAACTCAAAAAATAATAAAAGTAAACAAATAAAATCATCTATTTTTAATTATTTATTTAAATAGTTCCATAAATTATTATTAGTATAATGTTGTTTTTTATCTTCCAATTTTATACTTTTTGAATAAAAATTTTTTTTCACGTCTCTTTTATCACTTATTATTCAAGATTTTACATAGTTACTTGGTATAAATCTACTAATGGGTACTGGGTAAACATTACAGTACATCGTATTAATAAAAATGTTAAATGATAATAATGAAAATTAAATTAAAAAATAACTATCTTTAAATTTATGATAATCGATAACAAAAATTAGTGAATAATGATAATAGTGGTAATTTACAAAATATTACATAGGCATTATAATTTTTATTTCTATTTTTTAAGATCTACAATTATGAAATAATTCATAAGACAAATTATGATGGTATCCCATGCATATTGAGAAAAATGCAGAATGATAGTGTCTCATGCACGTTTTCCTTAAAATAAAAGTAGAGATACGCTAAAATTTCTGAAAAATTAGTTGGGGTACTCCGTCTTTCTACGACCCCCTCCCACAGGGTAGCACTGCTTTACCAAATAGTAAAGTGAAAATATTACTTATAAATGTTAACGTTAAAGTAAAACTAATATTTGTCCAAATAATAGAGAGTAATTGTTTACATTAGATCTCAAATGGTACTTTGCTATAACATGAGAATATGAGATATGATAATAATAAGTAGCATTATTTTCCTTCATAATGCGTATGAGAAAATCGAGTAAAAGAATACCTTAACAATTGGGAGTGCTGAATGGAGAAGAGCTGCTAACATATAGAGAAGCGTGGATTGTAGAAGTGAAAATTAGCCTAAATGGCCAAGAATAAACACAAACAATTCTAAAAACCATATATAAAAAAAAATCAAAATAAATAAAATCATTATTACATGAAAAA
This sequence comes from Rhopalosiphum maidis, assembly GCF_003676215.2. NCBI lineage: Eukaryota > Metazoa > Arthropoda > Insecta > Hemiptera > Aphididae > Rhopalosiphum > Rhopalosiphum maidis. Next base: position 91,474,861 of record NC_040877.1, read on the forward strand.
TGGGGATGATCATCATGCTCAGTGAATCATCTTGTATATAAATACAGTATACGCACATATGCACTATTATTATTTTTATGTTATGTACGCAATTTACATATATACGTATTATGAACGTATATACTCGTATTATATTGAATATTATTATTGGGTAATGTGTATTATATAGTAAATAGTAAACACGCAGTCTGTGATATGGTTGAGAGCACAACGCTTCGGGAACTGCAATGTGCTACGTGTGTACCACGTTATTATAAAATTTTATATACATTATTATTTATTATAATAGTATATATATTTATGATGTATATGAATCATAAATTTTAATTTACATTGTATACGTACATGGCGATTAAAATGAGCACCCTTGTTTACATACATCATAGGCGTATAATATTGTATTACTCTATAGTTGGTAAAACAATACACGCTATACGATAGGTGTTCCACATAAACGTGCATATAACATAACAAACATCATATTATATCTACGTATCTACGTATATCTGTCATTTTATAATATAATATATTGTTATTAATTATAACTCGTAGCCTGTAGGTGATGGGAAGGTGGACCGTGTGAGTGGCAATATATGCGTAATAGTAATATTTTTTATATAACATTATATTATTATTATATATCCTGAGCCGACGAGAACTCTTTTGGTGCGCATTTCCCACAGGATGCTCTAATAATTATTATATGTACCTATTATATATTTAGAACGTCTCTCTGCATTTGACTACTATGTCGTGAACGTCCCCCTCTTCTCCACCTACACATGTGTCGATAAATTATGTAGTTTATAACTTATTATAATATTTAAAATGTTGGTAATTTTTCTTTTATAAGTTATAGCAAGGCTCACATATGAATTTTGTTTTAGTTGACAAAAATCAAATAATTTATTATTATTATAATGTACTTATAAATTTAAGTTGTAGGTTTCTGAGTTGTAGAAATAAATATGTTTAAAAATAAAAATTATATATACTAACCACCCTATTATAGGTTTCTGTGGGATTTATTTTAAATAAAGAAAATAATATTTATTTTATTATTTGTTACCAAAATATACAACAATCGGTAATGTTTATTACTTATATGTTATATTGTTTGGTTTTAATTTGAAACATGTAAAAATATACCAAGTGTTATATTAAATCCTTTGCAGGTGGATTGCTCACCTCGGTTGAATTACTTTACAAAACAAGATAGGTAGATCACTGATGATAATTTTCTTGTAAACTAAGGTACCTACTACTAAAACCGAGATACACTGGTATAGCTCTGTATTTAAATTTTCCTGGGTGAAGTTGAGTTATAGCAGAGCTAGTATGATACAAAATGTAATATAAAATTAATTTCTGAAATTATATACTCTACATCACAAGAAAAAGTAATATATATATTTTAGTGTAACATTTGTTTATATTGTAACATTATTATTTATTATTATATAGCCATCATAGGAACCAGGCGGAGCAGGGCGTGCTATCACTATACGTCACTCGTTTAGACGTTGTTTAAATTAGATACATCCGCACTTTTATTTTATGAAAACCTAGGCTGGGATAGGAAACGGGAAAAAAATATTTATTTTATTGGTTAGGTTTTTTTTGCAATACCCTACACGCATGTACACTACCTCCCACGGTGTATTTTTGCTCTTTTCATCCACTGTTATGACATACAACGTACATGTATGCACAAATGGTTTTTCCGATTTCCCGAGTTATTTTAAACCACAGTTAATTCGATTTGTTGGGTGTCAGATTGGTATGTTTGATTTGATTTTTTTTTTATCTTTTCTAGAAGTGGAAATGTTTGGCGTGTCATAAAATCAGGGTGAAAAATGTTCGCTTACATACACATATTAAATGTGAAACTTTCCAATATACGCGTATGTCCTATATACATACCTACAAACGTACAATGTACGTTATACACACACGCACATTATGTATATATATAATTATATTTTTGTGTGTATTACGTGGCGGCCAGTGTATATAGGGTTCTGATTACATTAAATTAAATCACGTGGGGGCGTGTATTCGTATACGCGAGTTTTAAACGCGTTGGCAGCGTTTGTTGATGTACGGTTCGAGAGTACCATAACAAATGACGATATGAATAAAATAGGGTTAGTGAGCATGTTGCAGTGTGAGGGAAATAATGAGAGTTTAAAGGTCCAGTTTCAAGAGAGTGGGTGAGACTAGCATGTAATAGTTTTTAACGTGGGCCCAAAAACGGTTGATAGCGCAGGGGCAGTTGATGAAAAAAATGTTTATTACAAAAATACGAATTTTAACGGCAGTCGTATCATCACCGCTAAACCGAACACAGTTTTTGCAAATCAAATTTTACACCTGCGGCAATCGCATTAATGCCACCCCATCTACACTTAGTAGTAACGGTTTATTGCATTTACATCACCACACAAACACACGCGCGCGTGCAGACACGTATTTTTGTATCATGTATAGAGGTATACGGAGTGATTCACCAATCACAATAATTCTTTTTTTCTTTTTCAATAATGGAATCATTTATAATCTGATTTTTGGAATTTTTAAATATACTTAAAGACCATATTTTGAGATTATTTATACTACTTAAGGAGTGACCTACAAAAATACAACTTTCAAATAACAACCTCCCTTTTCAATTGTAAATTATTTAGTAGAACATTTTCTGAAAATGTTGACATATCGATATCAAAATTCGATGGAGTATAGTTTTTGAGTTAATTAACTTTATGTAATAAGAATAATAGATATATGATATAATGAGTTGAAAGGGGACTAGGACGTTGAGTCGACGATCGACTAGCCGACGTTGGGTATTATTATTACGATAAAGATATTATATTATGTACCTATATACAACATTTTCAAATAATAATAATAATAATAATAATAATAATAATAATAATAATATAGATATTTATCAAAGCAATTATTTGAGATAAGATATCGAACCAGTATTATACATTTGTGTTAATATGCTCTAATGATTGAATCAGTGATGTTTGTGCCATCGTTGTATTTTATTTTATAATAATGGAATGTTTTATTGAAGTGACACTTCAATATGAATAATAAATAAAGCTATAGTTATAACTTTTAATTATTTAATTGAATAAATATTTTATTTTTGAGCATTTATACATATTATAATTCAAAATCGGTTGAGGAGAATTTGACTTGTTGGGTTTTATATTTTTCAGAAAAAAATCAAAAACAGACATAGTATTTGTTATATTTCTATTAATATGTACAAATACAATACTTACAGTATATAATAATATTTTATGAACATCATTTTTCAATTAAAAAATGATATTATTCATATTTGAATGAAATCACAAAATAGTGTTAATGATTACACAATATTTTTCACAAATTTAATTCTAAATTATACGAATGAAAAGCACACTATCTATTTTTTTTTTAAGCAGAAGAAGAAGAAGAAGAAGAAGAAGAAGAAGAAGAAGAACTTCCTATTATAAATTATAATCTAATAAAGCGAAACACAACTAACATGCTAACATGGCCAATGGCCATAGTTAAGGTGGTCGATAAGTACCTATAAATTATTATAATTGTAAGTTTGTATGTGTTTGCCTCGATTAAAATATATTAAGTTATACCTACGTACTACTTTTTTTTAATAATATTAAAACTCACAATGAAAATGGTTCTTATCTTGCTTCCCCCAAGTGTTAAATTGATTGTATCTGTCATGTGGACGGGATAGTATTTGTTAGTATAGTACGAATATATTAATATTTAAAATATACCACGCGGTGGTGCTTATACTCGAAATATTACAGAGATTGTCTTTTGTTATTTTTATCGTGTTGGCCAGTTTACTTGTGGTTTTTATATACACAGTAGTATAGTACATACACACACTTACTCAACACGTTATTCGGAAAATATTTGCATCTTTTGGTCCCAGAATTCGTTATATTATATACTTTATGCCATTGCCCCTAACCTTTAGCCTAAATATACGTATATATATGTAGATTATAGGTATATCCGTTTCCGAAGTTATATACCAATTTACTATCTATTCATATATATATATATATGTATATTATATGTACAACCTTTTTTATTTCAATATTTCAATATTTTTTTGTTTATACACTATGTCAAACGGATAACATGTAAATATAATGTACTATATTTTTCTGAAATTCCACATAACTCAGTGAAAGTACATTTAAAAATATACTTACGTTTAATTTTTGTGAATTATTCTTAAGAGAGCCAACCTACATGTATTTTATCCGTTTGATAAAGTATAGATACCTAAAATATAGAAAATTTACTAACTAGTTTTGTGTTGTCACCTTTAAAATTAGAGTGATAGACCTATTATCAAATTTAAGACTAAAAATTGTATTACCTAAAAAATATATCATTAATATCATTTATATCACTGTAAAATTAAAATATCAATTGAATTCTACGAGATGACTTAGAAAATATTCTTATCTTTAGGATTATAAATCAGTCTACTCAAATATTTAAGCTACCAACATAAAATTGATTCTGGTGAATTTAAATTTGCTATGTTGTATGTTTATAAATGGAAGACAATAAATAAGAAAATCAGGGGCGTCGATAGAACCATTTAGTATATAAGACAAATATCTTCGTTAAGATAGCGAGAAAAAAAAGTTAAGAATTAGCTAATAGAGTAGTCATAAAAATGGTGAGAAATATTTAGAATAATAGCTATATTTGAAAGAAACCAGTTTTGAATCTGTTCAATACAAAGATAGTCTTCGGCTAAGTATGATTGCTAGACAACTACACCATTCTCTAAAATAAAGCAAACTAAAAAAAGTGAAAGGGACGAAGACAGGAAATGGACTTAAAAGTCTATAAATCCTGTTAAAATTCCGTTTTATAAATCTCAGCATTTTAGAGTTCTACCAATAGTTGTGTTGATATGGTGATAAAAAAAAAAAGTTGGAGTAATGTAAAACCCTAGATCTCTAAAACCGAGTATTCATGTTTAAGTGAAGATATCCATTAAGAAAGTACGGGTAACCACTCATAACACGTTTCTTACTAAACACGTATAAAAAAATTCCATGATAAAATATATAAATTCAAATGAATGTACGTCAACTCAGCACCACATATTTACAATTTTCGAAAAAATTTTCCACTAATATTTAGTATATAATTTGTATGACAGTTTTAAACAATTTTAAGATTTCAGTTTTCCAGTTATCGAAGAAAAATAATGGGTGGAGCTGAGGTTAAGTTATTTCAGCTTCACCAATACTTCAAAATTATTTATACACTAAACCATAATTTCATACCTAATTACTAATTAGTATGAATAGGTATAATAGTATTAATAGTACTAATAGTTTATAGCTGTTTTAGGGAAAAACAAACTTTATAAATTACTGAATCATGTCTATTTAAATCTAACAAAATTAACAATAAATTATTAATTTTTTTTTTAATCTACTTATTTCCATTTATTAATGTATCACCATCGAAAATCAATTTACTTTTTCCTAATCATTCAAGAATTAATCCAAAGTGTAAATAGTTTGTATCAAATATATCTTCATATTTTATTTTTATAATAATTAGTAGCAAACTCTAAACTTCATTTTTAGAATTATTCTTTGTTTTTGATTTTATACTGTTTAATATTTTTTTAGAATGTCTTCATTTAATATGATTTTCGAAAATAAAAAATTTGCTGTTATATATGTATTTTATTTTGCACATTTTAAAAATATTAATATTTTGTGCATACTAGAAAACTAGAATCGTATTACATCATAAGGCTTAAGTAAATACCAAATTGTATCCATTCAAATTATAATAGTATGTTCTTACAATTTACGAGTATATTAGTAATAATCGACCTAAACAATTAAACTAAAAAATATTAATATGATAATAGGAGAAAAAATTGTATTTTCTAAACCACTTGGTTGATTTAAAATCAATAATCATAGTCAAAATAATTAGATAGGTAATATTATGATAAAAATACATTGATGAAGCTGAAAAATAAATGTTGTAAAAACAATTTGATTTGCAAAAAGAATGTAGTATCAAAATCCTAATAAATATTTATCGAACATCCGTTCTACTTATGAAGAGTTAAAATCGAAAAAAATATTCAAAATATATTTAATATATAATATTACAAGCAATATGTTAGTTTTTAGTGTTTTTACATTGCAGTATCTACTATATTAGTATTTTAACTTTAAATTACAGATTATAATATAATTTATCTTTGCTATTTTGCTATTTTTATTTTTATACTATGAAAATAATAAGACATATAAATAAATATATAACCTTTTTAAAAAAGTACTTTTATAAATATATTAATGTTATGAATTATAATTTATAATACGATAATAACAATTATTATTAATTATTATAAAAAAAAAATAATCATTATTCTAAATATTTGTTTATAATTATTTTAATCGTATAAAATAAATATCATGTGTGTATTTAGAATACAGCCCGTCAAATGGTGTGACGTTATGTATAAAATGTAATTTAACCTAACCTAACCTGGCATAAGTTAACTTTTGATTTTTGATTTATTGTGAATGTGTAGGTACAATAAAATTGTATATGTCGTAGGTGCATGTGTTCGAAACGTTATTTATGTATAAGAACATATTTTAGATTTTCTGCAGTGAAGCGAGTAATTCATGAATTGTTTACTGTCTAAAATATCAAAGATATTATCAGTATGGGGTTTATTTAAAAATATTTTTCAAATAGTTTCTTTAAGTTCACGAAAAATGATCGTCAAACGATGAATAATTTTAAGAAATAGTACATATTTCGACTTTTCATCGAGCTTCTCTTATAATCTTTTTTTTAAATCTAACGATTTACTATTGTATTTTTAAACTTAAAATCACAGCACATTACGCCATCATATTACTCATATATTCTGTCTCAGTTTAATTCTGTAAATTTTTATTTTTTAATTTGTGCATCGTGTATAGTATATAGTTTGGTTCTGTCCTTGCTCTGTGTGCTAAGTATACCTTTGTGAATATAATATATAATATAAATGGTTGGTAAACACATAACGAAAATAAATATATAATTAATATAATATATAGGTTTAATAGTATATTCATTATTTCGTATTTTAAGCTTTTGGAATTACGAAGGTAAAAATACAACCAAGTTCTTTTGAAATCGTTAATAAGTTCAATTTATTTGTTTTCGATGAAGCGTGTTTTTGTTTTTTTGACAAACTTTTCACCGCACTACCATTGTTCATTTTAATGAAATAAAATTAGTAAAAGAGGATGACATTTAGGAAAAAAAATGTTGGGTCCAAAAATATCAATGTAAAGGAGAAAAGAAATTTAAAGCGCTCTAATCCTGAAAAACGATTGCTCGAATCTCTACTACAACACAATGTATAAAGCAACGTTTCATTCGATCGCTTGAAATGTAATTAATTTACGGCTCTTCAACGTTTGTGACAAATTAGCCGAGGTAAACATATAATGAATTTCACTAAGGACATAAAAAGTTACCCATTTTAAGCGATATTATATAATATACTATACCTTTCATTTTTTTAATAAATATTTATTATACACCATTAGTAAAAATCAAAGGATTTTACCCGATATTTTTTTTCCATTTGACTGACGACTCACATGCAAAAAGTACTGTTTAAACAAAGACATTTGTAAGCTATTAGAATTAACCATTTTAAATATACTATTACAAACTCATTTAAAAATGGGAATGGGCATTAATTTAATAATACTAATTTTATTACTCTCTGTATAATGTATTTAGGTAAATTTGTATTTGTTTAATCTATTCTCACGACTGCGGGTTACCCCTAACCTAGATGTAAAAGCAAAAGCAAAACTTTTTAAAGGGTGGCAAAATTTAAACTACATATTCAAAAAAAAAAAAAAATAGATAAATAATTATTTATAAATTACTTGCTTTTCTTAACAGTTTAATTACTATTATATTGTTAGAAATAATGTATACCTAAATTGAAATTAGATTTATTTAGATTTTTAAGAAAAAATAACACAATTTAATGAATTGCTAAAGATTTTTCATCATTGTGAAAATTATCATCTGCTTTGTTACACAAAAAACATCACATCGTTTTTGGAAACATCGTAATAATTTTAAGAAAAATCGTTTTCTGTCTTAAAACATGTACCTAAACAATTATTCGAGATAATCATTAATTCATAAAAAGTGTCAAATATGTCGATATTATGTATTGAATCTGATTTTATTAAATATATTAAGTTGGAACATTAATTATTTTTTAGAATAAAGTGTATACTATTTGTCACTAGGAAAATAAATATTTATATAAGTACTTTTAATATCTACATAACAATTTCATTATTTTTTTTTAATAATTATAGAATTATAATTTATTTTAGTTATAATATATCTATTACTATTTAGCTTATTCATATTGATATGTGTTATGATTTAATTTTTGCTTTACTATTTTTTTCTAAATTGTTTATAATAGGTGTATTTTAAGAATTTATTAATAATTATGTACTTCATAAACTTTTTTTTGTGGAGTAGTGGAAAAAATTGTTTTCTCCATAGTATTATCAACTCTTAATCCAAATTTGTTTATTCACGAATTAAGCAAATATATAGGTAACTATAGTGATTATCAACTATTGTTCTGTATAACATTTTAAATAAAATAATTTATTTTAATATAAATATACTTAAGTTTGAGTTGTTTGTAATTTTAACTTATACATATTTTATAAAATGGTAAAGATTTTGTTTGTGTTTCATGGTATTTTTCACTATTGTATTTTATGAATATAACTTTATTGCTACCTTTATAAAAATAAATGTATTGTAAAGTTTAATCTTTACTAGTTTTAATAAATTGTTATCGTGATTCACTAAAATTGCAATAATAAATATATATTTAAATATGCCGTAATGTAAAATACATTTAGAAACTGTTTTTTTAAGTAGCGAAGATCATAAATAGGTCTTTTTTATTTTGAACCCTTAGAATTATTTAATTTATCTAAAATATTATTTTAGAGATTAACTATTTTATGTGAGTTACACTAGTTTTAATATTTTATTAATTCATTAATCAAATAATACATTGAATGAAATTAAAAATTATCATACTTATAACTTAAAAATTTATGCAAACTATATACTAATATTTATATTTAAATTTAAAATTCTGTACTTAAAGATAAAATTATAACTGAAGTAAAGTAACTATCAGTATCTCACAAAAATTATACTACAAAATCGTTACAGTTACTTTTTATTTGATAAAAATATTCGATAATTTGACCAGATATATTGGTTAGTTAAAAATATCGAAATGTATTATGAAGTATTTATTTTTATTGGAAATTGACACAAATAGTAATTATTGTATCAAAATTTCTTAGTCATTTTTAGAATACCTGTAGAAATTGCCTTCCATTACTGAGTACTCAGATATCTATGAAGTATGAACCTATTCGAAATTTGAATTTAAAAATTCGTAGTATAGTAGCCGATTCAATTCCAGGGGTATTTCATTAATTATTTAATAAAGTTTGAATCTTATAAGATTGATACTGGTTTTTAAAGTTAAGGTTTTTACTTACATAGATTTAAGTATGAAAAATGAAATCATTTTTTTTAATCATAATTATATTGATTATGTAATACATATAAATCATCAGTAAACTATACCTATACGTATAGATATTAATTAGACAAAATTTAAATGTTTTTAACAAAAATAAAAATATAATAAAATTGGTTTTAATGTAAAGTAATAGGTTCCGAATATACAATGTTTGAATAGGTACTTATGTACTTATGTACTTATGATAAATCATTGTACACAAAAAATGATTCTGAAGAATCGGTGTACTATTATTTGTAATATATTATGCTATTACGATATTTTGAACAATATTTACTGAAAATATTGTGCTTATTATACTATAAGTGATTATAATATTATTAAATGAAATATTATTTTTTTTTTTTATTATTAACTTAACATATGTCCTTTAAGGCTATAATGGAGTGAAAAGTTGAGCAACTTATAATTCGTATAATATTTTTAAAATGTTATTGTGTAAAAAATAATATTATAGGTACCTACGTAATATCGAATGGTTTCAACTCACTACGATTGATGTATTTTTGGATTGCAAAATAACAATGAATTTGGTTTTTTATTATAAAATATTCAATTTAGTCAAAATTAGATCTTCAAATGTCAATTAACAAATTTATACATATGTATTTTTTATATTCTTTGTAATATCAACTTATAAAGAAACTTGTATTCAATTTTCAAACATTAAGTTCTAAAATGTTATGTATTTTTAACTAATAAATAATTTATAAGTTAAAACACTTGTAAAAAAATTCTCACTATGTATTTCTAATATTATTACATTCAAAATTTTTAAAATACAATTTATAAGGAATTTAAAAATTTTAAATGTATTTAATTTAGCATTTTCAAGCATTTTTACTAAGATTATTATGCATAAATGGAACATTTTAATATCTATATACATCATTAAAAGAAATTTTTTTAATAATTTATAGAAAATGCTTTTATGGATTTTCGGTGAAAATTTCCCTATATTCTGTCTCAAATAAAAATAACCTCTTGTGGCTAATGATTTTTTTTTGGGTTTGGTTAAATTACATCCGTCAATTAAATCGGTTTTCGTCGAATTTCGTTGTCAGATTTGTTTCTATAGGTACTCCGGCTCACGAGAGATCAGTATTTTCTCGCGCATGTAAAATAGCCGGCAGCGACGTTGTCGGTGGGGAAATGAGTTGGAGATGCGCGAAATTTTCGTTCGAAATGCGATACTGATCTCTCGTGGGCCGGAGTACAATGATCAGCAGTGACCAAAAAATTGTCCAATGTATTAATATTATCAAACTTCAAGTGGTTGTTAGAATAATGAAGTGACACTTTCAAGAGCGTGGTACGTGGCTCAAGTTAACCACACCCTCTACTACCGTCATGCGCAAAGGCACGCCGAATGAGTTAACTAATATTTGAAATAGAGTATATAAGTAAGTATTCATTTTAAAATTACAAAAAAAAAAAAAATCAATTTTGTATTATGTAAATATTATTTTGTTCCATAACTTTATTTTTGTTTTACCTAATGATTTCTAAAATTTTAAAAAATATTAATAATATTTGATTAGAAATTAGAAATTAATCCAAACAATTAGTTTATATTTTTCTCTATTATTTTAAAAAGTAACTTTTAGCTCCTAAAGATTGGTTATTGGTAATTAGTTACAATATTTTCCTACCAGAAACCACATTCAAAGCTGTAAATTGAAGCATTTTTATCGTTACAAAATATGATATAAAAATAAATAAAAACACACTTGGCACATAATTTTATAAAAGTAATATATTTATAACTCTATTCATCAACCAAAATATAAAATTAAATTATAAGTGGGAACAGCATAATTTAGTCATAACTTATAATACCTAAGTATTATAGAGTTTGAATTTATTGATAGTTATTATTATTATTTTTATAGCTTTGTTATTAATTGATATATGAAATGTTATTATTTTAATTTACACTAAGCATACTTGCAGTATATACTTATTTTTATATAATAAATATATAATGTATTAACCTATGTGCTAATAAATGGTAAAAATTAATATTACACGTCTTGTAGTACCTAACGTTAAACTGTTAAAGGGTATTTAAAAAAGCATTATATTGCCTACAGCTAAAATTATAAGATGCGTTTTTAAATTTATGATTAAAATGTTTATTATACGTGTATTTTTTTTTTATTATTATTAACCTTGTAAACAGAGAAATGGTTTAAAATTTTTATTAAAATTCGGTAAAGATCTTTAATTCAAAATATCGATAATAATTTGAAATTTTTTGTACTAAATTAGTAAATTATATTTTCCATTTCATTTATTTCACTTCAAAGAGCAAACATTAATATAAATTATGTTGAATATTTTTCAATACATTTTTATTTATCATTCATTTTTAGTTATTTTTATTAAAGAGAACATAATGCAACTAAAATATTTAGTATTTTATCTATTTACTTACTGGTTCTTATTAAATCTAAAGTTAAACAAGTAAAATTGTTGTATGATAACTACTTCAATTAAAAGTAACTATTTATTTACCTTATTAATATTATATCATAAATATATTGTATTCAATAAAGGTCATATGAAAATAATAATAATAATAATAATAATAAATATAAATAAAGTTGTTCATCATAATAACGTGTATAGGTAGTTAGGCCATTATTTTATTGAATGATTTATCTATGTTTTAGAACAGAATAAGTTTCTTAATATTACGGATAACACTCATTGTTCAAGACAAAATAACAATGACTAAAATATTTATTGAATAACGTATACTATATTATTACTGTTCTTCGTAAAAATTGGGATGTGAACCGGAAGAAAAACATACATACTACTATGTTGTCCAATTTCACAGTCGATTTGATCTCTAGCGTTCTGCCCAATCATCTTAGCAATTTGGATTTTTACCTCTTGTAATAAAAAGTAAAAAGTACGAATGGGGAGTAAAATATATTATCAATAAACTTTGATTTCGTTTATTTATTTTGGCAATTTAAGTATCGCTGCAGATTATATCATGTTTTCATTCAAATTTTACTTTATAATATTTTAATTTCCTAAAATAAATTGTTCATTCTAATCATTATTTATATTTTTTGAAATATTCATCTGTTCAAAATAATATTATGAATAAAGTAAACACTAAGCTAAATTTATTTTTGATTAAGAACTAAGAAGTTAATAAATCAAATTTTGAATCAATATAATTTATTAATTAATTTCGTGATCAATTTCATATTTTATTAATGTAATTTTCACAGAACAATTTTAAATTATATGTTAATACTTGATTATATAAAAAATAAATAAATTTTTGTTTTATAAATACAAATAATTATAATATAAACAACGTGAGTACTTTAAATACAATAAATTACGGTAAGCAATTAATACATTTAATAGCTTTTAACTTGTATATTATTAAGGACATGAAAAAAAATCAATATTAGTATTATTTTCAAATGATTAATTTAATGTAATATAGTTAAATATTAACGAATAAATAAGTTATTCATAATTAATATGATGCAACATACAGAGTGTACCAGGACTATTTAATAAAATACAGTAACATTTGTTATAGAAGTTTATTAAATAGTCTTGTTATACCTTATATTATATTCGATTAGTATTATTAACAATGTTTTTTTCAGATAATGTATTCATAATAAGTAATAATATTATATATTTTATTTTGAACGATTAACTATATTGTGGTATGATCACTAAGACATCACAATTCACCATCATAATTCGTAAGTAATCCAAATCTTTAATATAGGATACGTATTTATAGGTCACTATAGATTTAGTGTTATATAATTATAATACTCGTAATTTATTTTAAGTTAGTAAATGACTGATTTTCTTAATAATAATTTTTATGGATTTTTGAAAAAGTGATAGGCTGCATAGTTTACATAATTTGTTGAAAAATGTATAGAATAGCAAACTAGATCAACGATAACGTTATTTTTGCTACTATAATATTGTAAACCTTTATTATAGATCCTATCTAAGATAACTCATTGAAAAGTCTATCATATATCAGTCATACATAGGACTATATGTATCACATATAATAGCATTGATTAAAACGTATAGGTACCAGGTACCTATACATTTTAATAGATGTTACGTATAAATTAGTGTAGTAAAATTGTCAATGACAATATTAATTATACTCGACTGCAATATAAATATTGTATATATTCTTTACGTTTTTGATATTATATACATAAATGATAAAAATCATACTATAAGTATGTACATAAATACATAATACATAGCTAGTTAGCAGCATTTTTTTTTTTGCTTTATTATAATTTATTTATATTATTTAAATAATTACTTTTCTATTTATTTTAGGCAAATATTTCCCAACGGCAAACGAAAAAATAACTTTTATCTAAAATTGATTTATTTATACACATATTTACAATTGAAAAAATTTTGACATACCCTATAGTTTACTATACTTGCATCTCTCTTTCTTTTTCTTTTTTTTTTAACACATTTATCTAGGTAGTAAATTTGCCTATGCAACGTGCGGTAATTTCGAAATGAATTTTTACTATATAATATTTGTCGTTCGGTAAATTTTGATTAAATATATTTATAATATATTTTTCTAAAATATTTATTTTAAAATAATCTGTGTATGAAGTTATATATTAAGAATACTAAGTGTATTAAAACAATTAAAAATAATTTATAAAAAAAAATGGTTTATATAATTAAGGCAAGAAAATATAGTAATATATTATATTAAAGGATAACTTAAAACATATATAAAAATTTCTATTTACTAACTTCAATTATTAAACCTGCACTAGCTATAGACAATTTATAGCACTTATAATAATATATATTTTAAAATACAAAATTAAAGATTTAATGATATAATTTGCATTTCTGAATAAAAAAACATCTTTTATAATAATGTAGTGTAATTTTATAGTTTATAAAACGTTTGAGGAAATGTATATTCAGTTTATCAATTTTTTTATGCGGGTACTGGGTGTCGAGATGTGTATGGGAATATAATTCATGTATTGTAATATGTATATATGTATTATCAGTATAAATGTAATAAATTATTTAGAACAGTTCAAACAAATATAAATGAACGCTTTTGTATTTTTATCATTATTAGTAGTACTTCTTTTTTTTTTACAAATCTCTATTTAGTAATCCGGAATACGTTCAGTTGTTATAGCCAATGGGAAAATATTTATATATTTGAGACCATAAATTAAATGAAAGGGCCAGGAAGTTAATAAACTTCCAGTTGCAAAAGGTCATTTCGCATAAACATGGTCTGAAAAGGGAACAATATTTTTTATGAAACTAATTTATAAGTTTTATTTTTTTGTAAAAATTGTTGGTACTGAGTTTAGTGGAACAATGTATAAAATGATTTTAATATTTACGCTTTGTTTAACATTCAAACTAAAAAGTAACTTTATTATTTAGAAACATTTATAATATTTGTAAAGTGAAATATATTAATGATATTGAAAGATGAGTGCAGTAATTAAATAAGTTAACGTAAATAAAATAATCTTCTGTAATAATGTGTTATATAAATTATTATACTGTTAAACAATAATGAGGTATTTTATATTGGGAACTATAATTTCTTTGGTATATTTTTAATTACCTATAATTTACACAGTTATTAGAAATAATGTATGTATCAAAAATAATAAAAATATTTAAATATTTTACGGTTCTTATGCAATCTCCACAATTTTTATGACAGGAATTAGTGATCAGCATAGCAGCGTGTATATAATAGACGAATTATATTAATCATACATCTGATGTAGAATAATAGTTATTTTTGAATAAACCAGTGGAACCGATAATTGTATTGATTTTACAATGATGTGTGATGTTTTTTTTTTTTTGCTTTTTATACCTATGTGTTTACGATATGTGTTCAATAAATTGCTTCAATTTTCAATTACGAGGTTGTTTTTAAATAATAAATTCGATTTAGCTCTTACTTTAGAAGTAAAAATTAAAAATTCCCTTTATTTCTTAAAATAGTCAGGAAAAACAACTATAAAATTAAGGAAATAAAAAAATATATCTCTAGTTATATAATACCTAAAAAACAAATTGAAAAATTTGACAAATAATTTTGTAGTTATAAATGTATAAAAATATTTTTTTGTTTATATACCGAAGATTTAAAAATTGAATACATAGTTCTTTGTAAGTTTTATATTTTATGTATGAAAAAAAATTTACCGGAAAGCCAAATGGATTGCTTATGAGCATTTCAAGTTCAAATTTGTACGATATTCAATAATTATTTCTCCTTGAATAATTTTTGATATTTTGTTGTATTTCTATAAAAAAAAATGGGGGCAAGATATTGAATGAGTCACTATTATCGGTATGTTAAATTTGAATTCAATGATATATCATTATACATGACAAACGATTTTGAATGGAGAAATCTGTCATCCTATATCATCAAGTGTATTTAATGATAATATGTTTTTTAATGTTACCCTTAAAGTAATTTATTTTAATTTTATTATTACAGTAGATTATACATTTTTTTCCGAAAATTTTTTATTTATTATATTATTATAATAATATATATTTAAACAATATTAAATCAACTTATATACATAACTCAACATTTAATAATATATGTCTATAAATACTTTAAAATAGTAAAAATAGATTTATAGTTTAAATAAATGATAATATCATAAAATAAATCGAAAATGACATTGAGAATAGCAAAATTCATAATCATATAATTTACGTAAAAGTTTCAAGTTCTTGTGAGTAATGTATTTAATAATAAATAACTAACATTTTTAATAACTTAAAAATAAATAATGTCATCCAAATTTAAACTTTATATATTTATTACATTTCCAAACATTAGAATAGGTATACTCGTAAAAATAAAAGTTAATATGAATTTCAAACAACAAAATAGTTAGAAAATTAAAAATAAAAACAACTTAACACGTTGTAAGTTCAAATTTCGACAAAATTACTTATTTTAAGATAAATAACGATGTTAATTATTTTGTTATTATTTAAAAAACATTACTCCTTGAAATTTAGAACTTATACGCTTAATATATAATTATAAATTTTACTATACTTTATGATACTTTTGATTTCTTTTAAGATACTATATATTTATACTATGATATAAAATAGATATCTATTTTTACTGTTTTACAGTATTTACAGAAAAATACTTTTTAAATGTTGAGTTATACGTTAAAGTTGACATAGTATGGTAAAAATACATATAATTAAAACATTAAATATTAATAATATAATAAATCTAATATTTTTGGAAAAAATTGTATTAACCTATCGTAATACTAAAAGTAAAATAAATGACTTTAAGAGCTATAAATGTACTTAGTGATATAGGATGACAGTCCGTCTTTGCTTTGAATTGCTTATTGTATTTAATGATATATCATTGAATTAAAATTTAACACATCTAAAATAGTGACCTATCTATTTTCCAATCACTGCCTGAAAATTGCATGTCACCATTTGTTATATTACGGCCAATATAAGTTAAAATTAATATAAACATTTCACTCCGATCAATTAAGTACGATAACATGAAAAACAAATATTATAGTTTGACTATTCTATTTTTTAATAAGCTCTAATTGAGTTTGCAAAATTAACCTTTTGTAGAAGTTCCGGAATCCGATTGCACCATTTCTGACGTAAATATGTACCAACAGCTTAGTACGCCGAGCAGACTGAAGCAGTTTTTCATTATCAATATGTTTTTTAATCGTACTTTAAGATGATCTTTTATCGATGAACCCCGCAGAAGTTGATAAATGCATTATATCCATTGAACGAAGCCATCTTAAGAACCCGTACAGTAAATGTGTATTGACATTACAAACACAAAAATCCAAACTGAAAAAGGTATGCATATTAAAAATCATTATGTTTCATCTACTTATTAAAATTAAATAAATTGAAAAACGTGTTATAATATTATTCCTTTATTACATACATGGAATATTAACAAATTTTTGGATTATTTAGATATATCTAAATTGTTTTAAATTGAAAAATTAAAAAAAAAAACAAAGATCTAATAGTTGGAGTATTCCAAAAGTGTTGTGTGACTCTATCTTTTGATTAGTGTGTTTATTTACTCAATAGGTTAGTTTAGGTAACCATTAGTTAGGTAACTATTATTTTTGTATAAATTTTACTTAATTTTAAAACAAATATTTTGATATATATTAAATTTATTGACACAATAATGTTATGTAAAAATGAGCACTATTGCCATAATTCATAGTTTTATTTAATTTAGTTTATTATTATTATTTATTTTATTTAGTTGTATTTATTTTTATTTTTATTTTATTTTTCTATTTTTTATAGTTGTATTATTACTGATAAATGATAATGATTAAATAACAGAGTACTTTCATATTTATAAATACTTATACATACATATATTTTATTAGATTATTTTTATTTTAACAGGTGACTATGATCACCTTTCGTGCTCATTCTCGCAAGTATAATATTAAATTTAAATATTCATAATTAGTGCCTTCCTAGATTTATCACAATCTTTTGATTAAATCTGACACAAAGGTCTCCTCTTTAAATTAAAATCTATCCTTTCCCTACACTAGTATCTATTAGTTAAATCTTATTTGGAAAACAGACATTTCACCGTTAGATTTAGATCGTCTATGTCTGAAATATCATCAATCAATGCTAAAGTACGCTAAAAGACTGTTGTAGTACTTTTACTATTTAATCTCTTCACCTCTGACCAACCCACTACGCTTCACACCAAAAAATAAACTCCTTATAAACAAATTGATCTTCAAACCTATATGGACTTACGGCACGCAACTCTGGAAAGCTGTCAAGTTTTCTAATATCAATAAAATCTAAATGTTTCAATCAAATGTCTCTGGCAAATAAAAAAGCCCCATACTTCACGTCTCTCTACGTCAATACTCTTCATAAAGACCTAACCATCCAAGCAGTTCTAAATGCAGCCAAAATATAATTTTCTATTAACATCTTTATTCTAATAAAGAAAAATATCAAAATTCTCTAATATCTGAACTTGTTATTCAAATTATCCCAGAGGACTCCAGAAGGCGTCTGAAGCGAACATTATGTAGAGAACTACTGAATCATTAACTCCCCAAACTACACACCTTGAAATCTCAACACTGGTTGATTCCTCAATCCTCTTTATAAGCCTATACTGTTCTGATATTGCTATATATAAACGTTTTTTCTTCTTCTTTTCTTTTTCTATAAATATAGTTAAATACTTATCACTTCTACTTATTGGAAAAAAATTTTTTCATCTATTCAGGAAAATGAAAAATATGCTACTACATACTAATATATCTTATTTTATTTAATAAAAATTGAATTTTAGCTTATAATATTTATTTTTAATATTATAGTGTAATATTTTATATTTCTTTTGTATGAGTGTTAACGAGAAATTGTGTAAATAATTTGATGATGTTAAATTCCACTTAGAATTCATATTATGCAATTCCATTAGTCACATATTAAGCAAATATATATGCTACCTAATTTTTGGAGTAGTCCTTTAATAATTATATCAGGCTTACGGATTTGAATTAAGTAAGCCATTATTACATTCTAAAAATATAAAACAACTAATAGCGTAGTTACCGAAAATTATAAGAAAACTAAAGTATATAGACTTGTATTGAATTATACTTGAATAATGAACATCACTAATTATGGCTATTAAAAAAATATATCTCTATATTTATTTATATACCTACATATGTACTATGTAGATTATATAAAATGAGCTAATTTATTTCTTAAGCTAATAAAGCCTAATTAAAAATTAAATTTAGTCAGCATGCATTAAAAATGTTGGAACCATTACTCTACTATGTAAGTCTCTTATCAAAATATATTAATGAATATAAAAATAAACACAACTTAATGTCGTTTGAATAAATTAAATATGATAAATGATTTTTATAACTGTGCTAAAGTTGTATGATTCTCAATTTATGAAAGAACTAAATGATCCCGTTTATTAAAAGAAAAATGTATAACTTATAACTATTTAATAATAATCAAGAAAATTATATAACTATACAATATAAAATATAACAAACAAAGATACATATACACATATTATCTTTTTTCTTTTAAATTTATGTAGATATAACATTTACAAACTATATACATTTATATCATAGGTTAGGTTTCTATTTCTATTATATTCATCCTTCCACATATCTGTCAACAAATAAATTATTCGAGGATTAAACAACAACGATGTAAAGCTGTATTCTACACGTGAGGAAAATAAACAATTAAAGCAATTAATTATGCATTTTAACTTTGGCTAACCGTCAGGAGTTCCTTTACGCTTAATGACACCTAACCTAAATTCATAAACTTTTTAAGTAGAAATTATACATGGATTCAAAAAATACAGGTAAATCTAATATAAGCAGAATATAAAAGATGCATTGATTATAATAAAAATTATCATATCTCAATTAGTTTATAGTTACAAACTGTTAATATATAGATAAATAAGGTTGTCAGGTAAAATTTTAGACTATGCTATCATCACAATAATATTTTCTAAAAATATTATTATATTTAAAAAATATTTTCTATACGATGGTTTGCATTTTGTGGTATAAAATATAACTAATACTTAATTAAGTTATAAATTAAACGTAATTAAAATTTAATTGTTGTTATTAAAGATTATTAACGGTAATAAATTTACAATAAATATTATATTTTTATGTTTTATTTATAAATCCTAATATTTATAAAATATTTATTAAAATTTGTTCATAACATCAATGTATTTATAAAATAATGATGTAAGACTCTTTCAAAATCTTAAAAATAACAAGTACATTTCAATAGTCGGTTTTTTGTATTCGCTTTTCTAATTTAATTTTAATCAATTAACTTTTTAGTGTTATTCCATTAAACATCTAATATTGTTCTTGAAATAAATTTATAAATATTTATATAATGTTAAAAATAATAAACATGAATAGGATAATATTCATTTCATGGGAACCTTAGATGACCTAACCTAAAACGTCATATTTATATTCCTGCACAATTCATTTTATTTTTCTGTTCTAAAATTATTCATTATTAACATTTATTTCGAAAATAATTTCAAATTATGTTTAGATAGTCATATATTTTGTCAACTTGCTATCAATTTTTGGACACTAAAAATTGATATGGAAGAATATTTATAATTTTATGATACTTTTAAAATGTTGATTAAGTTACCTTGAATAATACTGCAAGATTAAACTTACTACGTGAATTTATATTTTTCTATAATGACACTGAACCGAGTATGATGTACCATATTAAAAACTAAATAATTATAGATAGTATGTATCTACTTAATATAACTGATATTAATAAAAAATAATAATAATCAGTCCAACGTATTAAAGACTTTATTGATACATTCATAATTATCGTATATAAACCATATATTTATACAATACAATATTAAATTATATTCTATAATTTATGTATGTAATGTATGTACACATCAAGTGTGTATAAAATTTATCTTAATTTAATCTCCCATAGAAGTAAGTGCATTGTAACAGTTTTTAGTGAAGCAGGTACGTATAATATTATACTTGTATGTATTTATTTAGTAATTTTAGAGGTTTTGCATAAGCATTACCTATTTATCTACAATAATATATTTTTTGATTACAGTTTGTTTTTCACGTACTTATAATATTTTATAAACATATATTTTAGCTAAATTACTAACTGAACATTTAATTTGATTAATATAAATTTTTAGATTACAATACAATACAAGCTTTAAAATATTTATAACCTCTTAATTTAAATATGCATGTTTATTTTTAGTTTCTAGAGTAAAAACAACATGGAATATTTTGTTAGGTAAAGCAGTATTTAGGGTGTATAATGAATGTACACAATTCTTATATGAAATATTCATCACTAACTAAAAACAGTACTAATTTTATAATAATTGAGACGGCAGTATTTGTAGATACTAAATGTTTATAAATGGTAATTCGATTTGTATAGACAATATACGTATCATCTATCAATTTATCATTTTAAGTTGGTTATAAGTTTGTAATGGTACTAACAAGTTATTTGTTATGCTATGTTTATTTTACTTTAACCGGTGTCAAGTAATATTAGTATGTGAACTTATTTTTCTTAATGCTTTTTATATTTTAAATAAATAAGGTTTTTAGTCAAGGGTAAAAAACAAGTTGGGATCCAAATAACAAGCAGTAGAAACTCTTATTAATTTGCTTAATTTAGTGCCAACTAAAAGTTGTACCGGTTTTTTATTAAAAAAAACAATGATAAATTACTGAAACGAAATAAAACGATTCTTAGCGGAGTTATTAATGTTTAAATAGCCATCGCAAAATGACAATCAAGCATTTCAAGATGTAACTATTTTATTATAATATCATATTAGTACACTTAGATTCTGATAAAAAAAATAAAAGTGAAAATTGTGTAAAATAAAAAACAAAAGTAATCTCTATTTAACTCTTAAATGTATACCAGTTTTGAAAAAAAAACTATTAAAGGCATATTCCAAGACATAATATTTTGTAGCTATTAAGGTTTAACATATTTAACTTTGCAGCAATCGTTCTATCAGAATTAAGTTGTAGTTATAAATAATATAAAACTTGGTATTGGAAAATGTTGTACCTACAAATAATGGCTCCGTGTTAAGACGACTCGATAAAATTTTGATCTCGACGATAATTGTAGCGTATTACAATCCGTAGTGGTGTAGATATGGCTTTAAATATACGAATGGATGAGGTTAATTAAAACAAATGATTCTTACGATATTTTAATGTATATTTGCATTACGTTTAAAATTTTAATATATAATATAACAATTATTATTGTACGGTGGATGCACGAGGACGAAATGATGGAAACGCAATAACATTTCGGTATTATTTAATTATATTATGTGGAAATCGTATTTTTGTGGTGTAAATACGCTCGGAAACGGCGGCAACAACGGAGGTGGATCACGGGTTTGTACGTGGCGAACAAAATTATATCCTGTTTGCAGTGCACGCGACACGACACTGAATTCACCAATGTGTGCCTGCGGCGGTGGCGACGGCGACGGCGATGACGACGACTACTCCGACCCTGCCGCCGACGGGGTTGGCTTGAACAGGCGCGCGCGTGGGTGTGTGTGTGTGTGTGTGTATGTGTGTGTGTGTGTGTGTGTGTTTGTGTGTGTGTGGCGCTGCTTTCAGTGGACATTTGCGCGATGATATCGCGCAAACTAGAAAGCGATCGCAGCGATTCTAGCGAACCGTGAAACTTTACAGATTTCCGGCGGTATCAGTAGGGGGTGCGGATGCAAGGGAACCGATGTATATAGCGATGAGAAAGAAAAAAAAGTACGAAAGAAAAAATACTGGTAATACCAGCATTTATTTCTCGTACCCCCTCTACCAATCACTGCATACCGTTCGATTGCTTCTACAAACCGAAATGCGATTGTGAGAAATACCTATATATAATATATATAAACATATATATATATATATATGTATACAGGACGATTATCTCAACAACGCGTAACTGTCATACATTTTATCATCAGTCGGATTTATTAAATATACTATTTTTATATAGGTAATATTTCATATAAATTATTCTAAACGGAAATCGCCGTGTTTCAAATTTCTCGTATTTAAGTACCAGAAAACGTCAATGTACCCTTATGGCGTTATGTATAATAATTAGGTGCGCCGAGTTCAGTCATAATAATAGATGGTTAAAATCTAATTTTTAATTATTTACATAATAAAGTTCGCAATCACTCACCTCATCATTATAGTTCAAAACCCATAAAATTAACTCAAATATATTAACATTATTTTTCTATGAAAGAATTTATGATATTTAATAATTTATATACATTATTTAATCATCAATAATAGATGAAAACAATGATTAACGCACTATTATATAAATTGACATAAATTTCGATGTCTATTATGTAAATATGATTAAGTTACTAATATTTTCAATAAAAAATTATTATTATTCATTTGAATTGAAAAATTTGATTTTTTTTTTCAAATACTTGTACTCGTAATTTTAACTTACTTGATAAACTTATAATTTTGAAATATTTAAAAGCATAATTGTTCATCAAAATTTAATAGAACGTTAAAATAGTCACCCTGTATATAATATAGTATGTTAGTCTTAGTATATGTATACATGTAATACTGCAAACATAAATTTATCATAATGTTCCGGAATACGCACGTACTTACACTACCCGCACCCTTTGAAATAACCTCGAAAGGATTATAACTTCTGGATTACTACATACCTACTGTGGGGTGAGCTGGTATATGGTTAAGCGGCGAGTATGAGTGGGTTGGTCTCGCGATATTACGATCAGTTCTCAACTTTACCAATATATATATATTATATACAATCTATAATATCTGCAGACCATACCTGTTCGTGCAGTCAGAGGATTTGCCACGTAATAAATAACCAACGGCGACTATTATATGACGCACCACACAGTTAACACAACGGTAAATCTATTTTGTACTATCCAAAGTTTAATATTATTTCTTAAGTAATAATATTTTAGATTCTGAGAGGAGCAATAAAAGTATTGTTTCATGTTAATCCATTACCTTTTGGAACTTTAAAAATGCCTTGATTTTTAACATTTGGGATGAATTTAATTGGCACATTGAGAGGAGGAGGTTAAAAGTAGAAAATTGTATGTACTTATCTTAATAATCGGGAAAACATTTTTTTTTAAAAAAACTAGAATTTTTACACTAAACGAGTTTTTGACAAAATTGTTTTTTATTATGATGTATAATTCTAATTATTAATGGGCCGTCACAACAACATTTATTTTATCTGTCTATTTAGGTTAGATTAGGGCATAATATAGGGGCAAAGATATTCCATATTTCCACGTTTATAACTCTCTGGTTTAGTTTAGAGCAAAGGCACCTATTATATATTTTATGAAGAAAAATATTTCCTGTGCATTGGTTAGACAGTTTTTAATATTTTAAATTTTTATAAATATAATCATGTTTTAATTTAAATTAATATCGATTATTTTTAACCATTTATAACTTATTTTTAAATGAAAATATTAAGAATTCATCCGGCCAATGCAGAGGAAATATTTTTCTATGTAAAATACATAATAAGTGCCTTTATCCTAAAACTGAACCAGAGAGTCGTATCATGGAAATACGGAAAATCTTTGTTCCTATATGGCGTGCCGTGCGCGAGACAGATAGAGAAAACAAATATTGGTGTGTGGCGGACTTTTAATAAATTGAGTGTTTTATTATAATTTTAAATAAATAATATCAAAGTACTTCGACTATTTATAAGTTGTTTATAGACATTTGAAAATTTTATTTTTTAACTTTATTTTGATAAATTTCAATAACATTTTTTTTTACTCATTCAGTCACAGTCAATATTTTTAAATGAGAGTGGTAGATTTATGATTTATTGAAAATGTAGAATAAGGCTTAGAAATTGTATTAACTTTGTTTTGAATGTGTGGTAACCTAACCAAGTAGGTACGTCGACATTTAATGTGAATGCCAAGAATGCCCAAGATATCGTATATATTTGGCAGAGAGGAGAATTGATATAAACTGATAAAGTGTAGGATAAATTCAGTAACCAAGGATCGTAATACAAATTATAAAATAAATTACTTTAATAGATCTATCAAAAAATATATCAGTATATGACTAAATATATTTGGTGACATAAGCTGACAGATCGTCTTCGCTCAGAATCATTATTCGTTTATAATTCGTAAATACCTACCTAATTGAATTCAAATTTAACACATCCATTACAATTACCCATTCGATACCTACTGTATAGCAAACAGGCGTGAATTCAAGGAGAGGACCAAGGGGCGATAGCTCCCCCTTTCACCGTAGACTGGTGAATTTTCTAAGATGTTTGTTTTCGGCAGCCGATAAAATGCGTAGTCTTGCAGATAGCGTTTCGGCCGTGTCCGTTTTCATCGGTCACCCCCCCCCCCCCTACCGTAAATATATTCTGGATCAGCGCCTGACAGCTGAGTGGTACTCACTTACCAATATTTTTTTATTTTTTCCCCTTAAAAGTATTTGATACAGTTTCATATGAATACAATTCAAACGTTTCATTTCATAAACAATCTGTACAATTTTAAGCATAGCTTGTTTAAAAACGTCATTTGATTTAAGTATTTGACTAAGTATAATGACTGTGCCATTAAAATCTGTTAAAGTTTTCGGTTAGTGTTGTATTATTATATTATTCTATCATCGTTACCTATAAAGTTCGAAGTTAATATTAAAACTATCTGATAAGTACGGAAATTATGTAAGCATTTACGATTAATCTAGATGGGTATTGAAAAATTATATTTCTCAAGATTATTTAGTAAATTTAATTAATTTGAATTTAAATCATTTATATTTTTGTTATACAATTGTATTTACGTATATAAAAACATGTATGTATTTATTATTTTAGATTCTAAACGGAATAACGGAACACGGAACAATGAATGTATTGATTTTACAAAACTATGTGTTTTATTCTCTGTCATCACCTTTTGAGGCAGTAAAAGTACTTTGATTTTAAACTTCATGGTGGTATCTGGTAGCAAATTAGATCTATTTGGTAAAAATCTTCATTATTTTTCAAAATAACCAGGGACAAAATGTTCTTTACATATGTATCAATTATTATATAATTAAATCTAGGATACACACTTTAAATAGGTATTTATTAATAATAAGATTTGTATTTTGATAAAATGACCTTTTTTTTTTAATATAAGTATCTATTAAAAGCGTGTAATAATATAAACATATATAAATTATTTTTGTTATAATGTATTTGTATATGAGTATGAGTATATGATAGGTTAGTTGTAATTAATTAGTTAACAAAATCGTATATCTATTACCTTTTATAATTTACAGATTATATTTACAAAAATAATAACATGTTGTGTGTTATCAATGGATTTTTAAATTTAAATTTTGAGTCAAGCCTGTGTGTTTTTTTATTATGTCTGTGTATACGATAAATAGTTGATAAAACACTTTGAAGTTCGACTTTGTTAATTCTTGTTAATAAAAAATTGGATCTATTTTGTACTAAGAAAGGTTAAAATTAAATATTCACAATATTTTTCAAAATAATCAGGAAAAAACAAATAAAAAATAATGTAAAACGGGAATTTTATTTTTATGCAAAAACCAGAATTCTACAAAATCAATTTTTTTTTTTTGTAATTCAAAAAAAGAATATTCGTAAAAACTTCGTTCAATTATTAATTAAAAAATATCGAACATTTATAACCACTGTTTTTTTATAAGTGTTTTAAGGTAAAATTTTGACAAAATTTAAATTAAATTACCTTAATACTAATAATACAATAAATTAATTTAATATAAATGCCAGAAAACATATCATGAAATGTATTTAGTGATATAGATTTACAGATCGTTTACGCTCATAATCATTTTTCATATTATATAATTAATATTTATAATAATATTGTTAATATTTATATTCAATGATTTCTATATCATTCTAAAGACTATAAAAATATATAATATAGGTAATACATTGAAAAAAAAACTAATTTCAATAGATATTTTAACAATAATTTAGTTATATTTTCAAATGGTTTATACAATTTAGAATTGTATTAAAACTTTAATAAAACTATATAAAAAATACAACCAAAACCATTATGATGAAATGTTTTATAAGTCACAAAAAAATTTTCATTGGTAGACGTACGTTGTGTGATAAATTTTAGTGCCAATAGAGCAACTGCACTCAGTGTGTTACATCGCTACCGATAATTATACAAATCGTTAAAAAATCAATTGTTAGTGTTTTAACAATAACTTATGTTATTATTGATGTAAACTTACATTAATTATTTTTGAAATAAAATGGCAAGTTTATATTACATTATTTCTAATTATAGTGTTATTGAAAATATTTACATTATAATTTATGTATAATTTATATTTTATTTTTATTAGAATAATGCAATTGATAAATGTACAACGCATGTTTTAAATTATCATTGGTATAAGCCGAAATTCATAAGCGATGTTGGATGTATAAATCATAATCATGAGGTATTTATTATTTAAACTACATTTCTAAGAATAACCTATAAATTATAACCATAAACATCATAAATTGTCATAGTTTTTGTTTTCCACCGGTACATTTAAAATTGTTTCTAATTTTTTTAAATAAATAATATTAGATAGGTACATATGTTGTTATAAAATAATTATTTTTTTAAGTATAAAATTTCATTCATAATTTTTAAATATTTTATTTTTGAAATATTCCATAAATATTCTATGAAGTTAATTATTGAGCATTTATGTATATATATATATTTTATACACTATTTAAAAAATACTAATAATATTAACCATAAACTAGCAAATATATTAGCTGTACTTAAAGTAAATGTATTTAAATTGTTTCCAAAATGTTCGGTCATATCGAGTTTTAATGTCACCAAATGTCAAATAGTACCTATTAAAAAAAAACCCCATTATAATATATTTATAGGTGTATTTTTTTTTTTTGCCAACTGGATGAATGCCCGGCTGAGGTAGAGGTCAACATTTGGCATTGATGTGAAACTTTTAATTTATTTTATTACGATATATCTAGTCCCTCCAAACAAGATAAAAAAATCTTAACATTTTATTTGATTGAAATCTAAAATGACATTATTGGTTTTTCCTTTATTAATTAATTATAGTAAATTATAGTTATCGCAGGAGGAACTATTACATTTTCATACATTCAAAAAATTTAAAATGAATATTTTAACCACAACATGATACATAAGATATTAACACATAATGAGACACAAATATATAAAAATAAAATGATAAGAGAATCCTTTATCTATTGATTGAACTTTTCAAGAATGAAAATTGTATGGTTTGGCTTGAAGCAAATACTTGTAATACTTTTTAGATTTCGAATGAAGCAATAAATATATTAATTTTACAATGAAGTATTATTTAATTTTTTTTTGGAAAAGTACACGATAAGTTTTCAATTAAATGTTTCGATTTTCAAAAAATGGGAGAGGTTTTGGATATAAACTTGGATATAGTTTGTACTATACACAGGATGAACTTAAAAATTCACAGAATTTATTTTTATAACTAGGATAAACAAACAAAAGATTAGAAAAAACGGATATTTAATTTTCGACAAAATCGACTTAGTTTTTTTGATTCAACTCAAAAACGAGTTACCGTAAATACTTGAAAATTTCAACTTATTATATAATTTCTTAAATTTCGACTGTTTTTGAGCTATTTATATGTATAAGAAATTTTTTATTTTATTTTTATAAATGATGATTAAAAGTAATTTACTGAAAAATACTTATAAATTTAATACAAAACTCCTCATAAGTTCTTAATTTTTCAAAAATATCAAAAATCTTTTGTTACAATATTTTTTTTTTTATATAAGTGTTTATAATAAGAATTTTAACAAATTATTTATAAAAAATGCATATAATTAGTTAATTATTTTGAAATTCATAAAAATATTTGTTTTTATACCTAAAATTAAAAATGTAATACAAGGTTCTTTATAATTTTTTCAACCTTTATATGAAAAAAAAATTTACCGGAAAGCTAAATTAATTTCTTATAAGTATTTCGAGTTAAAATATGTTTACGAAATTCGATATTCACCCGTAAAATAATTATTTCTCCTTAAATAATTTTTGATATTTTATTATATTTAAAAAAAAATTAATTGATTAGATATTTGAAATTTTTACTAAATTTTTTTATAATCATTTTAGTTATACGAAATTGTTTAACTCTTTTTGAATTATAATTAGGGCATAAGCATAGTACATTTTTAATTTTTAGTTTATTTTCTATAAATATCGATTAAAAACTAATTCTTGAAAATTTAGTACAAGATTTCACAAAAGTCATTCTTATATTTGTATTAAAATATTAATTGCTTTATCATATGTCTTGTTATTTGTGCAGAGATCTAGTCTGTCAACAACTAGTAACACTTTAGCTGCAGTGAACTCAAAACAAAGATCTCACTCAATAAATTACGTATCATCGGATTATGAAGTGAGATTTTAACTATTGTGTATAATTAATGTACAGTGGTGCTTTTTTATGAATTTAATCTAATTTTAATGTAACAATAAATTATTATGTTTTTAGAGTTTGGATTATGATCATTACGAAAGTGAACTTACTGTTAGAGAAGAAAAGTTAAACGGCTATAGAACAGTAGTGGCGACTAATGTGATTAGATGGCTTATTTATTTTTCTATTGCTATATGTACTGCAGTAGTTGGAATTTTTATTGATACTGTAATTGAATATTTGTGTAATTGGAAGTTTCAATCGATTCGAAATTGTATTGATGTTAAGCACTCGACTGTAGAGTGTCTGATTATTTGGATACTTTTCACCGTCATCCCTACGATTATTGGATGTTGTGTAGTACTATTTATGGAGGTTAATTATAAAGTTATATTTATGAGTAATAGTTTGTATAATATTATGACGTCTTAGGCGGCAGCTAATACAAATAATCAAAAACAAGTACCTATTACAATAATTTGAACTATATCAACTTTGGTCAAATACTACAATGCCCATTAAATAATTACTCAACATTATGTATAAACTATGTTTCAAACTATTTTGCTTTGAAACAAATTGATATAATAAACTATTTATAGAAACAAATTTTTACTTTTTAAGTATTGTAACTTTTATAAATTTAGTACACTTAACATACATAACTTAACAAGACTACAAAAAATATATAGGTAAATTTTAATCATTATAGTATATGATTAACCACAATTGTATGTTAACCATAAATATACATATATATATTTATAAACATTTAGTATTAATTAAATTATTTTTTGAGCTTCTCTATGTAAACATATACATATTTTAAACAACGAAAAATTCTTGAAAATAAAATAATTTACATTTTTATTTTGCTATAATATATATTAAAAAAAAAAAAAAATAACGTTCTTTAATCTTCTGAACTTGATATAAAAAGTATTTTTATAAAAATTATACTTACCTTTTATCAATAATACTCTGTTTATATTTTTGTTCCATAAAGATAGTTAATACCTTAATATTATATATTTAGCCCTCAGCTGCTGGAAGTGGTATTCCATTTGTAATATCTTATTTAAACGGAGTTCGTATACCAAGAATGACAGCCGTTCGATGTTTATTGGTAAAAGTAATAAGCGTGGTATGTGTCTGCGCAGCAGGTCTTGGTGGAGGAAAGGTATTTTTATTTTTTATATTTATATTTGTACAAAACATATATAATATAATAAAAGAATACAATAATATCAATTAATTTAAACCATAGCTTGTGTTGGAGTATAGAGTTTCTTTTAAATAATTCCGATTATTAAAAATGAAATGATTAATTTATAACAATATATTAATTATTATTATATATTTTTTTATAATACTATCTCTAATAAACATAAGTTGTGCTTTATTGTTGATAATGATTTATAATGAATATTAATATAAGATTTTGAAACTGAAGAAGAGAAATATTGTAGATAATGTTTTAACCACTTCACTTCACTTATTTATACTTATGATATCAAAAGTTACAAACAAAATATTGTGAACCATATAATCTTATCTAAGAAACCATGATTGAAAAATCAAATATGATTTCAGTTTTCAGCAATTTAGTGTAATAATTAAAAAATTAATAAATAATGAATTTTATGTACGTATTTACAAACATTAAAAAAAAGACTTAGAACCATAAAATATGTTTGTACAATTTTTATACAATTAAAATTAAATTTATATTTTTATATTAAAACAATTATTGTTTAGTTCATTTATTGAGTAAACAATTTTGAAAATATATCATTATTTCAGGAAGGACCATTAATCCACATTGGAGCAATGGTTGGTGGTTCAGTCGTAGAAGCTTGGTGGAAAGGTTTTAGAAATGGTCCTGGTCGGAAAATTATTGGACCTTTACAAAATGATCAAGAAAGGAGAGACATGATGGCAGCAGGCGCTGCTGCGGGACTATCGGCCGCTTTTGGATCACCTGTAGGTAAATAATATATCATTTTTATTTTCAAAAACTATTAGTTTGTAATTTAATATGTCTATTTCAGCAAAAATATAATGAAAAAATAACAGCAAAAATAATAAATAAATAATATAAAAAAACTGTATTTATTTATTTTTCATTTTTTTAGGAGGGACATTAATGAGTCTTGAAGAAGGAACGAGTTTTTGGAGCTCAAGTCTCATGTGGAAAGTGTTTTTTTGTGCAGCAATAGCTTTTCCAACATATAACGCTGGTAAAAATGTACTTTTTACTAATAATTCAAGTGAGTTTTCTTACATTGTAAAAATGTGCCTTATAATAAAAGATTTAATATACTTCAACTTTTCTATAGATCCATCAGAATCTGTTCACAGCAAAAGTATTTACTTTTTTGGGAAGTTTAATGAAAACACAATTTATTTTTCTTATTCAGAATTTCCCATTTTTGTTATATTTGGGATATTCGGCGGCGTATTTGGAGCTTTATTTGTCAATATTAATTATCGGTTATCCATTTTTAGAATGAAGTTCGTCTTTATAAATAAATTAATAATCAATAATTTATTGTAAATATATTTTAATAGACGTTATGTTTTATTTGTTTAGACACATTACATCAAATAGAAAAAAACTTCTAGAATCTGTATTTGTCGCAGTATTTGTTGCCATAGTAAATTTAACATCCATGATTTTGTTAAACAACTGTCAAACAAAACTAAAGATGAGCTCGTTTAATGCAGTACATGTAAGAAACATGTTAAAATTAATCCAACAAGATAATACGTTCAACGTATCATTATCTTTTAAATTAATTTTCTTTCATTGTCTTACATTATTTATATTTTCAGTTAATACTATAGTATAAAACAATAACTACTAACTAGGTATAATAATATTATAGAATTAACTAGAAAAGAAAAGTATACTTTTCTATAGATATAAAATTCATTTATATAGATGAAAACTTAAAAATACTTAATAATTTTATAATACAAATAACCAATTATATAATATAACTGAAATGTATAATTAAAAACTTAAAATTATAATCTCTATAGTGTTTAAAACAAAAAGTTTGAGTTTAAATTAATTTATATATATTTTTAATTATATGACGTATACACTCAACTATAATATTGATATTTAATTTAAAATTCAAAAATGAATTATTTTGTGTTAATATTGTGCATGTCTTATCAATTGTTTATCACAAAAACAATTTTTACATGTTAATTAAATGCATTTAAACGGTGTATAATATAAAGATGTTAATTTAAATTAAAACTTTAAATACGAACAATTTTATAGTTTTAGATTATAGTTATTATGAAAACGGCTTTCACCTTTATGATAGGTTTGTTGCAGATGTATTGTCCAACAGGGAGTTATAATGAAATAAGCTCATTTTGGCTCCATACTCAAGAAGAAAATATTAGATCATTATTTCATTATCCAATTGGTAATTATGAATATTTTTGTATAATCGTGTATAATACATTTTATATATGTATTTGAATCCTATAAATAAAGTATTAAAATATTCGTATGATTTATAAAAATCAATAACATGAGCTTTTTTTTTTCCAAAAAATAATATAACAAATTAAAATAAAATAATATAGTTAATCAAATTTAATTTTTGTATTGTATAAATATTAAGGACTTTATATTTACTCAAGGCATTTAAAATATAAAGTCATTAAATGGTTATATTATACAATGTATGTACTATGCACTTACTGTGCTTCTATAAAAAAAAAAGTTTGAGTTGGGAATGAAGATCTTTAAAAACTATTTATTAAACAGAATCTAAAATGAGAAAGGTAGGTATGTATAAAAAAAATGTGAAAACATTGTCAATTTAATACGCATAAAATATTATATTGCTTTATTACAAGCTATAAAGTAGATTTATTTATAACATGTACAATATGCCTTTAATTTTTTTAAATAATTAATATCTAATATTATTCATTATAATATATTTAATATTGACTTAATATAATATTCTAATATTATTTGAATTGTACTATGTATATTAACATTTAATTTTATGTTAATATTTCATTAGTATATTTAGTAGTAAGTTAACTCCCTATTTTCACCCCAAGCTGTATAAGCTTGTAGGAAATAGGTTCAAATTTTTAACTATTATAATATTCAATTAATAATTTATGTTTTGATTTAAAAATAAAATAAAAATCGATTACGAATAGTAATGACATTAAAGTATTATTATTTACACTATATTTCATTTTTTTATAACTTCCAATTTTATTAATTCGTGTTATTGTATAATTTGTTTATTTTTCTATATCTATAATAATAATAAAAAAAAACAATGTGTATTCCGTATGTAAAATGTAAACGATAAGCAGCTAAGTCTATTAAATTCACGATTTTTAAATTTGGTACAAAAATAATCTTATATTTGAGAATGTATATATCGAAACTAACTTTTTAAATTACATATTTTAAAAAGGGGTTCATGTAGAGATTTGTTGATGAAAACCTCATGAAATTGGTTACATAAATTAAAATAGTATTATAATTTTACATAATTTTATACTTGTATTTTATATTGAGTAAAAACCACCCAAATTACTGTATTAAAAATATACTATGTAATTTATATTTAACTGAATTTAAAAAAGAGTAAAACACTGCCATTATTTAATTTGTCATGAGCAACGCCATGCAGGATCAGCTTAAAATCTTAATTCACTACTGCAACAATTTGAAAAATTCAAATTTAGTTAAATTTTGACTAATAGTTACAGGAGTATTCTAAATTTAAGGTTTCTATCTAAAAAATTTAATATTTTATACTCTATATTATATAAATATTTTTTAGATAGAAACCTTAAATTTAGAATACTCTTGAACTATTAGTCAGAATTTAACAATTTCTCCATTTTTAAGTAAAAACAGCAAATAATATCGCATAGATAACTCATTTTTGGATTTTCTTAGTTATTGCAGTTTCAAAATGAAGGTTTAAACTACTTTAAATAAAAATTATAAAATAAAAATACCTATACTCTAGCCAGCGAGAAAATATCTTGCATCTGTATGTGAGTAGAGTAGAAAAACTGATTTTCGTCGAACCTCATCAGTGTGTTTTCTTACTGAACAGACTTTATTTTATTTTTAGGTTTTTTAAAAAATATTTTTTTTTAATATTTTAATTCTAGTTATTTTTTTATTAATTTTTTTTTTTGTTGATTATTTGCAGAAGCATATTCAATAGTCTCATTATTAGTTTATTGTATAACTTACTTCATATTAACAGAGTTAACTGTTGGTCTTAACATGTCAGCTGGATTGTTTTTACCTTCGTTATTGATTGGAGCTGCTTGGGGACGTATTGCAAGCAAAGTTATTCATTATTATTCTCCTGGTATTGTAAGTGGTTTTGTGATAACAATAATATTATAGTATATGTTAATTTTTAGATTTTTCTGCTATGGTAAAAATGAACCATTGTTATTTAAGAATATAATATATTATAAAACTAAATATGAAATAATTAACTATAAATTCGAGTAAAATATAATAATTTTTTTTTTAATATTTTAATAACTTTTAAGAATAGAATACTAATAAGATAATAATTATATTATAATTCCCTCTTATTTTATAAAATATTTATTTATAAATCAATAATAGTTATTTTTATTTTAGTTGTTATTTCAATAAGCCTAGGGCATAGATTTAAGTACAAATCTCATTTATTTTTAAATTTTCTAACTAATTACTTCCTAATCACAAAACTCATGTAAGTATATAGCTAAAAACATACATAAATACGTTATTAAAAAAATTTAAAAAATCACAGTATAAATAACTTAATTTAATTTTTTATTTTTAAGTAATGTTGTGTATTATCCATTCTAATAAAATATTTAAAAATGTACTTATAAATTAAAAACAAATTATCTAAAAATCCCAAAAAATGATGCATAAAACTTTTTCTGATTTTAAGCGGAGCAAAGAATTTATTGACTAATACATTGTTTGTGTATATATTCACTTTATGTAGTTTTTTGCAAAAAATAACTCAACATGTAGTTGTACTAGTATTAAAATAAACTACTTTAATATTAATATAAATATATTATGAAATATACTTAGTAATATAGGTTTATCGTCTTCTCCCAGAATCGATTTAATACACTCGATACTCGACACCTACTGTATAGTAGAGTGGTTACCTACTTTCCCACTATTTTAAGTTTTGAGTGTACCTGTCTGTAGAACTTCATTCTGCATTTTTTAAACCCATTTTATTCTTAGAGTATTTTTGGAACTTTAAGTGAAATATTTTATCTTGGAGTTCATTTTTCATACATTCAATAAGAATGGAAGAATGGATAATATTTAATAAACATTCATCATAAACTACCTCACTAAAAAAAAATAAAATAAATTAATTATATAGAGTTATTTATTTTGCTTCATTATATTATTTTAATTATTTATGTAATTATGTCTTACCTATGAACCTGAAAAAAGCAGTAATGGTTACACGATTATATGCTAAACGAAATTTTCGTCATGCGAAATCAAATATGAGTATATGCAATGTGTTCCGGGGGAATATAACCGGCTGACGTCATATGAAAGTATACCTCAAAAGAGGAGGTCTAACTTTTATATTTTTTAAGTTATGACCTTATGGGGCAATTTAGCTTTTTTTAAACAAAACCAAATCTACCACGCATTTTTTTTTATATTTTTTTTTCAACGTTTTAACATAATTTTATTTTCATTTTAAAGCTATTTAATTATTCTATTAACCAATATGCAATTATTATTATTATTATTATTATTATTATTATTATTACTATTATTATTATTATTAAATTGAAAACAGTAAATATTTTTTATTAAAAGTTAGAATTTTTTTAAATAAATCTCATATTACTCCAATAATTCAATATTCAGTATGAGTTTTTTTTGTTTGTGTATTTTTTTCTGAATTATATCTAGAATACCTTATAAGTTTGGTTTTCATATCTTTTATAATTAATTAAATAAACCTAACACATTGTATGATCGGTCTTTTTATTCACAACTAAAATTTAAATAATACAAAGTTTTTGTTTAATAATTTGAATACATTTTTAAGGGAATTTCTTAAAGTATTATTATTTATTATATTTTTAGTGCTAAACATTAAGTCACACGTATCTTATCTACTTGATATATTGGTTTAAAGTTTAATTTTTACAAATATTTGTTATTAAATTATAAATACATGTTTTTTAAAATTGGGTAAATATTTTCATTTTAATATGTCAGAAAGTGGTGAAATTGTATTCATAGATGTTGTGTTTAACCTGAAAATTGAAATTAAGGGTTCACAATACACTAAACAAAATTGACTATAATATACAACTTGTTGCTTTCTGTTACCAACGAATTTTATCTTATATACAAATGTAAAATAAGTAATAACTATAGTCTATAAACAAAACAATTCAGCATAATGAATTCAAAATCTACCTTACATTGGGGAAGATAAGTGTTATTTCTAGAAAAAATTATTTTTGAAAGTGTACAACCCAAGTAATGTAATATCCGCAGAGATGCACAAATGCATAATTTAATCACAGAATATTTCGAAAGTGTTTCTCTAAATATATAATATCTAAAAACATTAACTAAATTATTCTTAAAAATAATATTGTTAAATTGTTATTTTAAATAAAACATCATTTTAATTTTGATTTGGTGAGGCAATTTTTTTTTTTTTTTAGATTGGAAATAATCCAGGAAAATATGCATTACTTGGTGCTGCAGCACAATTAGGCGGGATCGTAAGAGCTACTATAAGTCTGACTGTCGTTTTTATTGAGGCTACAGGAAATGTTCAGTTCTTATTACCACTGATGATCACTTTATTTACAGCTAAATGGACTGGTGATTTTCTTACAGATGTAAGTTATATAAACTATAACATTATCGTATGTCGCTTAGATAAATTTAAATTTATATCTATTTAATCAACACAAATATTATTTGGTGGAGAAATATTAATTAATATAAACTTATTTTTTAATGGATTACAGTTTCAACACTTTCAGTTATTCGAAACACTAAATAATGAATATAGGCATTTATTACATTAAATAAAAGTTTTAGATATTAGATTCTAAGCGGTCCGATGAATGTATTTTAATTATTAGTTTTACAATGGTTTGTGTTTTTGTGTGAATCTTTCGTTGAATTCTCAGCGTTGTGTGAAGATAATTTTTAGAAGAAAATATTAACTAGTTAATACTTTAATTTATTAAATTATCAGTTTTTTTTTTAGTAAATAAGAAAATTAATATCGGAAAACAATAATATTTAT
Organism: Rhopalosiphum maidis; assembly: GCF_003676215.2. Lineage (NCBI taxonomy): Eukaryota > Metazoa > Arthropoda > Insecta > Hemiptera > Aphididae > Rhopalosiphum > Rhopalosiphum maidis. Next base: position 91,513,218 of record NC_040877.1, read on the forward strand.
ATATATATATTTATCATTTTTCAACAAAATTAACTCTATTTCTTTTTTTGTAATAAAAATTAATAATAACAGGTACTTGATATTTTCAATAAATATTTAAATTAAAACTTTCTAGTCATAATATAATTTTAAAAATATTTTGGATCTTTTTAAGTTGTATATATTTATTACTTTCAACCGTCAGCTAAGTACAATAGTATTTATTTTTATTTTTGAAACAATCTCTGACTGTTTTAACTAAATCTATTGGATTTCAGTAAAAACACATTAACTTTTGTTCTACAATTCTACAAAATTACTTTTTCATTCTTAGAATATTATAACGCAATAACATTTACTTATTGCAAACTGGAAAAATTTAAGTAAGCATAGTAAGTTATTAAAGCAAATATAAATTAAAAAATGGTTTTTTGTAACCTAACCAAAATTATTTGCTAAATTGATTTATTTGAAAGTATATTTTAAATTATAAGCAGAGTGATGAATACATAATATTTTCAATGATGTGTGTTTTTTTCTGTCCATCATCGCCTTCGGAAGAGAAAAAATGCTTCGATTTTTATCTTTGTCGGTGATTTCTGGTAGAAAATTGTATCTCATTGGTACTTTAGTGGGTTAAGAATATAAAATGTTTAATGCCTTTCTTAACTTTCTATTTGCTGACAACGCCTAACTTTTAAATTTCATCAAAAGTGATATCGATAACCTAGAGAAATAGTCTGCATAATACAGCCATATGTAATTTGCGCCAAAACAACCAAAACATAAAAAAAATATATACATAATTTATATTACATCTAAAAATTAATTTTGGTAATTTGCACCACTTTTTAAGGTTGTAGTTTGCGCAATATAAAACTAAATAAAAGATTATTATGTAATATATGTAATCTTGTATCGTCAAAAACTGTAATTTAAACCATTTTTCACTTTATTCAAATTATAGTTTGTTGTTCTTTTAAATAACTAAACAATTTTTTTTTTACAAATTAACATATTGTATTTTTAATTATTGATCAATCAAGTTAATAAAATACATTTTCGATAATATCTATAACACCAATAATAATTATAATACCTAGCTGGCTCACTTTTTTATACTAAACTTGTAACTTAAAGATGAAACTAACTTTTTCTATCAATATTCTTTAGTCTTCATAATTTTTTTGAAATGTATACTTTTAATTTTAATCAACGTTTCTGTTTAAAGTCTTTCAGTACATTCAAAAAGTGGTAAATAGTAGGATATGATTGATATGAGTAATAAAACTCAGAATTTAATCGTGAATGATATGATTTGCAAGCATTTGTAATGAGAGCTAGTGACGCTTAGTGCTAGTGATGTTTTCAACCCAAATTATTGGCAGAAATTTAGCCGCTTCACTGATTTTTTGTGTCAATTAAATAATCCATATATTTTTTAAATATTATGTCATTAGGAATTGTCAATTGATGACATAAAATCTTCAATAAAACAACCACTAACCTAATTTAAAGATAACAATGGAAACCAAAGTATGGTTTAGCCACTTGCTATCTTCTGCTTTATTATTTTGATATACATTGGATAGGCCTAATTCCTGAATTTTTCTATACCACGATTGAGTTAGATGAAATCTACAACCGAATATTTTTGTATCTTCCTATACTTGTCTCAATGCTACATGAAATGCATTGCATCTTCGAAATCAGATAAAAATAAATTTGGTTTTAGACAAAGTTCACTTGCATTATTTAGTTTTATGATATTTTAAAATAAATTGACTAGGTCAAATTTTTTTTGTCTAGAAGTAATGCAAAAAAAAGTGATATATAATGATAGACTCACACTAGTTTCCTCTCAAAGACAAAAAAGTCAATAATTTTTATATGAATTGCTTCCCAAATATACGAGATTCTTTCCGTTGTACCTTAAATTATATCGTAAACGAAAAGGGCCTAATAAGTATAAGTGGTTCCAAAAATTTTCAAACATCATGTATCAAAATAAGTCTGTAATTTATAACTTTTGTTATATAATTAATAATGGAACTAGTGCAACTATTATGCACCAATAATGATCATTGCGTAAATAACTTAGGAATATCGTAGACTGATGCGATATCAGTCAATTTATTAGCTGGTTAATTCTAACAATTGAAATTAAAAATTTGACGTAGATTACATATTCCATTTCGTTTTCTGCCGTGGCTCAAATAATCAAAATTAATTTTTTGATGCGACGCAAAATACATGCTATATTTTTATATTTTGGCGCAAAATACCATTTCTCATTTATACGATACACCCTAATAAAAAAAACCCACAAGTTAGGGTATTTAACTATTGTAACCGATCCTTGAATTTAGTATATTTAAATTGTAAATATTTTTTTCTTTGATATTTATAATTTAATTTATAATTGCACAATACATTATCATATTGTAATAGGACTCATGTCACAATCCGTATACTTGAAATAAATAAATAATATACAAGAAATAAGCAGATAATTATGGTATTTATGGTATAAAGACTACACAACTTTTAATTTGAAATTATTGATATAAATGTAATAAAATGAACAATGTTGATCATAAATGTGACAAATTTTGATTTATATGTTAAAGGGTATTTATGAAATGCAGATTAAACTGTCAGGTGTTCCTATATTAGTAAGCGAACCACCACCTTTAACTAGCGATATAACGACAGAAGACTTTATGAGTGATACAGTATGTGCAATACCTCATATACTAATGGTCGGAAAATTAGTGGATATATTGAACACAACTAAACACAATGGGTTTCCTGTGGTAGCATCGAAAGTTTGTTACTGTCGAGTAAATATATAAATAAAGTCCTTATCAAGTTCTACAACTTGTTAATAATATCTTAATGTCTTCTAAAATATTGTTCACAGACAACTATAGAACATAAATGTTATGGCTTACTTAAAGGATTTATTCTTCGGTCTCAGTTAAATGTCATCCTTGAGCACAATTTATACCTTACTCCTTTACATGATGAAAATTATTATACAAAACTGGAGCTTATTAGAAAGTCAACGTTTATTTGTGACGATACTCTACTTTATCAGGTTAGTTAATGAAAAACTTAGTTATGCTTTCAAGCATGGATATTTATAATCTTGTAGATAGTTTTTGCTTTATACTTCACAGTAATTACTCGTATATAGAAGGTGTAACTAATGACTTTGATGAATTGAATGTGCAATAGTTGTTAAAAATTCAAATACTTGTCTATAATTCAGTGTTTCCCAATCTAATGGCGATTAGGTAATGGTGACTCACAAATTTAAGACATATGTAAACTGCGCCCAAACCTTTTTTTTTGTAAATTGCGTCCGAAATTTTATCTATGTTAAAAAGGTGTAATACAAACTGCACTCGATAACTTAAGCCAGTGCTTCTCAACCTTTTTCGTTATAGGGCCCCTAAATTTTTTAATGTAAGATAAACTTTCCCGATGTAATAAATAATGAATCATATGGTCGGTTATAATATAATGTTATATTTATATAATATCTAAATAATCAAAAATATTTTAAATTAAATAAATATTTTAAGGGCCTTCAGTCATATAACCACACCCCCCAGGTTGAAAAGCACTGACTTAAGCTGTGCCCGGTTTGTAAAGTATACAACATTTTTGACTTATTAAAGTCTTTATGATTGTGTAATTTTTTAATTAGAACTACAGAAATTGTATTTTCGTCAAGAAATACCAATACGTTATCGAATAACTATTGCAGTAATACGACAATTGATGGTTATCGCTAAATCCGGCATAGGTTTTCTAGTACCTATCGTATTCACTTTAATTAGTAAAGTCACGATGGCTGAACTATGTCGCAGCACAAAAAATGCTTAAAAATTATTTCAAAATTTAAGTTTCGTAAAATTAAATAGCCTCCAAGTTCGGGTGAGGTTAAGTAGCGATGTTCAGTCAAAACTTGCGCAGCATTTTTCAGAGCCAACTTTAACCATTAATGCTGCGAATCTTTTCATTCTCACTTTAATTCTATAGTTTTTATACAACTCATCAAAATATTATCATGTTCATAGAAAAGTTAAAAAAAATTTTAATAGAAAAATATATCGAACTAAATACTATAAACGAACTTTTAAATAACAAAATTCTAAATAAAAAACAAAAACGCGAAAAGTTACAAAATTGAATATAACCTAACCTAACCTAACCACTATATATAATAGTGGTCAAACTCTAATTAATGAATATGTATCAACAATATGTTATTATTTATAATATTTGTAATTATTTTACTTTTTAAAATTATATATTTTTTTAAATTTAAATTATTCATATTATATAGCAGTAACAAATTAAGTATATATTAAAGATAATTTTGCAAATATATATAGCTATTGATTTTTATTATTTTACCCGAGCGCAGTTTATATATCACCTTTTTACACTTGATAAAAACTGGGGCGCAGTTCACATGTGTGATTTTGTGTTTACTTGTATTTTGAGCACAGTATAAAATCACCAAAAATTTACTGTTTGTTAGGTATCAACATAATTGCCTAATTAGTTTAAAATTACCACGAGTCGCGATCCATCAAAAATATTTCATGACTCAATGTTGGTTTATGACCTATAGGCTGGGAAACACTGGTCTATGTAATATGGTGTGTTTTTCTTCTCGATCAGTTTTAATATTTAGAACATTAATTGAAATATATATATATATATATATGTGTGTGTGTGTTTCAGAGATTAAAAGTCGGAGAAGATGAAAGAAGTATTGTTATTGATTTGCGACCGTACATGAATTCAGCACCATATATTGTGAGATTAGTGAGTACTAGTTTGTACAATATTTATTGTAATAGAAATAAAATAAATTATCATGCTAGCTAGGTTAAATCATTATGTATTAATATGGTACATTAAAAAATCCAATTAATGATATTTTAAGTAAATTATAACTTTAAAATTATTTAAATTATAAATCTAATATATATAGATCAATAAAACTATAGTTAAATATCGTATTTGATTCGCCGATTCGTGAAATGTTAATTCATTACCCTTCCATTTAAAAAAAAGTATTCCAGTATTAATAAGCCTGCTATTTTCAATTGTTCATTAATTATTAAGTTCCTGTGTTATATTATGAAATATGAATATGAATACATTTCTTTCTTTATAATATTATATTATTTAAGTAGGTACGCTGTATTGATAAAAGTAGTTTTTATTATAATTACAACTTAATCAGTTTTGGGAACTGTTCATATTTATACATATTACTTTAAAATATTTAGTTAATTTTTCATTAATTTAAACACGAACCCCTGAACGTTTGGAATTAACTTGAATGTCCATCATATGTATCATATCGTGCTTATATTGCTTGCTTACTTCTATATGATGTCTGAAGCAAAAAATAAAACGTAATTAATATTATATAAATTTTGCTTTGCTATTTCACCGTTAAATAACTTACATTTTAATAGATATAAATAGTACCCCAAAATTATTATATTAATTCAATAGAAAAATTAATAGTAAATAATGTGACTTTTACAGATTTAATTAAAAAATTTTATATTTCATTGTCCCAGCAATAGATAACATATTATATATTAATATTTTATTATTTATTTTAAATGTAAACGTGATTTTAATTTTGTGTTCAAGCTACCTCAAAAAATATTGATATCATGATTTAAATAGTATTTATTTTGATAAAAAGTATATATGTGATCGTAAAACAAACTTTTAATTTTAATTTATATTTTGCAAAGTTATTAATTATTTTCAATTCAACAAACCGTAACTGGTTCTATTGATAATTTTTAATCAAATGATACCATGTGTATAATACCGATTTTGAATATTATGTATAACTGTGTGAGCTTGTAAAAAATCTTTTATATTTGTAGGAGTATGTAAAAATGGTTTTGTAACTAGGTATATAAGAAGTATTCAAAAAGTTTAATATTTTATATAGTACCTATTATGATTTTTTTTTTAAACTATTTATATTCTATAAATGCCTAAATTTAAACCAATTCCAGTGGTTATGTCAATAGTATACAGTGAAACCTCTGAACAGTTTATACTCTCAGTTACTGAAATTTTGTCTGCTATTCAGAAGAAGTCAATTTTTGAAATTCATATAAAGTAAATGTTTTTATGGAAAATATATGCACTATGACTACGTTAAATTTAATTTAGTACTTTAATGATTAAAAAATTAGTCAAATAAAATATAAACGAATATTACTGTCAACATTTAAAATATAATATATTATCAATACAACACACATTTCCTTTTAAAGAAATCAAAAGATAAAATAGATTGGCCAATTTTGAAGGGATCATTGTAATGAATATGTTCAATTTAAATTCAATATTAATTGTTATATCATTTCTTATGAAATTTTAATAAATGAACAACCTTTAAGGAAACATAAATTCAATTTTTTGAAGCATCTTGAGCCAAAAGATGTTATCAACATTTAAAGAAAAAACATTAAAAATGTCTATAAATTACGCAAAAAAAAAAATATTTAGAAAATTATTTTATATGTTGGAAATTTTAACATAAATATTTTGTAAAAATTTCAAGTATCTACAGTTTCTTGTTTTTGAGTTATACTAAAAAATGAAAATCAATTTTGTCAAGTATTGCTTTTGCGTGAAAATTGTCGTTATTCCTGATTAAAAAATCAGGAATAAAATATTCTTTAAAGTAGGCGTTCGTTATTTAGAGGTTTTTACATTGAAAAATAATGACAATTTTCTCGTCTCCAAGAATTTGTTCGCTATTGGGAAGTGATTGTTAGATGAGAAGGTTTCACTGTATTATTATGTTATTTTTTTTTTTTTTTTTTATTTAAATCATATCTCAACCCATATAAGATAAGAAAAAAAATAATTAACACACAATTGTTTAATATAGGTAAAATTTCTATGAGAAATTATTGTTTATTTGGATTTTGCATTAAAGATGATACATAAATTGATAAGCAAAAAAAAAAAAAAGTTTTTCTTATATTATTGTACTGGATTAGAATGAAATTGTTTTAAACTTAATGATGTCCTCCGTGTCCGTGTCCGCCACCTCCATGTCCGTGTCCGCCACCTCCGTGTCCGTGTTGTCCATGTCCGCCACTTCCGTGTGTATTATGTCCGTGGCCACCATGTCCACCGTGTCCGCCATGTCCCTGTCCGTAATTTCCATTTCCATAATTTCCACCAGATCCATGGTGATTTCCACCACCACCATTCTTGCGTGGTTCAGGAGCTGGTTCTGAAGTAGCTTGTTGAGTCATTACGAGAACGACAAAACACAAAGCTAATATCTAAACAATATTAATATTATTAATGTATTATTATTATTATTTATTATTGTATATTATTAATTTAATAATACAGTCATTATAAAGTTTATATTATATTAGTAATCCTATTATTGTGAAATTATGAAATTCTAAAAAGTATTGATACTTTTAATTTTGTTATATTATTGTCAAATGACCATAATTTTGTAAGACAAATATTTAAACAGTTATCATTATTTTTTTTTTTAACGAACTTTGTACTACGATTATTAGTTTCTACTATTAGGTATTAAAGAAAGACATAATATGAAGGATATTAAAAAATAGAATTTATTATTTTTTTTTTAAAAAAAGGACAATTTAAAACTAAATTAAAAAGTCTATATAATTAAAAAGATAATATATTAAGTATAATATTTTTTTGTTGGTTTAAGAGGATATTTTTGTTGTTAAAATGAACGTTGAAAGAATTAAAAATAGAAAATAGGTGATCACGTTGGGGTGATTAAGAGAGGGGAATCATTCAATAAAAGTTTAAACGAATGAAAAGGAAGTAGAGTGTAGCCAAAACGGAAAACAGAGAACGGTACTATGCTTTTCCTATTTAAACAGTTATTTAATAATAATAAAACAATTATTCACTAAAATAACGAATTGTTTTAGCAATATATTGTAATAATAATATAATATATTTAATCAAACAAATAATTTTAGTAGGTACATATGATAAAAGTTAAGTATTATTATAATAATAAATATAAAATTATATTTAATCAAGTGTACAATTTTAGGAAAAAATAATTTTATTTTTTAGTTATTGAATAAAATTTAAAAATATTAAAAAGTTATAGTCTTGAAGTTTTTAAGATAGATATAAATTCTTTAAAAATTGTATTTGATTTAGGTTAAGTTGGGCTATTTTTATTTAATTAGAAAATTTTAAGTGTTTTTAAAGTAGGTATCTAAAACTGATAAGCAATTTTTTTGTATAATTTTAATAAGGAAAATATTTATTTATCTATTGTAAGAAATTAAAAATTTAGTTGTTACTCAAAGCAGAAACTTTAATGGACTAATAATAATACTAAATAAACTACATACCGCTGTGTAAGATTTCATGATTCTTGAGACTACCTACTGAATAATCGTCTTTGAAAATGTGATGTATACTGATACCTCTGCACTTACAAGTGGTCATTTATATAGGGTCCGCGCACGTTTCTTATTTCGCCAATATTTGTTGTAAACAATATTGTAATCACTTCTAGTGTATTGACCTTCGGCTTATCCAAGGAAATACCCAAACCAGTCTTCAATTTTTTCCTCTTCACGAATAAACCGGTTAATTTAACTTCATATTATTATAATAATAAACCGTAAATAATCAATACTATTATATTATTATTATTGTTATTGACAGATGGTAAATCGTTTTTTTTAGACATTTGACGAGAATTATTTTATTAAATTACTGTTGTTTAAAACTAATATTGTTAAGATCAAAACACAAATAAACTAAGATAATTTTTAATTATTGATATATAACTATATTATTATTGTATACTCGTACACTTATAAGTAAAATGCATAATTTATTGACTATTTAGTTATTATATTATTGTTTTAACTCTATAATCATTAATCACGAGACAGAATAATAAAGACAAACTAGATTAGGTATCTGTTCTATTTATATTTAAATATATACATACCAAAATATCAATTATAATACAATAAAACTTATTAACTTTACTAACTCAAACCAAAATGTATTTTTAAATTTTCATAATCAATAGAGAATTAATTTTCACCAAATTGTTATATTATTATTTGTATTACATGATACAATTTTCAAAACATTTCGACTATTTAAAGGCACGACAAATTGTTATATTTTTTTTAAAAAAAATTTCTAAAAATGTCGATAAAACATTATTCACAATATTGAAGTTCTTGAAAGTTTAGTACAATATAAGTTGTTCTAATATCTGTGTAAAAATATTAAAAATACATATGTTATTAAATTTTAAACTATAGAAGTTGATAAAATATTATTATGAAAATATAATAAATTCAATATTTCTGAAAAAAATGTATCGACCTACTGCAATACTACCAATTACTAAAAGTAAAATTAATTACTTTAATAGCTTTACCAAAAAAAAAAAATAATAATAATATATTACTTGGTGATATAACCTATCAAACTGTCTCTTCTTAAAATCGTATTTCGTATTCATCATTGAATTTAAATTTGACATACCCATAATAGTGATCCACTCAACACCTAATGTACAGCAGAACGGTGTTCATTTGCCTACTTTTTTTTACTTTTATTTTAATTTTTTTAATTTAGTAACTATAATTTTCATTTTTTATAGATTTTAACTTTCAAATTAATATTTTTAAATATATCTGACATGATAATAAAATACACAAAAATTTATTTTTTTTATAGAAATATCAAAATACCTACGTTACCATTTATAAATGTAAAATGTTAAACCTTGTTTGATGATAGAAAACAGAATAACAATTTGTATTCATTTAATATTAAACTATTTTACCACTTGTATAATGTGTAATAATTGTTGAGTATATTATTTTTATATAAGCATTCTAATTTTTTATTTACGACCTAAATTATTCTATTCAAAATCAGGTTAAACGGAAAATTTTGAATTTCTTTTATGCTTCATCATATAATATGAACTATGCACAGAACAAATAAGCCCGGATTTAAATGATACATCAGGAGATATAATAATTTATTGATCTAATTAATTAACAGAAGTTAAATAAAATAAGGAAAAACGGTAATACTTATTTTATTTATTTTTTGTTATAGGTTAGGTTTAACCTTTAACCTAACCTGATTTTGATCTGGTTTAAGTATTAACTAAATTCGATTTTCTATTCAAATCCACCCTCAATTTCAAAATTAAAGCTTTTTAAGTAAAAACTATCAAAATATATTTTTATTTTTTATTATATATTATTATTATTAGTCAAAATTAATTTTACTTTGAATAGTCTTTAAATATTTTTTTTACATTTAAACTTTAACTCAACCTTTTAAGTATAATAACTTGTAATAATTTAATTCAAAATGAATAACATTTATTTTCTTAACTGGCTTAAGTAAATGTTTATTAAATTGTCTATATGTTTGCGTATTTATGTCCTGGATAGTTTTTAAACTACTAAAAATATTTAACAGATATTATAATTATAAAAACCTGAAAAAAATACCCATTGGGATTAAAATGTTCTCAAACTCAGAATTTTATTTAATATAGTACAGATTTGTAAGTGTTATATTAATATTACTATATAGGTACATTTTGTGTATCTTCAATTGACTATATAATTAAAAATATTTTACATCTGTATGAGAATATATTATTATTATTAAGTGAATATGATTATAAAATATGGCATAATGTTATACCTTATACCTTAAGTGTTCAAAATGTATTTTTTATGTTGCAATTTTGGTTTCAAAAACATGATTGAGTTTTATTTTCTATAGTGTTTGTCTCGTGCTATTTTAATCAGGTCAATTTCAATAAGATAGACATTTATATTAATTTAACTTTGTAAATCAAGAACCTAAAATTATTTTAATTACCTTTTATAATTTTCAGTATGGTAATGCTTAAAATATTAACTTCATATTCAAGGTTAATCGTATTATATTCTCAAATCATTATGCAGGGCCTAAAATTGTGTGCAGTAGCTAATATTAAATGTGCAGTAGCAAATTTAAAAATATGCAGTATTTTTTTGGATTTTATAAATTTTTATTTGATTAATATTCAATATTGATTGTTGAAAATTATTAATTAGTAGAGTACGGTTGTTGTAGTACTGAAAAATAGTGAAATTGATTGCAGTATTACACTAAAAAATACCAACAATTACACTTAAAAGTTAAAATATTAAAAATTGAAAAAAAGAAAATAACAGCGTTTTGTCATAAATGTTGCGACGTTTCGCTCTAGCCGAACGATTTTTTTATTCGTTTATATATATACAAAATTTTTTAATTATTCCCTCACACACACATGTATCAATAAGGAAAACATAATGTTATAATATATATATAAAAAATATTTGTGAATTATTTAAGTCTGATACTGATCGTATGACATACGACACCCGCTGTGATACGCGATTATTGTATGTCGAGCGTGTGTGCCGAATATACGTCGAACGGACGCATTTTTTTTTTCTGTGCGCAGTTTTAAAAAATATATAAAATGGAGTAAAAAACACGTAACTCTTTTCCGTGGCAGTAAACGCTACCGGGCAAGCACGGGTAGCCGGTCATCCAAAAACAAAAACCTAAACTACTAATACCAATAATTCATAATAGGTAACCAAAACTATTATATAATATATTTATCATTTAATTATTACCAGGCCGGTGTTACAGTTATATTATTTTTATGTTTTTTTTATTAATTATGTAATCACGTTATTATTATTGTTATTATTATGCTGATGTGCTTGTGGATCCGAGAAATAAAAAAATGATAAAATTTTTAAATATTATTTATTGAAATAGTGTTTTATTATATATTATATCTGATTTTTTTTTTTATAAATAAAAATAATATAAATCCCTAGTGCTCCGTTGCTAAGTCAACTCGGCCTAGGGTGGCGACCTTGCATAAACTGAGCAGTCGGCCGCTGGGCGGAAATCGTTTGGCTAGAGCGAAACGTCGCAATGTTTTAAATTTACTGTTATTATCTAAAATTTTACCAAAAATATAAATACAAATAATTCAGTATTCTATTCGAAGTAGCTGAAGAACAAATTATAACAATGTAACGCATAATTGTTATAGTCATATTTCACAAATTATTTTTGTGCTATATTAAATACCTACCAACTTGAAATTATCTTTATTTTATAATATTACATAGATGTTACGAAGGTTGAGTGTCGACTATATAACTAAAATAGTTGTAAATAAATGAGTAAATTCAATAAAATTGCAATAAAAATCCAAAAATTGCAAAAAATTGCACTTAAAACTTTTAGATTTTATTATTTACATGTCACGCATTTAAAAACGTACTTAGCAATATATTGAAAAAGTAGAAAAAAATTTGCAAATGCAACAACATCCGTGCTCTAATTATAACTAATCATTAATAAGTACCAACAATAATTATGCAACGAAGTTATATAATAATATGTGGCAAGATGTGCATTGCGCACTACTAGGTTTATGTTTATTATTTTAAAATATTTTGGTGTGCAGTAGGAAAATACCCAAATTCTAGGCCCTGTCATTATGTACGCATATATTTCAAATATTTAAATACGTTTTATTTTTAGATTCTGGACGGAGTGATGAATGTATTGATTTTACAATGATGTATTTTTTTTATTTTGCCATAACTCAAAAACGAATCATTGTAATTATTTGAAATTTTCACAAAATGTTTATATTAGCATTATCTATTTACGATTAAATTTTCAAAATATTTAGAATTTTTTTAAACTTATTATAGACTATTAAAATTTTCGATTCTTCTAAATTTTTTTTTCTTGAAATGACGATAAAATTAATTTGGCTTTCCAAAAAATCTTTAAAATTTATTACAAGGTTTATTATAAGTTGTTCTTATTGTAGTAAAAAAAAATCAAAAATCGTTAGTCACAATTTTTGTTTATAAGCATTAAAAGTTCAAATGTTTACGAAATATGTCAAAATCATAAATATTTGCAAGACATTTTTTGAAGTTTAAAATGCATAAAATGTTTGTAATTTATATTTAAGGTTAAAAAATACAACACAAGGTTCTCCTTAATTTTTTCTTAAAATAACTATAAAAAAAAAAACTCCAGTGTCAAAATAGAAAAAAATTGATGAACATATGAAATTTATTTTTTTACGAAATCGAGTAAAACAACGATAGGTTACAATTTAAATATAGTTAATAATATAATATACCCTATTAATTCTCCTAGACTGACAAATCATCTCCATTGAGAATCGTTTTTCGTATACAATGATACCTGTCATTGCATTCAAATTTAACCCATCCATTATAGTGACTTACTCATCTCTACTATACAGTAGAGCGATACCCATTTGACCACTTTTTTGTATAGTTAATTGGTTGTTCAAAATAAAAAATTTTATTAACGTATCGTCTATTTATTGTGTAAAGTAAACTTTGCCCAACAATTTTTTGAATAAAGCATGTTTTCATTGAATAGTGAATACAGTAAATTTATATTGATGTAATAGGTGATCGAAACAAGACAATCAATTGTAGATACCTTCAATAATTGGACGTACGACTGATAAATTTTAATGTTCGTAGAGTAGGTAGAAAGATTTGTCTATGCCATGCAAATTGCTCAACGCGTGCACAACAAAAACTCATTATTAACATTTACGATTTTCTAATTTTAATAGTTTTTTTTCAATTATTTAATTTAAGTTAGCTTAGCTTAAAAACTTGTGTAGCTATTATTTGTGTCTTTATGTCCAGGATAAAATTTTAGATACTAAATATACTTTGCCGCTATTATAATTAACTATTATTGTACCTGAAAAACTCCCCACCTATTTTAATTAAGATAATTCGTATACATTTTCATATTTATATTACTATATAGTGCAACATACATCAGAACAATCGCATCTAAATAAAATAACGATTTTTAATCATTTTGTTGTACCTTGTAAGGTACTAAAACTTTCCAACATTATGTGTATTATTATATAATAGGATTTTTTTTTTATATAAATGAATCTTTTTTAACAAGCAGTTATAGGTAAGTATTTTTTGTATTTTTACCACGATGATATATAATTTACATTATTTAAGTTGTGATTATTGACTGCTACGAATATTCTCACCAACAACTTGAAGAATATAGACAATATTTTACTGTGCAATATATACATTGAATTTTCAAGGGTGCGCTGTGAAATTAATTCGTTATGAACAAAAAAATAACAATAATATTTTTTTAACTTGTTTCCTCATTTTCAATATATTAATAACCATGAGTTTCATATGCGTAAAAAACATATTTTATCTGCGTAATTTATGATAAATTCGATCCTATAACATACTTATAACATTTACGTTTTTGCTACATGTACAATCATGTACCTATGTACGTATATTTTCGCTGATTTAAAAAATGTTTTATTCAGCCGTAATAATGACGTGTTGTTGCATTATGCTCGTGCTATAGAATAATGCTACCATACCGTTGTCTATATACGTATGGCTCGGTTTTGTTTTATCGGCACTAAATTACTTTAATCTTCTTTTTACTATATCGTACGTCAACCATTGTATTGCCGTATAATACAGCAGCGTGTATTTATCACGCTATGTTGTTTAGTCAGTCATGTTTTCCAATTTAGTTTAATGTCATTTTGGGTGGCTTTTGAATTCGATTAGACAAAATAACATTAATTATTCTATACACATGTATTATATAATATATAAATAGGTAAGTACCTAATATATGTACTCAATTTATAAATATATCGACATCAATAAGCACATACAGAAACTTCAAACGAGGAAATCGGCGAGTACCTATATAGAGTGATTTTCCTTACTTTCATATAAATACTATTTTTATTTAATAAACATTTTAATTATCAATGAGAATTATGAATAGCTTTCAAGCCAGACAATAAACTGTTTAGAATGAATAATTTTTACTTTGTGATAGGTACATTTAATTACTTGATATTTTTTGTTACGAAATATCTATCGACGACAAACCAAACACATTTTTTTTGTAATTTGTTTACATAAAATGTATCGAAAAAAGTGATTGTGTTATTTTTTTAGTATCACGATAGTTATACGAATAAAACGCAGTTGTGTATTCACTTACGTAATTTAAATAATACATTTATTCAAATTCTGATTTTTAAATTTTTTTAGATATACTTTAAGATCATATTTTAAAATTCTATTGAATAATTAATGTTTAAAAATGTTACCTAATTTAAAACTCGTACAAGTAGTTTATCAACCATTAAAAAATTGTTCACTAAGAATAATAGCCTTTAAAATTGGTTTTACTTGTTAAAATAAATTACTATATATAAAATTACTATGGTAATATTTATTTTTTATAAAACGGTGATTGTCATTTTAAAAAAAACACTTTGTATTAACACAGGACACTCCTTAAATAGTATAAAACATCAAAAATTAGACTTTGAATGACTTAATTTTTAAAAAGTGCAATCCTGCTTGGTGAATCACCATGTATACTGTTTATTTTAAAACGTTTTGAAAAATTTATTTAACGTGCATAACTAAACAAGTATATAATATAATAATTATGTAGGTATGTAGATATAATAATCAATATGTCAGTACAAATTTAGTCGAATAAATCGTAATTTATATCTATAAATCAGTAATTAACACATTATAATATATTTATCTTATGGTATATAGAACATTTGTTGATAAAGTGTAGATAAAAATTTAAGTAAAAAAAATATATTTCCAAAGATCTCAAAATATAAATAATTTAATACCTATATTTAAAAACTCAATTTTTTTGGAGGTAAAAAAGATTTTTGCATAACTTGAAGTAATATTACAATTTTTTGAAAAAATTAATTTCTATAATTTCACATGAACGAGATTTATTTTAAAATTTAAGGACAACATAATATGGTTTCAATTCCATTAAGTTTAAGCTCAAGTATAATACGTTTCTACAAATTTCTATGTACCAATGATATTGCATAAATAATAATGAAAATCTTTATTTATAGTTAAGCCCATTTGTTTACTTTCATCCTTGAAACACACTGAAAGTCACTCTCAGATTCAAACACTAGTACTATGTCATCGATGTATGCTATTATTTTCATAGCCTTAGATTCTTGTAGTTTGACTCCTATATCGGTATTTAATGCCTTTCTAACTACTTCCTCCAATGCAATATCAAAGAGCATTAGTGAAAGTGTATCTTTCTATTCAGTCCTGTGTTTATCATGAATACCTTTGACAATAAAATGTTTGTTAAATTTGACCATATATTTAGAGTTTTGAACACATGCTCCTATCTTTCTTGTGATTTCTGCTTAACTGTAATAACTAAAAATAATAGACATAATAATTTTATAGTAAGAGATATGAGTTGGTTGCAAACTTCAAATATCTAGAAGTAGAATTGAACGTGTCGAGCAATAACCACAAAGAAATACAAAACAGAATATATTCAGCTAACAAATATTTTTTTTTAATATTAAAATCTAAACTACTTTCAATCAGATCTAAACTAACATTATACAAAGTAATGATACACCCGATAGCGATATATGCGTGTAAAACCAGGGCCACAACAAAACTAGATGAGTAGAACCTAGCAAGATTTGAAAAAAAGATATTACAACAAATTTTGGCCCCTGGAGAAACCAAAACACGGGAGAATATAAGCGAAGATAGAACAAAGAGATAATACGCGTGTTAGAAGATTCAAAAATAATAGTTATATTGAAAAGTAAAAGGATAAGTTGGACTGGACATGCGATATGGCGAGGTCAAGAACAGACTATCAGTCAAGTCACCAGCTGGAAGCCAAAGAGGAAAAGATCGTTTGGCCGTCGAAGACAAAGATAGATAGATAGGGTCCATAAAGACCTTGATATTTTTATCCTGAATGTTGAAGCGCTAGCCACAGACATTGCAGAGACAGATGGTGAGAAGGTGGTGGTTGCGGTGAACCTAAATAGTCATCTATACTAAGTCAAAAAAAAAAAAATGTTTGAACATAATTATTAGAAGTCATTTCAAAACAATGGTTTTTAAAGTTTTTTATTCATTAATATTTTTTTGCAGGATAGCATACATTTCTTATTTCATATTTTTCAGTACACTACATTTTTAAATAGTATGTATAAAATAAAATGTTGAACGAATAGTTAAATTATAGTAAAATTATAAACTTAAATAAATGTATATTTTAAATTTAAATGGGGGTAGAGTATTAGTATAAGTATTCGTTCAAATAATTTTTTTATAAACAAATTAAAATTCTCAGAAATTATTCTGCTTATGCGGAACATGAATTTAAAAATGCAATGTGTTGTCTATCATAAAATTAAAAACAAATAAAACAATATTATGAAAAAAATATTATTTTTCAAAAGTATTGTTTTAATTATTATTATAACTTAAAATGTGTTAAAAAATAATCTTTTCAAAATATTCGTGTTATTCTAAATATTAAGTGTTTTCAGTTAAAATAATCACAGTTTAGCCTAGCTATTATATTATTTACTCGTCCATTTATCAATCGTTCTAGTTATGGAAAAACATATTTACATTCAGTGTAGTAAACGAGGAAATGATTATTATATTATTAGGGCTCGGGTCTTATAGCATTTAAAATTATTAAAATAAGCGCTTAAAAACATCATTATAAGCACTCAAATAAGCATTTAAAAAACCTAAATTTGAGCAAAAATATTTAATAAAAAAAAAAATTGTATGATATACTAGACATGATTTTTAACTGTGCTGAAAATAAATAAATCGTTATATTATAAAAAATCAAACTTCACTTTCGAGACATTTTACCTTATTACTTATAGATTTTTCGAGGGATTTTCTGAAAAAACTATAAAAAGTAGAAAAACTGGTCAAAAATTAAAAATAATCACAAAAACTGGAAATAACCATCTTTTTAAAAAAACTGATTTAAATTTCATAATTGAACGTGTTGTAACATTACATACATTTCCATAGCACTCTGCTACATTTTAAGTCAATCCATAAAAATAAACAAATGCTTTAAGTCCCGAGCCCTGATCATTATAATTTATATTTAATAAATGTTGTG
This sequence comes from Rhopalosiphum maidis, assembly GCF_003676215.2. Taxonomy (NCBI): domain Eukaryota; kingdom Metazoa; phylum Arthropoda; class Insecta; order Hemiptera; family Aphididae; genus Rhopalosiphum; species Rhopalosiphum maidis. The sequence goes on from NC_040877.1 coordinate 91,531,401, forward strand.
ATCTTCTAATTAAAAAAAAATATATATTATGGTTCTCTCGGTAGCCCAGCGGCGAACACAGTTCAACGTTGTTAATTTATTATTCATATTTTGTAAGATTGTAACTTTGTAACTCCGGGCTAGCACTGTAATCCATCGTGTATTTTTTCTTTTCTGTCTCAGACATCTTCATCTTTCATATCACCGTGTTTCGGCTACAGTTGTAATATTATCATTGAGATTCGTGTTGATTTTATTTGTTTGCCTGTCGAGCACAAACGAAAAAAAACGACAAACTGGACAATTAACCATATTGCGAACGGTGGTGTAGTTTTTAGGCACCGTTATCGTGGTATATTATTTATCATTATTTTTAATCCGATATGTACAATAACGACGCAGAAAAATCGCTGCCACCATGTAATTGTAGAAAATAATCACGAGTGTGTAAAATAATATTCATTTTTTTTGTCTTAGACTTCATAATGTAGCTAATAGCAACTATGCTATGGATATATAAATTATGTGTGTATAAACCGGCGGCTAACGAGCCACATGCGGGTCTTTCGATTTTAAATTGCGGCTTTCTAGGTCCATACGCAAAAATAATTATTTTATTAGGTATCAAAATAATATATATTATTTTACATTATATTCTTATTGCTTTTAAGAATATGAATTAAATACACAGGCTATCGTAATCAACTAAAATTAAAAGTGTGTATTAAACTTTCCAAATGCATGTAAAGCCAATGCTTCCATTGATGTAACTATAGAACTATCTATTATTCAATCACTGTATTATTTATTGGTATTGCTAAAATGCTTGAATTTGTTTTGTGCTAAAAAATTTAGTATATTTTTACATGCATGAATATTATTTCGTGAATAAAATCGTTTATTTTAATTGGTTAGTCTCTATTCGTGAAAAAAATAACATATAATTATTAAAATATAAGTTTACTAAACTATATTAAGCTACCAATTAATTTCCTCAAAAGTTACATAAAATAATTACACAATAAAGTCTTACATCTAATACTATTGCAAATAAACATACTTCATCGTAAATCGTTAAATTTACATGTATCAGTTATTACTCCAATATTAAGAACATATATGATCATAAGCTCATAAACATTCTTCGAATTGAATTTTACAATTTTTAAATTGTGTAAATATAAAATATTATATAGTTGTACAATTGTATGTACAACAGTAGTAACAATAAATAATGTAATTTTCTTCAAGTTGAAAATCGATGTGTTTTTTACGTTATTTTATGTAGAGTAACAATCGTCTTGCGTCTAAAAATCTAATAAGTCTAGTAATCTTGCTATATCATGTACAAATCTACGATTTTTGGTAACTCTTACAAATTATATCGCTGGAAAAGTTCACGCGTTAAAAATTATTAGACAGAGTGTTCCGTGAGGATTTACCCATCGCGATATCTTCTGCAATAATGAAGATATCATAATTATGTTTTATTTTTTTTTAAACTTACTGAAACTAGAACTACAAGTAATTTTTGTATTAATTTAATTTAATATTTTCGTAAAAAAGTTAAAATAAATAATTTTTTATTTAGTTATTTAAAAAAAAAACTAAAGAACCATTTTGTAGTTTATTTTTCTAAAAATTTTGCTATTTCAACAGTTTATTTTCATTAATATGTATAAAAATATATATCATATTTAGCATCGTGATTTTTAATATTTTTTTTAGTTTTGAGAATATTTATGTACAATTATACGGGTATAAGCCCGCGTTCCACATGCTTGATAACATTGACACTTAGAATTACCTAACTTTACCTATTGTATTAAATAATTTATACATTTTTTTCAAAACTAGAAAAAATATAAAAAAGTAAGAGATTAATGTAAATGAAATGTTGAAACGTCAAAATTTCGACTTTTGTTCGATTTTTTAATAATTATTAAATAAAACTTTTTAAACTTGTTTACCAAAACATTAAATTAAATTAAAAATATAAAATACTTGAAGTCCATGTCCCTACGAGTCTCATAAAAAAACATAATTATGATATCTCCATTATTTCTGAAGATATCATAATGGGTAAATTCTCACGGGACACCCTGTATATAGGGTCATTAATTTTTCTCAACATTATGACGTATCGACATCAAAATTTAAACAAATACTTTATGAGTTATTTAACTTTGAGTAATAAGGATAACCTATAATCTAGGTCCGTAATAATGGGTTCTAAAGAAATGGAGGCTATGGTATGAACATTTTAGCACCTAATTAAGAAGAATCTATCAACTTTATGTTATATGAAAATGATCCAAATAAAATGAACACTAGATTCAATATTACAAATATTTATATTTTTTAAATTGTAAAGTAATAATTATTTTTAATAATATCTAATAATAACATTATAATTAAAATTATAGTCCTTACGAACTTTTATTCTTAGTATAAAAATTATATTAACTGTGAAACCAATTGTTTGAATTTTTTCATTAAGTACACCGACGTTTTTAAAAAAAATAATCTGAGAAATCATAAATTAACTATAAAAAAAAAGAGGTATTATTTGAACACAGGTGTTTGTATCACTACACTAAAACAATAAATGTAAAGAATTTGAAAATATGATATTAAAATAAATTTAAATTTCCTAAAATTATAATTTGTATAAATTCATTATTTAAAAAAATAGGGTGGGGGGATAATACTTGGTGAATCACCTGTATACTTCTTCTTTTATTTAAAATACATTTTCTATTTAAATGGAATTTGAAAAAAAAAGTTACAAGGTATAAAATACATACATTATATATTTATATCTTGTAATAGTTAATCAGTATACATATTATGTTATGAGCAAACATAATATATATGTTAACCAGCTAACAAAACTAGCTCATAGCTGATATATGTTTTGAATATTATGATCTCATTTGAAAAACCCAGAGAAACTGATTGAAATATTTTGCATGTATTTTAATTATCTTCAACAAAACAACTTTCATGCGAATAATTAATAAATTAACCGGTTTATAAAAGACGAACTATTTTTCATACACTTTAGATTCTCTCATATTAAACAAGTTTTCATATTATCATATTTTTATCTTAGGTATATTCCAAATAACAGTTAGTCATACATAATCGTATCGTATAATGACTGAGAGTTTCAAAATACGTATTTCAATATTCAATCTTTATTTTCAGAAATTATATTACAAGGTTCAAAATTAACTATACTTACAATAAATTATAAATTATAAAAACAAAAATTGAATACATAATTTGACTATGAAATTATATTCATTTTAATTTAAAGCCAAGAATACTATTTCAGTTACAAAATAAGGTTGTCCAAACGTTTCCTATACTGAATACAGAAGTGACATAACAACGCAAGAGCGTCATACCGATTTTATAAAAGATAATTATTAAATTAATTTACTAAAACCCTACCATAATAATAAGAATTCTTTTATTTAGTTACTAACTATTATGTCTTCTTTTCAATAATTGTGATAGTTGCCGGGACGCTACATTTTTTTATACGAATAATATACAATTAAATAGAAGTGGTGAACTTAAAAATGTTCGCGAGCCACATAGATAAATAAAATAATACCAAGAGCAAAATGTCAATAAATTAATAATAATAATAACTAATAAATAAATTTTGATTTTAAAAATTAGATGCGAGTCGCAAGTCTCTGCAATAGGCCATGAAAAAAAATTATTAAATTTATTATTTTATTTTATAAATTACCTCTATTTTTTGTGTACAAACTTGGTGCCAGCAAATAATTATCGATTTAGGATAATATGATCGAGTAAATAAAACCACCAATGCACTCTATAGGTATGACAACCCAAACGATAACCTTATATTATGACAGTTATTATATTAGGTTAGGTATTATGCTATAATAAATATTTTTCGATTATGAAAAAAACATCATAAAAATAAATATAAGTATAAATTACTCTTATAGTAACAATAACTTACTTTTCTACAAAAACTTGAAAATTTGACAATTTTAAGTTATTATGGCCTACAAAAATAAGCCTAATACAATTTAACCTAATCAAAAAAAATTTGTTATTCAAAATTATTTTTACTAAAAATTAATGCAGTTACAGTATAGAACAGGGGTCACCAACTGACAGACCGCGAACACTTTTTTTACGGACCCTGATCCGCGGAGAAAATTTTTAAAATTTTTTATTATAAATAAATAAATATTATAAGTGTATCATATAAAATTTATATTACGCCAAAAAATTAATTAATCTGTATTGAACAAATGCATAAATAAATCAATATACCTAAATACTAATTTTAAAAAAAATGTATTTATTAACGTGTGTAAATTATTAAAGTTATTAGGGACCGCGGCCAATATGGTAAGTTTCAAAACGAACCTCCATATAAATTAGTTGGTGACACTTGGTATAGAAGATGTGCCTTGTAAATTTTGACTAAAATAAATAAATAAAATGATTTGCATTAATTAATTTTATAAAAAATATGTAATTTTATGAATTTTGAGATAAACAATAGAAAATCAAGAAACTTAAAATCATAATAAAATATTTATTTTAACTTAAATGTATTCCGAATATTTTAAATATCTCAAAAAACATAAATAATAATAATTTCATTCCAAATGGTTGAGACTTTAAGAAATTTATGTTTAAAATTTTCTAACAATCACAATTTATAAAAAATGCTTAGTTTTGCGTATTACAAGACATAACTTTTCGTTTTTCAAGTGCGATGATTTTTAATTTACTTCAGTTTAATAAGAATACTATACTATGCAAACTTTTGAGTACTAAGTAATTTACATTGTACATCTGTTTATTTAAACAACATTTAAAATGCAATTAACTAGTTTAATATTATGTTTGACGTGTATTAATTATTTTATGATTAAACGTCTTGATTTTGAAGATATATGTATATACAATTTTTTTATAATATATTTTAAATATAGAACTGTCAGGAAAAACGAATATTTTACGGATATTAAATTTTTTGAAACCGCGCTATTCTAAAAAATAACAATATGGACTAAAAAGTGTCAAAAATGTCAAAATCCAGAACCAATATATACATAGCTAAGTAAGTATTATGCATTGGGGATGATTATTATAAAAGTTTATACATAAGAACATTCTATGTAATATATATTATATTCTTTAATGTAACTTAAAAAATAAAACCATATATTTTGTCGTATTTCTTTATTAAGTTTATGGGGTTTATGTCTACAATATTGTTAGTTGTACATACAATTTTAATCGAATCTAAACAAGATATACATAATAATTGAATTAATCCAAAAAGAGCTAATTTGAAAATATGAAAAAATAATTAAATACTAGCTATGAATAAATTGAGAAATTTAATTTAGCGCTTTCTGGTGGTTTATATTTATTAATTTATTATTACTACCCAGCAAAATTATATATATCAAACCAGAGGGCAATTTATTTTATTCTATTTTTTTTTATAATTTAGTTGCACACGCGATTGCTTTAATACCATAAACCTATTTTCACACTGTTCTTCGGTACGTCAGAATAAAATTTAAAGTTAATAACAACTACTAATAACATATTAAATAATTATTAAATAATATATTATGCTATTTATTTTGGAAAATATAAGTTGAAACTACCCTACTATACTATTATAAAATAATATACATTTCCAATAGCAATATAAATATATAGAGTGATTCACCAAGTTTAGTATCCTCGCCGTCTTTTTATTTAATAATAAAATGATTCAAAACCTGATTTTTGGTATTATTGAACACCTAAGACCAAATTTTAAAATTTTTAATATTTTAAATACTGCTTAAGAAGTTTTTTACATAAATTTTTGTTTTTTAAATAAGAATATTCTATTTGTACAGAAAATTATTAACGGATAACTTTTTTTGAACATTATGACAATCTATAACGTATCAACCTCAAAATTCAAACGAGTAATTTTTAAGTTATTTAATTTTGAGTAATAAGGATAGTACTAATAGTAAGTCTATGGTAATGGGCTTAGAAGATAATAATATGTAGGCTATGTTTGAAAATTCATTTGAAAGTTTTAGCAATTAATATTAATCATTTATAAACATTTATAATCGCGATTTGAAAATTTAAGTTTGTAAAAATAGCATAAGTAATATAAATGCTAAATCTAATATTATATCTATTTTATATTTTTATAAGACCATTTTTAAAGACTATTATCCTTAGTATTAAGTAACCATTTTGACAACTAAGAAACTACACGCTCAAACTTTTAACTAGATACATCAACATTTAAAAAAAAAATATTCACTAAATAGTTTACAGTGAAAAAACAAATCTCATTTGAAAAACAGAAGTTCTTATTTCTTGTATTGCCACAGAACACTCATTAAGTAATAAAAAAATATATTAAAAATAAAAAAATAGGTAAATTCCAAAAATCAGAATTTGAATAAAAAATGTAAAGAAAAATTGTGATGAATAACCAGTACAATATAATATTCTAAAAACTATAAACTAATAGACCACCTCACTTTAGAATTTTGACAATTTTGTTTATACTTCAAAATTGTGAACATTGATTTATCATTGAATTTAAATTTAACACATCTACGTTTAGGTTAATGACAAGGTATACTTGTAAACAACTACAGTACTTTTACAACTTGTATAACCTATAGCGACTCTTCGCTTTTTTATTTTTATTTGTATATTTGTATCCGATGACACTTTAAAGCAGAACAATTGCATTAAACTTCAACATTGAGAGTAGTTTCAAATGAAAAGCTAAATGTGAAATTTCATATTTCAGTATTTTTAACTGTTTTAGAATAACTGTAAATGACTATTCAAATAATTATAATGTATTATCATAAAAAAATTTTGCTGTATAAATATATCGTTATTATTATTGTTTGGCAGTCATTTAAATTCAAATAATCATAACAAATCAAGTTATGTTTCTATTCATTAAAATTACATGAGTTAGATAATTGATTTGACACAAACAACAACTATACCAACTGTGTACAAGTATAGATACTTATAATTACTATCGGTAAACATTTTTAACCTAACAACAACCTAAACTAACTACCTAACCATCGTAGAGCTAAGTGTATGGAAGAAAATCATTAAGTTAAACACAAGATTAGTCCTTACAAAAATTTAAAAATTTTTATTAATAAAAACAAATATATCGGGTTCTCAAACTCATAAATTAGTAAATTTTGTAAAAATTAAGGGCGCTCGGGATTTGGGCCACAACAAACCTTTTTTCAAAAAAGTATACTAGCTGTAATTGGGCCACTATTTTCAACGACTTTTATTATTGTATCCGCTAATTGGACTGTCATAAAATTTAAATTTATATAAAATAATATTTAATAAGTTTTATTAAGAGTTCAATCAGAATGATGTATTAAAATAAGAAACGTAGGAACATTATAAACAAGGAAACGAACTTTGATACGAACAAATTATAATCTTAATGAAATTAAAACATACGAAGAAGGGATTTGTATCATATTATTTAAAAAAAAAATTGTATTTTCATGTATTAGAAACAAAGTTATTTAATAAACGTTATAATTTACTTGTATATTTCTGTGTTATACATTTTTGGCTAAAATTAGGGGGTCGGTTAATTCTAATGTAGCTTATACACTAAGTATTGAATTACCTATGAGCGAGCACATACTATTAGTATTAAACTGCTATATCTATAATAGCCCAATTAGAGAACAGATCGATACTTACCATTTAAAAATAATAACTTAAGAGTAGGTTGTCGTTGTACGTTTTAAGTATAAATATATTACGTACATTTTATATTCCTTACTATCTTATAATTAAGATTTTTTTGGTTTTTCTTATTTTTTTAGGAAACAAGTTTATCAAGGACTTTTAGATTGTTTCGCACTTTAGGACTGCGGCACATAGTTGTTATCAACAACACTAACGAGGTATGATGAAAATTATATATTAAATATTTGTATATATTTTACCATTAGTATTTCGTGATGTCCCCATCCTAACCGTATTTTATTATCTAAAGTAGGTAGTGATAAAATGTTGGTTTTTTGCACATTGATCTTATTCTACTCAAATTGTATTATAACTACCATTCACGAAGAGCTCGAAGAACTTGTTTAACTTTTTTAACTTTCGTCTTTGTTCATCCAATATAAAAGGACGAATGATTAAATTAATTAATTTTGTTTTAATAATTTAATTTAGTTAAGTAGATGTGTTAACGTTCCCTTGGAAAAAATACCTGATGTTATTTCTCTCTGTATTTTATGGTAGTTTTAATTCGTTGTTATTATTATTAAAATCTATAACTAATGTATAAAATACCTTGGCATTCCTTATAATAATTGTGCATCCCTAATAGACTAGTTAACTTTTTCCGTTTATCATTAATTGTTTCTATAATAATTTAGTAGTTACGTAATATTATCTTTTACCTAAACCCTTAAGTGATTAAGAAACTAAAATATTAACTCCAAAAACTATTAATTTTAAAAATAAAACAAAACTATACAACCAAAAAGTGATTGTTTTTCTTATGTGAAATATTAAACCGATTGGGTAATAAACATTAATATAAACAAATTAATAATTTAACTATTAAATATTTGGCACATTAACAATTAAAGGTGCTTATTATTTGACCTTAGTTCTATTTAACCCTTTAATTATTTACGTATATATTATATTCAAAATTCCAAACTAACCAATACTATACACTTGAGAGTTAAGACCTAATAGAATAAATAAATATTGATCAAAACAAAATGCTCCATAAGTCTGTAGATAGATATACATAATAACTGATAATGCATAGATGTGAATAATGTATAATATATAATTATTCAGGATAGCTAGTATAACAAACTTCAATGGCCTATTCAGCATTTTTAAAAAGCGTTGGGGGGATGTGCGTTGCCAAACATAATATGTATTTTTAATGATATTATCATTTTTCCGAGGTTAGGGTTGTACACTTCCATTACCGTCGCCACTGTTTCTCAAAAATGTTAAGGGTTAATATTATCAGTACTACAGATATATTTAAAAACTGTTTTCTTTAAACAACAAATAGTGACTAATAAAAAATGTAAATTAAGTATACACATTTTTGTGTCAGGTGTTAGTAATATAAAATATATATGATCTACTATGTACACATAAATTAACAATAATTAAACCACTAAACCAGTTAGTTTTTAAATTTAAACAAAAATCACAATATGAGTTTGTAGGTACTCGCGAGTAATCTCAAATAATCGATTATTAAACTTAGCCATAAGTTAATGACAACCGTCTGAATGTACACTAAAGCTAATGTGCGACTAGTATAGTAAGTAGTAAGTTATGCCGGAATAAAAATAAAGTTGAAACTTAACAAGGGAATACAATTATTGTTCACTATTATAATACTCGTCGACTTTCTAGAACGGTTTATAACGAGTACATTAACGCAAACGACAATTAAAAATACTGGCAACAGAAAATAACACATTATTAATATAACTTTCTCGGCTAACAATTACTGGAGATTTGTGGTATAGATCTCATTTTTTGACAAAAACTTGTGCACATTCAACGAATATTACAACGAGTTATACTCCATTAGCTGTAAACGGAAACTCCAACACGAAACACTCCGTTAAGTGTGTTACGTAATAATTTGTTAAAATCATTTTTGTAAATTATATACTGTACAAATAATTATGAAATATTGTTTTTGGTGATGCAATGGCTTATAAAAATCGTGCAGTAGTTAGTAAATTAATGTTGACATTTTGCTAGGTTAACTATCGGTCGTCAGCGCAATTTGTGATTAACGATAAAGATGTAAATCTGGAGTTAGTTATAACTTATTAGTATAAACACCTACACAATACACATTAATAAATAACAATGCATTTAATTTTACTTATACTGTGGATTAGGCATAATTTTATTTAAAATAAATATATGATTGTTTATTACATTTTTTATTGCTAGCTCACTAGTCACTAGTACAATAATTCTAAAATATACTTCAAACATCCAGCTAATATCCTCTAAAATAGTCTAAAAATCAGCTATAATCGCCAGAATTAGTTCGATATATTTTTTTATTTTATTTATAAAATAATCTGTAATTGAGTATTATAATAAGCATGTATGCAAGACGCAGGGCAGGTAAACATTATGATTTGGATACACGTGAAAAAAAGCAGCCACTCAATGATGATACTTTATAAGAAAATTTGACTAGAACAGGACAATTGAGATTTAAATCTTAACGTAATTTTATCTTCAGCCTACGAAGAGGTTTACCAAGAATAATGTCGAAACTAATAAAAGTAGATATTACTGATATTAGTGTATTTAAGTAATTTTTAATTGAGAACGAAATCATCTAAACAGGATTTTTGCAGTTTCTTTTATTTTTATATTTGTTTTTAGATCTGAATGAAGAATATGGTTAAAAATATAAAACGGATTATTTATAATCATACAAAAAATCATAAATTTGAAAATTTGAATTTTTTTTATACTTGATTTTTTGACAGCACTCTATATTTAGATATCGTACGTCCAAAAAGTCATAAATTAAGTTTTATAAAGGAGTAATTTAGTTTTTATACTAATTTTAGAATGTATGGCGAGTAAATAATAAATCGATTTCATTCTAAAAACAGTAAAAACTAAAGTTAAAAATAATTTTCTCGTTTTTTATATAGTCTGCCCAAATTAAACGTTGGTCTAAGATTATGCCTCAATAGTGAGAACTTGAGAATTTTGGCATATTTTATCATTTAAGGTTACAGATGCTACAATAATTCCTCATTTTAGAGTGAGGGTGAATTATTCTAACATAAGTTATAAAAAGAAAAGTCCATAGAAATTTTTAACTACAAAAAAAATTTGTAATTTTTTGCGATTTTGACGAATTTTGTCAAAATTTTAACTTCAAATGCATATAAAAAAATGAGTCTATATATTTTTAATATTTTTTACAGGTATAAAAACATCTTATGTTAAATCTTGTATTTAATTATTGATATTTATACAAAAAAAACTAAAAAAAATAATCGAAAATTTCAATTGTCTATTAATACCTTATAATATTTTGAAAATTATACCATTTACAGAAAATGGTAATATTAACACTTGATGATAATTTTAAGTTTTTGAAGTAATACAATTTTGAATTATAACATAATAAAAAAATCAACAGTCAAAATCTGGGTTAGTGTAAAAATTTCAGTTTTTCCTTTTTAATTTTGACCTCTCTAAAAGAAAAATCAAATAGAATTTACTATCGAAACATTTTATCGACAAATTATCGTGTAAGTACTCATACGCAAAAAAACATAATATCATTACAAATTCAATACATTCATTGCTCCTCTCAGAATTAATTGATATGACTGTCAGCGCTGGAGACACTGGCGGTGTATTGGGTAACCATGAGAAAAGCCGTTTTGGTAAGTATAAATTAGTCCAGTGGTGGTAAAATTCGTTAGCGATAAATGATAATATGTCCTAATAAAATACATCGCTATGTAAGAGGGTGCTACGTGCAGACTCTTACGATGCTCCCCCTCCCAATATTGTACTAAATAGTGAAAAATAAACAAAATATATTTTTTATTTTTTATTTTAGGTGGTCGGTATCATAACACGAAAGGACTTGGCAAAATTTCGACTTTGGAGAAAAGCTGCCACAATGGGACTAAAAGAAGTCAATGTGTACTAAAATATAAAATATATTATAGTTATAATGTTAAAATTTATTCTCTTAACTTAAATTTACACTTAGACGTGTGTTTTCGAATTTTTGAAGTGATGTCGCTAGACTCATCCTATTACACATCTTCGCAAGTATTTAAATTGTATTGAATACTGATCTATTTGCTTATTGTACTTATTGTATAATATTTACAAATAGATTGTAAATAAAAAATTGCAATGTCATGTGTTAAAATATTTTTTAGAATACTGACTTGTACACATATTATTAGATATGTTTGTTCGTTAACATTTTAACGGTCATTTATTATATCTAATAAATAATTAAATTTAAAAAGACTAATATTTATATTTTTTTATAATAATTTGATAAATGTCTTAAACAAACTTTAAACGCATCAATGAAATATTAATATATATTTTTTAGTACGCTTAATTATGAGGTGCTGTAGCACTTATTGTGCTTGTAGAGTGAGTATGAAATATAAATTGTACAGTTGATGAAAACATTAAGAAGTCGCTTTGCTGTATTAGGTCTATTAGCAACAACACTAATAACTTTATGTCTAGTAAAAAAAATATAAATCTGTTAAAGGTGTTAAAATAGTTTGGACTAGCTTATTACAAAGATTTTGATTTATGACAGCCAGCGCGGATTGGGGTGTAACCGTTTTCCACCAAAATGACCCTCGCCAACGGGCGAGTCATCACTTTGATGACCGTTTTCCACTAAAAGTTATATTCCGATTTCCGTCAAAAAAATAATAAACTATTTAAGATATTTTTTGAGAACCACTTATATCAGTTGTATCCCACGTCATTTATCTATTTATTTTTTATTGTAAAAATCTTACATAAATTATTACAAATTAGATATTATGATTAGTTAAAGGTTAGATTAACCTACCTCTTGTAAGCTTATGCAGCTTGTGGGGGAGATAGGGAGTTATTAATTATTATGATTACTACTAAATTATTATTATTATTACTATTTCATCGTATAGTTTTCCGTGGATAATTGACGGGTTATTGTTCACTACATCAGTCTGAACCTATCAGTTTAATCCATGATCTGTGGCAACGTAAACGAAAAATTTAAAAATGTTTTCTATAATTTCAGAGAATATTGAAGTGATTTCAAGTAACCATGTACATATTATGGTAATATATAACAATTTTAAATTTATACATGCATATACATCTAAAAACGGCATTACTCGATAGAGGTGCTACAATAAACAGTGCATTGCTAAAATGTTTACAAAAAATAATTAGGAGTAAGATAAAATATAGATAATAGTTTATGAATGATAAATTATTATGATCATTGATCAATATCTATGAAACAAGGTGAGGTCGCATACATCGTAATCACTATTATTTAACAGATTTAGATTAAGGGGTTCTTAAAAAATATCTTAAATAATTTATTAATTTTTTTTTTTTGGCAGAAATCGGTTCATACCGTCTTAGATGTTTACTTAAAGTTATAATTATAAGGATACCTAGTAAATTAATGGATAGCGCTTATTTATGTTATCGATTATATAAATGTTGGTTAGCGTCACCGATCTCCAACCCACCAATTAATTTCTAAAAACTGTAAGTAGGTATTACATAGTCGATTTTTTTCTATTTTATTTTCGATAATACAACAAGAAAGATGACATCCTCAAGAGAATTTTTGTCAACTACGTAGATAGGGCGTATAGTAAGCTGTTATTAATGATTATATAAATTATAGACTTTAATTAAAGTAGGTTTAGCCAACCAAGTTTATCTAAAATCTATTCCGGGGGTCACCAACTGGTGGACTATCATGGTCTGAATCCAGACCTCAAACACTTTTTTTACGGACCCTTACCCGTTGAGTAAATTTTAAAATTTTTATATTATAAACAAATAAAAATTATGAGTGTATAATATAAAATTTATATTACGACAAAAAAATTAAATTAATCTGTGTTGAACAAATGCATAAATAAATCAATATAAATACTGATTTTTAAAAAAAATCTACTTATTCGTGTGTACATTATTAAGACTGTTAGGGACCGCATCCAGTGTTGTAAGTTTCAAAGCGGACCTCCATAGAAACTAATTGGTAACTCCTGATCTATGCTACTTTGAAATGAAAATATAGAATAGCTTACAATTTATAATGTCGTAAGTGTGTTCCTACTTTAAATAATTTATTTTAATAAACTATGTATATTCATGTACACAGTTTTTTAGATTTAAAATACGAGTAGAGTATACATTTTTCAAAAAATAGATCGTTTTTGTAATACCGCATTTTGGTTTACTATTTGTATATTATTATTGTAAAAACTAAAAAAGTATTTTTGTCTCATATATTATTATTTAAAATAAAGTATTAGCACAAAAAATACCGTAGTAGATAGATGCACGTGAAAAAACAGTTTCAAAAGGAAGCTGTAGGTTATAATATTCATCTGTAAATATCCAAAGAGGGTTAGTCAAGGAATAATAAATGATAACGCAATAATATCACAGCAGCTGCACCATTTAGGTGAATATAGGTATAAATATAAACGTAAAATATTTTATGTATTACGTGCTCCGTCTTTATGAAAAATGTTTATATTTAATATTGTGCCTTGTTTGTATAAACGACGTCTTTTCAAATATAATATTATTATAAAAATCTCGTGGTATTCGAAAAAAATATACCTGCTTATGAAAAGATTTGTATTATTCTTGTTTTATTTATACCGAATACGTTCTAAAAAAAATTCCTGTGAATAATAAGAGTCTAATTTATTATGTAAAAAACTTTTCGTCACATAAGTTGATTATAATATATATATACAGGGTGTCCTGTGAGGATTTTACCCATTGTGATATCTCCTGAAATAATGAAGATATCATAATTCTGGTTTTTTAATAAGATTCACAGGAACAAAATTATATATATTTCATTATTTCATTAGCCATTTTATAGAGTTCATATTTTTGAAAATATCGACGTTTTAAACATGGTATTTAATAATTAATATTAAATATTAATAAAGTAATATAATTATAATTTTATAAAAAGTATAATTCTAAAAATCAGATTTTAAATAACTATATTATTGAAGTGGAGTGACCAAAATTATTAACGAATGAATTACCCTGAGTTTTAATTAACTGCAGTTTAGGTATGTATTCGAATGATGTAGTCACTTTATTACATTGACAGGTCCACCTCGTCGTCGGTGACTTACCTCACAGATTATATATGAATAGCTATTCATAGCCTCGCCGGATGTAGCAGTAATTTCACAGAGATTGACTAATTAAAATGTACCAGCATATAATCAGATATAAGGACGCAAAATCACCAAAATCTGCACATATATTTAAAAACTATACGTGTCGAAACTCGAACTAAAAAATTATATTCATCATCAAGACTATTACGTTTATAGGTTATAAGGTTTATAGCCTATCATCAGCGTCATTTTCCCGACACCTAAACACACTGCAACATGTAGAATTGTCATACCCGTACAAATAAAGGAGCCTCTACGGGATTAAACTAATATTATTATTAATTAGTATTATTCATTATTTAACATTAAACACATAAATACATAGGTACAAATTTTATATCTATACTTTTCATAACACTCGATAATTTTCTCAATAATGAATGTAATAATCAATGATTTATTTTTATTGTATAGGTACTTGATGAGTACAGGAAATATGATTCGATTAACTTATTAACCCACCTTTTAGATTCTGAACGGAGTGATGAATGTATAAATGTATTAACTTTACAATGATGTGTTTTTTTAAGAAAAAATTTTTAAAATTTGTGACTGTCATCACGTTTTGGAGTAGAAATAATGCTTTGATTTTTTACTTCAGCCCCTCTTAAAAAAGGAAAATTCATCTAGTTGGTACTTTAGGGGGTCAAAAGTAAAAAAATTCCAGTAGTTTTCAAAAGCGTTAGGAAAAACCCTGAAAAAGTAACGGAAAACAGGAATTTTTAATTTTATAATCTATTTACGATCAAATTTAAAAAATATTTTGAATTTTTTTAAGCTTTAATTTTTATAGACAATTGAAATTTTCAATTCTTCTAAATTTTTTTTCTCGAAATGCCTATAAAAGTAATTTGGCTTTCCAAAAAATCTTTAAAATTTAATACAAGGTTTATTATAAGTTTTTCTAACTGTAGTAAAAAAAAAATAAAAAACCGTTAGTCACAATTTTTGTTTATAAACATTAAAAATTCAAATGTTTACGAAATATATCAAAATCGCGAATATTTGCAAGGTATTTTTTGAAGTTTAAAATGCATAAAATATTTGCAATTTATATCTAAGGTTAAAAAACCCAACACAAGGTTCTCCTTAATTTTTTCTTCAAATAGCTATAAAATAAGATTCCAGTGTCAAAATAGAAAAAATTTGATAAGCGTATGAAATTTATTTTTTTACAAAATCTCGTAAAATAACGATGTATTACAATCTAAATATAAGTAATAAAAATAATATATCCTACTAATTACCCTAGACTAACAAATCATCTCCGTTCAGAATCGTTTTTCGTATACAACGATACCTGTCATTGTATTCAAATTTAACACATTCATTATAGTGACATACTCTCCATCTCTACTATACAGCAAAGTGATACCCACTTGCCCACCTTTTTTATAAATGACGATAAAAAATTATTGGCTGTGTAAAAAAGTTTATAAATATTATGTAAGATTTATGATTTATCATAAGTTATTAATTTATCAATAAAAAAATAACGGAAATTTATGATCAAAACTATTTTTCTATAAGCAAAAGAAGAAAAAGAACAATGTTAAACGTTTAAATTACACTCGTATACATTATGTATGAATATTTCAAAAAAAAAAAATTAATACTTTGTAACCTAACTTAACCTAACCGAAATAATGCAAATGTTCACACTACACAACCGTTTCATTGTTAAAAAACAATCGTCCCTATCCCCGTGCCATATTGTCGTACCCCGGCCATTTGTATGTAAAATACAAATTAACGTAATGGGATAGTTTTGGTAGGTATGGAAAAGTGTGACATTACGTGGTCTCAGTGGAGAGTTTAGTCTCGCTATTTCTCCCGGGGTTGGTTTGGAAGTCTTGACACACGCCGCAGTCAACAACTATGTATTATTATATTGTCATGATGTTTTGTGTTATGGTGTGGATGAAAGGAGGATACAAAATGACCCTAACTATTCTGTCGAAAGCATTTTCGCCACAGTCTAGTATATACGAGTACTCATCTTAACCCGGTAATTCTATAGTTTCAATAATTGCTCGATATCACCGTTAAGTTTAATAATTTCATCAAGTACCAACTACCCACGTGACCCAAGCACAAACATTTTTATTTTTACTTTCTTATGTGCGCTTGTATATTTATAAAAGAAATTTACTAATCATGTACATCCTCTATTTTTCTTCAATAATGTAGTTATTTAAAATTGGATTTTTGGAATTTTTAGATATACTACGTAAATAATATTTTGAATTTTTTAAATGATTTGTATTACTTAAAGAATGTATTATGGAGATGCAAACATCTGTTTTTAAAATAACAACTTTCCTTTTCTATTTGAAATTATTTCGCTGCGTCATAAAATTGCGTTCATTCAGCATTCTACAAAATTTCTTGAAAATCTTATTGTGTGTGTGATGAAATATAATAATAAGTTATATTTTAGTATTAAAATAATAATACTGTTTAAAGTTTAAATTACACATAAATAATATTTTTAATTACAACTAAATAACTAAAATCTTTATTTTTTTGTTTAACTAGATATCTAATTTCACCAAAATTTGAAATTCAAATGTCTATAAAAAAAAACTATCAGTATTTATATATTTTTAAAAATTTTTGGTGTCAGTATCAATTATTTATGAAAAACCTTGTATTAAATTTCCAATTCTTGGCTAAAACAATTAAACATTTTTAAATAATTTTCAAATGTTTGTTATTTTGTCGAATTTTATCAACATTTGAACTTTAAATGTTAATAAATAAAAATCTTACTTATGTATCTTTTATAATTTGTTATAGTTATATTAACAACTTATAAGTTATAAGCAACCACGTACTAAATTTTCAAGGTTTTTGACTAAGCGAAAAATCTTTATCGACAACAATAAAAAATTTCTCATGCCAAATCAAAAAGAATCAAAATATTTTGAAAATTTTATCGTGTATATAAAATTTTAATTAAAACATTAGGTACGAATATCAAATATCTATTAATTTTTAAGTTACACCAAAAAAATTAAATAGATTTTGTTGAAAAACTGGTTTTGCGTGAAATATCTACTATTTCCTTAACTTTTATTATTTGTTTTTCTCAATCACTTTTAAAAATACTGGAAATTTTTTAACTCTCGAAAGCACAAAATAGATCCGATTTTCTATGAGAGTTATAAAGATTGAAACATTTTCCTAACTACTTACTGAGTATACATACACATACACCCACACACTCACACACTCACAGTCATAATCATACATAATACATTTATAGCTCCATTCAGAATTAACTATATTTAATGTTATATAAAAATATTTAAGCTTGCATATATTTGATGTATAATTTATACTTATATTTTTGTTTCTACACTAGCAGTATTATCTGAACTTACTATTAATCATATACCTAATACAATGTACCTAGTACAAAATAATGTGAAATTTATAATATTACATAAATTTATAAAAAGTACAATAATTTAGAAAATATATATTTATATCGATCCTTTAGGTTAGATTAAGTTAGGAAACTGATCCTGATAATGATCGTTGAAAAGTAAAATACAACTGTTTAAATTTTTTTTTTTTTTGTGTACATTATAGTCTTTAAACGCTAATTTATAACACTCAATATTTATGCGTAGAGCCCTGCAATTTTCAATTCTGTTTTTTAGTTGCTTGTTATGACATAAAAAAAAACATTTTTATGGCCTATGAATTCTTTAAACTTAATTAGGCATCCGCATAATACACATTTTTTATTAAATGGACAATGGTAACCACCTATTTTAACTACTTATTATTTGTTGCCTATTTTTTTAATGAATTTTAGTAATTAAACCAACATTATAAGTCCAAAGCTTACCAAGTTACAGCAATTTAACCAAAAAATCTCAAAATGTGCGCAATTCTTAGATTTTTTACTATAACTGAAAATAATTATTCTAATAATTAAAAATCAATAAAATAATCAATGCAATGTTTTCAACTAAAATTAAGTCAACTTACGGTATCTATAAATAAATAGGTAGGAAATTACTTTAATAGCAATAACAATTCAGAATTATTTTTAATACTTAATGATGTATCATTGAATTCAAATTGTATACAGCCCTTACCCACTCAACACCTATTGTAGAGCAGAGTAATACCCTCACTTGTCCATTTTTTTTAAATTAAAATTCGATGAAAAGGAAATTAGCATTTAAATAAAAATAATACAAATTTGTATGCAATCTTGATTCACGATTGAGGAACATATTTTATAACTATATTTTATGTATATACTATATTTAGCTTATTTTTTTTAAATTTTGGCCTTGGGTAAGTACCTCTCTCTCTTCTCGTCATAAACCCGTTAATATACTTATAATTTGTGCACCATCTAATCCAATGATCCAAAACCGGGTTCAGTAAGACTACGTATATAATATTATAGGTTTGATTTAAGTATGTAGGTATACACTATATTATATATCTATCTACACGATTGTGCCTTTCTCTAGCTATTTGTTATAATAATATATTTGTGTGTATAAAAAAAAAACACAAACTATCGAATAATCATCTATACTCTATTATAATCTAACAATTTATTCTATATTTACCTATATCATACACATATCATTCAAGGATCTAAAATACAACTAAAATTAACTAATATGATAAAATATAAATATATATTATAATACGTTTATATTATTATTATAAGTAAAACATTTAATATTTTTTATTTTGTGTCACTATCCTATTTTTATTACGTAGATACTATATAAAGGTGGCGACAAATGCATAACCTAACCTAACCTAACCGCCAAACAACATTTTCGTCATGTGCAAGCAGACAATAAATTATTATGATTTCTTTTTAACTGGAGGATTACTTCAATGTAGGCGGTATTTAGAACCAGCCTAATGAAAATGTCTAGATTAAACTATATATTCGTTATACTTGTACTATGTTTACAATATATTATCGAATAGTGTTGTATACAAGTATAGGTAGTATATTTTAACTAACATTTTTTTTGTCATAGTTTACAAAAATTCCAAAACTTAAACCAACCTATGGTATTATTAATTAAATAGCATGATATAAAAGTGTTCAAAAATTATTTTTTATATTTTCAGGGCATTTTATATGAGATTTTTATTATTATTTTATTAAATTTATGCCCAATATTAATTACAAAAAAAAAAAAAAATTATTTATGTAATTTTCTTATTCAGTTCACTGTATAATATTTATATTATAATAACAATTAACAATAGAAATAGAACGAATAATACTATAGTAAATTTATATACATTATCATTTATTTATTGTACATTATTGTGCATCTAAATACAAGTACATAATGAGTGTTTAACAATAAAATAATCATTAATTTAATATGCGCACACTGAACCACCACTATCGCGATTCATAATTGAATGTTAAAATCTTCTTATAGTTTTTTATTTATTTTGGATTTCTCCTATCTTTTTTACTAGCAATCCTAATTCCTAATAATTGAGTTTTGGCATTTTTGAAGCCGAACTGGAACATTATCATATACAATACGCATGTTCGAGCCTGGTCTGCAGTTTAACTGCCGTCTGCGAACTGTAAATTATTACTTCGTAGGCAGTGTATAATATAGTACAATACATCACATATATTTCATAATATGTAGGTACGCGTAAGTCGTATAGGCCGAGGAAAACTTATATACCTACCTATGTAATATTATGATTTATGTTTATATTATAATGTGTTCGATGTTCGTTATGTAAGCCTTTATCTGGATCATCGATTGATCTAAAAGCTCATACCATATTCAAGCGAATTGCCCTTGACAACAAATCATGCCAGTAACTTCTCCTAACCTCTAAATAACAAAATATTCATATATAAAATTCTATTAGAACCATATTGGTCATACAGTATACAAATCTGAGGTGCAGCCAAGCCATCGAATAAAAACAAAATCCATATTTCCTAATTCAAATGCCTTCGACAAATAACCAAAGCTCTTTTCTATATCTCAAATAATGTACCCTCCATAATGACCTTTACATTCCAACAGTTCAAAACGTATTTAAAATTGTCTATAAGCGCTTCCACTCGAATCTACCCAACCACCGCAATCCAGGGACGCACCCAGGATATTTTTTTTTAGGGGGAAGAGGGCTAAATTCAAATCATTTTTAAATATCAATAGTATTTATAATAATATAAACAGAGGTCTCTCCCGGGGCCCGGAATGACAGGTATAAATATAAAATATTATGTTATACCTATAATGTTTCAATTTCGTTAATTGATAATTTTTTTATATAATAATTTAAAATCAATATACCTAATCAAATTATAAAAATGTTTGGGGCTAGCCATTTTGGGGGGGAGGGGGGCTAAATCCCGTTAGCCACCCCCTTGTGTGCGCCCTTGCCGCAATCCTCTTATCTCAAATTAATATTCCCAGATGACTACAGAAGACGTTTAAAACACGAATAATATCGAAACCTATTGAATAATTAAGAACCATTCCCACTACTATGAAGCTCTATTATTGGATGGATTCTTTCCTCAGGTCTGCAATTACTATTACTCACGGACTAAGATAGAGAGGACTGGAGACGAGCAAATTTTTAACGGTCCCGAAATGCCTCCGTAATATATAGCTAAGTAGTCTTAACGCTACCTAGTGGCTGGATGACAAATTGAATAGATAACGTACATGTTGGCTATGTACCGAGGAAATTGCGGTACAGCTCTCCATCATCCGCCCACCATATCGTTTCCAGTCCTCTCTATCATACTACATAGTCCGTGCTATTACCTCCATTCGTAAATACTAAATTATGTTCATCAATAAATTATGCTTATTGTAAAAAACATATTTACAGATTATTTAAATTTTTAATAAAAACAAAAAGTATTATTTTATAAAAGAAATATTTTTAAAAATATTAACAGTTTTTAAAATATTGAGTCTTACGTTAAATGAATCACTATTAGTATGTGTACTAAAAGTTCGTTGTACAAAATATTATTGATTATTAAATCCTTTTATTTTATTAAAACTGCTTTTCGTGTATTCATAAATATGGGATTTACTATTTAGTATAAGCATTGATTATAAAATATAATAGAGTATTAGTCTATTTCATAACCAATGGTATAAGACATAAGTCGATGGTAGCACAATAGAGTTTATGTGAAATCAATTTCTCACAGCTAAAATTATATATTTAAAAAAATTGTAATCTATACCCAACAAATAAGCGTTTACGGTATTATCATGATCTAAAAAAAGTCATTGGTGTATGATAAACCGTGGTACTAAACTTGAGTTAATTGGTAGATTAATCAGGAATTAAAATCCGGAAGTTAAAATTTCCATTAACCTGGAGTTACTGACTAACTAGTAATCTAAGTTCTAACCTAAGTGATGGTTAAATTACTTTTTATCGGTAACTCATGCCTTAACTCTCAATGGTGAAATCGACCCTTATAGATGAAACTCAAGCTTCTAAATTAATAAGAGACTTGCACTATATATCAATGAGTTCAACGATTAAGATAACACGAAATATTACGAAACCTTGAATTCAATTCAGGTTTTTTAGTTGCAACATGACACGTGTTATTTTAGAAAAATTTAAATTTTAAAATTATTTTTCCACATATTTGTAGCCAAATAAAATTATTGACTTATTGAGAGTGAGTTATAGTTTCAATTTATGCATGTTTTATTTATCGTATTTTTTAAAAGTTATCTATCTACCTAAAATTTTACAAAATTTTATGTAATATTCATGTTATTTTGAACATTTTCGTATGGTGCCTAAGTACGAAATTACATAGTATTGTAAAATTGTGATAACCTGTTGAAATATAAGAGAAATACAACATACATAAAACATAAAGTATAAATCAAAACTTTAACTCACTCTCAATAGGTAAATTATTTTTTAGAAAAACAGCTTTATATCAAAATTATCTAAAAATGTAATTAAAATTCTAACTCAAAAGGAAGAAAACAATAATTCAAAACAGTGTTGTTTTCAACACATACACTAAAAACAAACTTTAAAACTTTAAATTTTTTTTAAATAAGTGTAATATTACGTCCCTTATGTAGTAAAAAAACCTCCAAATGAAATTCAGAGTCATACATTTGAAATATTTATTGTCACCTTTATCGTCGAACCTCCAAACATAGTTGTATAAATTATTTATAGATTATAAATTTGTAATAAAACATTTAAACATATCAAAACGCAAAAAGTGTACAGTGTACTTAATATTTTAATATCCTGATATCATATCCAACATTTCAAATAGTATAATAGTATTTATATTAGTAAAAATAGTAGGTAATGGGTAAGTAACTTAATTAACTTACAAATTTCAGAAGTTATCATACAAAATTAATTTTCATTCTACTTGTTTGACAAATGTCGACTGTTATAATAAGTTATAATTTTTATGGTGGTTTTCTAAATTTATTGATTTGGATTGGATTTTGAATTGCTATATTAAATTATAGGTATTGAAAAAATAATTTACCAAAAACTTGCATTGTCGAAAAATGGTTTCGTGTATTTACACAAAACCGTTCAATAAAAAGTTATGAAAATCATTACCAGAAAATAAATTAAATTTGACCGTGGATTTAAATCTAAATATGTAATTAATCTGTTTAAGTACCTACCTACTAAATAAAATTAAAAACTTTTCAAACCTTACCAAACCTGCTTAGTACTTACTGAAGCATGTATCTTCACAGCAGAAACCCTTACTATCGCATAAGTAATTATTTACGCTGAATATATTCTCATATACAAAACACTTATGATAAGTCATTTTCTCAATGCATTCTCTACTAATAACTAAACTACGTACACATAGGTACTTAATATTACGGCCAACACAAAAAATATTATTGAGTTTATGTTGATTTCTTTACACACTGGGATATCTGGAAATGAACAATCTGATCTTGTAGCAAACCAAGCTATATCGCCCACTAGTCAGTTAGTATAACCATACAAAAACATTTTAAGAATTATAAACACAATTTTTATCCAGCAATAATAATCACAATGAGACAATATCAATAGGTATAGCAACAAACAAATTAAAAAAAATAAAAAAAAAAATGGTGACTCCTCATTAAAACAGCCCACATAGTTTAAATCGCTATCAGTGCTATAACGTCTTCCAAAGTATGGTTTTATCCCGTGGCAAATCAGAGGGGAGTAATTGGGGCGATCGTCCCCCCCTCGTTCTCTCAAAAAAAATAGTTCAAGTCCCTGATTTTAGTTTGGACGTAATTATACTTCAAGGGTAACAAAATTAAATATTAATATTTTATTTTAAATTTAATATTTTTTTTATTTCTATTATCTACTGTAAAAAATATTTGTATTGTTCTGTACGAGACTGTGGAAAGTAACATATGTATGTACCTAAATAAATACTTTATCAAAATTAATGAGTGCCCTTTAAAAATCGCCCCCCCCCTGTTTTCTTGGTCTGGATCCGCCCCTGGTTTTATCATTATTACCAGAGCTAAAATTGACCATACACGTATCACCCATTCTTATCTTTTCTTATCTTTTCAACTATGATGAACAGCCTATCTACCAAAAATACAAAGTAGTAATAGTACTAACGATCAAATACTTCAGTACCCCACACTCCATAGTCCACGAAGAACACTATATTCTAAAGAATCCTACCAATATATAGGAAGCTTTAAGCAAAGCCAACACGTACGTCATTTATAGTTTTTTTTAACTCTACTAGATTCATCAACCTATTGTAAATTAATATTCTTAATGTTAACAATTTTAAATATACATATAAATAAATCTTATTGTAATTATTATATTTCAAAATGTATGTAAATGTAAATCATTATAGGCTAATGACCTTATAATAGTTGTCGAAGCCTTTATTACTGAATAAAATATACCCTTAATTTTTACAAAGGAATTCCAGATCTTTAAATTTTAAGAGTTTAAAAGATTATTTTGTTTTTAAAATACCTAATGAATTTTTTTATACACATATGTATATAATACATTCCCTTAAGCATTATTTGCGCAAACCGAGCGTAATGAATGTTTCGCATAGTCACTTTATATTAAGTTTCGATAAATTTTTAGTGAATTGCTAAATACTAGAGTACTAGACCATATATGGAATAATTTCTCACTCGACTGAGCACATAACTTACCACGACGATACTTTCATCGTGGGAAAACTTTATGCATTATTTAACAACTATTTCCATCCATCTATCCCTAGGCTCTGAATCATTTCACTCTATTCATCATTTATACTTTAAGTTTCCTTTTGAATGCGATATCGAACATGAATACTATCGTTAAAAAAAAGTAATAAACCTAGAAAATTATAATTTTTTTCAAAAGTAGCTATTGTTTTGTAATGACTTAAAATTATGTAAAAAATATATTTTCCAAAATGCTAAATGTTTTAGAAATACCTATAGGTTATAATAATGATTACTTATACGTTAAATTAATCTTTTGTGACAATTAAAAATAGTCAAAACATTTTTAATATGTAATTGTAAATAGAAAACAATAATATAAACATTTGTGAACATTTCAAGAAGGTACCTACAGTTATTCGTTTTCAGTTACAAAAAAAAAAACAAAATCAATTTTGTCCAAAATTCGATTTGCGTGAAAGTTCCTATTTATTCTTAATTTTTGATTTGTTTTTCTCATTTATAAAAATAAGTATTGATTACTAGGAATTTTAAGTTTTACCTCACCAAACCGAACCAAACTAGATTCAATTTGATAACCGGAACCACTTCCATTTTTGAAAATTGGAACATTTGATTATTTTAACGACCAACGAGTGACAACTAGTCATGTAATCATCCACAAAAAAATAAATACAATATTGAAAAATCAATATATTCATCGCTCAGCTTAGAATCTAAAAAAATTTTTTATAAGAGTAACTAGGATTTTTTTCTTTTCCTCGCGATATTTCACTCTCAAGAATTTGAAATTTTTCAAAGTTCCATCAACTTGTAGACATCGTATAGGTAATCTGTCTTATGGGCTTTTATTATGTATTAGGTTATAAGTTATAACCATGAAGATTAGAACAAGGAGACCAAATTCATAAGGCCGCCTGCATGAAAAAACGTACTGAAATTAGTCGCACGATTAAATAGACTATAGGTAGCGCTGTGTAAGCTAAGGTTGCTACATTGCCGCGTACTATAGGGAATATTCATGATTTTTTACATTTTTTTTAAATATCTGCATTATGTCGAACCAGTGGCGTATTTTCAATTTTTTTCTGAGGGGAAGAGGTCTAATAAATCCGACAAAAATGTATTTGATTTATCAATATTGAGCGATAAAAAACTTTTTTTGTTGTATGTGGTTCAAGAATTTATAATGTTGGAGATTCGACTGTCTGATCTGATGAACACGCAACTGGTGCAATAATAAATGATTTCAATGAACTTTGTTTTATTTTTTTATTTGAAGACATATTTATTTCAATTCCAAACAATAAATAGATACAAGTATAAAACTATAAAAAAAATAAAAAAATTTATTTGAAGTATTTATTAAATGTTAGGTTTTGTCAAATGTTTTTATAATATCACAAATCAGAAACCAATTTATTTAAAAATAAATATTCTATATTAATTCATTTTAAACAAAAGGTTAGTTAAAAAAAATCATTTCATTTGACGATCTGCAAGGCGATTCTACGTAATACCTATGTATTTTCTATCAGAGACATTTATGAACTGATACACATCACAGAGACTTAGAGTACAGATAAAGCTACAGATAGATTTTTAAAGAATAAATAATATGATTTTGTATTTAAAAGTTTAGTATATAATATAGATTATACGAATATTAAAATATAACTCGTAGTTGAATATTAATAATTTATTCTCAGTACACGCTGACAATTAATATTATTTCGATAGCAGTTTAATATGTTACATATGTACATATGTGTAAATATCATCAATTTTTTTTATTATTATACAGTCAATCCTTCATCACTATCAATATTTTTCACTAACAGATTAACATCTTGTAGCCAGTGTACTGCGGTTTATTACTCAAATACTTAATGCTCTCTAGTAGCCTATTCCTATATGTATAGTCTTTCACGGATATCGGGAACTGAATAGCAAGTCTGACACCTACTTACTTTTATGCAGAGTACACATGAAATATACACATAGGCACATTTATGAATGCGTTATTTTACGAGCTATAAAATATATAATGGGTCATGGTCCGAAATAATGCATATATTTTACAAAAAACATGAATAATCCCTTACTACGCAACCTGATAGCAACCTTAGCTTACGCAGCGCCACCCATTAGTCGTTTAATCGTGCGACTCATTCGATACGTTTTTTATTCGGGCGGCTGTACGAGTTTGGTCTCCTTATTCTAATCTTCATGATATGCACGATGTAGAGAAGATATATCTTTGTTAACATTAAGGGTATATGGATCTTATACATATTAAAGTATAAGGCCTTTGAATTTATATGACCGTTGTTAACCAAAACTCGATCGACCCCATATCCATCCGATTGGCCATTGATATTAAACGAAGTTTAATGGATTGGCCACACTGACACAGCGACATCGGCCCACCGCGGCGGCTTCCACACGTAATCAAAAACATAACCTTTAAAAAATAATATATGTTTTCTAATATTTTCCAAGTCTATTTGTTCGAGCTATTCGAACTTTCTGACTCGAATTCTTCGTACCTTCTGAGTTTTCTAAAACTTATTCGTTTCGTCATCTTGATTTTGTTCAGTTAACTCAATAGCTACCGATTCGTCTGACATGGCTAAGAAAAAAGATTCCGAGAAACACGAAGATGGTCAAAGAGGAAAATACAATAAGGACGATGCTGACGCCAATGAATTAGAAAACTTCGTCGACGATATAACTGATGAAGGTAAGATAAAAAATAATTGGAATTTGACTGAGCTCCCACTCACTTATGTGACTTCAATTTTAGAGTTGCTCGGTGATGTTCTGCAGAAGAGACCCAAAGTATCTGATGGCGTAGACACCGTTATTATAGTTGACGGAGTTCCCCAAGTCAACCCTGAGCGCTTTGAAAAACTTAAAATAGTTATTACCAAAATATTCGCTCAATTTGGTAAAATTCTCAACGATTACTATCCAAAATCAGAGAACGGTCACACTAAAGGGTACATACTTTTAATATGACACTAGGTGTTTGTATTCATTTTTTTATAAAATCATTGTTTACTTTTATTAGCTATATATTTATCGAATACGAAAAACACGAAAGCGCATTAGAAGCTGTTACACAAGCTAATAATTACAAGCTAGATAAACAGCATACTTTTTTAATAAACTTATTTTCTGACTACAAAAAGTGAGTTATATTATTAGCTTTGTCTTGTATAATGATTAATATTATTATTATTATTATTATTATTAAGATACAATGACATTCCTGAAAAATGGGAAGCTCCTACTCTACAGCCATTCCCAGAAAGGCCTAATCTGCAATATTTCTTAAGCGAACCTGATGCATTTGATCAATATTATGTTTATAACATAAACAATCATATTGAAGTTTGGTTGAATAGCAATCCACAACCAACAAAATTAGTTGAACGTGAAGTAAGTGCAATTTTCACATTATGTTTACTTTATTAATAATATTAATTTTTTATTTAAGAAATGGACTGAATCTCTAATTATGTGGTCACCTCTTGGGACATATTTGGCAACACTACACAAGCAAGGTGTTGTACTTTGGGGAGGACCTAACTTCACTAATGTTTTGAAGCTTTCTCATCGCAACGTTCAATTTGTTGATTTTTCTCCTTGTGAACAGTAATTAATTTGTGTGTGTGCCTATCAATATTGTATTTTTTATTAGTTTCATTCTTATTTTTTTAGATATTTAGTGGCATATGCTCCATTAGATAATGGTGAACAAAAGTTAACCATTTTTGATATTCGTACTGGCGCCGAAAAGCGATCTTTTATTTCAGATGCTCCAATGGCTGGTAATGTATTAAGGTGGTCAAAGGATGACAAATATTTTGCTCGGATTGGGCATAACACTTTAAGTGTGTATGAAACTCCAGTAAGTATTTAAAAAGTAGCAAAAATATTTAGTTTACAAATTATATTCAATGTTATTTGTTTTTAGTCTTTTGGTTTGTTGGATAAAAAAAGTATAACTGTTAATGGTATTCGAGATTTTAGTTGGTCTCCAAGGGATAATGTACTTGCTTATTGGGTTGCTGAAGATAAAGATGTACCGGCTCGAGTAGTTCTGTTAGAAATACCAAGGTTAGTATAACTTACTATAAATTAAATGATATATATATCACTATCTTCATATTAATAAAAATATTCTAAATTTATTACATATTAATTTTAAAATATTGGTTTTTAGCCGCAAAGAAATTCGAGCAAATAATTTATTTAATGTAGCAGACTGTAAAATCCATTGGCAAAAAGCTGGTGACTACTTATGTGTTAAAGTTGACCGTTATGCTAAGATTAAACGTGAAAAAGGAGATGTAAAATACAGTGTAAGAATTTATCTAGCCTTTTATTTTTCATAATTTAAATGTATTAATATTGTTTTGTGAAATAAGCTTAATTTATTTTTGTAGGGTATGTATTTCAATTTTGAAATATTTCATATGAGAGAGAAAAATATACCTGTAGACAGTGTTGAAATTAAAGAACCAATTCATGCATTTGCTTGGGAACCAATTGGTTCAAAGTTTGCAATTATTCATGGTGAACCTAGCAATAATAGTGTAAGCTTTTATAATGTGAAATCTGGCCAAGCTCCAGTATTATTGAGTAAGTTAAACATATTGAAACATTACAAGATTAGTTTTAAAAATTAACATATATCATGTTTGATTTTTCATTGTATAAAAGAAAGTTTCAAATGCTCATGTCATAAATAATGTCGAACTCGCACTTCAGGTAGTTCAGTTGAACTATCTTGAAATTATATAAGTGGATGAGTAAAAATATTAAATAGTATAGTATTAAAAAGTGCTGAGTCTTTCTACTGTGATCTTATTAAATACAAGAATTTCATTAATTATTATTTTTTATAACTACTTAAAAAAGAAAGCTCAGGAGGGTGGTTAATTTGAATGGCTGGTTGAGTTTATCAAATTATTTTAATTGCCCATTTTAAATTAATTTAGTACCACTGATACACATACATATGAATGCAATAATTATGCTAAACAAATATTACTTTTACTGTTCTAAATTAAATGTATTAAAAAGATATTGATTAATTATATTCATATTAGTCAATTGTTAATTTGGTTATTATTTTCTTATAGAAAAGTTGGACAAACATTTCTGTAGTCATTTGTTTTGGTCACCTGCTGGACAGTATATTGTTATTGCTGAAATTCGGGATTCTGGTGCTTTGGAATTTGTTGACACTGCAGACTTCACCACAATGTGTTCTACAGAGCATTATAAAGCAACCGATATTGAATGGGATCCAACTGGAAGATTTGTTGCAACTGGTGTTAGTTCATGGAAAACTAAGGTATAAATATAATTTAAATACATTTTTCACTTAACAATTCAGTGCTCGAAGGTGTGCCCCCACCCCCTATACTAAGGAATGACATCCCTCTATTTTGTGTAGAATAATGCATCTCTCCTAAGACTTATATTTGAAAATGTAATACATATTAACATTTTTATATTTTTAAAATTTAAATTATAGTATTCTACTGATATTATATCTTTATCTAAGTAAACATTTTACAGTGAGAATAATTGTTTAAAATTAATAAAATTTACTATTTAGGCTCAGCTTTATTGTGTTGTTTAGTATAAGCCGTTTTGCAATCATATAACCTTGTTTAGAGCCAATAATGATTTATTGTTATTAAAGATATTCTAACAAAAGTCAATCGGTGTTTAAAAGGTAAAAATATATGTTTTTACAAATAAAATATCACAAAACAATAACAATATTAATGAATTAAGCAGGGCATAACTGTGTTTAATTTTTTAACAATGTTTTGTTTATAACTGATAAGTGGATATTTATGGTATATCATGAAATATAGAAATCTGAATTGTTAGGTATCACTCCACTTATTTTGAGTCATTTCTAAAACTGCTTACCATTGTATCAAATCTTAATTTAACTTCTAGTCATGTTTTATGCAAATTAACTGTTAAGCGTTTCTGTTTCATAATTCCACTAATATATACAATACAATTTCTTAAATTTTACCTGTAATAATTTATATACGATTATTAATACTGAGTTTTATTTAAATTAATGCTGGTTCAAATTAATTAAATGTTTTTAAATGTCATTTTTAGGTCTTAAATTCCCAAAATATACTATATAAAAATATCTCACAATTAATGATAACTTAATATAATGCTATATTATTAACTGTCAAATTACTTTAGTTAAGATACTTTTAGAAGAGTTTATCCTTAATGATTTTTGTAAAATATGACATTTTAAATTTAATTTAAACTGGTGGGTTGCAACTCATTTTTGGGTCGTGTAAGCTTTCAAATTAGGTAACTATAAATCTTCTTTTTAAAATAAAAATTAAGTTTAATCAATGAAATGATCAAAAATACGGTTTATATTATAAGGATCACAATATAAGTTAGTACAACTACAAAGCATTAACCAATTTTAGCTTTTTTTGTTTTTTTACAAAGCTTACTTGGGTTGCGAAAAATATAGACCTAATTTAGTGGATTGCGGTCCAAAAAGGTTGAAGATCACTGATTTAGACAATACTGTATTTGTTTATTTGTGATGCAATATTTTTTAGGGAGATACAGGTTATTGGATATGGTCATTCCAAGGAAGAATATTGAATAGATTCAATACAAATACCTATTGTCACATGCAATGGAGACCAAGGCCCCCTACTCTGTTGAGCGCTAAACAACAAAAGGATACCAAAAAAAGTTTGAAAAAATACACATCTCAGTTTGAGACGAAGGACAAAATGCGAATGACCAAAGCCTCTAAAGTAAAATTTCTTTAACTTATTATAAAGCAAATGTATTTAATTTAAATTTTTTATAGGAAGTCATTGATAAACGTCGAAAATTGATTAAAGAATTTGAAGAATACCGCAGCAAACGTTTAGATGATTGGAATAAACAAAAGGCTGAAAGAATGGCTATTAGAAGTCGTAAGTGAATTTGTTTTCCCCACAAGAAACATGGCATTAACATATTGCAGGGATGGACAACTAACGGCCCGCAATCTTTTTAATCTGGCATGTGCTACATTTTAAAATTGCTTTACCTTTGGCTTGCTAGATTTTAAATTTCTAAAAATTTGCCCTCTAGTAACTTGAGTTGCCCATCCCTGACATATTGGAATAATTTCAGCATTAGGTTTATGAAATTTTATTCAATAAGAATCCTAAATAATGAATTTCACCATGTATTATAAAACACTTTTCATAACATATTGATTATATAATACTTGTTTTATTACTTCCAACTATTTTGTTTCAGATATTGATACTGATGAACTAGATTCAGATGATAAGAACGTGCAAGTAGAAAAAGTTGAATTTTTGGTTAAAGAAGAAGTAACTGTAATTGATTAAGCATTTTGAATATTATTAATGTAAACCAAATATTTGAATTGTCTTTTTTTTGTATTTGTATAAACAATAAATACAATTTTTTGTCTTGAAACAATAATGCCATTTAATATGGCCAACATAGCTCTCCTTCATATTCTTATTTTTATTTTCAATACTATTTTATGTAAACTAGGATTCAATTTAAATTTCAAATACAGAAGAAAAATAAACATATATCTAATAGGGTTTGATCTAATAATTATAAAAATTATCTGTAATCACTAATCACAAATACAATTTTACATGTTAATTGTTTTATTTATTTCATAAGTACATGTTCAAACATTTTTTTTTTTTTATAATACTACTTGCGTGTATTATATAATTATTACGAATATAATATATATTGTTTATTAATAAATAAATATCACAATTGCCAACTAGGTAAAATTATTACACAGTGATCACATTTGTTAGTATTAATTATTGAGTAAAGACAATGACAACAAAAATATTATTACTAAGTGAGATTAATAAAAAATAAAAATGATAAAATCAGTTATTGTTATAATATAAAATTAGCGATTAATTTATTAATTACAATATCCCAACTGTTACATAAATTATTTTTAAAATAATCCACTTATTATTTTATTATGATTTATACAAGATGAATTAGCAAAAAGAAAAAACAGTGAGAACAATACTCTTTTAATAGCTATATGTTTAATACAGGAAATTATAAATTGTGTGCTAGAAAAAAAAGCATCACTTATAAAGAGATGTACATTGAATAAAAAAAATAAAACTAATATTATATTATTATTAAAATAGCACAGTATAGTATAGTACATACCCTCATAAGCAATCTAAGAACTATTATTTATATAATTTATTTATTTCGTACACTGTTTTTTGTTATACATAGTACATTGATAATAACAAACTGTTAATACGTCATAGAATTGGATATAATGCTAAAAGATTTCAGTATTAATTAATGATATCAGCTAGTTAATCTACATTCTACATTAATGATTTTTGTATCTAAAATGATATAGTTAATGACACAACAATATGGGAAGACTAGTTAACTGTAAAAATATTAATAATAAATAGTATTATTTTTAAATAAAATAAGAACATGGTTAAATCAATATTAGAACCATCTTGAGGAGATATTGCTTGGGACCATTTTCTATAAAAATATTGGTTAGTACATTTTTATAAACTCAGTATACATGGAGAAATAATATATTATGGTCACTCTAATGATGAGAATCTCAAAATTAATAAATAGAGAACATATGGAAGCATATTATTGACAAATTGATAAATGTATATTGTATATATAAGACATACAAAAGGAAAGAGAAATTGATTTCTGCATAATACAGTACTGTTTTTTTTTAAGATAACCGTTCTGTATTTAACTAATAGATAATAGTATACTATTAATATCTAGTATATATTTTATTTAAATATTTAATTAATAACATATTTCATTATTAATTCTTATCAATTAATTGACTAAACTTTATTGACTTTTAACATTCTTTTTTAACAATTAACTTCAAAAAGCTTATCATCTATTGTAAATGGTTCATTTTTGTCTTAACTTTTAAGGAAATAATTTAAATTAAACTTAACTATATAATTCATTTAGATTTATTATACAAAAAATTAATTTTCCTTATAATGTATCATAATTATCAGCTCTAAGACATCATACTTATTAAGAAGAATTATTCAATTTTATATAGATAAATAAATAAATAGTAAGCAACTTTAAAAATTAAGTACTTTCTAAAGTTTAATTATGAATATTTAGTCTTAAATTAGAATTTTTCAGATCATTAATCACAGAAAACAATGATGATAACTCAATCTAAAAAAGTAATTGAAAACAAAATTTGAACATATTTTTTTTATTCTTAAGACTGACAAGTCTATTAATTGTTTATAATACTAATTTCAAAAATTAATTTTATATAATAATCACATAAGTATTCATTGGTATACATTTAATTTAGTGATCTTTACTATTATCTCTAATTATTAATACTGTCTTTCAAAATACATTCAAAAATATTATACTCGGCATTGTGCAATAATACTTATAAAGCTAAATTATTTTACTTATGTCAAGATAAATAGCAAATTGTATTGATTTACCTACAATAGTGAAATAACAATTTAACTTACATTTTTTAAGTTTCTAAATGCTAATAATACATAACCAGTCATATCATCCTTAAATACAAATTTGAAATCAGACCTTTTAAAACCTAATAATAATAAACTGTTCTCTCAAGTCTCGAATGAGATAACAAATTATGAAATAACTTTATAAAACAAAAATAATTCTGAATAAAATGTTGATAATTTTCCTATGTATACATGTCTCCAATATATTTGTATAACAAGTATGTCATTAAGTTACATTCATACAGACAATATTAAGAACAAAATCTATTGAATGTAAAAGGTAATTATTTACAAATGACTGAGGATTATATTTTATTTTTAGTAGGTATTATCGATTTAGATTTAATTTAAAAAAACAATTTTAATTTACACCAACATTTCAATTGGCTGATTGAGTATAATTTGAATCATTATTTTCAAGAAAAATGTCATGTTCAAAGTAGAAACTAAGTTTTTTGGAACAATGTTCTTGTAGATAATGTAATTATTTCCATCACACACCTCCACAATTAAGATATATTCGCAAGATCATTTAATGGAATAATTAAGGACGATAATATTATCACTTTTAGTAGATTCCTTGGACATGCTAACTATAGCTTCTTCATATGATGGTGGTGGTAGGTCACTCCCCTCTTCGCTGTGGTTTCCAATCAACTGTTCATAAGACGGGGGCAAGGTAAGTTCACTCACAGTGCGTATTGGTAACGAATACTGTTGTTGAGTATCTGTCAACTGCCCCTGTTGAGATCGTATGTCCTGAAGCACATAAAAATAAAATAAAACTAGCAAACAATAACAAATGACAATAGTTCTTACCTCTATCTGCTGGCGGATTACCATGTCAATAATGCGGCGCCTACGTAAGTACAATACATTCCTAATACCAATCATAACGGCTGAACAGATGCATAGCGGTCCAACCATCCACATATGGCCCAAGTTGGCAAAGACAGTGTCATCAAATGCTCCGAACGAGAACACCGATATAATGGAGCCCAATGTGAACAGGAACACGGATATCAAAAAATACGAATACGTGACACAGTCACAGGAGCTGCACGACCGACCCATGTCCTCGGTTAAATGGACACGCTCCCACATATAGTAGGCTTCCATTTCAAATGCATTTCCACCCTTCCGGTGTGCGTGAAAGGAACAGATGCAAACTGTGAAGACTGGAGACCAAGATAATTTTTATTGATCAGCTAACGTCACTATAGCGAGAAATCATGATTTATGTTTACGTATTCTTCTAATATCGTTACTCGTTTATGTATATTATCTTGTATTTATTGTGTCCGTATTGTAACTTGTAAGTATTACTGTTATAATAATATTGTTGGCTGTTCACTTTTTCGTTCTCACCTCTGTGATTAAAAAGAATATTGAAGCGATTACTGATTACACACCTTCGTCTGTTATCAATTTCAATTGTTATTGTCTTTTATCATCATACATGACGACGACAAGACGGATCGAAACCACGGCTATAGATATGATAATTCGATTCATTGCGATTGCGTACCGAGTACTGACAGTCCGACACTGAAGAGTGAAATGTTTGTACGGCCGTTGGGAGCGCTAAACATCATACTAATATAGTAATATACCATAATATAGTATATACCATGACAAAAAAAATGTACTCATAGTTCATACCCTGAACGGTTTCACTTAACCTGGCGCCCGTGATTTTATAAATTAATTAATTTATTATTATTGCATAAGGCTAAATTCACGACTGCATAAGTGAAGTACTCAATACTCAAATATACGAATATTCATATAAACAATTATCCGTTTTAATTTTAGAGTTGAGTGTTTAGAGTGTCAGTTTATACAGTACACTACGTCTGCACAGTGAGTAAAAGTTAATATTCTCATCTATCATGGACATTGGTCAGTAATCAGTACATATTATACACAAGTGGCTAGTCATTAGGTTAAAATACTTAATACCAAATATTAATAGAAATAATAATTGTTTACTGGATCTAAAGTTGTCTAGTTAAAGTATTTGAATACTTAGATTATCCAGAGTTTTGCAAACATTTGACATTTCCCCATGGATGAAAAAGAATCTGATGAAACTCTTAAAAGCTCCTCATCGTCTCTGGTCAACACCAAGGTTCAAAGTGCCATACCAAAATACAGGTAGATATTTACTAGACATTGTATGTGATACACATAACCTAACAACTTTATTTAAAATAAACTATAAATATATATGTAGTGCATACCTACTATGAGTTGTGTTTGAACATCAAATATATTTTTTCTTAGGTCAGAAGTTTTGAAATGGAATGGCTGGGGATATAGAGACTCAAAGTTTAAAGTTACTGACCAGGGAATGATTCGGTTTACTGGCAATCGGTAAATACTGTTTTAGTTAACAATTTGTTTTATGTCGAATGTCTATCATCCCTCAACCAATTGGAATACAAAACATTTGTAAAATTAATGATAAATTTTGTTCAATCAGATATTCAATTGGTGAAACAGATTTGCCTTTTTTTACTCAATGGGTTCAACAAATATTAAATATTGACCTAACTTTAAGGAATGTGCCTAGAGAAAAGTTCAGTTCCACAGAGATTCCACTTTCCCGCGTATCTATCAGTTAGTATCGGTTATTCAATGGAATAGTTTTTGTTTATAGTTTATTACAAAATAAAGTTTAATAATTTTTCAGGTTTTTTAAAAATCTTAAAAGAAATGAAAATTGACCATACAACGGATGGGCAAGCTAGACTTTTACGGTCCCACGGACAAACGCTTTATGATATTTATACTCTCAGATATGGTAAATGTTTTCCACGCATTTGTGATTTAGTTGTCTGGCCTGGTAAGTATTAAATTTTGAATTACTTTCTAATAATTATTTTGTTGTAAAAAGAATGGTTTTTTATTTAAGCAAATCACAATGAAGTGATAAGCATAGTTGAGTTAGTCAATGTACATAATATTGTACTTGTTCCTTTTGGCGGCGGAACTAATGTATCTGGAGCTGTATCTTGTCCTGTTAATGAAAATAGATGTATAGTCAGTGTAGACACTTCACAAATGGTAGTTGTACTAGTGTTTAGTATAATATTACAATATTATATTCAATAAAATTAAAATGATACACATTTTTTTTTTTTTAGAATCGTTTATTGTGGTTGGACGAATCAAACTTACTCGTGTGCTTTGAAGCTGGAGTCATTGGTCAAGATTTAGAACGTGAACTAAACAAGCGAGGCTATACATGTGGACATGAACCTGACTCTTATGAGTTTTCTAGGTATTCATTGAAATAAAAAAAAAAAAAAAACTCGAGTGTAGCCTTTGTAGCAATCATTAAAGTAGTAAGTTTCCTTTAATTGTATTTACTATTTATTAAGTATTACAATTGTTTGTTTAGTTTAGTCATGATTTGTGTGCAGCGTTTAAAATTATTGATACATTTTATTTTTATTTTATTTTTTACTATTGAAACTTGCATGTGTTTATTATAGCCGAATTTTTAGTATTATTTTACCAAAAGAAACTTATAATAAATATTCAATAATATATATTATACAAAACTCAGTTTAGGTGGTTGGGTTGCAACTAGAGCATCAGGCATGAAGAAAAATGTTTATGGCAACATTGAAGATTTAGTAATTGATGCTAAAATGGTTACTTGCAAAGGAGTGGTAGAAAAAAACAGTAAGGTCCCAAGAATGTCAAGTGGACCTGATTTTCAACAAATTATTTTAGGATCAGAAGGTTTGTTATGTGATAATTTTCAATCAACATTATTTTAGATTAATCACTGTTTTTATATTGTAGGTACATTAGGCATAATTACAGAAGTGACCTTAAAAATTCGACCACTTCCAGATTGTCGAGTTTATGATTCTGTAGTTTTTCCTGACTTTGAATCAGGAGTAAAATGTATGAGAGAAGTAGCCAAACAAGTATGTTTTAAATAAAAACACATTTAAATAACTATATAAAATAATTATTTTTAAATCTGTAGAGATGTCAACCTGTATCCATACGATTAATGGATAACACACAGTTCAGATTTGGTCAGGCGTTACGTTCTGTTGAAAATACATTTGGAAACTTGTTAGACACTATTAAGAAAACTTACTTGACTCGTGTTTGTGGTTTTCGTTTAGAGTCTATATGTGTTATGACACTCCTTTTTGAAGGTGATTTTTTGATCTATTCTGCCTTTCAATAGTATTTTTTATATACAATCGATGCTATTCAATTGTAAGTGTTTTACCTTTTGAATAATGCAATTGCAAATGATTATAAGTAGATAAAAAAAATAATATTTTGTATCTAAAATTCAAATAATTGAGAACAACTTAAAGAGACGTCAATTTTTATATTGTTATATAGTATTAACTATAAAGTGTATTGTAAAATTTCCATAAAACTTACAACTGTTAATTTTATAGTTCACATTTAATACTTTTGTTGTTGAAGAAAACCCATACACAAAATGTGACAATATGAAATTAATTTAAGACAACAAATAACATAAACCATAGCAGTTTTTGATTGAATTAAGTATTTTCACAATGATTAATTTCCACAAATAGCTTTAACAGATTTTAAATAATAAGGATATTATGACCAATGAGATAACTAAAAATAATTTACAAATGGCAATCATCACTTATGAAAAAAAATGTAATGTATAAAATAAAGTATTATAACTATTAATTAAAATTATTAATGAATCATTAATATTTTTTTACATCAACTAAATTTTTAAACTAATTATTATTAAATCTTATTTTTTAATGATACTTATGTTGAATTTTTACTATTAACTTAAATTAAAAATAATCTACTACCACTCACACATTTATCACCAAGTGTGAATGTGTTAAACTAATAAGTTATTATGACTATTTTGTGATTATTAACAAATAATTATGGCAATGTTGCATGATAATTAATCGGTAAAAAATGTTTGCAATTGGTTATTTGAAAAAGTGTTGCAATGAGAATCATTTTGTGTTCTACCCATATACAACTTACTATTAATATATATCAATTTTTTTTTAGGTAAAAGATCTAAAGTAGTTTCGCATAGAAATTGCATTGCTAAAATAGCTATGTCCTTTGGTGGTATAACAGCAGGAGAGAGAAATGGAGAACGTGGTTACATGTTGACTTTTGTTATAGCTTATATACGTGTAAGATAAATTTAACTTTTGATATTTTTATTATGTTAATAAGTTATAATAAAGATAATATTTAGGATCTCGCGTTAGAATACAGAGTTGTAGCTGAATCGTTTGAAACATCAGTATCCTGGGATAAAACTCTTAGTTTATGCGATAATGTCAAAAAAACTGTAGCAAATGAGTGCAATAGTAAGTGAATTATGTAATTGTTATTTTATCGATACTGATCTCCCATATGGGGTAAATTTTTTTTTTTTGTCTTTTAGAACTTAATATCAAGTATTATTTAATTAGCTGTAGAGTAACACAGACATATGACTCTGGTTGTTGTGTTTATTTTTATTTTGGATTTAATTGGACTGGACTAGATGATCCAGTATCAACTTACCATCATATTGAAACCATAGCTCGGGACAGTATTATGGCTTCTGGAGGTTCTATATCTCATCATCATGGCGTGGGTAAACTACGAACACATTGGTATGAGAAACACGTGTCTAAAACGGTTCTATCACTTTACAGTGCATCTAAAAAGATCCTAGACCCAAATAATGTATTTGCTAATGGTAATCTTATTAGTTTTCCTCTGTCCAAAATATGAATAATTTAAATCTAGTCACATTTTAGTGTAAGTCTACAACAAATAACAATTTTTTATTCATGATATAGTTGTTATTTCTCATAACTATGGAACAGATTTAAATGCAAATTTCATTTTTTTTTGAATATCCAAAAAATTGATTTAAATACACAAAGTGCATTTCACAGTATATTAAGAAATTAAAAAATGTAACTTTTATTATGCATTTTTTAGATTTTTAAATCATTTTTATATGGATAAAATTTGATAAAAATTAAGCAGCACCTGATTATACAATCTTATTATAAAACATAAGGTAAAAATATAGCAAATGTATCTATCTAAATTATATATTTATTTTTTGGAAATAATTTTTAAAGTAAAAAAAAGATAGGAGAACTAGAAGATAATGAAAATGATGCGAATAATTAATACCATTGATTATAAATACTAATAATAAATAATCAATTTTAATATCTAAAAATAAAACTTAATATAGGTAATTAAAAAAATATCTGTTATGAGTGTATTAAATCATATTTTTAAGGCATTTTTCTTGTATTTTACAGCATTTAAATCTGTTCCCTACTTATAACATTATAATGTTTAATTTTTTTGAAATTGTTTCATGACAAATATATGGTTAATAATATTAGATTAGAAAAATATTATCAACAACTTCAGTGTAAGTATATTTTGCTTTTTAAATAAATAATTATATATTTATCAATAAAAATTCTTCTATGAATATTAAATTTAAATTATTGATGATTGTTTGTATTTATAAAACATACAATATAATTTTCAAATGAAAGAATTATTTTTGTAATAGATGATTTTACTCTAAAATTACTTTCTAAAAAAAGCATCAAAAATGATTTTACATGAATAGATTTATCTATGTTGTGAGTTGGTTCGAATTAACCTTACTTGACCTATGGCTAACTTTGTATTTTTTATAAGGATAAATACTATAAAAGAGTTAAAACCATTTTGAAATTACATTATATAAAATGTCAATTTAAATACTGGGTAAAAATGTCAAATCTTTATTTATTTTTGAATTTACCTTTTGAATTATAAATGTTTTGTTAATTTAGTCTAATTCTTAATATTATGTACTTGGAGTTTATTACTTTTGATACCTTTTAGTTTTTAGTAACAACTAAATCAAATTCTCTACCAAAACCCCCACTCTCTAGGACAAAGATTTAAACATTTTTATGCTTAAAAATGCAATGACAAATTAAAATTTAAAAAGGGAAAATTATAGGCAACTGTCAGTGGTGTAACCACTAACCAAGAGGAATGAGAAGGTACAGTCAGGGTCAGGGTCAGGGTGGACCGCTGTGCTACTGTATATTTTTACAGTGGGCCTATACAAAATAACCTGACATGTATTGTATTGTTGAAATAAAATTTTTACAATATTTTTATTTGTATAGTATTTTTATAATACAGATCTAATCTAATCTACTCATTAACCATTAAAATAAAAGTTAGTCTATCGTATTTATGACAAATTTAAAGTTTAATATAATTATTTACATTAATTCATGAAAAATATTTACTGAAGTGTTTGATATTTACTAACTCAAAAAGTCAAAATACCTATGCACAGCCCAATTTTTCTACTACGGTACCGTAAATAATTATGGTTCCTTATTGTAAATTAGTATTTATAATAATTTTAATATAAATTCTAACGGTTAATTTTTTACAAAAGGTACCAAAAATATTGATTACATAGCTTTTTTTGCTGTTACACACTAGTTACCATAAAATAAGTTTTAAAC
This sequence comes from Rhopalosiphum maidis, assembly GCF_003676215.2. Taxonomy (NCBI): domain Eukaryota; kingdom Metazoa; phylum Arthropoda; class Insecta; order Hemiptera; family Aphididae; genus Rhopalosiphum; species Rhopalosiphum maidis. Next base: position 91,573,859 of record NC_040877.1, read on the forward strand.
ATATATTTACGCTAATTTTCTGCAGTTTAATACAAAAATTAACATTTCTTTAAAAAGTATGTATGAATAATAAAATACAATTTAAATTATTCATTTTGATCTTATGAAATAATATACACATAGATTGTTACACAAAATTATGTATTAAGAAACCAAATTATTTATATACTAATATTGTACATAATATGCTAACTGGAGTGTCACAACTTATTTTTTTTCCTAATTTAAATTAATAATGTAAATATATTGTTTTTTTTTTCTGGGCCCAGAACCATGGTACCCATTACTTACTGACCCCCTCCCCCTTTATGAAGCCATGTCAATGCACTATAAACTTAAAATATGTTTTTTAAACCTGAAAATGTCAAAATGTGCAGAAATATGCACTAAAAGTTTTTGAATATTTGATAATAAACATAAAATGTATTGTGTATTATAGTTAAATGCCTAAGTTTGTGATAAAGTTAACCAGAAAATGTATGCAAATGCATGAAAGTCCTGAGTCTAGTTGTTATAAGTTAGCAAAACCACATACAACATACTGTACTCTACAGGTAGGTACCAAACACCACTCTTCAATTCTTGTAAAAGATACTTTTAAAAAGTGTTCAAGTATAGATACATATACTTATTTTCAAAAGTATTTAAAATACTTAAATACGTATTTGAATACTTAGAAAAAAAGTATTTATAGATGCTTTCATTTAATTTTTTTGTCTAATGTGTATTTATTATAATCAGTGGTGTTCCCATTTATTTTTTTGAGAGTATACTATATTAGCAAATATAACATTTAATACAATAAGAATATTTTTCTTATGGTCTATAGGAGTTAAAGAGTAAAGAGCGTGTCAATAATATGGAAAAAAAAATTAAGAGTATACGGCGTATATGTAGTATACCCTATAGGAACACCCCTGATTATAATATTATATCATTCGTCTATGGTCTATTCCAGTAAAGGTATTTCCAATTTCATTAAGAAATCAATGGACTATACATCCAATTAAATGGATAGTTTATGGAATTTAGGCTTTTAAAAAATAAAACTATTACAATTTATCAATACACAATAATATAAACGCAATACCTATGGATATAACATAATTAATATTTACCATGTAAAATACCATATTCCTATATAATGCCAACCAGGCACGGCGCCAAAGTGGGGCTCTAGTCCCCCCATGAAATAGTTCAGCCCCCCCCCCATTGAAAAATATGTGTGATATAATAAAGTCATAAAAAATTATAAATTGAGGAATAAATTATAATAATTGAATTAATAAAGTTTGAACAAATAACATCTATGGTCTTTTAATTATGGATCCCTTGTATTGTCTAATAAAGAAAACACTACAATTTCAATAAAATTTGTCATATTAGAAAAAAATCTTATTTTTTTTATTATTACCTTTATTGAGTAGTGAGTACTAATTACTGGATAAAAATAAACAAACAAATGTATCCCAAATCATTGCATTAAAGTTGAGTCAAACAAATTCATCTGTTCATTAGGTACTAAACACAATTACTTTAATTTATACTTATGAAATGTAAGTAAAAAACAATCATTCATTAAAAAAGATGTGTTGTGTATAATATTAAAGTAATAAAAAAATTGTCATTTTTGTACATCATTGTTAATATAGTTGTTGAAGGTCTATGATTTAAAATTTTCTTACATAAGGTACATATAAAATATTTAACATTTTTAACTATTCAAAAGTTTGTACTATATAGCTAATAGCTATATTATGTTGTGTCAATGCTGAGCATTAACGAGTTAAAAGTTAAAACGTTGAGTTAATTAACTCTTTACATTTTTTTCAAATTAACTTTTAACTTAATAAGTTGTTTTTTTTTTTTATATTAACGTGTTAATTTCAAGTTAATTTTATTCAAAAGTATCTAAATTAAGTTAATTTTTGTCTGTAGAATAATGCAAGAATAATTCAAAATTGTAGGGTCTATTTTAGAAAAACACAGTTTTTGATAACTAATTAAAGATGTATCATTTTAAATTTTCCTGGTAATTTTCTTGAGCGTAAAGAAAAACTATCTAATTAACAAGATTATGTGTCTGGAATTTATCATTTTTGCAAATTAGAAAATTTAAACTTTAAACTAAGTTAAGTTACTTTTTTTAAAAAAAGTTAACTTTTAACTTAACGAGTTAAAAAAAAATAGTTAACTTGCCCAGCCTTGTGTTACGTTATATGTACTAAAATATTTATATTTTATTTAAATAACCTCATTGATTGCTGAAAAACCTTAGCCCATGTAAAAAAAAGGTATTTGCCCCACTCTGCTCCAGTGCCACCCCCTGGAAAAAAATTCTAGTGCCGTGCTTGATGCCAACCAAAAAACCAGGCTTCAATTGACAGCGAGAGTTCGCATTCGCTATCCAGTTATGTTTGGAAATCTGTGTGTGCATAAAAGTCAGTTTCTTTAAAAACGAGCCGTTCACGTCAGCATATTTTTATTATTTTATCCGTAAATTAATATAGATATTTATTATTCATTGACTTAAATTTTTTTTCAATGTCATTATTCTTAAAAATTGAATCATGGTCAAAATGTTCTTTTTTCCATATTTATTCAAGAACAAATGGGACAATTGCACTGGGCTCACTCAAAATAAATATCATATAAATAATTTTATTTAGATCTTTTGGTGGGTTATAAAGTATAATGGCTTTTTTCCGAAAACGACAGCCTTAACGCTGAAATCAAATTTGACTTAAGGCATTAAACTTAAAAACATTTAATATAAGTGTAATAATTAGAGCTAAAGGCTTCTAGGAGAATGCATGTTTTTCAATAATCATTAAAGTATAAATGTATAATAGATCTATGATGCGACGTATTTTAATTTTTATCGATTCAATAACTCAATTTATTGGACCAATATAGTCTTGTGCAACCGGTCACTTTTCAATTAAGCAGTGTTACCCAACCTGGGAGGTATGTAAACATTGCTGAGAAGGAGCAAGCAGTCATTAGGAAGTACAATTTTATTTATTAAATTATTTTTATTTTAAGCAGGGAAAAAATAAAAAAGGTGATCATTCTTTCAATTTATAAGAGGGAGACGCGAAATTTTTGAAAACTTAGTAGGAAAGAAGAGGTTGGGAACCAGCATAGGCGCAACTATTATAGGGTCAATTTTTTTTTTTTTTGGGGGGGGGGGGTTAGAATTTTAAAAGTTACACAGACTTGCAGGGGCTTTGCTTCCGCAGTTCCGCACCACCATAACTAATAAACCGTATGACTACTAACTAACAAAACAATACACATTTAAATTCACATAATATTTAAATTTTTAACATTAAATTAACATTCATTTTCTGTCAGTTACAGAACATTTTCCAATTATTGTTTTTGTGTCTAAAGTATGTGTTATGCTCCTTTCTATATTTAATAAAGATAAATTAGAAAAACGTTCTTGCTTCATTGTGGTTCTCTGCCACGTTTTCAATCGCTGTATTGATGAAAACAAACGTTCACAGGTTACTGAGCAGTGAGCTAATAGGTATTGTAAAAGCAACCTGTAGCAATTTATATAAATTTGGGTATGTGTCTTCAGCACAAAATAGATCTATTCTGTGTCTTCAGTTACAACCTTTTTAATATTATCAATATCGAAAATTTCTTTAATTTTAACAAGGCAATTTTAAGCTACAAGCATCTTTGATTTCAAAATATCTACTGATATATTATTTTGTTTATGGAGTGTGCAACATTAATAATATCTGAAATAATAATAATATTTGGAAGGCTAAGACCCCCCAAGTCCCCACCTAATTGCGCCTATGGGAACCAGTAACCACTGAATTACAGTAATTTGTAATTGGTAATTGATTATTAAATATTGATGTACCTAATAAGTAATTGGTAATTGGTATAATGAATTTGAATTACATAGTGCACGTACACAGTGTACTGAGTGTTAATATTAAACTTATTGTTTGGGATAAAAGTGGACTAAATTAACTGAAGAATAATTCATTGCGGTAAACTAAATTAACTAACGTACAGTTAATTTGAACTATTTACTTTTTGATTTTTCTATAAAATACTATCTTTAATCATGGTAATTGGCAATCATGTAGCGAACTAATGAACTATTCCCTCAAACAAACTAAAATAACGTACCTATTATAAGTAATATATAACCATTGAAGTCATTGAATTATATATAATAACATATTACACATAGTTCAATCGTAGAACTTAGTATAATATTAGTGTTCAATATTTACGTAATAAATGTTCATATAAATAGTAAAAATAGATAGGTAAACTGTTACGTTTACATAATATTACACATTTACACAATACTAGAATTTAAATGTGATTTTACTATTTAATATATTACCTATACAATTGATCACTTAAAAAGAACCTTTCTAGTTTCTTTCGTCACCAAACAATGATGTAGATAAATAAAATCTAAATTTTAATTGTTAATTATTATTGTTAAACTAATTTAGATTAATATGTATTGTTTACTACAATGATTTTATACTTTTAAGTTTATGATTTTTATAAAATAAAACATATTTTATTTCATTTTTATACGAGTATTAATATTTCTTTTAATTTTAAATTTATTTTAATTCAAGTATTTGAAGTGTTTGTAAGATATGATAGATTATTACTATAGGTTTCTTTTAGTAAATATCTAAACTATAACATATAGCAATTAACACCAAATTGATTTTACTATGTAACATTTCAATCACAACAAATTTAAGAATTCAATATTAATAGGATAAAATGCCATACACATGTCACAATTTATTTAAAGCAGTAAATATTTCCTTTTGTCCAGCTTCTAGGGTACCTAGGTAATATTCAATATACAATTTACCTACTTTATATTAAATTTGTAAATCAAAAATCAGCATAACTTTCAAATACCCACATAATATAAAACAAGCATATACGGTTTGGATACTTTCCTGGTTTTTTTTTGTTTTTTTTCTTACTTGTCTTAGTAATTTTATAATTAGCTCTTTTTACAATAAAACATATGCGCATTATTTAAAAATATTTTGGTTTAATCAATAGGTATCGTAAATATGAATCTACCACTAGAAATTAACCAGCATAATACATTTCTTGTCGTTATAAATAATTAAAATATTTAATTTAAAAATAAAATTTATAACGTAAATACAGAATATTAATATTATTTTAGTAATTTATTCTTAAATATAAATTTCCGCTGAATACGATGGTTTAATTATAAATTAAATATGGTTTTTAGTTTTTTAATAATAATTTTTTAAAGGTAATAAAGTCGAGTATGTCCCTATCTAATACATACGGGTTAATTACACTCCGAGCTACCCTCGGATTTGACCGCCACGCAGACTGGTGGAGAAATTAGTGTATTATGTTTTATTTTTATAGAACCAAATTTTGTGCAGGCGCCCCAAGATTTATAGATTATACACTATACAGGTTGCCTCATAGTCTCCTAAATATTTCGATCACCCTGCACCATTCCTTGTTTATTGACGTCATCCGAAGTATAAAATTTACGGCGGTGTATTAAAAGTGCATGTGAACGTATGTAATTTTATTTTCTTATGCTATTATTTTTTATTACACTTAACTGATTTACTGCTTATTATTAAATATCGATGTATTATTATTGAATAATGTATTTTATTACTTAATAATACACTATATGTGTAATTATTCATTATTTCTCGTTATTCCTTTGGACAGGTTATAATGACACTCATATAATAATATATTTAACTATTTTTTTAAATTTTACAAATCGTATCTAGACATCCAGTTATAGTTACATGAAATAATAAGCAGTTATTAATCCTGTACTTAAATTTTTTTGTTGATCCAAAATTGTAATTTAACTATTTGAACTGAACTAAAAAGTTTGACTATTATTGTTATTACTTAATATTACTTAATAAATAGAATATATACTATATAATGTGTGTATTTATTTTTGTTGATATTTAGACTAGGTACATTACAGATAAATCCAAAGCCGTATCTGAGGGGGGTCAACGAGGTTCGGACTCCACCCGGGTTAGGTTAGGTTAGGTTAGGTTAAATTTTTAAAAGTAGGAATTTTTAACAGTGAATATAATTTATTGACTAAAAATTTTCGTCATTTATAATTTAAAATAATGTTGGCCACCGATAAAAAAGGCATGTATAAAAAGACAGATTTATTTCTGTATTAAAAAAATTATACCTAAAAATATTTTGAAAATTAAATTATATAAAGAAAATACCAAAATACGTCTTTTTAATTTTTAATAAAAAAATATTACATATTTTAAATCTCCTTAATATTATTAGTAGACTATTATACTAAATAAACTATATCGCTTGATAATTTTTTACTAATAAATGAAATAATTTTATACACAGAAAAAAACCTACAAAAACATTCAAGACAAATTATATACAGTTATAGTGGTGGCTTAACTCAACGGAAACTAGATGAATATTTGACAGCTATTGCTCACACAATAAAACTATTTTAATGATTTTTTTAACTTTTTTAAATTTTATTAATTGCATTACATTTGTAATGAATTTTTTGTAACATTGAAAACGTTATTCAATATACAAAAATAAATCCATGTCTTTTTAATGTTTTTGATTATTACGTTTTTGATCAAGGTTTTCAAAATATTCAATTTTAATTTTTTTTTTTCTAACAAAAGTTTTATTACAAACTAGTCCATACATTATTTAAAAATATTCATAATCTGATTTTTTAAGTGTGAATTTATTTTTTAGTGTTCAAACAAGAGCGACCTGAAACATATAAAAACATGTATAATTTTTTTATGATTATATATTGTTAAAAAAATTGCTACAATTTTTTTTTCTATGTTTAACTACTTTACTTTATTAGAGAAAATAAAATAATTATGTTACAAGAACGAAAATGTAAGTATTTTATTTAATATTTAGGTTACCTATTAACTTCTTTAGGTTATCATATGTACTAAGATGTTTTTAAAAACCTTATTTGAGTTCTAAGTAAAACGTATGGTAGGTTAAATGCTCAAAAACATTAAAAAAACCTTACTGTTCCATGTCACCCGAAACTCAATGTGATGACTTGGATCATCCACTTTTTATATTTTTTTTAATCAAGTTATGGTTAAATTTTTTTTTTTTTTATGAAAATATATTCATTTATACTGTGAGCCTATACTAGATTTTTTTCAAATTAAAAAAATAATATTGAAGCTATAGGAGCCTGGGAAAGTTAAAAATCGTGTTCATTTTACCCGTGCCATATACTTATATGGCAATAACGAAACAGCTTATACTTCGGGTGACGTCACGATAAGGCTTCTCCCACTCCCAAATTTCAAAAATGCGAAATGAGGCAACCTGTATATAATCTATAGACCTTGCAGGCGGCCAGATTGTCTTACCTATTCTCTAGTCTCCATGATTGTGGTATCGGGTTTGTTATCATTTTCGGTCCAGATCCTTATCATTTTTCGGACAAGTGCTTATCACTCGTTCTAGTAATACACTAAGTCAAGGATATCTGACTATTGTTCAAAGCATATCCTCCCTGGAGTGTGAATTTGTTTATAAAAATCTAACCTACAAAATTAAACTTGAAATCACTATCTTTCTGAGTGTTGGTGTTCTGTTGAAATGTTCTTCTAGTTTTCGCGTCTGGTACAGTAACATTTATCCGTCAAAATGGTAAGTTTTTAATTTTTATCCATCTTAATCCGAGAATCCATTTTCCTACATGCGAAAACGTTTACACCAATAATTTCTTACCAGATTTCTTTGTAATATATTATATATATATTTTACATATAATATTGTACTGATTGAAACTTGACTGTGTATTCGATCTTCGTAACAATTTTTTTTTCGTCCGTCAATCTGAATCTGACAACACTTACTCCGTTACAGTATTAATATATTTATAATTATTATTCACACTGCAATCCCGATTCTGACAATCGTCTATTGAAAAACGTCTAGATTATGAACCTCAATCGATATCCCCTGTGTATACTACACAGATTATTTGGTTACTTGAAATATATTTTATAAGTAATGCATCTATGAATCTTATACATCATTAACTGTTCGTAGGCCAGAGGTCCGAAGAAACATTTGAAGCGTTTAAACGCACCTAAAGCATGGATGTTGGATAAATTAGGAGGTGTCTTTGCTCCTCGTCCAAGCACCGGTCCACACAAACTTCGGGAGTCGCTACCATTGTTGATTTTTTTGCGTAATCGTCTGAAGTATGCACTTACTGGGGCTGAAGTCACCAAGATTGTCATGCAAAGATTAATCAAAGTTGATGGCAAAGTTCGTACTGATCCTAATTATCCAGCTGGTTTCATGGGTAAGTAATTTTATTCTACAATATAAAATAGCTTTAATACAATGCATTTAATTTGTATACTACTTATTTGATTATTGACTATTGTCCTATAATATGTATGAAGATCTGTTTGAAGCTTCTAATATATCATCCGATCTAAAATTTTTTTTTCTATGCCTTAAAAAATATTTATTATTAGTCCAATACCATGAAAAATATTCACATTTATAAATAAATATGATTATGACAGCACAGAATTATACATAGAAAAGATATAAGGATCAACAAGGTGTAAATGCTGATGAGTAATGGTTGTATGACAGTCGATGTGTTGTAGTTGGTAGTCAATTCCATTCTCAAAATTTTTAACAATCGTAACTTTAAATTATTGTCACCCTAAAAAACAAGTTATGGTTCATTCTCTTATCTTAAAGCAGTACTTATTAGTCATCACCCTGACACTAACTCGTATTTAATTTAATTACTATTCTATCAACCTTTTGTCAACAGTCAATTAAAAATTTCAATACTTATATTTCTCTGTATCTATGATATCTTAAAGTATGTGGTTAGTCTAGTTTGTAGTCTAGGTACTTTCCTGTTATAAGATACGATAGCTATTTTTGTGGCTACCACCCTAGACTACCTCCGTTATCGTGACTACTACAATTATCTAAATGATATCCATGTGTCGTGTTCAAGCATCTCAATTTACAATTATTATATCGAGCCCCAGTATTATATGTTTGTCCTGGCCTTTTTTAAGAATTACAAATAAATTTCAACAGGCCTTTTAAATAACCAGGCCCCTGTACTTAAGGTCCATCAGCCCCCCCTTGTGGGGGCCCTGATTATATCTATTATTACCTATATTGTTGTTGTAATCTGATGTTTCTCAGGTGAAGGAAAGTAGACTGTTTTGCAGTAATTTCACAGTAGTTTAGTCTATTAAAAGTTATGGTGTTTATTTAAATAATTTTGACATGGATGTGTGGTTTCTACCTAACCGTACGCCAAGTGTGGCTGTAGCACCTGTGGCGTGCGCCATGTAAAATATATTACAAATTACTACTGGGTTTTTAAATTTTTTTTTTTCTAACATAAAATTTGAATGTGGCCATTTTTACGGGTACAATACCTACAAATTAAAGCTGTGTTTCTCAAACTGGTACGCGTAACTTTTGGGGGCACTCAAAATTTTTTTATATATATTTTAGTTAAGTAACTAAGAAGTGGTACCCAAAAAATTTATTGATAAAAAGGGGTACAGTGTTTATAAAAGTTTGAGAATCCCCCTGCATTAAAGAATTAAATATGATTAAATTGCGTTAAATTGTTAAGAGGATGTAGTACCCGCATGTGTTGTTTCCATCTTACGTACGTACAAGATAAATTTTCATACATCAGTTTTAATATTGTGCTGTTAGTTTTGATATTAGAGTGAACTGACCTATTATACAATTTAAACTTAAAAGTAAAATTAATATCCAGGGCCCCACATAACCTTTTATTGATATAATTTTCTTAAGTAAGTTATGATCTTTTTGAAATTGCACGTATTAAAATATCATAATTAACTTAAAAATAATAATAATAATAAAAGGCTACATGGAGCCCTAGATAATACCTATAAATAATCTTGCTTTTAAATTTTATAATAGGTCAGTTAACTCTAATATCAAAACTAACAGCACAATATTGAAACTGATAGATAGATGAAAATTTACTATGTTGTATGTGTATAAGACGGAGACAACACAACCGGGTACTACATCCTCTTAATATAAATAAAATTAATATAACCTGCTGTTACAATAGGAAAGTATACAAATTTTGGTGGTCTTAGATAATAGAGGTAGTCGCGATAATAACTGTAGTCTTGTATAACAGGAAAGTATTGTTATCTATTTATGAAGAATGAGTAAGACTGTTTATAATATTTTATATTGTGTTTTATTATCCTTGAATTATGTTGGTACAGTTGTTCCTTGATAGATTGGCACGGTGGCCAATCAGTAGGTGTAACTCAATCTAGTTGCGGCGTTTTATCCCACAAAGTTATTTATTATAAACTCATAAAAATGTACTCAAAGATAAATGTGCTTAAAAGAAGTAGTTTTGATATCAGTTTTAAAAGTTTTCAGTTTAGTGACAGTTTGGTTTGTTGATATATTCGGTAATAATATCTAAATACAGAGAACCCCTGGTTTACTATTATTTCACTGATATCAATCTAACGAAAAATAAATATCATTGGCTTATCGTTATATTGTATGTAATTGTAATTTAAGTGCATGCATATCTTTCAAACTGTATTTGCTTATTTAAAAGAGTTAGGTATTTTCTGCATTACTGTTCAATTTTTTTACCTGCAACTATGAAATATTAGTTGTTAACTTTGCTACTGTTGATTTTAAACAATTTTGTAATTTACTATTGTTGAAAAGTTGTGTAATGCTATATAGAAATATTGTAGTATAACAAAATGTCACCCAGTAGCAGAGGAATGTAGAAGTACCATTCATCCTTATATTTTACATTTCTATTTGGATAATAACTATTATTACTTAAAGGACATTATACACTATAAAATGTGTTGTCTCTGTATTGCAAATGATTAATTTAATTTAAAATAAAATGTTTCTTATAGATGTTATATCAATTCAAAAGACCAGTGAGCACTTTAGATTGATTTATGATGTGAAAGGTCGTTTTACCATTCACAGAATTACTCCTGAAGAAGCAAAAGTAATTATATAACTTGAAAGTTATAGGTATAATAAACTTAATTCAATTTTTTTATTATATTGTAGTATAAGCTGTGTAAAGTAAAGAGGGTACAAACTGGACCCAAAGGTGTGCCATTCTTAACAACTCATGATGGGCGTACTATCCGTTATCCTGACCCCAACATCAAGGTTAATGATACTATTAGATACGACATTGCATCATCTAAAATCTTGGATCATATTCGTTTTGAAACTGGTAATTTATATGTTTATTATTTTAGTAAATTATATTAAATGTTTTAGTAACTTGATGTTTTTAAATGTTAGGAAACTTGTGCATGATTACTGGAGGTCGTAACTTGGGGCGTGTTGGTATTGTTACCAACAGGGAAAGGCATCCAGGATCTTTTGATATTGTTCACATTAAGGATGCAAATGAACATATTTTTGCTACTCGGTAAGTTTTTTATTTATCTCGTTAAAAATATAATTCAAATTGTAATATTATTATAAACTAATGTATCTACTTATTTTTGTTAGGTTTTATATTGCTAAAGAGTGATATTTGGATATTATATACGGTTCTTATTTTAGTATGCAATTATTATATGTGCCAAATTTTGTTTGTATACTGACTTCATTGAGGGTTGGTTTACATACCAATATATGGCAAGCAGTATGTCTTTATCTTTATTAACACTTTTAACAGTAGCAATAATAACTAGATAAAATTCAGTTTTTAATAAAATAAGTAAATCAAATTTATATAATATACATTTATTATAAAATTATTAAAGTGGAATTAACTCAATATGTTATCCATAAATATTTAAATTTATAACTAATATTAATAATATTTATCTAAAAAAATAAATGGTTATATATATTATCAAATTGATTATCACCAGGGCTTGGATTTTATTACACTAAAAGTAAATGAAATAAGCGCTATAATATGCCCTAAAACATGAAAAATAGCAAAAATAAAAATGTATTCTGTTCATAATTAAAAAGATAGATACGAGCCATAATATAGCTGATAAGGAGTCTTAATTACTGTTCGATAGGCCAATACGCTAGGCTATTTAAAAATAGACTTAAATATGAACAAAAATGTATGTCAATTATTTTCATATGTATTAAAAAAAAAAAAACTAGATTCATGAAAATACAATATAAAACGTTATATTATGCAAATTAGCAAAAATAGCACTAAAAAACCTAAAATACTTCAAATATGCAAAAAACTAGCATTTTAAAATTTCATACTTAGAATTCCTGGTGCATAAAACAAATTTATAGCTCACTGCTATTTTTATCTATATTCTATAATAATTAGCAAATGCTATAGAATTTGAGCCCTGATTATCATTAACTAATACTAACTTTTTTGAGAACATCTTTTACCTTAAGAGTAACTTTGCTCTTAAATATCTTGATAAGATGCAATTAAAAAATACTTAAATGTGTGTTAAAGATGATAATTCACTATATATGCTGGGGTTCCCAACCTTATTTTGGAAATGTATAAATCCAAAATAGACAACTAATATATTATTTTTAAAACATAAATTAACTAGGTCGGGCAATAGATTAGAAACCCTTGTTATACTACAATCATTTTAAGAACTGTAATAGAACTCTGTTTTGACATATTTTTGTTGGCTACAAGTCCGTGTATGAACACCTGTTGACATTTAATATTTGCATAGGGTGCCTTCGGATTTTTAGAAAATGATTAAGGGAGCCGTGAGTCAAAAAAGGTTGGGAACCTCGGGGTTATATAGTAAACAGATAAACCATTCTACAAGGAATCTGGTGAGGATTTATCCATTGTAATATCTCTTGATATAATGGAGATATCATAACTAAGTTTTTTTTTTTTTAAGCCACTCGGGGAAAAAGACAATGAGTATTTCTTATTTTAATTTTATGTTTTAATAAAAAAAAAATTAAAAAATCGCCATTTTTTAAAGTTTATTTTTCTGAGCATTTTGATGAAGTTTCTCAACATATTAATTCATTAGCATCGCAAATTTTAATACTTTTTTAGTTTTGAGAATTTTTTTGTATAATTATATAGGTACAAGCATGCGGGCCACATGTTTGATAACACTGGTACTTATATAGTTATTTGATATTAAATAATTATAAATTTTCTTAAAACTAGAAAATAATATTAAAAATCATGAGAATAACAAAAAATAAATGTTAAAATATAAATTTTTTCAGAAATATAAACTATTTAATGATTATTTTCAATTTTAAAATAATTGAATAAAATTATTTTTTTTTAACTTTTTTACTTTAACATTAAATTAAACTAAAATATATAATACATTTTATTTTTGTCCCCACTAGTCTTTTGAAAAAAAAAAACATTTAAAACATCTTCATTATTTCAAGAGATACACAGTGGGTTTAATGGCTTATGAACACACTGTATACCTAAGATTAGTGATGAAATGCTGTAGAATTCAGCTATTGATAGGGGAGGAGTATATTTCCCTGGAATATAGTTTGGTTTGTGAGTGGGTAGTGATAGTCAATTATTGTATGAATATAATTTTAGTTGTTGGAAATGAAAATCCCTGTACTAGGGATGGCAAACCTTTTTGGGGTCAAGTGTCAAATTTTCTTAATCAAGGTTTTGAAAATTTTTTAATAAATAAAGTTACTGATTTATTATATATTATTAAATAAGCACACATTTTTTTTTTGTAATTATAATTTTTAAAATGTATATAATTTGTTTCTTTGAATTTCTTATAATAGTTATAATCAAAACTTAATAAATAGCATAATTTTTAATAATTTCAATTTTTTCATGTGCCATAGGTTTTTTTTCACTAATGTCCTACACCAATGGTGGCCAAACTATGGCCCGCGGCCAACTTCGGCCCGCAATCATTTTATATCTGGCCCACGAAAGAACTATAATAATTTATATTTACGTATAAAAAAAATAATTAAAATTTACCTAAAAAAAAAAGGTCTGCGGTAAAAAAAGTTTGGTCACCACTGCTCTATACTATAGCTTATCTGTTTACAATATAATTAATGATTATGCTAACAAATATTTAGCTTATATTTTAAAAAGATTAACACGATAGACATTTTTTTGTAACTAGAAACTAAAGCTGACAATTAAAACTGATTTAGTTGATGAGTGTTGTCAGACTAAAACTGGATAAAAATTGGTTGCTGCTAAAGTTAGCTCATATTAGTATACAGAGTATAGTTGTTATTTAATTTTAACATAATAGAACCAACAGCTATTAAAATCCCTTTGTTCACTGTAAAATATTTCAGTTTAACATCAACAGTTTGTTAAAAGCTCAGCATGATGTAACCTCTTAGCATCATTTAAAATCTGTATTAAGACATGTTCTTTGATCTTTTGAATCTATGATTCTTTTGATTATTGTCACTTCTATTATATTCTATGTTTTGAATTACATGTTTATAAGATGTCTTGTGGTGTCTACTCTTAAATTTATTAAGCTAGTTTTATTGTTATAAATAAACTTATTATGCTTAAAAATTTATTTATTTATGTTTTTTAGAATGAACAATGTTTTTATAATTGGAAAAGGTCAAAAGAACTACATTTCTCTGCCAAGAAGCAAGGGAGTGAAATTGACTATTGCTGAAGAACGTGACAAGCGTTTGGCTGCAAAGACCAAGTCAAGCAGACGTTGAAAGCTTGTTTTTGCATTTTCATGTGGTTTAAATAAATGACTTTAAAATACAAATATGTATTTTGTTTGTTTTTGATTGATCCTAAATTATACGTAACAATTATTTTGGATCTGTAAATGGTCTTTATCGGTATGTTTTATTATAACATTATTTTTCAGATTGTGACATTGTGAATATTTTTATTTATCCAACAATAATGGGTACTTAAACTCGTTTAAATTTTTACACTGTCTAGACAAGTACTATTGATCAATTAAATTATTAACCAGATAATAATCATAACATTTTACAAAGGTAGGATTATAAGCACTCTGTTGTACAGTAGGTGTATTTTGGTCCCCTGTTATGTATGTCAAATTTGAATTAAATAATTAAAAAAACTATTTTGAATAGATTGGTCTAAGTATCACTTAGTATATTTCATGATATGTTATTTATTTTTAATACAGCTATTTAAGTCTTATTTTATTAATTTTGCGAAAATATTTGATTTATTATTTAGGTATTCAATTATCATAATTTTATTAAATAATATATTTATAGTTGACCAACTTAAATAACTTAAAATTTAATAACATATTTCTGCAAATATCGCAAAACAGTAAAAATAGGTTCATAATAAAAATGGATAATATCTTAATAAATCAAAAATGCCATAAGTAAAATTCATAATATAATATAAAGGTCTTTGAATGTTTTTAAATTTTAACAAAATAATTAACATAGTCTTATATCGTTTAAATAAGTAATATTGTCCAAGTTTAAACGTTATATCTATAAAAAATAATTGCATATAAAAATATGAAATAAAATGTTATGTATAAATATATGTTTATTTTGGCTTTCCTACACCCCGCTTGGTGAAGATTTCTGTGGACATCCTTGGTTACAATCAAATATAGGTACTTATCTAATACCGTAATCTATAACAAGAACGTGAAGATAGAGCTAGTGTTCTCGCCTTCAAATAGTTCAATTAATCTTCATCCCAGAGCCCGAGCTATAATCATACTATTCAAATTCATCTGAAAAATGGCCAATATCTAGCAAAGATATAAAACAATAATTTATCTAATATTTTCCAATGACTTGCTTCCATGAATCAGGGGTGGCTCCAGAAATTCATCGAGGGGGGGGGGGGTGGATACTTTTAATGTATTAAATTCCCGTTATAGCGGAAGTCGCCTGCCGAAAAGCAGGGCTTTATAAAGAGCTTATTCGAATTTTTGTTATAACGAAAAACAAATTCGGTCCCCTGGAGTTCGTTGTAACGGGATTTTACTGTTTATCCATCAGATACTATTCATACCTTAATATTTACTTATTAAATATTAATATTCACCAATTAGAATTTATACTTACAAACTGGTATCAATGACGACATTTTTATACTTTTATAAATTTATAAAATTTAAATATAATAAGCTCAAGGAGGGGGGTCTTTACCTTTTTACCCTTCCCTTGGATCCGCTACTGCCAAGAATAGGTATTAAATAAAAAAAATGCCTAGGTGGCTAGTTACTTATTAACTATTTGTACATAATAACAGATTTATAATATTACAAGTGATTGAGCATGACTAAATTTAAATATTGTCTCGTTAAAAACAATCTAAATTGTATATTGTATTAAACAACTTTGTTATACACTTATATTTCAATACTAAAAATATATCACAAACATTTAACAATTAATCCTAAATTAAATACTATTTAGAAAAATGTGTATTGTCATATGGATACGTGCATTTTATACACGTTTTTCTGTATAACCTGTGCGTGTCTTGATTTCATATGCCTGTCGAGGTCCCTCTTACGTACCAGAATTTTACCACAACAATCGCACCTGCATAAACAAAACAAAAATTGCTATTAAAATTTATATTAATTGTATGGATTAGTATACGGATTAATACAGTGTCTCGTGAGGATTTACTCATTATGATATCTCCTGAAATAACAAATACATACCTAATTGTGTTTTTTATGAGACTCGCTGGGACATTGTCTTCAAGTATTTTATATTTTTAAATTAATTTTATGTTTTGGTAAAAAAGTTTTTTATTTAATTATATTAAAAAAAATCAAAGATATTAATATATACCTACTATAAGTTTTTAAATATAGGGGGGAGGGGTAAATAGTAGCCGGCGGCGGAATCGATATACGCCCCATATAGGTAAATGCTAAAATGTTATCAAACGTGATTCGCGGGCTAGTGCCCGTATAATAAAACTTGTACAAAAATATTCTCAAAACTAAAAAATATTAAACGTTACGATGCTAATGAAAATACAATGTTAAAACGTCCAAATTAGAGAAAAATAAATCCTGCAAAATGGTTATATTTGATGTTTTTTGGAAATAAATAAAAACAAATTTTTTTAACTTTTTTATCAAAACATTAAATTAAATTCAAATATGAAATGTTTGTATTCCTTGTCCATGTGAGTCTTTTAAAAAATATATAATTATGATATTTCCAATCTTCATTACTTCAGAAGATATTTAGATATCACGATGGGTAAATCTTTACGGGACACTGTATAGTTGGAAAAAAAACGTATGAGCATACTTGTAAGGAGTGTCCCCTTCGGCGTGCAATCGCACGTGTTTATTCAAGTTGCTTGGGTCGCCGAACGGTCGATAGCAATACTTGCATTTTAGTGGCTTAAAACCAGTGTGAGTTCTATATTGACAATCATAAGAAAAACAATTTTATATTTTTATGTCATATATCGATATATCCATGTATATTACATAAAACTTAATTTTTCATTGTTGCCTTAAGATTATATTCTTTGATAGTTAAAATGTATAACTATTAGAATAATTAACTTCTATAGGTTAGATTAAGTTAGGTTAGGGTCTTTAATAAGGGATTATGATTTTTTAGAGGCTTCTAATTTTGTACCATAAATTAATTGCTGTGAACCTCGAATGATCAAGTTGTCTATTTTTTCGATAGACCAAAAGTACAAATTAGTTTTGCGCTTTTGTATCTTAGAGTAGTTGCATAAAAGTGAAAAAATAAATTGTGTACCCGATAAATACAATATTGTACCCATTATACTGTAAGTTTCAGTTAAAAATTTGATACTTTTTATATTTATTTTTTAAATACTTATATGTATAGTATTTTTATATTTCAAAAGCTACAGTGATCGAGTTCAATTGAAGTTTATTAATTATTAGTATTATAATTAGGATCGTATCGTATTTTACTGTTATAAATTAAAGTGACAGTAGATAACAATTTAAAATATAAACTAATACCAGTTATACTAAAATGGTATTTGAGTATTTGATATTTGTTAGAGTTAACTTCTATAAAAAAAACATGAAACTTGTGTATAGAAAACAAATTTCCAGATGGGACTAATTAAAAACTATGGGCTTCAAATTTGTGGTATTCTTTATAATTATATTAATTATTACTACAAATATGTAATTTAAATTTTAAATTGTTTAACTCATTCTAATATTACTTTAAAAGCTTAACCTAACCTATGATAATGGTTTTGATAAAATACACTTTGTTAGTAAAAAATGTATTTACACTTATAGCTTGCTAAAAAGGTATTTTTTTTTGCGCTTTTGTGTTGCGTTGGATCATATTTTGTGCTTATGGGCTACAGCCCATTTATTAAAATTTAGCGCACGGATGTTGTATTTGCAACTTTTTTTTACTTTTTCAATATATTGCTAAGTACGTTTTAAATGTGTTTCGTGTAAGTACAGATTAAATTCTAAAAGTTTTGTATGCAGTTTTTTTTGCAATTTTTGGATTTTTATTGCAATTTTATAGAATTTACTCATTTATACAACTATTTTAGTTAAATAGTCAACACTCAACCGTCGTGACATCTATGTTATCTTATAAAATAAATATATTTTAAAGTTGGTAGGTATTTGTATTAATGTAGTACAAACATAATTTGTGAAATATATGTAATATGACTAGCCGAAGCAAGTTAATTATATTAAATATTTTTAATAATATCAGTTTGATAAGAATTTTATGCAATGATAAAAAAAATTTGTTTCAGCAAAATCTTAAAAAGAAATTTAATTGAATACTTATAGAATAAAATAAAAATAAAAATATGATTTTAGATAATATTTTATATCATATATATTGGGGTTCAAAAATTATAATCCATATTTGTGTGTGAAAATAATATTTAAAATGACTAAAACGGTTGTAACGGGCGATTCATCAGTCTCCGGATTGAAGTATTAATACTTAATAGTGTGTATTACATATTTCATAATATTTTTAATCTTACTAGGTACTTAAAAGGTTAAAATTTTACAACAATGTTTACGCTAAGTATGATTTGAAACAAGTTAAGTATGGTTTTTGAGGATTAAAGGTTTAATAGTAGGTTAGTTGAGTATTCTAATATTTTATCGACTCTTGAAAATCAAACTGAATTTGGTTAATGTTTAGCCTTTTCAAAAGACTATTTTTGTTTATAATTCATTTATACACCGTTTGTAAGTGCAGAAAGTATAGAATTATATACTGCTAAAAATCATCTGTATGACAGTTTGATACATAAATATATTGCAATTTTCAGTATGATAGATAGATATCAACAAGATTGGTAGATATTAAAAATATTATGGTAATTTTTTTTTACGATTTAATTATATATATGTATATTCCTAACCTAACCTTTTTTCCTCTTATTTCTTATGTTTATTCGTAAAAATCGCGATCAATGTAGAAAATATTATGTTTTTTTATCCTCTTATACGTTTATTGATTATATAATATAATACAGTATCTTTGTATAATAGTTAATGATAGGACTGATAGGTACTACCTATAATAGTGGTCAGCAAAGCCCTACTTCCACCTGCACGTAGTACCGTCTGGTAATGGAATTTTGGTTTCGACTAACGAGAGAAACACAGAAGGTAAACTGTATAAAACTGAATACCGGTGGGTCAACCAACAGAGACTAGAGATTGCCAACGTCGCCATCCAATCATCAACAACAATGAACTGAATTAATCATAGGACTTAATCTGCTCATAGGATGACCAAAACGAGGGAGCTTGATTGGCGATACATCTCACACCTGATTATCCCTCATCTGAAACTGTCTCATAGAGATCGGCTTACTCCTGGCCCCTAGGCATTATTAGGATACTCACAGCATGGCTGATCACAATTCGGGTGATTGCGATTGAGGCGAAAGAAAGAGTACATTGATTGGGTCACCGCGCGGAGCCATTGACTGAGCGCGCCTAGAACCGAGTAATTTATTAAAACGAGAACGGATGAGGATATAGAAGAAAAACTTTATTAAACCCAATACCGACGAGTCTAGTACTCCGAAAGATGAGCAGAGAGCAGTACCCGACTGGTGACTCATCTGTACCCCAATCACTTCTTCTGAAATTGACTCAAAGCGGCCGCTTGTCCCTGAGAATGAGTAGGATACTTGTGCGATGCTATTCGCACTGTCCGGGTGATCGAAAATGAGGGTGAAAATGGTCGCGGACAAGGAGTTATTTTAATGTATGTAGTTTTATATTGAAAAAGGGTATGGGGTCTTAGCCCCCACAACTCACTTTTTAATACATTTTCATTACTCCCTTCCCAATAAAAATCCTAAGAACGTCTCAGGAATGAAGCTATAATAATTGGGCTTTAAACTAGTGTTTTTCTTACATAAATATATCACAATAATTTAAATGTGCGCATCTATGAGATATAATCGAGAAAGTAAAAATTCATAATAATGTGAATGATTGGTTAAGACAGAAATATACTATAATAGTATAGTTGCAACCTAACCTGATGTGAATCTTGAGTCCGTACTTCCTGGAGTAGACTTTTCCGCAGTATATGCATAGGTGCCCTTGGTCGGAGTGTCCGAGATTGCTGACGATAGTTTCCATCTCAGCACAACGCTGGTTGAAGAATACTGAATCTTTACCGCCGATCACTTGTCCGAGTTGTTCGTCCTGCAGTGGTGTTTGGTCGGACGACGAAGATGACGGCGGTGCCGGTGGTTGTGGCCGCAGTGGTGATAGTGGTATCGGACAGCCACCACTGCTGGCCAACGATTCGGGTGAGTAAGGTTGGAATGCTGAGTCTGCAGAGGTGGACGATAAGGGCGTTTGTGACTCGGCCGACGTTAAACTGAACCGAAACGACGCTTCGATCGTCTGGCTGCTTCCGCAGTGGTCGGCAGTCAATCTGGACCAGAGTTTAGCGCGCGGTCGTTTATCGCAGTCTAGTGCCATGTGGATTTTCAGTGGGTTGGGCTTTTCGCACGTGTAACCACACTTATGGCACACGTACTTCCTCTCGTCTGATAAAAAATGATTTACAATAGGTATATTGTTAAAATTATGTAAAACAAAATGTTTTTAAAAATGTTAGTGTTTTTTGAAATAATAATAATATTGTCTTACGTTAATAGGGTAAATAAATGAATCATATTCATACTGTTGGTTTATTTATGTTTCTGATACATTGAATGCACAATATAGGCTCAAAAAATATAAGACTTAGTCTGCGGCCGCGACGACATGTCGAATAGCTCACCTTTTATGTTGACGGGTGTGAGAAACGGCACGTGCAGCATGAGTTGGAGATCAGGTGGGAACCACATCTTGAGTGGTTGTCCGGGCATTACAGCGGTGGTGGTGTATAGCCCTACGGCACCGACGGCAAGAAGCGACAACCGGCAGTTATACGCATGACAGTCTTCGGCCAGCGGCACGGACAGTATCCAACAGCTGCAGTCGGCCGCGGAACAGCGGTGACCATTCACGTACACCAATCGTCCCGCATCGTCCACGGACACTAAGTGTTTCTGCGTAGGGAAATAATATAATAGTGCAGTGAATCATAATATCATGTTGGTTTAGAAAATTTAAAATATAATTATTGTTATATAAAATATAAAAATTTATAATGTTTTGAGTACCTATTGTAAATTATACTGCACTATAAGGTATCTTATATTATATTGTACATATGAATTTAAGGTTGTCGGTATTTTCGATATATCGGTAATTAATATTTACCGGTATTCGGTATTTTCAGTATTTGAGGATACCGGTATTCTGAGTTTCAGTTATTAACGTTATTACAAAAAATATAGTGCAACGATAATTTTCGAAAATACCGAACCAAAGTAATTATTAAAAATAATGTGTATGTCGTAAGTATTAGAACCTTATATGCAGTACTGTGTCTGCAATGAAAACCACTACTGACTACTGAGCAAGTACCCGAGTGCTAATACCGGGCGAGTATTGGGAAACCAGTATTGGGCAAGTACTGTAATGCTTGTACTGGGTAAGTATAATAATGCCAGTATAGAAAACCATTATCATCTCAGACATGTGCCATTACTAGCACCAGTACTGTCTGCCAGTAGCGCGCCAGTATCAATCAGTACTGGCGTGGAACCGCGCCTGTTGTTAATTTCCAATTGGGTTTTTTGCCTTATTTTATTTTTGTAAAATCTCAACCCTTTGGTATTAAAAATAATTTGTGACTTTTTTTAAAGATAATAATTACAAATATAATTTTTAAAATAATGGATTTGGATAAAAGACTGCAGTTCTAGATTTATCGAAAATATATGAACAATAATACCTATAGGTACCATTGATTTTGGTGCCGGGTAACAACATTTGAAACATCACCAGCCTTAATTTTGAATTATGATTTAAATCATATATATCATTATAGGGTAACATAAACTGTATAATATATATTATAATATCCAGGTATATTTATAAATCTATGACCTAATCACTATAATTACGTACCTAAGTATAATTAATAATAAAAAATAATAATATTTGAAGTGTCATATTATGAAACGACTGAGATATGATATTGCATATGTATTTGCATTATTTATTTGTGTATATAATATAATTATTGGTATTTAACTTGAATAAATTCGACGATTATTTTATAATAGATTGTGAATTATTATCGACGGACTAGTTGTATTAGTGGAAAGTATAATGAAACAATACTCGAAGAATATAAAATTTAAAAGCATTATAGTCGAATTAATTCATATTAAAAAAAGGTATTTATTATGGTGATATGAATATTTGAATATTAGTTTAAACTTATGAACATATTTGATGATTGTCATATTGTCGAATACCTACGCATTTTTCTTCCCAATTTTATAAACTTGAGACTGTCAGAACTCCGGAATATCAATTTAAAAGTTAAATAAATATGGTTAAAAATGTTCATCACTTCATTAGCAATCATTGAAGAGAAAGCCAACTGGATATCGCTTATATAAAATAAAATTAATAATAATTGAAAATATATTTGATAAACTTAAATCAGTTTATCTAGTATATGAATGTTAACTTATTGAAATTTGAAATGTTAATACGCATTAACATAGATATTCATTCAGTTTTCTAAGTATTAGTTTTTTCTTCTAGTTTGGTGGTAAGTTTTCTTGTATTACTATTATTACTGTCAAGAGCGCCCGCAGTAATTTTCACCAGGTGGGGGTCAAGATGTTTTATACATATTATAATATAAATAACATATAAATATATAATATTTATTATAATATGTTATAAATAATTTATTTATTTAGATATAATATTCATTACTAGAGTTCAGATTTGAAGGTAAAAGCCTTTTTTTTAATAATAATAATAATATAAAAATAATTTTTATATAAAAATGTGTGTCATTTAATATTTAAGACAATGAATGTATATTTTTTTTGGCTTTTTTACTTATAAATACATTCATTCGTCAAATATTTTTATAATGTGTTTTATTATCGGCGATATTGCCGATATTTATCGATATTGCTAAATACTTTATCGAGTATTTGGTATGGCCATTTAATTTAACGTTTATAAAAGTACCCATACTACCTATCTATATATTAAAATATGTTCATAATGCATTGATACTAGATTCAAAATTGTTCGTTAAACCGCATTTGTTTTTAATACAAACTAGTTAAAATATATAAATGATTACATTTTTTAATAAATTTTGTAATTGCTTTTTTTATTAATTATATTGCCTTTAAATCCGAACCCTATTTATTACCATGTTAGGTTAGGTTAGGTTAAGCATCAAGTATAAGCAGAATAATAAAAGTTATTCTTACGAAACTATTACAAGGTACAACACAAAAAAAGATGGAAAAGTGGATACCGTTCTGCTGTACATAAGGCGTTGAGTGACGAGTGGATCACTGCAATGGATGTGTTACATTTTAATTCAACGATATTACAACTCTTAGGATATTATGTACGGAAAAGGATTCTGAGCGGAGACAGTTTTTCAGCATATACCTATATGCAATTAGTCATACAATTAGTTGATTTATTTTTGACAAAACATTGTATTTTTGTTTTATTATTTTTAATTAGTATAATAATAATAAATATAATTTATTCTATATTTTTATATTACATTATTCTTATTAACTTTTGGGTTAATACTACTTTATCATAAACAGTGTAAATATGTTCATGAATCATGGTATAAATAGGTATTATCTATAAAGTAAACTATATATTTTAAAAATTGTATTGCGTATAGGAAATGTATAATTAACGTAAAAGTTTTTGTCCCCATGAACAATGTTTTAAATTAAAATAAAACAATGGATATCGTTAAATAAGTTTAGGACGTTTAGGTACGACAAGATCATACCATGCTCCAGAAATTAATAGGTAGTTTCTAGTATAGTATATATTTTAGTCTTGACAGTCTCGTCGGTCGATTGGACCAGAACTGAAGTATACAGATAATAAATGATAATAATAATAATAATAATATAGACATTAACGATAATACTAGTACAATAATAACAGTATCTATTGTGGGTCTGTTTATAACCTTTTGGAGCTGCAGTAAAATGCTTTGACAATCAACTTTGAGAGTGGACAGGGTTGTTTATAGTAGATAATTGTATGTAAATGTAACCTAACCTTAGGATAATGGTTTTAAATAACATTAAAAAAAGTAGAATTTAATATATTATTATATTATAGATTAATTTATGTAATACAATTGTTATTATTCGTTTAAACGTAGGTTAGGTTAGTAAATGTATTCAAATTTGAATTTCAAATAATTTAAAAAAAATTGTGATGATACATTTCTTAGATATTTTTGTTTTGTAATAAACTACTTATGAGGAACCTTTTATTTTCAAACATTATTTATAAAAATTGATTATTTTATAAATGTTTAACTGTATTTGGTGAATATTTGAAGCATCTATTGCTTATTGATCATTCGTTTTTAAATTTAAAAGAATATCAAAAATTGTTTGAGAAGAAATAGTTTTGAAATCTAACAAAATTAACTTGGTTAGTCTAACTCTAATCCCGAACGCAACTAGACTCAGTCGTGAAAAAGCTACGCTCGCAACTCGACCTTGATATGGTTTTCGTACGCATTCTTAAAAAACATATATCATTATGAATCAATACATTCTCTCTCCATTCAGAATTTAAAAAGCATTCAATATGATCATCGTTTAATTTATGATAACCTAGAATTAATATATATTTTTACTTATAATTTTTTTAAATTTTTTGTTTTTTAATTAATATGATTTGTATACCTATTTAGGTATTTATTTTTAAAATTTAAATACTTGACTATTTTTCATGTCCAAATTTAGTTTTCAGATATTGGAAAATGATAAAAAAGTAAGTTTAGAGAATTATCTACAATTATTGAGAGTTGACTTTACATAGGAAGCTAAACGTTTATCTTTATTTATTGGAAGGTCATATCTAATATTTCAATTATTAAAAAGTTATTCAAGCATACAAAGAACTCTAGGAGTCACTTTAATCAATATATATTGTTTAAAGATACATTGCGTCATTGCTAAATATACATTTCTTATAAGTTTTGTTAGAAGTTGTTACCAAGACTATGTACGATTTGAGTATTTAATATTTTATCATACTTTCAAATACTTTTCAATTTAAAGTCTCTGTTATCATCATATTAACATTTTCACATAATTTATAAATAACTATTATAATAATAGTGTTTTCATTTCTTATTTTTTTTATTTAAGTTTGTCATAATCATATACTGCACTATTTTAATACAGTTATATGTGATTGTTCACATTAATAAAATTAAAGATTTTGTGTGTGATGGTTAATTTTAAGCGGATCTTTAATCTCCCTCCATGCAGCTTAAAAGTTTATATTGAAAATATCCACCACAAGCTGTATATCAGGTTTTTGAAGTAGATGAGGCACTTACCGTTTTACTTCCGGTTGACGAAGACGCATTATCATTTCCTGATGACAACAAGTGCAAACTACCGCTGTAGAGAACATCCGTCACATCGATAGTTGTCGTACCGCAGTTGGCTGGTAAGTACGATGCGGCAACGAAAGTCTGCTTACTGTCCAACGGCGGTTGATCTTGATGTTGCATGTGCATTTTTGTGGTGTCCCGCCGATTACTGTTAACGGCCAGCGTCTTTCCTATCATATTATTATTATTATCGTTATTGAAATATTATCGCGCGAAGGACCTGCTCGGTGGATGATCGCTGGTCGGCAAGTGTAGCTGCCACCACAACCTGTTTTCCACATCACGACCCTTTCGGTTTTCTAGAGGGTGGAGCGACCGAGGCTGCAAAGGCCCTTTGGATCCATCCCCACCCTTACAAAGGGTGTGTAACACCTTGCGGTGTATGAATAATGCCTTGCCGTTATCATATTATATATATATATAATACACATTATGGTATATTGTATTATATATGCTTATATGCGATGATGTGCGACTCCAAATTAGTCGCGGTCGCAGCTGACCGCCTCCCCACACCACCTAGACTTAAATTTTGATTTTTTTTTTTGTCTACGTTGGCGTTTAATATATTATATATGTATATAATAATATATACGTTTTGAATTATTCGTTGTTGGTAATCGCGGAGGCGCAGTGGTGGTGGCAGTTATAGTGGAGGTGGCTTACGATGATGGTGATGGTGGACTACTCGATTCCCGCGATTCGTCAGCCTTCATTTCGTGTACCGTAATAGGGGGAGGGAACGATCCAAATCCACACATGATCAAAAATATCATATAGCTCGATTCATGTGTATTGTGTAAATAATAATAATTATTGTTCCTAGAAGTTCTCGGGTTATTCCATTGAAATTATATTAAATATCTAAGATTTGCAGGGAAGGAAATCTTATTGGGCTTTAACATTTTGGAGAATTTATTATTGAAAAGTTCCATAAGGGTAATTATAGCCTAAGATGTTAATAAGCTCTTGGCAACTGTTAAAGTAACTCTCGTTGCTGTATACACGTAAAACTTTCATATTGAAACATTGAAACAAGTAAATTAGTACTTACATAGGAACATATATTGGCTACTACTGTACAACAGTGGCACACATTTTCTTAAGTATTTAATCCTTCTCTGCCTACATGTTAGGTTAGGTTAGGTATCTTGTGTAAACCAGTGTTTTCCAATTAGTGGTTCACATGTTTGTCACAAGTATTAAACCACGATTTTTTTCTATTTTTTTTTTTAACTAAAATAAAAAAATAAAATTCAATATAGTATTAAAAAAAATATTTATCACCGAATTTAAAGCGCTTTAATATTTTTTCTCGTTTGTTTAGTAGATAATAATAACTATTATTAATTAGGTCTTGTTTATTAGCCGTTGACTGATGCAGGACCTAATATTTTAATTATTCTAAGATCTTTAATCTGTGAAAAAAAGTTCTTTGTTTACAAGGAAAAAAGTGTTTCTAATATCAAGAAGGTATGCTACTTATTAAAGTATATAGTGTTATAAATGATTGGGAACACACATTAAAATCTATTTTAAGTTAGTAAGTTGATCATTTATACTACCACACTACCGCAGTGACTTCAAATTGCAATTGTCAGTTAACCATACAGATATATGATATATTATATTATGTGAATGTCGTAACTCGTATAGGCACTAGGTATATAGACTATAGTCAAATCAGGTATTTTACTAAATATCTAGGCAAAGAGACAATATTAAAGAATTAAATTTTTATGCGATTTTACTACCCGCTTATATTATATTTAACTAAATACCTTTTTTAATTCAGGCAAAAAACAAAACTGAAACATTTTGTATCGTTTAATATTTTTAAAATGTAACTTTGTTTTCTTATTAATTATTTATTGCTATTTAAAAAAAAAATTAAAATATTTTTTTTTGTTATTAACTGTTATAGTTCTTTAATTATTATTAGTTTGACAAATTGACAATATTGATAATAAATAACCTATCTACCGAATAGTGGAATGGTGATTACTATGGTTATCGTTTAACTGAATTGAATGTACATAATTTATAATTACTGGTCTTTACACACTAAACATTTTATAGCACTTCCAAAAAAAGACTCAAATTTTAATGACCTATAATCTCGTCAATGGATGATTTGAAAAAAAATATAAAAGTAAAATTTATAAAAAATTAGCTTTACAAATTTTTAAAATACATAGGTTGCTATTTAAAAATTATAAAGTTGATCGTAGTTTCATCACTGACAAAAATAAGGGCTAAAATAATAAGGATATAATAAAAATGTTAAAATTTGCGTTAGTATATGAAATTCTATAATTCTATAAAATAATTAGCTATTTTATAGAATAACGGATACTTTTAGTTAATATATTGAATGAATTCATAAATACATACTTCAACTAGTTATTCTACATATACTAGCTAGTTATTTTATAAACTAACAGTATTATTTAGCTATAGTGTATTTAAAACTATTTTTAAATCTATACATAATTATAAAAATCATTTTGAAAAATCAATTCTGATCTGTACAGCGTCAATTTATTAGAATTACCTATTAAAATGTTAAACAATTATAAAAAAAAAATCAAATGTTAATAATAGGTCAACCACACCCTAAATTATTATCTAACATAACAATTCATTTTGTTTACATAAATTTATTATAACTATTAAATTATTATTATTATTTCAATTTTTATTTACAATTATTAAATTATTATTCTTTTTACAAAATATTTTATTTATTAGTACAATAGTACTTACAGGAACTTTTTGGATGGCATTTAGAGAAGTACCTTTTTTTTAAAAAAACAGCACCGTTTTGTGGTTTATTTTTGTTGACATGTGCATTTGAAAAATCCTTGACTATTATCTAGAGATTAGGATTCAGACGCCTTTCGAAGACAAATATTTTCATCTGGGACGTCATTGAACGTAATAAACTTTTCTGCATATAAACTAAATTGTATAAAGTTGTTTTAATATACCATTATTTAGTTCTTAAAACAAAATTATTTTAATTATTATGGCCATATTTCTTTTAATGAATCTATTGTTTGGTTTCTGAATTCACGACTTGTCACACTTTGTAGAACGCTAGGAGAACGGAACATGGTAAAAACATCTATGAGGCCAAATGCAACTTCTTCAGCTCTTTTCGATTTAATGGTTTTAGAATCAAATGGTGTCATTATCTTAATACAAATGTACAAATTTACTATCTTATCATTAATACGAACAAATCATCAATTACTATTCACTTGAATTTAATCAATATAAAATCGAGTAATTGAATAATGAAGAAATCTACTATTTAATTAAAATAAATCATAGGATTCGTCACAATACCTTTTTTTCTCACTATTTTGTTTTTTCACACAAGATTCATATACATTTAAAAAAAAATTACCGCTAGAATGTTAGATTGAGTAATATTATTTTATCAGTTCATACATCATTCTATCTCTACCACTGTGTTCAATAGATTGGTGAATGTTAAGTAAAATATCATTTAATTCTTCGCCGTGGCCGTAAAAAAATATATAATATCAGAATTATCTTTCATTGGACCTATACGTTTATCATTAGCTTGCACTTCTATCATAATATCATACCATTGTACTAACCAATAATCTTTTAGAGACTCTATCTTCCTGTTTAAAATACTTTTACTTCAACTTAAACTACATATATATTTAGATTTCAAAGCGTGGTTTATTACTATGGCCTATAAAGTTTCAAAATATGTCATATATTATATAAATATGCAATAAAAAATCAAAATCGTAAAAATATGCAACAAATATGAATTACAATTTCAATTATTTACATAAAAATTTGTATATTTAAAAATTTTAAATATTATAAAATATATTTTTAAATTTTTTAATAACTATTTGCATTTTTAATTTTTTTCAATGAAGCTGTGACGTTTATCTGATACATATTTTTAAATTCTAAGAACGGTCGTTCGACGTTAGTGGTTGGGCATATTTTAAAGCAAATAAATATTGTTGGATTTGAATCTTGATAAATATCATCAAGTTGAATGTTTTTGCCTAAAATAGTATTGCATTGATTTGTTGTAGAATTACCAAATCTTTATTTTTCAATTAAACAGGTGACACTTTATGTCAATTTGCACTTGTATTATATAATAGTACTTACTATTTGTAAATATCATTATCTACCAAAAAAAAAAAAAAACATAAAATATTAGTACCTACCCTCATCCAATATTTAAAAAATGGTTATAACGTTATAAGCCAAAATAATTAAATAAATAAGAATAACCAAATAATTTTGTTTAAGCTAATTTGCTTATTCCGTCTTCTTTATGGTACATCCTATGTAACTTTAAATGAACTAGGACACACTCAGGTTACGTAAAGTAAGAATTTTTTCTCTGGACGCATTTGGGTGATACCTTATTCCAAACGTACTTGAATCATTAAATAAGGGAACTATTCAAATGTTCGAATAAGGAGTGTTTGAATAAACTTGTTCGAATTGAGTGTTTGAAAAAATCTGTTTGAAAGAACTTGTGTTTAAATAGTATTATGTACGAATGTTATATTTTCCTATTTTAACATAATTACGAATATACAAATATGGTTCATTGTTACAGATAAAATACACCTAATAATTTGTTGATAGGTATAATTCTATGAACGCGTGATATAGGTGCGTATAATAGTTTAGAATTTTTAAGGGGAATTGCTTATAATTATAATTTATAATATATCTTTTTAATGTATTTTTTTTTTCAAATAAACATATACATCATATAATATAATATGTTTATATAATTTTTGGTATGATAATTTAGAATTAATTTTTATACCGATTATGTAGAGTATTATACTATTATAATATATATCATAATAAATAGTATATTATGCATATAATCCTAGTATCTAGTATACTTATCTATGAGATAAACTGATCGCTTCACACACAGTCAGTTTAGAAAAAATTAAATTTTGTTGATTTCATAATAAAATGTTCGAATAATCGAAAACGAAAATAAATATACGAAATTTAAACTTTCTATCAGACAACATTCGAACACTTTTAATTCGGACACATCACTCGTTCACACATAATATTCAAACATTTAACTTTTCTAACATTTAAAATTCGAAACTTTTCAATTTTCATTTTCATTGTACACATAATTTTCGAACAAACGACGACCCTTCGCCATTAAATAAGGGTGTCATTTCACCATGCACTCGAGAACCTCTAGAAGAAGACCATCTGTACTGTCAATAGGTAATGCCATTACCTAATAGGTTTGTCTAGTTTTAGTATAATACATAATATTATGGCAGTTCACCAATTGCGCCTATAATAACTTTTTTATATACTAATTACACCTCTATACATACATTAAGAGTCGATAGACCAGTTGCACTAAAAACATTTTACAATACCTACAATATAAGGAAAATATATTAGTTATAATTATTATATAATAAATGAAATATTAACGATTTTTTTGTGAGTATTAAATATTAATACATAATATAATATAAATAAATATTTATTTTTCGCATTTTACAAGTATTTTTTTTTAAATCGTCAATTATTTAAAATTAATACCAGTTACATTACATTATAATTCATTTCATAAAATTTCCGATACTGTTATAAAATATCCAGTCACTTTAACCAGTAATCAATCGATCAATAAATAAGTTTTAATTTGCAAACATTTTAGTATATATATTATACAAGCGCAATTGGTTTACTTATCCTATGCAATTGGTATTATACTA